>NC_072790.1:245169896-245794896 GCF_028583425.1 Eublepharis macularius
TTGCCATTCCATGATGAAGCGTCCTAGTCCAGTCAGCCGCTCTTGGCCTAAATGAACTCAGGGTGCAGTTGTGAGGACACAGTTGAAAGAAGAAGCGTGTGCACTGCCCTGAACCCCTTGGACAAAGGGTAAACTACATTGTGCAGACAGAATAATAAAATTCTTACATCATGGAATTCTTGTTGTCTTTTCGTTTTTCGTAAATGCCTTTCATGCCTTTATATACCAGTTATCTTGATTTACAGACAAAGGAGTTTCTTCTGTTATGAATCTGAGAGAGGTGTGGGCTTGGTTTCCATTCCTATGGTTTCTTGAGGCTCTGTGAACAGCTTTTGTTTCTCCAGCCTCAGTTTCTTCATCTGTCATACAGGAATAGGGTTACCTGGTCTCCCAGGACTCAAACAGTGCAATCCTAAAAAGAGTTATCCAAGTCTAAGCCCATTGACTTCAATGGGCTTAGACTAGAGATGGGCACAAACAGCAATACGAACAAAAAAAAGCCATGAACAGCACAATCTGCTGTTCGCAATCAAGCTGTTTGTGAGGCCCCATTCTCAATGAACAGGTGGTCGTTGCAAGCCTCGTTCATTGCTTTTCGTTGCTGTTTGTCAAGCCAGACAGTCTGGCACCCGCGATCAATGTTCTTGGCAACTTAGGCAGGGATTGTCTGAACTCTGTCTGAACTCCTGCTGGAAACCCCAATCTAAGCCCAATTTAACTTGATAAGGCAGGTCTTCCTTTCAAGTATGGAGCTCCAAATATGTTACAAGGGAGCAAAAACCAAGGGGGGAGGGGTGCTCCCAGCTCTGGCTTAGTTTGCAGACAGTGGAGAGGGAGAGAGTTGCTGTTGGCATTTTGAGAGAGAGAGTGCATTGGAGCTTGAATTTTCTTTGTGTGTGGTGGGATAGGGATCTACCCCTTTAGGTTCCGGGGCTGCTGCCAGGCTCTGGGCCAAGCTATTATTTATTATTGGTACCTTTCCTGCTGTCTCCTCAGGTAAGGTTTCTGGGAGTGGTGTGGTAGGGATCTACCCCTTCAAGTTCCACGGCTGTTGCCAGGCTCTGAGCCAAGCTATTATTTATTATTGGTACCTTTCCTGGTGCCTGCTCAGGTCAGGTTTCTCGGAGCGGTGCAGTAGGGATCTTGACTTGGATGATGGCTGGAGGAGAGCCTGCTGGCCCCCACGAATTGCCAACCGTGAACATGTTCATGAACAGGGCCATATTTGTGGTTGTTCATGAGTCCCTGTTTGTGGATGGCAATGAACAACGAACATCATGTTCGGGTTTTTTTTTCTGTTCATGCCCATCTGTAGCTTAGACTGAAGTAACTCTTCTCAGGATTTCACTGGAAGTGGGGGACAGGGAGGTCAAGAAAATATGGGAACACATACTTAATTCACACACGCACATGTGCTCCAGAATGTTTCTGTGTTCATTCAATAAAAATCAGCCCCAAGCACTAGATTCACCTTTGGTGTGACCCTGTGCTTCTGTGTTGTGCTAGGAATGATGCCATTCCCAGTGCAATGCAGAAGTGTTCCAGAATGTGTGACAGAATGCTTTGGGAGTTTCTTGGCCCATTCATGTGCCTTTCCACCTGCTGTTCTGGTGCGAGATGGCAGGAGAAAGAAGCTGAGCTGGTATGCCTATACAGGAAGAACAAGTATCAGTCTCATTGGGTTCCCAAGGTATAAGCTTGAGGGGTTGTTTGGTTTGACAAAGAACCTTCTGCCCCTTCTGGCTTTCCCCCACTCTACCACTCTTACTGAAGAAGAAAATGGGGTGGTAATATCATGGACATAGTGACATCACTTCCACTCACCACATCCATGATGCTCTAGGAATTTCCCCAGTATCTATGGTCTTTACTATAAAGATGGGGGAATTCCTAGAGTGTTGCACAAAGCAGTGATGTCATTCCTGGATCTTCACACAAAATTTATTTCACTTTGGTTGTTGTGGGTTTTCCGGGCTGTATTGCCGTGGTCTTGGCATTGTAGTTCTACAATGCGAAGACCACGGCAATACAGCCCGGAAAACCCACAACAACCATCGTTCTCCGGCCGTGAAAGCCTTCGACAAATTATTTCACTTTGTTTCCTGGCACTCTTCTTCCCCATGCTTGCTACTAAAAACTCCTTGGATTGTCACAGACAGGCTTGGCAACCATACCAAGGAGACCTGGTGAAGACAGATCCAGAGGAATTAGCTGTGTTAGTCTGTAGCCGATAACACCTTTAAGACTTACCAACTTTACTGTAGCATAAGCTTTCAAGAACTACAGATCTTGAAAGCTTATGCTACATTAAAGTTGGTTAGTCTTAATAGTGAAGACAGAAGCTTATGTAAATAAATCTGAATGCTTGAAGGAGTCTAAGGCGGAACAACTCTGTCTTGCAGGACAGAGTTGAGCCTGGTGGAACAACTCTGTCTTGCAGGCCCGGTGGAAGGATCGTTGGTCCTGCCGGACCCTGATCTCAGCAGACAGAGTGTTCCACCATGTTGGAGCCAGGACCAAAAAGGCTCTGGCTCTAGTCAAGGCTAGATGGGCCTCCTTGGGGCCAGGGACCACCAACAGCTGTTTGTCCCCTGATCAGAGTGTCCTCTGGGAATATATGGGGAGAGAAGGTCCTATAGATAAGCTGGTTCAAGTCTGCACAGGGCCTTATAGGTCAATACCAGAACCTTGAATCTGATCCAGTACTCCACTGGCAACTATACACGGGTACGAACAAAAAAACCCTCTGAACCATGAGGTTTGTGGTTCATGGATTTTCATGAACCAGGAACCACAAACTGTCACGGAACTTGGGCCAGTTATGAACCAGTTCATGGTTCATGGTTTGTGGGGTTTACATACCCCTTTCCGGCCGCTTAGCAGAGGCAGGGAAAGGGGCATTTAACAGTTTAAAGGGCCCTTTCCTGCCTTGCAAGCGGTAGGTCCCTTTAAACTATCAGCTAGCAGGCGGCGGGGGGATCCCCCCTCGTCGCCTGCCAGCTGATAGTTTAAAGGGACCTGCTGGTGGCAGGGCCCTTTAAACTGCCCAAACCCCAGCCCCCAGCCCCACTCCAGCCCCACACTTACCTTCCCTGTGGCAGGAGGCATCCTCCCTCTCCTCCCAAGAGGGGCAGGAAGGCCTCTGTGGGCCTGTGCAGGGGTGGACAAGGCTGAAAATAGCCTTGCCGCCCATCCAAGGAGGAGGTGGAGGAGGCCATGTGCCGCAGGAGTCATCAAGTAAGTGTGGGGCTGGGGAGGTAGGGGGCTGGGGCTGGGGTTTGTGGGCCGTTTAATGGGCCCTGCCACTTGCAAGCAGCAGGTCCCTTTAAACTATCAGCTGGCAGGTGGCAAGAGGGGGATCCCCCCTGCCACCTGACAGCTGGTAGTTTAAAGGGCCCTGCCGCTTGCAAGCAGCAGGGAAAAGTTTAAATGGCAATTTCCTTGGAGAAATGGCCATTAAATAGTCCCTTTCCCAATACGACCCAAATGAACCCAAACCAGTAACCAGTTCATGAAAGTTCGTAGAAAGGAGCTTCCATGAACCGTGGTTCGTGAACCATGAACATACCTCGTTCGTGCATTTTTTTGGGTCGTAATTGGATTTGTGCCCATCTCTGCTGGCAACCAATGCAGCTCACATAAGATCAGTGTTTTACGCGCCTTATTTGGCACTCTCGTAATAACATGCACCGCTGCATTTTGTACCAGCTGTAATCTCCAGGTCAGGCTATACCTAAACCCCAACCTGGATGGCCCAGGCTAGCTCGATCTCATCAAATCTCAGAAGCAAGCAGGGTTGGTCCTGGTTAGTACTTGGATGGGAGATCACTAAGAAAGTCCAGGGTTGCTACCCAAAGGCAGGCAATGGCAAACCACACCTCTGTTCAGCACTTACCCTAAAAAATCTACGGGGACGCCATAACTCAGCTCCGACTTGATGGTGCACGAACACACACAAACACACATGGCTAAACTCAGGACATTTTCTGTGATGGTACTCACTGATATTGAGTACTGCAACATTTTGTGGGGGCTCTCCCAAGTCTGGGGGCAATTGGTGGAAATTGATACAATTTTATATAGGATTACTGGCACTTTTTTAATTAAAAAAGCTCTAACTAAGCAATAAACACTATAATTCTGACTGGGAGGTACTCTGAAGATCAATCCAAGAAGAACGAGGACATTAATTCATAGACAATGAAGTATTATTGATGATTCAAGCAATTCCTACTGTGATCATTATCTAAAAATGCTGGTTGCCTTGTCTTCTTAATCCTGCTAAGTGTAGCAGAACAATTGCTTTGTGCCGTTTGATCCATTAAGGAAAAGAAAATTATCTCCAGAGCCGGAGGATAAAATAGCTATGCAAATTGTGAGCTGTCATTCAACTTTAAGCATCAGGAATTCTCCAAGGCTGGACTCTCGGGGAAAAAAATCCTCATCTCAAGGAGAGCAAGACCTGGTAACTGTTGCCTCCTCTGACAAAGCCTTGGTTGTCTCTCCTAAAATCCCACCCCTTCATAATTTGAATATCATGTATCTATTTGTAAATATTCAAACAGATATTGTGTGGCATTACCATATTAATGCAGATTAAGTCAGTTCTTGATAGGATTGCCAGGGACCTTGTGTCCCTCAATGAGGGCTCCACAGCCCCCTGGACTCTCCTGGTGGGGGATTGGGAGCCGGTACTTACCCTGGTTTCCATCTTCACGTATGCGTGCAACATGTGTGCACTCCCAGCTCACGTGATGACGTCACTTCTGGAAGTGAAATCATCATGCGGGGTCAAAGGGTGCCCCTGGGTCAAAGGCTCTTCTCCCAGCCTGTGCAGCCTGTTTTTGCTGTGACTGCAGCCTGCTTTCCTTTGGTGCACAGGGGCCACGGCAGTGAGAGCAGGTGACGGTGAGCATGGGTGGTGGTGAGAACAGGTGGTGGCAGTGACGGCGGCAAGAGTGGGTGGCAGTGGCAGCGAGAGCAGGTGGTGGTGGTGGTGGTGGTGGTGGTGAGAGTGGCCTGCTGTTGCAGCACAGGAGCACTTCCCTGTCTCAGGGTGTGATGCGCTGCCCAGGGAGGGGGCATTCCAGGGAGTGTGCCCCTGCTGGCCAGGTAATTGGGCAAGGGGGGAAAGGGTGGGATTGTGGGATCCCCTGCCCCAGGCAGGGGAACGGCAACCCTAGTTCTTGACCAGAAATCTCAATTTCTTCAAACACCCCCCAAGTAAAACACACCAGACCTGAATAGGTTTAAATCATACTTTTATAATTTTTTTTAAAAAAATGGTTAACATCTTTTCACAATTATAAATGCAGCAATTTGTATTCAATGAGTGTCACCTTATTATTATGAAGAAGGCAAAAATAACAATATAATGATGATGATGATGATGATGATGATGATGATGATGATGATGATGATGTTTGATTTATATACCGCACTTCAGGACAACTTAACACCCACTCAGAGAGGTTTCCACAAAGGCTCTAGAACTAACATTGCCCATCCAGGGAGCTTAGTCTATCACTAGTACAAGCAGAACATACATACACACATAAACTTTATAGCATTTGCTCAGAGCCTTAGCAAATGACAACAGGAGAAAACTGCAATACAAGCAAACTCGATACAAATTAAAACCTTAAAATGTCAGTTTAATTTTTTTAAATTAAATAATTAAAACCAGAGAAACAAAATAGATAATTAGAGACTTATGTTCCTGTATTAACACATTGAACACAGCATAGTACTTAAAGTTTATCCATCAACCACACTAAGGAAATATGGTTTCGACAGATTCTTGATCACCTATGTGATAAACTTTGTCCTTTGTGATATTACTCATTTATTTTTATCAGTAAGCAATATTATAAGTCTGTTCTGGTCCAATCTTCCTGGATATCATAACAAAATATTTCCAAGATATTGTTTACATTCTACTACAAATCATAGGCACCAGAAAACCTCATGGGCTAGGTTCGCAATAGAATTCTGGTCACAGGGGCAGATACGTTTGTTATATGGAGTCCCATTATAACGACCTCTTAACATTGCCAGTTGTAAAATGACCGAAAGTGCTTTGGTGAATGCTTTCCTACGCTCAAAATGTAATAGATCAGTAAAATAAAATGGGAGGATTAAAGGGGAGAATGCTAGCTGCTAAACTTTAGCAGGGTTTAACTCTGCTGAGGAATTATTACATTGTTAATAATGCTCAATGCTGGGTGGAGTGATACAGTCCCTATGACCCACTGCAGTCAGCATTCTGGCCACAGTATTCTGTACCAACTGAAGCCTCCCAATAGTCTTCAAGGGTAGCCCCATGTTTATGACATTGCAGTAATCTAATCTATATTTTACCAGGGCAAGTACTGTAGTGGCAAGCCAGTGAAAGATATCCTTTTATCTTGCTAACCCTCATCCACTGTAAAACTGCCTCCAGGCTAGACATGGGCATGAACAGAAAAAAAACCCTGAACATGGTGCCCATTGTTTGTTGCCATCCATGAACAATGAACAATGAACATTGATGAACATGACCTGTTCATGAACATGTTCATTGTTTGTTGTTCATGGGGGCCAGCAGGTTCTCCTCCAGCCATCAAAATCCCTACCACACCACTCCCAGAAACCCTACCTGAGCAGACAGCAGGAAATGTAACAATAATAAATAATAGCTTGGCCCCAGAGCCTGGCAGCAGCCCTGGAACTTGAAGGGGTAGATCCCTACCGCACCACTCCCAGAAACTTTACCTGAGCAGGCACCAGGAAAGGTACCAATAATAAATAAGAGCTTGGTCCAGAGCCTGGCAGAAGCCCTGGAACTTGAATGGGTAGATCCCTATCCCACCACTCCCAGAAACCTTACCTGAGCAGGCAGCAGGAAAGGTACCAGTAATAAATAATTGTTTGGCCCAGAGCCTGGCAGCAGCCCTAGAACTTGAAGAGGTAGATCCCTATCCCACCACACACAAAGAAAATTCAAGCTCCAATGCACTCTCCCTCTCTGTCTCTCAAAATGCCAACAGCAAGTGTCTCTCCCTCACTGTCTGCAAAACCAGAGCTGGGAGCCCCTCTTCCCCCTGGTCTTTGTTCCCTTGTAACAAATTTGGAGCTCCACACTTGAAAGGAAGACCTGCCTATCAAGCTAAATTGGGGTTAGATTGGGGTTTCCAGGGCAACAGCAGGAGTTCAGACAGAGTTCAGGCAGTCCCTGCCTCCAGTTGCCAAGGGAATTGATTGCAGGTGCCAGATTGCCTAGCTTGATGAACAGCAATGAACGAGGCTTGCAACAACCACCTGTTCATTTAGAATGGGGTCTCATGAACAGCTTGTTCATGAACGGTTGATTGGGCAGTTCTTGGCTTTTTTTTAGTTCATATTGCTGTTTGTGCCCATCTCGACTCCAGACACCTGTTCGCAGTTTCCACAGCCTCCCTGGGATCTACAGGAAGCATGAGATAGAGCTGGGTGTCATCTACATATTGATAGCAACTCAGCCCAAATCCCCAAATCCAGCAGTTGTGGCACTGACTTAGAATAATACCTACAGTCAAATGAATGTTTTACATAGTTTTATTTCTTTTTAAATTTATGCATAATGCTTTAACAGTTACTTTTGTTACGGCAAAAAAAATGGCAAAAAATATTTAAATTCACTTGGAATAATAACTATCCCATTCTTACAACTCAGACATTTATTGTGAAAATAAGGGAAGATTAGAAGGGCGAAATTTAAAGAATTACTACTAAACAATATGTTTAGCAGCCATGTAATATTGGTAGATCACAGAAGGCCATAGGCAGTTGGATAAAACAGATACCAAAGTATCTAGCATAGTCTCAGGGCCAAGCTACAAGTGACGAATGACACTTGAATGGCAAGTGGATTGAGTGGAGGGCAAGTGAACAGGGAGAAATACACTTGCTGTTCAAGTGTCATTCGTCACTTGTAGCTTGGCCCTCAGTTAATCAGCTCTCTGTCTGTGGAGGCCCACTCTCAAGAACATGTGTTATCATTTCTCTGGGTCTGTAAGACAGAGATGTTCCATCAGGCTTATGGGGCGAATCATCCAACCGCCCCCTCCCAGTAGGAACGATATCCCCCCCCAACCTGTATTTATTAAATCTCAGCCACTCTGCCCCATGGACCTTAAGGATGTCAGATGTAGTGTGCAAGGTAGGCTATCAATATGTTTTATTGATGTATTTATAGGATTGCTACCAGAGTTTTTATTATATGTATTTACATGTTAATCCACTCTGAGCTCACATGCAGGGAGAGTTAACTACAAATAAAATAAAATAAAATAAAATAAAATAAAATAAAATAAAATAAAATAAAATAAAATATATAACCAAAATGTGATATCTGGACAATTGCAGACAATTTTAATCGGTGGTACAACTAGATGTCAAACATTAGAATGGGATTTTCATCACTTCCTTTTGTCTTTTTTAAAGACAAAAAAGACAATCTCAATAATTTGCTCAGTAATTTAAGTAAGACTGGAAAGTAATTTTAAGTGCTGGAAAGATTCCAGTTTAGACAAGAAAGATTCGTGTACAGGAGCATCTTAAAGAACACCAAGGTTTTTAGGGAGTAAGCTTTAAAGAGTCAAAGCCCCCTTGTTCAGATGCCTTTGAGTTTAAAAATTGTATACCCCAAAAATCTTAGAACATAGAAATATAGAGCTGGAAGATACTTCAAGGGTCATCTAGTCTAGCCCCTACACAACACAGGAAATTCAGCTATCTCTTCCCCCCACCTCCCTCAATCTCTTCCCCCTACCTCCCTCTGTGGCTCTTGCTTTATGACCACAGGAAGGCAAAAAATCTCCAAGATTCATGACCAATTTGGCCTGGAGGAAAATTCCTTCCTGACCCCAGTGCAGATAGGCATTACCCAGAACATATACGAATAGGTCACAAAAGCCTAGCACCAGCTCATCCCTTCACCCCTCCCTCTTCCGATCTGCGTACATTCAGAGAATCATCATAGCTTTAGACAACCATCTAGCCTCTTCTTAAACACCTCTAAGGAAGGATAAATCACCATCGCTGGAGGAAACCTATGTCACTGAGGAACTGCTATGTTAAGAAATTCTTCTTAATGTTTAGTTAAATACTCTTTTGTTTTAGTTTTAACCCTTTAGTCTTGTTGGTCTTAAAGATACTATTGGAGTTGAATCATGCGGTTCTACTGCAGAGCAGCATGGCTACCCATCTGAATTCATTTAGACAAGGTAGACAGTCTCAGGTCAATATCTGGATGCTATGGAACCAACTATTGACTTATCTTCACCAGATACTGAAAGGAGACATTCACCTAGAAATTCTTGTCAATATATCTGGGTGAGAATAACCTGGTGCAGACTCAAGGTTTGGAAAGAACTCACTCTGAAGGATGAGAATGAGAATAAGTCACATGGATAGAACTTCTGTGAAAGTGTAAGCCTTGTCCACTAGAGGGAGATAAAGAGTTGGGGAATTCCTTATAAGGAAAAAAAGGCGCCATTTTCTCTGAGGGATTGGAGGGCCTGAAACTGCAGGGAGTAGCATTTTTACCTCAGAAGGACTCTTTCTATGAATTCTCTATTAATGTTGTAGGTATGAGAATTTCTTATACATTACTGGAAGGGAGGATTGTGTTTATATTAATTGGCTGTTAGTTTGTAATTTGATTATTGTTGGGAGGGACTATTTGAAATGAATGTTACATGTATATTTTCCTGGAGAGACTGGAGGGCCTGAAACTGCAGGGAGAAGCGCTCTCACCTCAGAAGCACTCCTTTCTATGAATTCTTTATTAATGTTGTAAACTCCTGAGAAGAAAAAAAGACATCCCAACGCAGACCACAGCTACAAGTTGCTGCATTTCAAGGAACTGGCTAGTAGATGTCAGAAATATTCAATATTTGTTTCATTACTTCAATATTTTTATCAATGATCTGGATGAAGTAGTGGAAGGGCTGCTCATTAAATTTGCTGATGATACCAAATTGGGAGGAGTAGCAAACACCCAAGAAGATAGAATTAAAATTCAACAAGACCTGAATACTTTGGAGAAGTGGGCAGCTGTGAATAGGATGCAATTCAACAAAAACAAGTGCACAGTATTAGATCTGGGCCATAAAAATGGGAAGCACAAATACTGGATGGGGGATACACTTCTGGGCAGTAGTATATGTGAAAGAGATCTTGGGGTAAGAGTAGACTGTAAACTAAATATGAGCAGTCAGTGTGATGCGGTGGCAAAAAAGGCCAATTCAATCCTCGGTTATATCAAAGGGGCCATAGCATCAAAATCGCAGGAGGTCATAGCCCCTCTCTATACTGCCTTGGTCAGGCCACACCTGTACTATTGTGTGCAGTTCTGGAGGCCTCACTTCAAAAAGGATGTGGACAAAATCGAGAGGGTGTAGAGGAGAGAGACAAGGATGATTAGGGGTCTGGAGACTGAGCCCTAAAGAATGAGGGCCTTGGGAATGTTTAGTTTGGAGAAGAGGAGATTGAGGGGGGACATGATTGCTCTCTTTAAGTATTTGAAAGGCTGTCATTTGGAGGAGGGCAGGGAGCTGTTCCAGTTGGCAGCAGAGGGTAGGACCCAAAACAATGGGCTTAAATTACATGTACAAAGGTACCGGCTGGATATTAGGAAGAACTTTTTCATGGTCAGAGTAGTTCAAAAGTGGAATCAGCTGCCAAGGGAGGTGGTGAGCTCCCCTTCACTGACAGTTTTCAAGAAGAGGCTGGACGAATATTTGTCAGAGATGCTTTAGGCTGATCCTGCACTGGGAAGGGGGTTGGACTAGATGGTCTGTATGGCCCCTTCCAACTCTATGGGCCAAGCTACACATGACGAATGACACTTGAATGGCAAGTGGATTGAGTGGAGGGCAAGTGAACAGGGAGAAATACACTTGCTGTTCAAGTGTCCTTCGTCATGTGTAGCTTGGCCCTATGATTCTATGATTCTATGAAAGACTGGGACCTGGGTCTGCTTGAGTAAAACAGGCCTGTTTTGTTACATGATTGTTGCATATGCTCTATTATTGTATTGTTCCAAATAAGATGTTTTCTTTTCCAAGTTTGTTCATTGTTATTTTTTATAAATGCAAGTGTCACAAGGTGGAATCACATTGTCATAGACATGAACTTTCCCAGTTCTCAAATTAGATATATCTATCTATGATGTTCCTTGAACAAAACAGGTTACAAAAGCACATGTGGAGGAGATAGACATAAGAATTGCTTATACTCTTTCAGCATTTTGTCAGCTCTGCATCAGATTTTTGCTAATGCTTTTCTTTGCAAACTTGCATTTATCCTATGATGTTGTTTATCGAAACGTCCTGATATTGACTGTACTAATCACACACTATGTAATCCACCTTGAGTCTCAGAGACAAAGGAAGGCTATCTTATTATATAATTGAGTAAGCATATTTCAGACAACTCACTTTATACCCTGGTGCACCACCAGAGGGTGCTGCCATGGAGGGAAGCCTAGGAAAGGCACCATGTCCCTCCAGAAAACATGCCATGGTGGGAAGCCCAGGCTGGCAGCAGGATGGGAGCAGGTGGCAATGTCGGCCTCCTGCCTTCACCCAGCTGGTATTAGGAATGGAGCAGGTGGAAATGCCCACCCCCACCTTAACCCAGTTGGTATTAGAAATGGAGCAGGTGGCAATGCCCTCTCCCCATGTTAACCCTGCTGGTATTAGGAGTGGAGCAGGTGGCAATGCCCATACCATGCCTTAACCCAGCTGATTCCTGTGCAGTACTAAAGTGCTATGTGCCTACAATTGACCAGAGGTCTATACAGTAATCACTAAAGTCCCGGTAAGTTTGTGGTATAACAATGCAAGAAGGTCTTCAGTGCAATAAATTTCTTTTGGAGGCATGGTCTATATGGTCTCATATGATAACAATGAGAGGCAGCAGAGAAGAACTGATACACAACTGCGATGGGGACTTCCGGTTTGGGATTCATGGAGGTCTAACGCAGCTCCATTTGCGGAGCTGACCGGACTGCCGTTTTAACCGGCCGGAGGGGTGAAAATAACCCGCGGCTGACTGCTCTCAGGCGGGGAGCAGGCAAAGAACGCTCAAGACCCTAGGGTGAGCTAGATCTCGGACGAGGGGGGGCTCTACTCAAGGAGTCTCCCCCCTGATCCTTGAGGTCCCACCTTGCGACGGGTCGGCTATAATCTCTGCGGCAGTTTTGGGGCCAATTCGGCTGGCATAAGACCTACATACCCAAGCTTCGATCGGGGAGGGAAGTCGAGAGGAGAATTTAAGATCGAAACAGCGATTACAACCCGAGAAAGCTGAAGAGAATGTAAAGATCGCTATCTCTTGAAACGGGACAGATTGATAAAAACAGAGAAGAAAGAAAGTAGATTTTTAAACTGCAGCAGACTAGTGAAAAGGAGGCGAAGACTCGGCAGGAGTTGTATTTTAAAAGAGACTAAATTTAAAGAAGTTATTGCAAAAATTGGACTATTGTTTTGAATACCTGTGGTTTCGGAGCTGTGGGAAAAAGACACCATCGCGAGACCTGCTGTGGGAAGACGGGAGACAGGAAGTGCGTAACAACAATAGAGTGGCTGGAGGGAAGCGGCTCTTGCCAACGGACAGGAAGCAGGGAATCACCATTTTTGAAAGGGGAAGGGTCGCGGCTTCAGCGGAAGAGGAAGTAGGCCATCTTGGATTACAATAACATAGAGAAACCATAGAGAAAAGACGCCCGACATTTTGGATACAAAAAAAAATTAATTTTGGCAAAGATTGGGACATTTGAAAAAAAGGAAAACGTTTAAATATACGCCACGGAGCTAAGGAAGAGAGCAGATTCGTGGGAGCGAGCTAAAGCAAGCCCCACGATGTCGAAAAAAGAGTGGCAATCGGCGATAGAAAATTTGGACAAAAAAACTTATAGATATGATGAAAGAACTTAAGGACACGAAATTGGAGCTTATTAAAGAGGTCAAAGAAGTTACACAGACAGTAAAGTCGGAGCTGTCAGAAGTGAAAAAAGGCGTGGAAACGATTAGTAGTGAATTACAAGGAATGCAGCAGAGAGTTAAAACAGTAGAAGACGCGATGGAGAATTTAATAGACACGCAACAAACAGAGATGAGACTGGTGAAGGGGAGGATGTCAGTTGCAGAAACTAAACACATGGAGAAGCAGCTTCGTTTTCGTGGTCTGCCAGAAGTGGAAGGGAAGTCAGCGCAAGAACAGATGACTGAGGTGTTGGCTGATTACCTGGGGAAGGAGGAGGAGGAAATTGTGGCTATCCTAGATGTGGCGTACCGTGTGAACTCGAGAATTGCAACCCAGAGGAAACTACCAAAGGATGTGATTGTGCAGTTTACAACTAGAAACATGAAAGAGAGGATTGTGACAAAACAATTTCAAGATCCATTGGAGATTGATGGCAAGACGATTATCATAATGAAGGAACTGCCCAGATCAGTGTTACTGGACAGGAAAAAATATAGAGTGCTAATTCAGACTTTGAAGGACATGAATATCAGGTACAGATGGGAGTTACCGGAAGGAGTGTCCTTTGAGTTTGGAGGGGCAAAAAAACGTATCAGATCTGAGCGGGAGATGGAGAGATTTATCAAGGACAATGAAAAAGACTTACCAACAAAACCATGAATATGGAGTGTAAAGTATTATCTTGGAATGTAAATGGACTAAACTCACCGAATAAGAGGAAAAATATTTTTCATTGGCTACTAAAACAAAAATGTGATATTGTTTGTTTGCAGGAGACCCATATTAGAAAACAGGATGTAAAATATTTAAAATCTGGAAAATTGGGCAAAGAATTTGTAGCGGCCTCTAACAAGAAAAAAAGAGGAGTGGTGTTGTACATAAAAGAGGAGCTGCAGCCAAAATTTGTTATGAGAGATGTGGAAGCTAGATTTGTAGCAGTGGAATGTAATTGGAATTTAAAGAGAGTGTTGGTAGTCGGACTTTATGCACCTAACGGTGCAAAGGAAAGCTTCTTTGAGGATTTAAGGAAGCATTTAGACGATCTTGTATATGACCAGATAATTCTTGCTGGAGATTTCAATGGAGTGACAGATTTGGAACTAGACAAAAAGACTACAACAGCACAAAAGAAAAGAGGACTATTGCCAAAGCTTTTTTTTGAGTTGATTCAACAAGAGACTCTCGAAGACGTATGGAGGAGAGAATATCCTAAAACCAAACAGTTTACTTTTTATTCTGCAAGGCATCTCACATTATCAAGAATTGATATGATCTGGGCCTCAAAGGACTTAGCGTTATGGACTCAGGAGGTAGAAATAATGCCGATGGTAGGCTCAGATCACAATCCAATTATGTGGAAATTTGGAAAAAGGAGGAAAAGGAAAGCCTGGAGAATAAATGAGGACTTGTTACAGGAAAGTGAGAATATGGAAATATTGAGAAGAGAGACAAAGTTTTTTATACAATACAACGTGAATAAAGAAGTACCAACCAATAAAGTTTGGGATGCTTACAAGGCGGTTGTAAGGGGCATACTAATGGACTTAAATGGCAGAGCAAGGAAAAAGAAAGAGGAGAAAAGACAAGAGATTGAGGAGAAAATAAAGGCCAAAGAAGCACAGTTAAAAAAGAGACCAGGGAAAAAGAAAATACATCAGGAAATCAAAATTCTTCAAGAACAGTTAACAGCAATGAGTAATAAAGAATTGGAGTGGAACCTTAAAAGACTGAATCAAAAAGCTTTTGAGGGTGCTAATAAACCTGGGAAATATTTGGCATGGCAATTGAAGAAGAAAAGGGAAAAGAAAATAATAAATAAAATCTGTGAAGAAAATAAAACGTATCTGGAACAGACTACCATTAGTAGAGCCTTTTATAAATTTTATGCTAAGCTGTATAATAAAAAAGAAGTAACCAAAGAATCAATAGCATCATATTTGGAGAAAACTAAACTTCCAGAGATCTCGGAAGCTTGGAGAAATAAGTTGAATAGTGAAGTAACCAATGAGGAAATAAGTAAGGCAATACAATCCGCAAATCTAGGAAAGGCGCCAGGGCCAGATGGACTTACGGCTAAATTTTATAAGACAATGGCCAATGAACTGGCACCATTCCTAAAAGAGGTGATGAATGGAGTTTTTAGGGATCAAAGAATTCCAGACACTTGGAGCGAAGCGAATATATCATTGATCCCTAAAGAGGGCCAAGATTTGACTAACGTGAAAAATTACAGACCTATATCACTACTTAACAATGATTATAAAATTTTTGCGAAGATATTGGCGGAGAGACTGAAGGGATGGCTCTCGGAAGTCATAGAGGAAGAACAAGCAGGCTTTTTGCCAGACAGACAAATAAGAGACAATTTAAGGACAGTGATCAATGCTATTGAATACTGTGATAAGCGTTGTGATAAAGAGGTTGGTTTCTTCTTTGTAGACGCTGAAAAAGCGTTTGACAATTTAAACTGGGACTTTTTGTTTGCCACTATGGAAAAGCTACAACTGGGAGAAAGATTCATCAGAGCAATTAAAGAAATCTATAGAGACCAGACTGCAGCAATTGTAGTGAATGATGAATTGACCAAGAAATTGACGATTAGTAAAGGAACAAGACAAGGTTGCCCGTTATCTCCATTGTTGTTCATTTTAGTATTGGAGATTCTGATGATACAAATACGACAAGATGAGGAAATACGAGGAATGAAAATAAAGGACTATTCATACAAGGTTAGAGCATTTGCTGATGACATAATGTTAATTGTAGAAGATCCATTGGAGAACATGCCAAAAGTGATAGATAAGATCAAGGAGTTTGGTGATTTGGCAGGTTTCTTCATTAACAAAAAGAAGTCAAAGATATTATGCAAAAACATGACTAAGCAGAAACAACAATTGTTAATGGAAACAACGGACTGTGAAGTAACTAGTAAGGTGAAATATTTGGGAGTTGAGCTGACTGCAAAAAATATAGATTTGTTCAAGAATAATTATGAAAAATTATGGACTCAGATAGAGAGAGACTTGATCAAATGGAATAGACTGAATCTGTCATGGTTGGGCAGGATTGCAGCAGTTAAGATGAATGTGTTACCAAGAGTAATGTTTCTGCTACAGACAATACCAATCATCAGAGACTCTAAACAATTTGAAAAATGGCAGAGGAAAATATCAGATTTTGTTTGGGCAGGCAAGAAGCCTCGAGTGAAAGTAAAAGTTCTACAAGATGCAAAGGAAAGAGGCGGAATGCAACTGCCCAACTTGAGACTTTATCATGATGCAATCTGCCTAGTTTGGTTAAAAGAGTGGATGACGTTAAAGAATAAGAAACTATTAGCCCTAGAGGGATATAAAAATTTTTTTGGATGGCACGCATACCTATGGCACGACAAAGTAAAGGTCAACTCGATGTTCCTACATCATTTTGTAAGGAGAAGTTTATATACAATCTGGAAGAAGTACAGAATTTATTTACAAGAAGGAACCCCCTTGTGGGTGGTTCCATACGAGGTGATAGATCCAAGAGCTGTTGATAATGAACAACAATGTTTAACATACAAAGAAATAACTAAAATTGAAGTATCTAAACTTAGAATAAAGACGCAAGAGGAACTATCACCTAACTATGATTGGTTCCAGTACAGACAGATTAGAGATTTATACAATTCGGACTCTGCAAAAGGGGGCATACGAACAGAGAACTCGGAACTAGAGCAGACCCTTCTTAAAGAAGACAAGAAAAGAATATCCAAGGTATACCAAGTACTGTTGAAATGGTATACTGAGGATAGTTAAAACACAGATGGTGAAATGGGCTATAAATTTCAATAAAGAAATAACAATGGAGGCATGGGAATACTTGTGGAAAACTACAATGAAGACAACGACATGTATCAATATTAAAGAGAACATTTTCAAAATGATCTATCGTTGGTACATGACACCAAAGAAGATTGCGCTAGGGAACTTGAATACTTCTAATAAATGCTGGAAATGTAAGAAACATGAGGGCTCCCTCTATCATATGTGGTGGTCGTGTGCGGTAGCTAGGCAGTTCTGGGGGGAAATAATAAGAGAAATGAGTGAAATTTTACAGTTTCAAATAAATAAGAACCCAGAACTCCTGCTGCTAAACTTGGGAATGGAGGGAATTCCAGCCCATCATAGGACGTTGATCTTTTATATGACTGCAGCAGCTAGACTTTTGTATGCGCAGAAATGGAAAGTACAAGAAGTGCCAACTATTGAAGATTGGATCTACAAATTGCTGTATATGGCTGAAATGGACAAGATGACAAGAAAACTGAGAGATCTGGACTCAGGGCAGTTTAACACAGACTGGGAGAAGCTGAAACAATATCTGGAGAAGAAATGGGAGGTGGGAGGAAAACTGTGGCAGTTTGAGAACTACTGAAGTATAATAAAAGTATAAAAGAGAGGGGTGACTTTACCGGGGGAGGAAGAGAAATGTGAATTTATAAGCAGTTAGATTAATTGATTGAGATATATATAGATATGTATAGGTTAACTGATAGAGAATAATTAATGATAAGGTTTAAACATGAGGATTGAGTAATTAACAATATTTTCTTTCTTTGACAAGATTTATATGCACCAAACTGAATGTACAGAAGAGTTAAATTGATTGAGTATCTGAGGAGTTATATAGAATTACCATAAAAAGATGAAATGAGTAATACATAGAGAACAAATCAAATTGTTTGATTTAAATGTGGGAAATTTTTATGGTTTATGATATATAGGTTTATATAGAAATATTCAAAACTGGAAAATGGGATAAATTGTTTATCTAAAGACGTATAGTTTGGGTGTATAATAAGTAAAGGAGTTAAAGATGTACTGCTTAATATAATGGAGAATGTATATTTGTTTTAGATAGAGGAATTTAATAGAAGTAAGGGAAAAGGGACAGAGGGTGGGAAAGCTGTTGGAAGTCAATAAAAGGGGGGGAAAGGGAGGGGGTTAGAAACGAAAAATTAGGGGAAAATTGATTGTAATGTAAAAATAATAATGTTCTAACCCAATAAAAAACTTTTCAAAAAAAAAAAACAACTGCGATGGGAAGCCAGCAATCTGCCCGTTTCATCTCTTCATCCTGGCAGTCGTTATATCACAGTCCAAGCCTAAGAGGTCCATCATATAATTAGTTTTATATATATAAGACAATAATTAACAATATTAGTTGCAATTATACTCACATATACACTTCCACTAGTCACTCAATATTCTTGCCTTTAGCATCTGCCTTCCATTTTGGCGCATGCGTCGCAGTTGTGTATCATTTCTTCTCTGCCGCCTCTCATTGTTATCATATGAGACCATTGTCAAGGACATCTTCCTCGGTGTGGACAGCAATGCCGGGTTGCAGGAAACTGTCGCTATAGAGGCGCACACACACACACACCATCCAAAGTGTATGACGTTTATTTACAATGACTATATTACAAGTTATCACAAGACTGACTGGCATAAGGCTCTGCCAGACTTGTGTTACCAACAGAGGGCCAAACAGTTAATCACAGGAGATTACACAAATTACACCAATTAACCAATCACGGAATAGTTGCTGACTCACCATGACTGAGTCTAATTATCCTTGTGTATCACCTGATATGCAATCATGTGACTTAGTACCTGTCAGGCTAGATCATTCTCATCTAGCCTGCTGTCACTGCCAGTAAACAGCTTCAACAACCATATACACCGTTTCTTCAAAAAGAAATTTATTGCACTGAAGACCTTCTTGCATTGTTATACCACAAACTTACCGGGACTTTGGTGATTACTGTATAGACCTCTGGTCAATTCTAGGCACATAGCACTTTAATAGTGCACAGGAATTCTTGTTGAATTATATTTGAATTACTTTTATATGATGCTTTGCCCCCTGTAATCACCTACGCTGTGTGTATACACACACACATATACACACACACACTATATATATATATATATATATATATATATATATATATATATATATATATTGTTTCTCTTGTTCAGGTTGATTATAATATTGCTTTAAATCTGATTGATTTACATTAGAAATATTTGTTAGTTAGATTTCACGACTTGTTGGCTTTTGTTTCTCTGTATATTACTCTCTACTCGCTTACGATATTAGGAGAGGAGCAGGTGGCCACGCCCGCCCCCACCTTAACCCAGTTAGTATTAGAAGCGGAGCAGGTGGCAATGCCCTCTCCCCATTTTAACCCTGCTGGTATTAGGAGCGGAGCAGGTGGCAATGCCCTGCCCCTACCTTAAGCCAGCTGGTATTCGGAGGGGAACAGGTGGCAATGCCACCCCCCTTCAGCCAGATGTGATCAGGAGCGGAGCAGATGGTAATGCCCACTCCCCGCCTTAAACCAGCTGGTATTAGGAGTGGAGCAGGTGGCATTGCCCTCTTTCTGCCTTAACCCAGCTGGTAATAGGAGTGGAGTAGATGGCAATGCCCACTCCCAGTTTTAACCCAGCTGGCATTAAAAGTGGAGCAGTTGGCAATGCCCGCCCCCACCTTAACCCAGCTGATATTAGGAGCAGAGCAGGTGGCATTGCCCATACCCCACCTTAACTCAGCTGGTAATAAGAGCAGAGCAGCTGGCAATGTCCACCCCCCGTCTTAACACAGCTGGTATTAGGAGCAGAGTAGGTGACAATGCCCATACCCCACCTTAACCCAGCCGGTATTAGGAGTGAAGTAGGTGGCAATGCCCTTCCCTGCCTTAACCCAGTTGATATTAGCATCAGAGAAGGTGGCAACTACAGCTTGCAGTTTCAAGTAATTGATATTTTGGTGTGGATTGGCCATTTCAACAAGCTGTCTCAAGTACTACAATACTACAAGTCGCTTGGCCCACCCTCCTCACCCTGTATTGGTGTAGGACTAGCCGGCTGCTGTTTTCAGAGCCAGGTAGGAATTTCCTCCCCTCTTTCCAATTGGGCACGAGAAAGGGGTTTTTTTGCACCAATTTCTGGGATTGAGGTTACTGGCTAAGGGTGATGCCAGTTAGCAGTGTCCTGACAGGTTTGAGTTTGAGATAGGGTGTGGTCTGGTGAGCACCCTTAGCACTTCCCTATTGGTGGGAAGAGGGGCCTTCCCAAAGGGCTGGTACTGCTTTAATGGCTGCCAGCGGCAGGGGCAGGATGCCTTCGGGAACCCATGCCTGCAAGTCCTTCCCTCACTTCTATACGGCTGAGGTGTTCAGGAGCTTGAAAGGGGGGGGGGTGACCAAATTGCCTGGCCAGCTGGGTCCTCATCATCCATAGGATGGGTTGCACCTGGGGCTTTGGGGCTCAGCCAGGCAGGTCAAGGTGGCGGTCCATGGGGGACCCCGTGGCTTGACCTGTACTGCTTTAGGCCCTTACCGATGTTTGGCTTGTTTTAGTTGTATAAAGTTAATAAATGCAGAGGAGTTAGCCGTGTTAGTCTGTGGTAGCAAAATCAAAAAGAGTCCAGTAGCACCTTTAAGACTAACCAATTTTATTGTAGCATAACCTTTCGAGAATCAAGTTCTCTTCATCAGATGCCTGATACAGAGACTGGTCAAATACAGAAGAGCAGGAGAGAGAAGAGGAAATTAAGGGGGGAGGGGGAAATAAAGTAGCCCTTAGATTCAAACTTGATGTCTGTCTCTTCATTCCGACTAGGGTGGCAATGACTGTTTACAGAACAACAAAACGGAAGTGTAGTGGCAACTTCAAGACTAACAACATTCGAAATGAGCTTTCATTAATCACAGCTCACTTCAGATATGTATGCAAATTGAACTGAGATTCCTTCTTATGGGACAAGTTTCAAGTGGCTGGAAGATGGAGGAGGGTCAGTGTGGTATAGTGGTTAGAGTGTCAGAGTGGGGTTGTTTTCACACATCATTAACATCACACAACATCACACAACACTCATGGAAGGCTAGCGTCTTTATGGCATGACTGCTGACATCATCGCACCATGAAAACAGAATCACAATCAGAAATCATGTCTTGAAGATGGCACCATTCCGTGAGTGTTGTGTGATGTTGTGTGACATTAACAATGTGTGAAAATGGCCAAAGACATGGGTGACTCAGGTTCAAATCCTCACTCTTCCATGGAAGCTCATTGGGTAAAACACTTCCAGCCTAACATACCTCGAAGGAGTAGGAGGAGAGTCATGTGAGCTGCTTTGGGTCACACAATTGGGGAGAAGGTAGGATACAAAAGAAGTAAAAAAATAAAATCTGTCAAGGGTCTTTCAAGTATAGATTCACAATGTGGGGAAAAGGAGGTACAAATCCAGTCAGTTTTCATTCGCATCATGCTGGTGATATTCTGATTTCCTTATTTGAAAAGGATTAAGATATTATGTCAGCTCATTAAGAATATTACCTGAAGGTTCCTCTAGATTGGCTTCTCAATTAGTCTTTCCTTGCTAGAAGCAACCGTCTTCCTCAGTAACTATAATGTGCATTGCGGTCAGACAGATTGTATTTCAGGTTTGAAAAATGCTGCATTATAATTCAGTTAACATGTGTTAACACTGAGCAAATCATGGCAAATCAGATTTTTTTTAAAATAATGAGTAGCGGTTCTTGAGTTTATGTAATGAATTTTTATGAATTTTATGAATTTTTAAGTGTAATTATTACATGCATTCCACTACTTAATAATTTGATGCGAAGAAGTGGGGTGGGGAAAAAAAAGAGAAGAATGGGGATTAAAACAACACATAAAAAGTTATCTATAACTCCCTTATTCACCAAATGTGTATGTCCAATGTGATTTTTTTCTTTGCATCCTTTGGTAATACATCAATTTAGTAAGGTGCAACACATTTCTCACTATCCATATAAAGGTATATTCATACTTAGTCATATAAGCTACCAAGATAGCCATTCTATAAGTAAATGGCGTCATGATAGGGTATTCACACAGTCACATCTAAAGTAGGGGCAGATGTTGCAATGGATATTGCAATAGAACGTATTAATATTAATTAATATTAATATTAACACTCCCTGTGAAGGAGAAGAATGGGGATTAAAACAACACATAAAAAGTTATCTATAACTCCCTTATTCCAACACGTAATAAAATTGCCCAGCATTCACCAAATGTGTATGTCCATTGTGAATTTTTTCTTTGCATCCTTTGGTAATACGTCAATTTAGTAAGGCTAGCTTCCAGGCATGATCAATCTTTCATAGAAGGGAGTTTTGACAGGAATTCCACAATAACCACTTCAGCAGCTGTAAGCAGAGCTAAGACGAAGTCAATATCTGAGACAGCTTCCAATCCCTTTCACTAGCCTAGTAGAATTATCTTTGGATGCAGTCATATATTATTGAGTGACATATTTTAAATTTAATTTAATTTAATTCATTTGTGCAACACATTTCTCACTAGGGTACAAGGAGGTTACAAAACAAAATTGATCAGATAGCAAGCGTCTTCAGTAAACAATGCAGCAAGACAACAACAATTCTTGTTGTTGACAAGTTCGTGACAAGTTCATAACACAGAAGGTGGGAACCTAGTTTTTCCTGTTTACTAAAGACCCTCAATTCTATGGGTCCCTGAACAAGGTGCCCCCAGCTATGCTCCATTGTTTCCATTGTTTCCTATGGGTGAAAAGGCTTTCCAGGGCAAAGAAAAGAAACCTTAACCAAACATACAGGGGCTACACCCTAACAGAACCAAACTGAAGCAAATAACCCAACATCAAACTGGATAATGCCACCAGAACCGATATCAATATACAGAGGTGCGGGGGCATTCCTGACCTCAGGCAGGCCTTCCCACAAAGAGAGCCGCTTCAGATAATGAGCATGGATGGGCAGTGGCCAAACTTAACCATTTCCAAACACTGTTAATCTGAATCACTTTTTTCAAATATAGATTACACTTTGAACATTTCCCAAATGCAAACCTCTAAGGGCCCTCTGGTCAGTTCTAAGAAAGAGACCGTAATTAGTAGATCACAGGTTTAGTAATTCACTGTATAATTTACATTTTTTCCATGGATAACATTTTTCTAATCAAGCATCATGCACCAGAAGGGAGCACATTCCTGAAGAACACTGCTTTGCTGTGTAACAACAGTTGATTACTTTTGTGAAAATGCCTCACTTCCTCTAGGAATGGTCTGTGGAGCTGTATAAAAGGGCCATCACCCCTGTGCTCTTCACTTACTTGCTGGGTTCATAAACCTGAGAAGTTTCTTCTTCTAAAACAAGGTACGTTCCATTCAACTTGTCATTGTTTAACTGAATCTAGTTATTCATCTATGTATAATTTCTTTTTCTCTGATGTCTAATATTGATTCTTCTAGACTAAACTGTTGCTTAGTTGTTGCTTGCTATGATCTGGCTTAAAGGACAGTGTACCTAGTAGGCCTCATGGGCCAAATCTGGTCTTTGAGGAATGCTACACCATTTGTACACCATTTGTCAGCCCAGATGTAAAAACTGGATTATTTGGAAATCTTTGGTGTAGCTGTGGGAATGACTTTGGGGTTAAAGAAAGGCCTTGGTCAACCTCCTCTGCATATTGTTAGCCTATGAAGCATGATTACTTATGAGATTTTACAGGTGATGCTTACAAAAATCAGATCATTCAATTTGTCAAACAACCCAAGTCTGAAAATGGAAATTATATATCTTAAGCAAAACAATTTGTACTTTGCATTTTTATGTTACAAGAAGCCACCACAAGGAATAATAATAGCAACACATTCAATTTATATACTGCTCTTCATGGCAACTTAATGCCCACTCAGAGTGGTTTACAAAGTATGCCGTTATTATCCCCACAACTAAACACCCTGTGAGGTGGGTGGGGCTGAGAGAGTTCTGGAAGAACTGTGACTGACCCAAGGTCATCCAGCTGGCTTCAAGTGGAGGAATGGGGAATCAAACCTGGCTCTCCAGATTAGAGTCCTTCCAGTCTTAACCACTACACTGAACTGGCTGTAAATGAATAATAAGAACAGAAAACTGTTGTTAATAAATGCAGATGAAAAATATGAAATGAAACTTGATTTTTGTAACCCAAACCTCAAACCTTTGCAAATGCCATGCTAACTCTTTAACAAACTCATTGAGCCTTTCATCTGTTTCAGCCTTCCTTTCCACTCGCCAAGATGTGCGATTGTTGTGGTTCCAGCAACGACACAACCATCATCGCTATCCCTTGTGGCAACCAGGGTGGTTGCTGCCAGCCTTGCTGTTGCTGCCAGCCCTGCTGCCAACCATGCTGCTGTAAGCCCTGCTGCCAACAGACCTGTTGTGCCCCCTGCTGCCCCAAGAAGTGCTGCTAGAGCATAAGGTAGACATGAAAGAACATCAAGCAACCAACAGCCGGAATAAGACCAGCACTCTGAGCATCCTTTGGAAGAACTTGACTCTCTTTGTCCAAGCTTTGCACCTGCCTCCTTGCAACATTTCAGTTTCTTCTCTCCTGCTAAGCAAAGGAGGCATGAGTCAATGTTGCTTTGTCATTCGTCTCATTCTCTTCATTCTTTCCTGTTCTGCATTTTTCCGATGATGAACTGCAAATGCAAATCTAGAGTCCAGTCTCTGGTATATCAGGAGAACTCCAACGTACAACAAGGACTAACAATCAACCAGACTAGAAACCGCATGAAGAGACCAACGGCCTGAATAACACCAATGCTGTGAGCACCCTTGGGAAGACCTCTCTAAACTCATTTGTGGTTGAAGCTTTGTACCTGCCTCCTTCTCTAATTTCAGTTTCTTCTGTTCCTTGCTTTTTGCCATTGAAAAATCTCTCTCCCGCTAAGCAAAGGGGTCTTGTAGAATAGATACTGCATTCCCATTCTTCTCATTTTCTTCATGGGCTTTGAAATGGATTGAAGCTTTCCTATGTTTCACCAGTCGCATTAACATTTGTTAAGGAAGTGGTTGACGAATATTGCCCATTCTGCACTTGTTCCATCGTTTCCTTACATCCACTGCTCAGTTCCACACTGCATCCGTGATGAACTGGATATATTTTCCTGAAATTCTGTGTCTAGAGATAATTCTGCTACTACTGGAGGACTTCATCTTAAGCTTCTTCTCCATCGTCCCAGTCATTCAGTCTCTCTATGTTCTCTCTCCTCCCACTCTGCATCTATCTCTGAATACCCCCAGTTTTACCTAAACTCTCTCCTCCTTTCTATATCTACTTAACTCAGGCTGAGTTCTCCTTTCCCAGAGTCTTCTCTCTGAGTTGCTCATCTTCCTTCTTTCAGTCAACAAAAGATTCTCCTATTATTCCCTGCTGTGTTCATCTCTTCATCTTACAAGAGAATTCTCTCTCTCTCTCTCTCTCTCTCACTTTCTCTCTGAAGACTTTTTTCCTCTTCTCTGGGGACACCATACAATCACACCTATTCCAACTCCATGATGTTATCTGAGGGTGCGACACATCTAAATTCAACTACTCATCACATGAGAAAAATTGCTTTGTTTGAATTGCATTTTAAACTTGCTTTCCCTATTGCTTTTCTCTCTCTATCAAAGTCAATAAAAACTTAAACTTGAAGCACTGCCTCTCCTCTTTTTTAAAATAAAAACACTTCATGTCATGCTTGTGTATATGGTAACTTAAGATCCTAGAACCAGAATCATAAATAACTTGTGAAAGTGTAACTTCCTTGTTTCCATATCACCAAGTTCCATGAGCTTCATTTGTGTGGCTGCACATACACAGCACAATTTTCATTACTTTTTTAATATACATATTTGATTCTATATCTCTACCTTAAATCCATATTTAAAATAAGCATCCAATGAATTTTCTCCCTCTAAAATCTGAGAAATATATATAGACACACATGGTGCTTAACGAACAAGGAAGATCTAGGAAAAATCAAAGGCTTAGGAGAATGTATAGAAATGAGGGATGGATGAAAAGGAGGAGGCAAGTAATGAACAAGGGGTCTTACAGAATTTCACATTTACTCAGTTTTGATTCATGCATATTTTATTTATTTATTTACTTCATTTATATCTCATCTTTCTAATGGGGACCCAAGGTAGCTTACATAATTCTCCCTTCCTCTATTTTATGCTCTCAACAACCCTGTGGGGTAGGCTAGACAGAGAGTGTATGACTGGCCCAAGATCATTTAGCAATCTTCCATGGCAGAGTTGAGATTTGAACCCGGTTTTTCCAGATCCCAGTCCGGCACTCTAACCACTATACAAATGTTGGGTCTCTTATAACAACAACAACAACAACAACAACAACAACAACAACAACAACAACAACAACAACAACAACAACAACAACAACAACAGTAAGAATGTGCTTATATACTGCCCTTCTGGACCAATTAGTGCCACACACAGAGCTAAACTACAAGAGACAAATTACACGAGAATGCTCATGTGAAGGGAGTCGCAACGTTAGCTGGGAAGCTGAGTTTTAAAAGACAGATTGGAAGGCTCTGTCAATGCCCCCTCTCTACAGAGCCGCAATGATCTCTCCTCAGAGGGTTTGTTTATTTCATCTTCGCCTCCTAGAAGGTGAGGTGCATCTGACAGAGCCTTGGGAGGCAAAGAAGAAATTAACACATTTTCTGAGGAGAGATCTTTACTGGCTCTCTGCAAGTACTCATGTTCATTACTATGAATTACAGATGCTATCATTCACTTAAACATTATACATATCCATATTCAGGGCTTTTATTCAGGGGGAATGCGGGGGACTGGAGTTCCGACACCTCTTGAAAATACTCAGCAATAATGCTTGAAAATAATATGATTTCAAAGAATCCCGTGTGTTCTTTCCTCATTTCTCTCTTGAGAGTTCTGCCACCTCTTTTCCCAGAACCCTGTTAGAAATAACAATGTCTGGTGTACTGCAGCAGCAAGAAGTAAGAAGAGCCTACCATGCAGGGGGCAGCAAGGATCACTTAGTTAGGACAGTGGGAGTAGTACCTCTCTTGTTTCCTGGGGGTCATTTCCTTGTCTTGTCTCCTATTGGGCTAAACAGGGCAATATCCTGCTTCTTCTCTCTCCTGCCACACTTCTTCTCTCTCTCTGCAAGATGTAGTCAGATAGCTAGGATCTCTCTCCCTTTTTCCTTCAAGTATGTAACTTCCTCAAATAAAGCTTTTGCCTCTCTAACCAGCTCGGCGTTTAATTCCACAGCGTTGTTTTACACTCGCTCCAACAGGGTAATGGGCCACAGAGGCAATTAACACAAGCTGAAGTAAAGAGAGAGCAATAAAACTTCTGCTGTAGCCGCAGGCTAAAGTACAGAGGGCAGACAATAGAGGAAAGATGTCTGACTCCTATAGTGCACAGCAGGGGTTCCAAGTCGATCAGTTAGACGATGGGAGAAACTACGATCTATGGGCAGAAAGAATGAAAGTGCACCTCATACAATTGGACGTCTGGTCTGCGGTAACAGATGAAAAACCGTCGGGGAATCAACAAAATGAAGCCAGATGGACAAAACAAGACAACAAGGCAAGATCTATTATTATTAATGCTTTAAGTGATAAACAATTGATAAGAGTTATTCATGAGCCCACTTCTAGACAAATGTGGACGTCTCTTCTAGAAATAAACCGTCAAGAATCAATTAAAACTAAAATTTTGCTAATGAGGCAATTGTATCGGATTCAGATGCAGCCCCAGCAACAACTAAAAGATCATATTGCAAATTTCATGGAATTAACACAGAAATTAAGATCCCTTGGAAAGGAGATCCAGTATGAGGATTTGGCAATAATTCTGCTAAGCAACCTTCCTCAATCTTATGCAAGCATTGTGCATGTTTTGGAAATGAGAGAAAGTCTAAGCTTAAACTATGTACTTGCAAGACTGCAAGAGGAAAATTTTAGCAAACAGGCTTATAAACACGAGCCAAAAGAGTTTGCATTAAGAGTCAGTTCAAGAAATGATTTCTTCTGCAGCATCTGCAGAAAGAAAGGACATTTAAAAGAAGACTGTTGGTTTCGTGATTCACAGAGAGTGAGCAAACCGCCACGAGGGATGGAAACAAAAGGCTTTAGAAATGCTAATGCAGCCATTAAGTCGCCTAATGCCGATGGCCAAAGGGAAAACAGATCTGATAAGAATTGTTTAAATGTTGGTAAAAAAGATCAAAGCATATGCAAATGGGCAATTGACAGTGCATATATTAACCATCTATGCAATCAAGAAAGTTTCTTTAATGAGGGATTCGGTTTCGTTTTCGCAGCCATGGTGGACGCTTCTCTTGGCAGGTCCGAGAAGAAGCGCCCGAGCAGCCTGACCAGGTGGCTGATCTGTAAAGGTTAGCCCCCAGGACTCCCAGGGAGGGAGTCAGGGTCTGGGACACGGCGGGAAGAGCCCCCCGAAAATCAATGAGGGGGGTAAATTGCCTGTTTGTCCCTATGGAGGCCGGCAGACGTGCGCGGCGCCTCGAGTGCTGCCGGGCCATGGAAAACGGCAAAGAGCAGAACTAGGCGGAAGCCTGTAAGTAAGCGAATCCCTTCTGTTATTACAAGCGCACGTGAAGGAGTGGTGGAATCTGAAGCTAAGAAGGCTAGTTCTTCCCCCTCGCTGAGTCTCAGAATTTGGCTGGCGGTCCCCCCCCCTAAAATGGCAGTGAAAAAACAGAGTCCCGCTTTGGGCAAGTCAATTTCGGCTGCCCTGCAGGCGAAAGGAGAGTCGCTCGAAGAATTGGTGCGGAGGTCGGTCATCGAAGCCATAAAACCCTTTGTTGACAAGCTGAATGAAACAGATCAAAGGGTGGGCTTGATTGAGAGCGATGTGAAAGCCATCAAGGAAGTAGCAGGGGGGGGCAGAGAAGTCTGCTCGGGAAAATGCGACACTCATGAGAGCAACGGACAAGGAGCTAAAGTTGGTGGAAAACCAGCTGATCGGGCTGCAAGTGAAGCGAACACAGACTATTTTGCGTCTCCAGAATGTTAAAGAGGAGGAAAACGAGGATCTAAGGGATCTTGCCTCAGAATTATTGGCAACACCCGCGAGGGCAACTAAAGAAGAAGTAAAAAAGCGCCATTTTGGAAGTCCGTCGGGCTTCTTCAAAATATGCAACGAAGCGGTAGCTGTCTCGCGAGATCTTTATTGAATTTTCATCTAGGAGGGTCCAGTACACTATCCTATACAACTCATATAATGCGGACTTGGACTTTCTGGGAAATAAAGTCAAGATACTGAAGGACGTTCCATTTCTAGTTCGGAAAAGAAGATTTAAGTATAAAAGGCTGGCAGCTCTCCTGAGGGAACGTGGGATAAAGTATAAATGGCTATTTCTGGAAGGAATTTGGTTCAGTTACAAAGATCAAGCTTACAAGATAAATTCAGAAGATCAGCTAAGGGATTTTGTGGACAAAAATCAAGAATTTGGGCAAGACACCAAGCAAAAAGAAGAAGATCCGAAGCCTGAAGGGAGGGGGGAGGCAACGAGCGCTGCGGCTGTAGCTGCTCAGAGAGAATTACGTCCGAGGCCTGGGGGGGGGGAGACTTAATTTGAACTGTAATTTGTATTTTGTAAGGTCAACCATTCCGTCATTACTTTATTAAGGTTTAATCTTTAATTATGGCAGTATGAAGGGAAAGCATTGAAGTGTAGTGTTTACTGTTCGTATGTTGCCCTCCCCCTTTTTCCACCCACCCTTCCCTTTTTCTTTTTTCTCCCTTTTCCCCCTTCCCTTGTACTTTCGTAGTTTTTTGTAGCATTCTGTTTTAGATATTCAAAATAAAAATTTTCAAAAAAAAAAAGTTTCTTTAATGAGATGAATGAAAGCCATGACAAACTGTATACTGCAAATGGAGAAGCTTTAACAGCTCGGGGACAAGGGACGGTATCTGCATGTTGTGCGCTACCCAGTGGCCAAACTAGAGAAGTGCAGATCACTGATTGTACGTACCTGAAGTTAAAACTAACTTATTATCTGTATCAGTTATGGCAAAGAAAGGAATTGAGACTGTATTCAAAGGAGAGAAATGTTTTATTAGCAACGAAGGTGAATTAATTGCACAAGGCACATTAGAGGATGGCCTGTATATGCTGGATTGCTCTGAAGGCGCAGTGAATTTAATTGAAAAGTTTACTCACAAGAATTGTACTAGTCTTATCCATAGAAGGCATGGACATGCTAATATGAATTATATATATCAGCTTGAAAGGCAGAATCTGACTAATGATTTGCAAATGAGAAAATGTCCTGATGCAGAGAAATGTCTTTGCTGTATTCAAGCCAAAGGCACAAGACCTTCTTTCACCAAGCAGAGTGAGAAGCAGACGACAAGACCACTGGAGCTGATTCACAGTGATGTCTGTGGACCCATGGGAACAGTAACACCCAGTGGAAGTAAGTACTTTCTGACCTTTACTGATGATTTTTCAAGATTTACTGTGATTTACCTGCTCAAGGAAAAGAGCCAAGTACTGGAAAAATTCAAGGTGTACCTAGCAATGGTGCAGAACAGATTCCAGAGAAAACCAATGGCTATCCGCACAGACAATGGAGGCAAGTACATGGGGAAGGAGATGACAAGCTTCCTAGCAGCTGAAGGAATAGAGCATCACCTGATCGTGCCATACACCCCCGAACTCAACAGGATAGTAGAGAGGAAAAATCGTTCTCTCACAGAGATGTGCAGGAGCATGCTGCAAGAAGCACAGCTACCTCAAAAATATTGGGGAGAAGCTATCAACACTGCTGCCTATCTGCAGAACATGCTACCTACAAAGGGTGCAAGCAGCACACCATTTGAACTGCGGTACAACCGCAAGCCCAATGCAAGGCATCTGAGAGTGTTTGGATCAAAAGCCTACACTTATGTTCCAAAGGAAAAGAGGTCTAAGATGGATCTCAGAACAGAAAAAGGCATATTTGTTGGATATGCACTGGGATGCAAGGGATATCGAATCCTCAACCCAGAGACAGACACGGTGAAGATCCGCCATGTGGTGTACATTGATGAAAAAGAGAAGGCAAGCAAGCCTGACACCAGAGAGTCTACACCAAAGGAAGCTGATGCAGCACAGCAGCCAGAGATTGTGCAGCTCTGGGACCTGACTGAGACGCAAGAGACACCTGCAGAGCCCACAGAAAGAGAAGGGGAAGCAGAGCTAAGTGTCAGACGCTCAGACAGAATAAACAAAGGAGTTCCACCACTGAAATTCTCTTACCTGGCAAAAACAGAAGCTGTACCAGAACCTTCTAGCTGGGAAGACATAGAAGGAATGCCAACAAGAGAAGCAGAGAAATGGAGAAAAGCTGCAAAAGAAGAAATTGACTCTCTGATCCAGAACAAGACATGGATTCTCACAGAACTACCACCTGGAAAAAGGACAGTAGGATGCAAATGGATTTTCAAAACCAAACTTGATGCAGATGGAGAGGTACAAAAGTACAAAGCAAGACTAGTTGCAAAGGGATATTCCCAGAAGTATGGAGAAGACTATGATGAAACCTTTGCACTAGTAGTGAAACACACTTCAGTAAGAACACTACTGAGCATAGCAGCCGCAAGGAAGATGCATGTGGAGCATCTGGATGTGAAAACTGCTTTTCTTCATGGAGAGCTGGAAGAAGACGTGTATATGACACAGCCTCCTGGATTTGAACAGTCCAAAGACAGAGGACTTGTATGCAAACTGCAGAAGAGCATTTATGGACTGAAACAGGCTGCAAGGGCCTGGAACCAGAAACTGAACCAAATGCTCATCAAAGAAGGATTCAAGCAAGGCGGGGCAGAACGCTGCCTGTACTCAAGAAAGAAAGACAACAAATGGACTTTTATTCTGATTTATGTAGATGATATTCTCCTTTGTTATGAAGATCAACAAGATTGTGATGAAATAATTCAGCACCTGAACCAAGAGGTTGAAGTAAAGCATCTTGGAAATGTCAGCATTTACCTTGGAGTTCAAATAGAGCGAGAGGAAGATGAAAGCTATCTTCTCAATCAAAAGCAAAAGATCATGGATTTCCTAGACTACATGGATATGAAAGATGGAAAACCAACATGTACTCCAATGGAAACAGATTTCCTGAAACAAAATGGAAACAATGAACCTCTGAGAAACATCAAAGTATACAGAGAAGCAATTAGAAAACTGCTCTACATAAGTACAGTGACCAGACCTGACATAGCAGCAGCAGTTGGAATACTGTGCAGGAAAAATGCATCACCAAGTGTGAATGACTGGCAAGCAGTCAAAAGACTGGCAAGATACCTGAGAGGTACTGCACAACTGAAGCTCAAGCTACCAGCAAGCGACAATCCCAGACTAGTGGGATTCATGGATGCTGACTGGGCAGAAGACATCACAGACAGAAAGTCTACCAGTGGACGAGTATTCTTTTATGGTGGAGGAGCAATAAGTTGGACAAGCAGAAAGCAAGACCTAGTAGCGGCATCAACTACAGAAGCTGAATACATATCAGCAGCAGAAGCATGCCAAGAACTCAAGTGGATTCTACAACTATTAGAAGACTTTGGGATAAATGAACCCAAACCTATACAACTCTTTGAAGATAATCAATCTTGCATAAAGCTTGCAAATACAGAAAGAATTGGATCAAGAACCAAGCACATTGACATAAAGAGTCACATTGTGAGAAATATGCAAAAAGAAGGGCTTGTTGAGCTACAGTACTGCCCTACAGAAGAAATGATAGCAGACATCCTCACCAAGCCACTTGTCAAAGAGAAATTTCAAAGTCTACGTGAAAGACTGAACTTTGTGGACTTTGTACACTAGACATTGAGAAGGGGTGTTAGAAATAACAATGTCTGGTGTACTGCAGCAGCAAGAAGTAAGAAGAGCCTACCATGCAGGGGGCAGCAAGGATCACTTAGTTAGGACAGTGAGAGTAGCACCTCTCTTGTTTCCTGGGGATCATTTCCTTGTCTTGTCTCCTATTGGGCTAAACAGGGCAATATCCTGCTTCTTCTCTCTCCTGCCACACTTCTTCTCTCTCTCTGCAAGATGTAGTCAGATAGCTAGGATCTCTCTCCCTTTTTCCTTCAAGTATGTAACTTCCTCAAATAAAGCTTTTGCCTCTCTAACCAGCTCGGCGTTTAATTCCACAGCATTGTTTTACACTCGCTCTAACAACCCCCCCCCCCGTCCATATACATTAATATAGAATCATAAGGTAAAGATAAAGGTAGTCCCCAGTGCAAGCACCGAGTCATTACTGACCCATGGGGAGATATCGCATCACGGCGTTTTCTTGGCAGACTTTTTATGGGGTGGTTTGCCATTGCCTTCCCCAGTCATCTACACTTATCCCAAGGAAACTGGGTCCTCATTTCACTGACCTAGGAAAGATGGAAGGCTGAGTCAACCTTTAGCCGGCTACCTGAACCCGGCTTCTGCCAGGATTGAACTCCGGTCGTGAGCAGAGCTTGGGCTGCAGTACTGCAGATTACCACTCTGTGCCACGAGGCTCTTAATATAGAATCATACATCTATCCATATAAAGGTATATTCATACTTAGTCATATAAGCTACCAAGATAGTCATTCTATAAGTAAATGGCGTCATGATAGGGTATTCACACAGTCATATCTAAAGTAGGGGCAGATGTTGCAATGGATATTGCAATGGAACGTATTAATATTAATTAATATTAATATTAACACTCCCTGTGAAGGAGAAGAATGGGGATTAAAACAACGCATAAAAAGTTATCTATAACTCCCTTATTCCAACACGTAATAAAATTGCCCAGCATTCACCAAATGTGTATGTCCATTGTGAATTTTTTCTTTGCATCCTTTGGTAATACGTCAATTTAGTAAGGCTAGCTTCCAGGCATGATCAATCTTTCATAGAAGGGAGTTTTGACAGGAATTCCACAATAACCACTTCAGCAGCTGTAAGCAGAGCTAAGACGAAGTCAATATCTGAGACAGCTTCCAATCCCTTTCACTAGCCTAGTAGAATTATCTTTGGACGCAGTCATATATTATTGAGTGACATATTTTAAATTTAATTTAATTTAATTCATTTGTGCAACACATTTCTCACTAGGGTACAAGGAGGTTACAAAACAAAATCGATCAGATAGCAAGCGTCTTCAGTAAACAATGCAGCAAGACAACAACAATTCTTGTTGTTGACAAGTTCGTGACAAGTTCATAACACAGAAGGTGGGAACCTAGTTTCCCTGTTTACTAAAGATCCTCAATTCTATGGGTCCCTGAACAAGGTGCCCCCAGCCATGCTCCATTGTTTCCATTGTTTCCTATGGGTGAAAAGGCTTTCCAGGGCAAAGAAAAGAAACCTAACCAAACATACAGGGGCTACACCCTAACAGAACCAAACTGAAGCAAATAACCCAACATCAAACTGGATAATACCACCAGAACCGATATCAATATACAGAGGTGCGGGGGCATTCCTGACCTCAGGCAGGCCTTCCCACAAAGAGAGCCGCTTCAGATAATGAGCATGGATGGGCAGTGGCCAAACTTAACCATTTCCAAACACTGTTAATCTGAATCACTTTTTTCAAATATAGATTACACTTTGAACATTTCCCAAATGCAAACCTCTAAGGGCCCTCTGGTCAGTTCTAAGAAAGAGACCGTAATTAGTAGATCACAGGTTTAGTAATTCACTGTATAATTTACATTTTTTCCGTGGATAACATTTTTCTAATCAAGCATCATGCACCAGAAGGGAGCACATTCCTGAAGAACAATGCTTTGCTGTGTAACAACAGTTGATTACTTTTGTGAAAATGCCTCACTTCCTCTAGGAATGGTCTGTGGAGCTGTATAAAAGGGCCATCACCCTTGTGCTCTTCACTTACTTGCTGGGTTCATAAACCTGAGAAGTTTCTTCTTCTAAAACAAGGTACGTTCCATTCAACTTGTCATTGTTTAACTGAATCTAGTTATTCATCTATGTATAATTTCTTTTTCTCTGATGTCTAATATTGATTCTTCTAGACCAAACTGTTGCTTAGTTGTTGCTTGCTATGATCTGGCTTAAAGGACAGTGTACCTAGTAGGCCTCATGGGCCAAATCTGGTCTTTGAGGAATGCTACACCATTTGTACACCATTTGTCAGCCCAGATGTAAAAACTGGATTATTTGGAAATCTTTGGTGTAGCTGTGGGAATGACTTTGGGGTTAAAGAAAGGCCTTGGTCAACCTCCTCTGCATATTGTTAGCCTATGAAGCATGATTACTTATGAGATTTTACAGGTGATGCTTACAAAAATCAGATCATTCAATTTGTCAAACAACCCAAGTCTGAAAATGGAAATTATATATCTTAAGCAAAACAATTTGTACTTTGCATTTTTATGTTACAAGAAGCCACCACAAGGAATAATAATAGCAACACATTCAATTTATATACTGCTCTTCATGGCAACTTAACAGCCACTCAGAGAAGTTTACAAATTGTGTCACTATTATCCTCACGACAATCATCCTGTGGAATGGGTGGGACTGAGAGAGCTCTAAAAGAGCTGTGTTTGACTCAAGATCACCCAGCTGGCTTCAAGTGGAGGAATGGGGAATCAAACCTGGCTCTCCAGATTAGAGTCCTTCCAGTCTTAACCGCTACACTGAACTGGCTGTAAATGAATAATAAGAACAGAAAACTGTTGTTAATAAATGCAGATGAAAAATATGAAATGAAACTTGATTTTTGTAACCCAAACCTCAAACCTTTGCAAATGCCATGCTAACTCTTTAACAAACTCATTGAGCCTTTCATCTGTTTCAGCCTTCCTTTCCACTCGCCAAGATGTGCGATTGTTGTGGTTCCAGCAACGACACAACCATCATCGCTATCCCTTGTGGCAACCAGGGTGGTTGCTGCCAGCCTTGCTGTTGCTGCCAGCCCTGCTGCCAACCATGCTGCTGTATGCCCTGCTGCCAACAGACCTGTTGTGCCCCCTGCTGCCCCAAGAAGTGCTGCTAGAGCATAAGGTAGACATGAAAGAACATCAAGCAACCAACAGCCGGAATAAGACCAGCACTCTGAGCATCCTTTGGAAGAACTTGACTCTCTTTGTCCAAGCTTTGCACCTGCCTCCTTGCAACATTTCAGTTTCTTCCTCACTTTTTTGTCATTGAAAAAGTCTCTCTCCTGCTAAGCAAAGGAGGCATGAGTCAATGTTGCTTTGTCATTCGTCTCATTCTCTTCATTCTTTCCTGTTCTGCATTTCTCCGATGAGGAACTGCAAATGCAAATCTCGAGTCCAGTCTCTGGTATATCAGGAGAACTCCAACGTACAACAAGGACTAACAATCAACCAGACTAGAAACCGCATGAAGAGACCAACGGCCTGAATAACACCAATGTTGTGAGCACCCTTGGGAAGACCTCTCTAAGCTCATTTGTGGTTGAAGCTTTGTACTTGCCTCCTTCTCTAATTTCAGTTTCCTCTGTTCCTTGCTTTTTGCCATTGAAAAATCTCTCTCCCACTAAGCAAAGGGGGCTTGTAGAATAGATACTGCATTCCCATTCTTCTCATTTTCTTCATGGGCTTTGAAATGGATTGAAGCTTTCCTATGTTTCACCAGTCGCATTAATATTTGTTAAGGAAGTGGTTGACGAATATTGCCCATTCTGCACTTGTTCCATCGTTTCCTTACATCCACTGCTCAGTTCCACACTGCATCCGTGATGAACTGGATATATTTTCCTGAAATTCTGTGTCTAGAGATAATTCTGCTACTACTGGAGGACTTCAACTTAAGCTTCTTCTCCATCGTCCCAGTCATTCAGTCTCTCTATGTTCTCTCTCCTCCCACTCTGCATCTATCTCTGAATACCCCCAGTTTTACCTAAACTCTCTCCTCCTTTCTATATCTACTTAACTCAGCCTGAGTTCTCCTTTCCCAGAGTCTTCTCTCTGAGTTGCTCATCTTCCTTCTTTCAGTCAACAAAAGATTCTCCTATTATTCCCTGCCGTGTTCATCTCTTCATCTTACAAGAGAATTCTCTCTCTCTCTTTCTCTCTGAAGACTTTTTTCCTCTTCTCTGGGGACACCATACAATCACACCTATTCCAACTCCATGATGTTATCTGAGGGTGCGATACATCTAAATTCAACTACTCATCACATGAGAAAAATTGCTTTGTTTGAATTGCATTTTAAACTTGCTTTCCCTATTGCTTTTCTCTCTATCAAAGTCAATAAAAACTTAAACTTGAAGCACTGCCTCTCCTCTTTTTTAAAATAAAAAACACTTCATGTCATGCTTGTGTATATGGTAACTTAAGATCCTAGAACCAGAATCATAAATAACTTGTGAAAGTGTAACTTCCTTGTTTCCATATCACCAAGTTCCATGAGCTTCATTTGTGTGGCTGCACATACACAGCACAATTTTCATTACTTTTTTAATATACATATTTGATTCTATATCTCTACCTTAAATCCATATTTAAAATAAGCATCCAATGCATTTTCTCCCTCTAAAATCTGAGAAATATATATAGACACACATGATGCTTAACGAACAAGGAAGATCTAGGAAAAATCAAAGGCTTAGGAGAATGTATAGAAATGAGGGATGGATGAAAAGGAGGAGACAAGTAATGAACAAGGGGTCTTACAGAATTTCACATTTACTCAGTTTTGATTCATGCATATTTTATTTATTTATTTACTTCATTTATATCTCATCTTTCTAATGGGGACCCAAGGTAGCTTACATAATTCTCCCTTCCTCTATTTTATGCTCTCAACAACCCTGTGGGGTAGGCTAGACAGAGAGTGTGTGACTGGCCCAAGATCATTTAGCAATCTTCCATGGCAGAGTTGAGATTTGAACCCGGTTTTTCCAGATCCCAGTCCGGCACTCTAACCACTATACAAATGTTGGGTCTCTTATAACAACAACAACAACAACAACAACAACAACAACAACAACAACAACAACAACAACAACAACAACAACAACAGTAAGAATGTGCTTATATACTGCCCTTCTGGACCAATTAGTGCCACACACAGAGCTAAACTACAAGAGACAAATTACACGAGAATGCTCATGTGAAGGGAGTCGCAAGATTAGCCGGGAAGCTGAGTTTTAAAAGACGGATTGGAAGGCTCTGTCAATTCCCCCTCTCTACAGAGCCGCAATGATCTCTCCTCAGAAGGTTTGTTTATTTCATCTTCACCTCCTAGAAGGCAAGGTGCATCTGACAGAGCCTTGGGAGGCAAAGAGGAAATTAACAAACCTTCTGAGGAGATGGTTGTTGGGGGTTTTCCGGGCTGTATTGCCGTGGTCTTGGCATTGTAGTTCCTGACGTTTCGCCAGCAGCTGTGGCTGGCATCTTCAGAGGTGTAGCACCAAAAGACCTTTTGGTGCTACACCTCTGAAGATGCCAGCCACAGCTGCTGGCGAAACGTCAGGAGCTACAATGCCAAGACCACGGCAATACAGCCCGGAAAACCCCCAACAACCATCGTTCTCCGGCCGTGAAAGCCTTCGACAATACATCTTCTGAGGAGAAATCTTTACTGGCTCTCTGCAAGTACTCATGTTCATTACTATGAATTACAGATGCTATCATTCACTTACACATTATACATATCCATATTCAGGGCTTTTATTCAGGGGGAATGCGGTGGACTGGAGTTCTGGCACCTCTTGAAAATACTCGGCAATAATGCTTGAAAATAATATGATTTCAAAGAATCCCATGTGTTCTTTCCTCATTTCCCTCTTGAGAGTTCTGCCACCTCTTTTCCCAGAAAAACCCCCTGTCCATATACATTAATATAGAATCATAAGGTAAAGATAAATGTAGTCCCCTGTGCAAGCACCAAGTCATTACTGACCCATGGGGGGATATCGCATCATGACATTTTCTTGGCAGACTTTTTTATGGGGTGGTTTGCCATTGCCTTCCCCACTCATCTACACTTTACCCCCAGGAAACTGGGTACTCATTTTACCAACCTCAGAACGATGGAAGGCTGAGTCAAACTTGAGCCGGCTACCTGAACCTGGCTTCTGCCAGGATTGAACTCAGGTCGTGAGCAGAGCTTGCGCTGCAGTACTGCAGATTACCACTCTGTGCCATGGGGCACTTAATATAGAATCATACATCTATCCATATAAAGGTATATTCATACTTAGTCATATAAGCTTCCAAGATAGTCATTCTGTAAGTAAATGGAGTCATGATAGGGTATTTACACAGTCACATATAAAGTAGGGATAGATGTTGCAATGGATATTGCAATGGAACGTAGTTAACTTAAGGAACAGGTCAAATCAACCCAGAGAATTTAGGTTGATGTATTTGAGATGAGTTGTCATAATTTGAGCACCAACAGCAAATTCTGAAATAGGTTAAAGTAACCAGTTATTTTGCAGATTTTTACAAAGTATAGGACTTTTCCTGCCAAAGATGAGATAGAATCTAAGAGATCTGATTGGTTGAGAGAGGTGGGCAGATGTGCCCAAAAGAGTATAAAGATGGACATGAGAAGCGTGATGGAGGTAAGAAAGGGGAAGGGAAAGATTTTTTTTTCTCTCCACTTCATCTCCATTTTGCAGGTACACTGTCCAAAAGGAAAGGTGAAACTTTCTCTCCTCAATACTGACATCTTGGATTGGTGAGATACCCTGCTATGCTATGACAATATTGCTACATGTATTGCTGCTACGCTATGTTATGACAGTATATATATTTAAGCATTGCTACATTTGCTTCTGCTGTCCTTTTTAAATAGAAATATACTGAGTTCTAGGTTTCTGTTCTATGTAATTCATATTTTTCCACATGTTACAATCTGGCTTCTTAGAGTTCTGTATTATAATTTTTGAAGAGGCTTGAATAAATTTTATAACCTTATGAATTGGCTGTTTGGTGTCTTTCCTTCTCGTTGGAGGCATCTTCCCAGACCAAACCAGTAAAATATCCTCTCTCGCAGGCAAGTCTAAATTTGGTCATAGAAGGCCAGTTAACAAAAGTCACACCTCCTTACATAGCCCTCACTCCCTGTACCCACTCCCCCTCCCCTCACCACCTATATATCTCTGGCTAGTTTCTTCATACCCTCCATACATCAGATGAAGAGAGCTTTTGTTCTTGAAAGCTTATGCTACAATAAAGTTGGTTAGTCTTGAAGGTGCTACTGGACTCTTTATTAAGTACATATGCTTAATGGTTTCATGGTTTCAAGATAGATAGAGCTCTTCAAACATTTCTAAACAGACTCAGTCACAAAGACTTGTTTCTGTCCAGTTGCCACGTAGGCTAATAATATCTGCAAAAAAAAAGAACACACAGGCTTCCTTTAGAATGCAGCACCTCACTCCTTCTCCCTTTCCCCCAGAACACCTCTCAGCAACAATTGAACAATGCATTGAACTCTTTGCCTCAGAACCCATCTCTAAAACTTGCTGCTCATGTTGCCCCTTATGTACAGCTACCAGCCGAGAATGGCACAATTCACTCACCCATCCAACCCCCCTTCTTACTTTACTTGAATTTTTAACCACAGTAAGCATACATTTGCCCTAAACTTGATAGCCCAGGCAAGCCCAATCTAATCAGATCATGGAAACTAAACAGGGTCAGCTTTGGTTAGTAATTGAATGGGAGACCTCCAATGAAGACCAAGGTTGCAGAGGCAAGCAGTGGCCAACCATCTCTGTTAGTCCCTTGCATTGATCCCCCGTCCTCCCATGGGTCATCATAAGTCAGCTATAACTTGATAGCACTTTCCACCACCAAGCATACTTTCAAAATCACACCCAAAAAAGATTCGAGTTTCCCGCTTCTGGTTTTCTTCTTCGGGGTGGGGGGGAAGCGGTGGGGCGGGAAGTTTGAAAGCAATGCAAACAGCTAGAAAAGTGCTGCATGCTGTGCACAGCTGCTGCCACTTTGCCTGAAGCTTTCCAAAGCAATATGAATGGTTTCAGAAAGCTTTGCTTTGGGATTCCCGAACTGACACAGCAATTCTGGGGTCAATTTGGGAATCCCAAATCTTTCCAAATTGGCTCCAATACGGGTTAAAAACTGAATCAGAAACATGAAGCACACATCCCTATTAACAACAGCAGCAGCAGTGTGCTTATATACCACCCTTCTGGACAGATTAATACCACTGTTGCCAAGTAGGCCCCCTCTCCTGCTCTAAGGCCTGCCATGGACTGTGTTAGAGTTTCCTGCGTTGCTATTTCACTGCTGCACCAAAGATTGCCCTGCACGTGTGTGCTCTGATACACGTGTCAGTTTCCTGTCTGCTTGTTGATTACCTTGCTGCTGCAATAGACTGTGTTAGTTGCCTGACTCCATGTTTGGTTAACTGCACAAAGGACTTTATGCCTGGGCAGCCCTGCCTGGACCTGTATCTGGACTTCCCAGTGTGTGTTTGGACTTTATTACAAGTGTGGCCCGTGCCTGCATTGCCATCTGCCACGGACCGTGCCTGTTCCCTGCCATGGATTGTGTTTTACGTGCCATTCCCCCTGCCTCCATGGAAGCCTGCCTCATCTGGGCCCAAGCCGCTGCTGGCAGCCGGGCGCCTGCCGGGGAAACCTCCAGCGAGCCTGGCTAGGCGCTCCCTGGTCAGTTCCTGCCTGGAGCCTCCTGCGGGCCGGTCCCCGAGCTTGCCCTCGCTACCGGGTAACCTGCTAACCAGCCCCAGCTATGCCCAGCCGGCAACCATGTTCTCAGGCAGCCAGAAGACCAAGGGAAGAAGCCTGCTTTGAGAAGCCATTTCGGCGAAGCGGACACACCACGTCCGCAGCGAAGGAACCTCGCCCCGCTCTGCATATCTTAGGAGCCGCCCCAGAGAAGAATCTAAGCGCCGATCATCCCAAGCACTTAGAGAATACATCTCAAAGAAACCTCCGCATTCCAGAGCTGATGACATCAGGGCAAGCCCTGTCCGCTGGAACATCCATTCAGCTCACTCGGATTTCCCCCTCCCTCCTTTGTCCACTCTTCCTGAGGTGTCACTTATCACAATCAGATTCCTAAAGTGGCCCATCCAAGCCATTCAGTAGCCCATTAAAACCTTTGTTTTAATCTGTGAGAACCACCAAGTACAGCACCAGCCCCAGGGTACGTTTTGGAGTATTTAAGCTGGTCCCTCAGACCACATGGTGCTCGTGCCATTCCCAGCCAGGCACGTACGCCATTCCTACCCAGACCCCCTTGCTGTCTGTCCGTGGATCCAGTGCTGGCATTGGACCACCTCGCTGTCATGTCTCTGCTCCGCTTCAGGATTGTGAGTATTTCCCTTGTCATCGTTGGGTACCTGCAAATGCGACCGTCTCTATATTTCTTACTCTGTATTCCTAGTCCTTGTATGCTCTCTTGTGTGTATGTGCAAGTTCAGGCTTACGCCACACTATTAGTAAATACACGTGTTTATTGAATCTATTTGTAGTCTGCCTCTTTGTCACTAGAGTGTCTGGAATCGGGTCCTCCATAAACACTGGTTAGATCCGTGCTAATTTTAGTTCCAGACTGCTAAGCTAATTTCCCCCATTACAAAAAGCAGTTCTAGTAACACCACACTCAAGGTGGTGAACAAAATCAGTGTTATTATAATCCCCACAATACAGCTTGGGAGCTGGTGCGAGAGGAGTGACTTACCCAAGGTTACCCACTGAGTTTATGACAGTAGTGGAAGTCTACATAGCAGAGTGCTGATTCATAGCCCAGGCACAACCACTATGCTACAGCAGCTCTGTAGCAGAGACTTTAACACTGTATTCTTGGATATACCAGGACCACTTCTGCAATAATGTGCATTAGATAGACATCAGATTTGGTTAAGCCTCTTGTAGTCTACACAGAATTTTACTGTGTGGTCTGATCAGTGTAGTACCACCCGAGATTCCTAGGGGCTTAAGGATGGTTAAATCATTCCTATCTCAAACTTTCTTTCACCTCCCTCTTAATATCACTTAACATCTCCCTGTTTGCTCTATATGGTGCTACCCAAATTGGTAGTTGATCATCTGTGTCAATCTTGTGTTCTGCAAACTCCTACAGTATCTTTAACTCCCATAGGGGGCATCATAGGTCCAATTCAAAAATATGTCTAGGAAACAATGACATGGATGGCTAGTCAACAGTTCTGGCCTCTTCTTGGATGCTGTGGCTGGAACCCTAACTAAGCCATGTTGTTCAAACAATGTTGTCATCAAAAATTCACAAGCAGTCCATCCCTCAAAATATGGGTGCCATCTTGCTTTTGAATAATTTTTAATGTTTTCTTAATCCATAAGTAGTTGTGAATTCCTTCCTTGGTATCTATTGTCTCCAACTTTATATGTCTTCTGTTCAGCAAAATAGAAGACAGGCAGTGAAATCCTAAGCAGAGTTACCCCAGTCTAAGCCCTCTGAAATCAGTAGGCTTAGAATGGAGTAACTCTGCTTAAGATTTCACTGAAAATCTTGTCCAGATATGGCTGAGTGGATGAATAAATTGTATGAATGTGCATCTATGGCCAAATTAACGTCTTATATATATATAATAGACCAATTTTAGAATTTCAGGAAAAAATGGAAAGACTTTTTGACTACGTAGCTGACAATTAAGAAAAATTAAGAATAGCTATTACTAAAATAAAATTAATATTAACCCTCCCTGTGAAGGCTGTCCACCACCCTGTTTTAAATGTGTATTAATACACTGTTGTTTTAATGTTTCAATGCAGATGAATTTTTTATTGTATTTTAATATGATGTTATCCACCCTGAGCCTGCTCGTGGGGAGGGTGGAATAGAAATGTGAAATAAATAAAATAGATAAAAATAAAATAAATAAAATAAATAATATTTTAAAACTTTGATTATAAATGTTGAGTGTATGTAAATAAGATTCTTCCTTTTACTGGTTTTGTGTATTGTTATGTTATTTTATCAATTGTTTTTTGTTGTTTATTGTTTTTCTTTACTTTCAAATAAAAACTTTTTAAAAAATTCACAAGCAGCACATTTTCCAAACTAGAACAGGTAATTGCAGTCTGAGAATGAAACCAGACTGAACGAACCCACACTGCCCTTATATGGAGGACCCAGGAGAATGAGGGACAATAGTTGCTACTAGGATGCTGAGTGGAAAACCACCGAAAAGGTAGAATTATATCTGAGAATGAAGGTTAGCCGTTTCAATAAATTTAGTTTAGTCCATTGTTTGATTGACTCATGTGTTTATCTGGTGTAGATACGATGACTGATCGGTCTTCCGGACTAGTCTTCCTTATTATGACCGTGACAAAAAGGTTCCTCATGCCTCAGTAAATGTAGTAAATGTAACAGGCATGGCAATTGCCTGGAACATATTTCAGACTTGAAAAATGTCAGGATTATCCCTACATGGAATTCCCATTAACTGAACAGTTGATGATGAATCCAGCATTTTTTGGAGAACAAGAAACCTGCCTTTCAGTTCCTGGATTTTAATAAGCCGGTTCAAGGCTCAAAACAGACTTGTTATTAAATCAATGTTCTGAGTGGCCTCTGGTCAGATGAGGATCACACTGTTATTTGTAGATCATGGGCTTAGTAATATACTGCATTGCTTAATTTTTAATGGACAATATGCCTCTGGTTAAGGATCACACACTAGAAGATGCTACATTCTTTGGAGTGATGCCTTATTGTCTAATAAAGTTTACTAAAGTTTTCTGGCTATGCCTCACTTCCTCTGAGGAAGCCAGGTGGAAATGTATAAAAGGACCAATATCTGACAGTTCCTCACTTGCTTATTGCATCCATTAACCTGACAAGTTACTTCTACTGAGACAAGGTATGTTCTGTTTAACTTCTCATTGTTAACTAGCAACAAAGCCCTTTGTGGGGAGAAAATACAATGGGCTCTAGAGAGGGGCAGGCAGGCAGGCAGGCACTCCCTCCTCCTCCATCACTGATCATAGCTGATTGAAGGCAGGGGGGGTGGGCATGGCCACCTCCTCTGTGCCTGATCCCAGACGAGTGAAGGGGGGTGAGTGAAGGGGGCGGTCATTGCCACCTGCTCTGCGCCTGATCCCAGCCAAGTGAATGGGGGGTGGGCATTGCTTCCTGCTCCACACCTGATCCTGGCTGGGTGAATGGGGGGGAGGTATTGCCACTTCCTCCACTCCTGATCCCAGCTGGGTGAAGGGGCAGTCCTTGTTGCCTGATCCTTGCCTGGTGCCTGCTGGGTAAAGGAGGCAAGCACTGCCTCCTGCTCCGCTTCCAATCCCAGCTGGGTTAAGGGGTCAGGCATTTCCTCGTACTCTGTGGCTGATCCCAGCTGGGTGAAGGAGGGCAGGCATTTCCTCCTGCTCCGTGGCCAATCCCAGCCGGGTGAAGGGGGCAGGCATTGTTGCCTGCTTTGCAGCTGATTCCGTCAGGTTGAATGGGGGGTGGGCATTGCCTCTTACTCTGTGCTGATGTGAAAGCTGGGTTGGGAATTGCCACCTGCTCCACTCCTGCTCCAGGCCGTGTGAAGGCAAGGGTGGGCATTACAAATTACTCCTCACCTGATTCCAGCCAGGTGAGCATTTCCTCCTGCTGTGCACCTGATCCAGGCCAAATGAAGGGAAGTGGGCATTGCCTCATGCTCTGCTCCTGAGCCTGGCCAGGTGAAAGGGGGTAGGCATTGCCACCTGCCCTGGCTGAATGAAGGAGAGGGCTGGGTGAAGGGGGTGGGCGTTTCCTCCTCCTCCGCAGCTGATCCCAGCTGAGTGAAGGGGGGCGGGAATTGCTGCCAGCTCAGCGCCTGTTCACAGCTGGGTGATGAGTGGGTAGGCATTGCCTCCTGCTACATGCCTAACACCAGCTAAGTGAAGGTGGGTGTGTGCATTGCCACCTGCTCTGCTCCTGATCCTGGCTGGGTGAAGGGGGTGGGCATTGCCACCTGCTGCATGTTTGATCCTGGCCACATGAAGTGGGATGGGCATTGTCAACTGCTCCGCACCTGATCCCAGTTGGGTGAGGTGGGGCGGGCATTGACATCTGCTCAACTCATGATCCCAGACGGTTGAAGGGGGGTGAGCATTACCTCCTGCTCTATGCCTGATTCTAGCAAGGTGAGTAGGGGTGGGAATTGCTGCCTGCTTTGCTCTTGATCCTGGCTGGGCGAAAGGGGGTGGGTATTGCCACCAGCTCCACTCTTGATCCCAGCCGGATGAAGGAGGGGTGGACATTTCCACCTGGTCTGTTCCTGATTCCACTTGATTGAAAAGGGGGCAGGTATTGCAACCTGCTCCAATCCTGATACCCACTGGGTGAAGGCGACTGTGGGCATTGGCACCTTCTACATGCCTGATCACAGCTGGGTGAAGCCAGGGGCTTGCATTGCCACCTGCTTCACTGCTGATCCCACCTGGGTGACGGCAGGGTGTGGGTACTGCCACCTGCTCCGCTGCTGATCTCGGCCGGTTGAAGGGGGGAGCTGGCATTGCCACCTGCTTTGTTCCTGGTCTGAGTGGAGTAAACAGTGGAAGGGCATTACCACCTGCTCCGCTCCTGCTCCCAGCTGGGTAAAGGGAGGAGGTATTGCCACTTGACCCACATCTGATCTCAGCTGGGTGAAGGTTGTGGGTGGACATTACCACCTGCTCCTCTCCTGATCCCAGCTGGATGAAGACAGGGGATGGGCATTGCCACCTGCTCCACTCCTGATCCCAGCTGGGTGAAGGTGACAAGTGGGCATTTCCCCCTCTCTGCTCCTGATCTCAGATGGGTGAAGGCATGGTGGTGGGCTCAGATCCCAACTTGGGCTTCCTTCTTTGGCCCACTCTCAGGAGGTCTGGCTGCCTCATCTGAGTTTCCTTCCACAGCAGTGCCCTCTGGAGTCACACCAGGGTAGGAAATGAGTTGTCTTGAATACGCTTAGCCTTTTATATAGTAGGATACCCTGCCTTTCCTTTTGGCTTAATTGTGCTGCTTGATATAAACCACTTTAAAGATCAGCATCTTAAAGCTGTTGCAAAACAGATCTTGCCATTGAGAGATGCCAACGGAATCCTCTTTTGCCAACCCAAACATAAAAATGGGGCTGTATGGAAATAATAGGTGTAGCAGGGGGGACCTATGCAGGGCTGAAAAGATCACACAATGGAGTTGCCTTGTACTGAATCAGACCATTGGTCCATGAAGGCAAATATTGTCTACTTAGACTGGAAGCAGATCTCCAGGGATTGAACCTGGGACCTTTTGCATGCAAAGCAGATGCTCTACCATGAAGCTATGGCACCTTAATGACCAACAAGATATTCAGAGTATCTGAAGAAGGAAGCTCTGATTCTCAAAATCTTACACTCTGAAAATCTTGTTGGTCTCTAAGTTGCCACTGGGCCCAAATCTTACTGTTCTATTGCAGACCAACAAGGCAACCTACCCAAAACTATTTGATAGTTGATTATTTATGAGATTTGGCATCTGATACTTCCTCAAATCAAAACTCTGAAGCCGTCAAGCAACCAGATTTTTTAAATCCAGAAATTGTATACATTGATAATGAATTTTTATGTTCCTGGAACCACCTCAAACAATTATAAACAAAGAGTGCCAGGAGAAAGATCTTTCATAAAATCAATTAATACATTTTAAATTCTGGATTCAAAATACAAATAAGTGAAAGTGGATTTTTGTAACCAAAATCTTGAATGTTTGTAAATATGATCCTAGCTCTTTAACTAACTCAAGCTCTTCAACTTCTTCAATGTGACTTTCGTCTGTTTCAGCTTACCTTTCCATTCACAAAGATGTGTGATTGTTGCGGTTCCAACAACGGCACAACCGTCATCGCTGTCCCTTGTGGTAACCAGGGGGGTTGCTGCCAGCCTTGCTGTCGCTGCCAACCATGTTGCTGCCAGCCATGTTGCTGTAAGCCCAGCTGCCAACAGACCTGTTGTGCCCCATGCTGCCCCCCCTGTTGCCAATCTAAGAAGAGCTGCTAGAGCATAAAGCAGATGTGGAATAACATGAAGCAACCAACAGCCAGAATAAGACCAGCGTTTCGAGAGTCCTTTGGAAGTCCTGATCGTTGTCTTTCTGAGCTCCTCTTTTGTCAAAGCTTTGCACCTATCTCCTTTCAACATCTCTGCTTCTTCTCTTCCTCACTTTAATAACTGAAAATCTCTCTCAAGGACTCTCAACAAGCAAAGGAGTCATGAAGATAGCTGTGGCATTCTCATTCTTCCTGTTCTCTTCTTGTTCTTCAAAACTCACTTGTGCTATCTTTTACTTCAATTGTTGCATTAAAAGATTTTTTTAAAAATGGATGGATGACTTATTATCACTCATTCTGTTCTTGTTTTGTGATGGAATACTTCATTTCTTCAGTTCCATGTGTATACTGTGGTCCACTACAAATGTTTTCCTGAAACCTGACAATCAAGATTCCAGAAAAGGAATCTTCACTCAAGCAATGATGGTAAACCCATCTAGAAAACAGAACAAATGAAATAAAGTCTCACATTTAGGGTTGTGTGTGTGTTATGTGCTGTCAAGTCACCTCTGACTGATGCCAAACCTATGAATGAAAGACCTCCAAAACATCCCATCGTTAACAAACTTGCTCAGATCCTGCAAACTGGAGGATGTTGCTTCTTTTATTGAGTCCAGCCCTCTCATTTTAGGTCTTCCTCTTTTCCTACTGCCTTCCTCTTTTCCTAGTATTATTGACTTTTCCAGAGAATCTTGTCTTCTCAGGATGTGACCAAAGTACTATAGCTTCAGTTTTGTCATTTTAACTTCTAGGGATAGGACAGGCTTGATTTGATCTAATACCCACTTATCTGTCATTTTGGCTGTCCATGGTATCTTTAAAACTCTCCTGCAGCTCCACATTTCAAATGAATCAATTTTCTTCCTTACCTTGAAAACCCTATGATGAGACCTCACATTTAGATAACAAGGAAAAATATATCTACTTAATGTCTTGTTTTGTGACTTTCCAAGATAATCCTAAATCCAGACAAACAGAATGACCAGTGCTCATGCTTCCTGTATATCTCTCAAACATCCAAAAGAATACTGAGCCATCAGATAGCTTTCTTGAGTTAACTAGTGAAGAAAGGATCACCATCTAGCACGGACACTACAGCAGCTCTCAGTGAACTAAACCGTGCCCCTTCTCTAGCATCACATGACCAGAAAATGTGAAAAATTGATAACTTATAAAATACTGGTTTCCACAGTGGAAAGCTTGATTCAGCTTTAATCTAAAACAGCATTCCACCACTACGCAGCTGGACTATACTCTTGCTTGAAAACAGGCAACATACAAATTGATTCTTTCTTTCTACTTCTCTTTCATCTCACATTCACACATGGTTCTGTTCCTTTGTGATCTCTCTGCCACACAGATGAAGAAACACGTACATTTTTACACAAATAGTATTTATTAATTCTCTTCCTCTTCTTGCTTCAAAAGTTTGTCTTTGTTTATTCCAGCATGACAAATAATGGTTCTATAATACAGTTAAGTTTGCTTGATGTAACTGTATATTATACTGTTGGTTTATCAGAGATGTGCCTACTCGCTCAGTTTGCCAATCAATCAATCAATCAATCAATCAATCAATCAATCAATCAATCAATCAATCAATCAATCAATCAATCAATCAATCAATCAATCAATCAATCAATCAATCAATCAGTCAGTCAGTCAGTCAGTCAGTCAGTCAGTCAGTCAGTCAGTCAGTCAGTCAGTCAGTCAGTCAGTCAATGAAGCTGACTGCGATCACAATATTTAGCGGTCATTTGAATACTGCTTCCTGCCAAAAGAGTTGCAGCAATATTGGATGAAGCAAGATCATCCCTTTTTGTTTGCAAACTGTAGCCGCAATTAGATTTATAAAACATCATACCCCTCATTTCCTCCAAATGGGGACCTAAAGTGTCTTACATTAGTCTTCTGTATTCCATTTTATCCTCTCAACAACCATATGAGGTCGGTTATGCTGAGATTATTTGATTGGGACAACACCACCCAGCAAGCTTCCATGGCAGAGTAGGGATATGAAACTGGATAGCTCAGGAAAGTTCATAACACACACATTGTGCTGTAAAGAACAAGATATATTCCACCTGCCCTGTCTCTGCTGCTTTCCTCCCAAATATGGACCCAAAAGGACTTACAACAATCACCACTTTTTCCATTTTATCCTTACAGCAACAACCCTGCAAGATAGGTTTAGCTGAGAGTGCACGAGTGGCCCAAGGTCACCAAGCAAGAAATAAGCTGGGCCAGGATTGTCCCAATTTCCTTCGTTTTCGGAACTGCAGTTCCCATAATCATCCTGAAGTAGGTGGCCAATAATCAAATGCTTAGATTTTTTTTCCCAACTAGAGCTGTCCCTGCTTGCTCCTCTCACAATATTTAACAATAGCTTGTAAGCTGACTGAGTAGCTCTGCATATATTTGCACCCTCTATGTGAGGCCTTGGGACTTGCATGAATTACAATAAATTTGTACATATCTGTTCCCCTGGAGAAAATAGCTCTTTTGGAGGGTGGATTCTATGGCACCAAGAACCCCCTCCCCTCCCCAAACCCCATCCCCCTAAGCCTCCTCCCCCAAATCTCCAAGAACTGCCAATCCACAGTTGGCAACATTAGGATCCTCTAGATTAAAGGATTGGTGATAATCTAGACCCAGTAGATTAAAGTATTGATGATGGTCAATTTGTAGAGCTCCACAAGGTAGCCCCTTATCATCATCTCTGATACCAACCCCTGCCCATTGGGGCATAACCACATGGCCATGCTGGCAGTGGCAAGGGGGTGGTGGTGGGAAATGCTCCTGAAGAACGGCCTTGAGGGTACACTATTCCCTCCTCCTTTTCCTCCTTTTCCCATTCTAAGATTCCAAGTCCTTCTATAGATAAGAATCTTTGGAGAAATGTTAGGAAAGAGGAGACACAATTCTGAAAGGTAAAAGCCAAATTTTATTGAATAGGAACAGGAGATACAGAGAGGCAAAGAGGGAAAAGACAAAAATGTGACTCTAACATAAGATTTTCTAGTGTGGTGAGTAGTCAAGTTTAGATGTGTCCCGCTTATAAACTGCACCATAGATTTCCAAGTGTGGTCTCATTTCCATGGTATGCAGAGAAGATGTGAAAGGGCTTGAGAAAGAAAACCATTGAGGGGATGAAATGTGCACCATGGGGAGCAAGAGGAGAATCTGGGTTGGTCAGAATTTTAGAGAGAAAACTGCAGGGGTGAAGGAAACTTCAGAATGAATTAGCTGGGCAGAGGAAGGGAGGGAGGAATATAGTAAGTGAAACCGGTGGCATTTCAGAGGCAAATGCAGAGTGGGGAGAAAATGATGCAGGAGAGACCCGAACCACATAAAAGAAGGAGAGAATACAGGGGGGTAAGAGAGAGAAACTTTGGCCATATGGTGCTTGATCATGAAGCAGGAACATAGTACAGCAGCCTGTTTGTTGAGGGTAATTTGCGGGGAAAACAGAATCTAGTTTCCAGTGTGCAACCTGGTATTTTAGAAAATTGTGGGCTCCATGGTTGTGTAAGGCTAGAAGAGGAGGAGGAAATCTGTCATCCAGAGATGCTCTGGGCTATGCTGACGTGTGACAGATGATCTTCTCGTTGCTCATTAACTCAGAAAGGATATCAGATGGCTCAGTATTCTTTGTGGATATTTTCTACAAAGGTCAAAAGGCGTATCAGAAGTCCCAGTCATTCTATTGGTTTGAACAAAAGGTGATAGCATGGACTCACGAGGCGAGACATTAGATAGACACATTTCCATGATTAACTCACAGTAAAATCTCATTGCAAGAGGGAATCCTTCGGCCTTCCCAGAGTCTTTTCCAGATTTTGGATTTTAGGATTTCAAAGTTATATTTGCAGAGGATCGCAAGAGAAATGTACAAGAGAATAGCTGAGGTAGCAAATCCAAACAAGGACAGAATGAGTGATATTCTTCCACCATTTTTAAGAAATGTTATTAAAGTCACATTTGAAGTACAAGAAAGACAGTTTCAAAGTTCAGGCAGAGAATGAGAAGAATGAGAAAGCAAGAATGAGAAATAATAGCCATTCCTCCTTCTCTTGGTAGGAATTCTTGAGAGACTTTTTCAGAGAGTAAAGCAATGAAGAGTAGAATCTGGAGTCAGGAAAGGAGGCAGATACAAAGCTTCAGCAATAAATAAAGGTGCTCAGAGAGTCAACAGGCATGTCTTCCCAAGGATGCCCACAATTCTAGTTTCCTTCCAGTTCTTCACACATCCATGTGGTTTCATGACTGCTCTGAGCTCTGTAGGTGCATCAACAGCACTTCTTTTGCTGGCAGCAGCAAGGTTGGCAGCAGCAGCACGGTTGGCAGCAACAGCAGGGCTGGCAGCAGCAGCAGGGTTGGCAGCAGCAGCAGGGTTGGCAGCAGGGCTGGCAGCAACAGCCACCCCCGTTGTTACACGGGATAGCGATGATGGTTGTGTCATCATTACCTCCATGACAACCCATCTTAGCAGATGAGGATGAAAGGCTGAAACAGAGGAAAGACACACTGAGGTAATGGGAGACTGAAAACTGTGGTTTATAAAAATGATCTGAGCTTTGGTTCAAATCAACTGGTCTCGTTGTTTATATCTTAGATCTAGAATTCACAATTTATTTGAAAACGTTGGTCATCCTGAGCGGCTTCCTCAAGGAGATGATTCCTCATGGGACAATCACTGCCACTGCACATCTAAACAACAGCAATGGAGCAGATACACAGGGGAGATCCTTGGGCCAGCCATTCTCTTCCTCAGCATCATGCTGATGTAGGAGGCTGGTTTCAAGATTAGGGGTGTTTGGGGTGGGGGCAATCAGTGGGAGGGCTTCTAGTGTCCCTTCCCCACTGGCAGACCTCTTGAGGACACCTGGTTTTGGGCCACTGTGTGACACAGAGTGTTGGACTGGATGGGCCATTGGCCTGATTCAACATGGCTTCTCTTATGTTCTTATGTCCGGATGATTCCCCCAAGTAAAATTAAGAGTTTCATTTCTTGTGTCGATTAGTTCTAAAATCTAGAAAATAACCAATGCTCAATGCTGATAGTAAGTAGAGGAATTTCAAGTTGATAGCAGTGTTGGTCTGCAGTAGAAGAGCAAGAATTGAGTTTAGTAGAACCTTAAAGACCAATAAGATCTCCAGGATATAAGCTTTCGATAGTTAAAGATTGACAAAGGTATTGGACAAAAGGAGCTTTGACTCTTAAAAGCTTACAACTCAAGCAAACGGTAAAGAGACAAGACTTGGGAGTATACCTAAACACTGAAATTGACAAAGCTCCATAGTAACGGATCTAACCACACAGTTAATAAGAATTATTTCAATGTATTTAAAGTGCAGGAAGAGCTAAATATAAATACAATTTAAGCAATAGTCTAATCATAAATACCTTTCCTAATACATACATTATACAAATGCAAAAGCCGATACAAAATAGATGGAGTAATTTCTGGGTAATTTCAAAAACTCACTTTGATTCATTACATTCGAATTACAGTCCAAAATCACATATGTGCGCAATCCCTTGGAGTGATGAGGTACATGAATATAAACATATAGTTGGTAAAGTGGGTGCCAATCCACAACCAGCTTCCTGAATCCGCTTGTTGGCTGTCCTCAAACAGACGACCACTACCTCGTCACTCCAAGGGATTGTACACATATGTGATTGTGGACTGTAATTGGAATGTCATGAATTGAAGTGTGTTTTTGAAATTACTCAGAAGTTGCTCCATCTATTTTGTATCAGCTTTTGTATTTGTATTATGTATGTATTAGATGATTGCTTAAATTGTATTTATATTTAGCACTTCCTGCACTTTGAATATATTGAAATAATTCTTATTAACTGTGTGGTTAAATCCATTACTAGGGATCTTAAAAGCTTACATCCTGGAATCCTTATTGGTCATTAAGGTACTACTGGACTCAAATCTACCTTTTATGTAGAGGAGGCAGACCAAGGCTTTTTAGTTCATAAAGTCCCCACCGCTGGACCCACTCTTTCCAAATTATCCCATGGTGAACTCTGTGTTGGCAAATACTATTCTATCAAAACCCAGATGTGAGCCATCAGGGCAACAATGTGCTGACCTTAAAATTGAACTGTAGTAATCAATGACAGAAAGCAACAGTTCACCATAAGACTATTGATATTAGAATTAAAGAAAAAGTACATTACACACAGATAAATACAAATACACAGTTAGAAGTAGCAAATTGAATGGAACATACCTTGTTTCTATAGAAGAAACTTGTCAGGCTTATGAACCTAGCTTGGTAAGTGAAGAGCTTTTGGTTGGTGGCTTTTTATACAGCTCCACACACCTTCCCCAGAGGAAGTGAGGTATTATCACAATAGTACTCTGTTTATATGACAACAAAGCATTAGTGTAAACAATGAGCTCCCTTTTGATGCATGATCATTGACTAGGGTTATATTGTCTGCGAGAAAATTAACTTACATAATGTATTAGTAAACCTGTCATCTGCAAACAACATTGCAATTCTCTGACCAGAGGGCTTTTAGAGGATTGCTTTAATTTTGATCTACGGACTTGCTTATTTAAAGCTGGGAATTAAAAGCAGCACTTCTTATTCCTTAAAATGCCAGATTCACCATCATTTGTTTGGTTACATGTTACATTAACCCAGTCATTTTTCGAGTCCAAAACACAGTCCATGAGACTGCAATGACAGTTCTGTTTATTGAGGTATGTTGCTACCTCCGGCAGGAAAGCTCTCATTGCCAAGTCATGATACAGTAACCTTCAAATAATAGTCATAATGTGAGGCTCAGCTCTCCAAAAACGAGGCTGTGTAATGTCATAAATAATAATAACATTCGATTTATATACCGCCCTTCAGGACATCTTAATGCCCACTCAGAGCAGTTTACAAAGTATGCCATTATTGGCTGTTTCCACATGTTGTTAAAGAGATGGGCTACTTACTGAACACTGGCATTTTTTTTTCACAGATTCCAGATGCCTCCGATTTCAAAGCGGAAACAGGCAGTTTGTCTTTCATTTGATCAGCGCCTTTTCTGAGACAGGGATTTCCTGCTCTTTCCTGCTGATCAGACGAAAGCCAAACTACCTGCTTCCGCTTTGAAATTGGAGGCATCTGGAATCTGTGAAAAAAAAAATGCCAGCATTGAGTAAGTGGCCCGTTGCTTTAACAACATGTGGAAATTTAAGAATGACAAAAACAGCCACTTGGAAAGAAAATATTTACAAAACGTTTTATAGATGGCATCTAATTCCTATTAGGATAGCTAAAATGTCTTTAAATATGTCAAATAAATGTTGGAAATGTGAGAGTAACCCGGGTTCATATTACCATATGTGGTGGACATGTAAAAAAGCAGCAGAGTTCTGGAAGATGGTCCACAAAATGACTCAACAGATACTTAAGATTTCATTGCCTTTGGATTCGGTTTCGTTTTTGCGGCCATGTCGGACGCTCCTCTCGGCAGGTCCGAGAAGAAGCGGCCGAGCAGCCTGACCGGGCGGCTGATCTGCAAAGGTTAGCCCCCAGGACTCCCAGGGAGGGAGTCTGGGTCCGGGACGCAGCGGGAAGAGCCCTCTGGCAAATCGAGGCAGGGGGTAAATTCCCCGTTTGTCCCTATGGAGGCTGGCAGATGTGCGCGGCACCTTGCGTGCTGCCGGGCCACGGAAAACGGCAAAGAACAGGACTAGGCGGAAGCCTGTAAGTAAGCGAATCCCTTCTGTCACTACAAGCTCATGTGAAGGAGTGGTGGGATCTGAAGTTAAGAAGATTCGGATTTCTTCCCCCTCGCAGAGTCTCGGAAGATTGGCGGTCCCCCCCCCTAAAATGGCAACGAAAAAGCAGAGTCCTGCTCTGGGCAAGTCAGTTTCGGCTGCCCTGCAGGGAAGAGGGGAGTCGCTCGAGGACTTGGTGAAAAGATCGGTTATCGAAGCCATAAAACCCTTTGTTGACAAGCTGAATGCAAGAGATCAAAGGGTGGGCTTAATTGAGAGCAATGTGAAAGCCATCAAGGAAGTAGCGGGGGGGGGGCAGAGAAGTCTGCTCGGGAAAATGCATCACTTATGAGAGCAACGAACAAGGAGCTAAAGTTGGTGGAAAATCAGCTGATTGGGCTGCAAGTGGAGCTAACACAGACCATTTTGCGTCTCCAGAATGTTAAAGAGGAGGAAAACAAGGATTTAAGGGATCTTGCCTCGGAACTTTTAGCGACACCCGCGAGGGCAACTAAAGAAGAAGTAAAAAGCGCCATTTTGGGAGCCCGTCGGGCATCTTCAAAATATGCAATGAAGCGGCAGCTGCCTCGCGAGATTGTTATTGAGTTTTCATCTAGGAGGGTCCGGGACACTATCCTATATAACTCATATAATGCGGACTTGGACTTTCTGGGAAACAAAGTCAAGATACTGAAGGACGTTCCATTTTTAGTTCGGAAGAGAAGACGTAAGTATAAAAGGCTGGCAGCTCTCTTGAGGGAACGTGGCATAAAGTACAAATGGCTATTTCCGGAAGGAATCTGGTTTAGTTATAAAGATCAAGCTTACAAGATTAATTTGGAAGATCAGCTAAGGGATTTTGTGGACAAAAATCAAGAATTTGGGCAAGACACCAAGCAAAAAGAAGATTCGAAGCCTGAAGGGAGGGGGGAGGCAATGAGCGCTGCGGCTGTAGCTGGTCAGAGAGAACTGCGTCCGAGGCCCGGGGGGGGGGGGAGATTTAATTTGAACTGTAATTTGTATTTTGTAAGATCAACCATTCCATCATTACTTTATTAAGCTTTAATTTTTAATTATGGCAGTATGAAGGGAAAGCATTGAAGTGTAGTGTTTAGTGTTTGTATGCTGCCTTCCCCTTTTTTTCCACCCCCCTTCCCCTTCCCTCCCCTTGTACTATTGTAGTTTCTTGTAGTTTACAAAAAAAAAAAAAGATTTCGTTGCCTTTGAAACCAGAACTCTTTTTATTAAACCACATGTTGGTTCCAGTTAATAAAAACCAAAAACATTTGATTTTGAAAAATGGATAAATTGTTGAGTTTATTGAAAGAGATGGACAACACAATATATAATGACATTTGGGACCCATTTTATAGCTGGATACAGAGGAAATCTGAAGAAACCTAGCTTTTAGTTAGGATGTAGACTTTTATGAACATTATTTTAAATGAATGGAAAAATTTGCAAATAAGTGGCTGATCTGCAGAATACATTGAAGAAATATATTAGATTGTATGGTGCAATCCATTAGCGATATATAATATGAATTTCTTTTTCCCATTTTCCTCTATTCTGTACCCCTTATCTTTTAGTAAAAAATAAAAATTTATAAAAACAAACAAACATGGAAACGGCCATTATCCCCACAACAATAATCACCCTGTGTGGTGGGTGAGGCTGAGAGAGCTCCAGAGAACTGTGACCAGCCCATAAATCTTTCTAAATGAGAGTCAATTCAGAAGACCCACATCAGCACATAGAGACTGAGAACTCAGTGGCGTCAATGAAACCATCTTTGTACCACGACCAAATGGAGACAAGAGGTGGGTTAAATTAGTTTATTCAATAGCTGATATGCATCCTCATTTATAATTCTGCTTTACTCTTAGGTACTCTCTTGGCAGTCCAGTGGTTACCAACATCTGGACATTTCCACCTTTGCTGTCCAGCAGTAGCAGTGATATCCTTTCTTGACCTTGGGTGATGCCAAGTGATACCAAACCTCACCCCCCCCCCTTCCCGTGTCCAACATGTTTTTCAAACAACTCAGGGTTTGATTGATGTTACTCAGCTCTAAAAGTGTTCCAACTCCAACCTACCCTGCCCAGTAATGAACCATGGGCTATTTGGGGAATGATTCTTCTTCCTTCAATACTCCAGGGTATTGTCAATTTGCTGTACCAATCCTGAGTAATCCTTACCCATTCTGCTGAGTATAATGCCATGCAGGCTATGACACAGATAAACCAGGAAGCTGTCACTTCCCTTGGTATGTAAGTGAACTTCTCACACTTACATGAAGTCTATATAAGTGTTAGTATTTGGATGGGAGACTGCCTGGAAATGCCGAGCATTGTAAAAAATGTTGGCCCTGACTTGCATGACCTAGGCTAGCCCAATCTCATCAGATCTCAGGAGCTAAGCAGGGTCAGCCCTGGTTAGTATTTGGATGGGTGACTATCAAGGAAGTCTAAGGTCATTTCATGGAGGCAGGCAATGTGTTGGATGTTCTAAAAAGAGTTGCAGGGTTTAATATTAGTGCACTGGAAATAAGACAAATTTCTGAGGTTTTAGCTTTAGAAAAATCATTTTACTACATATCAGGGGGAAAGGTACATTTGGTAAGAAAATAAAGAATAGCCAACTAACTAAATCTTGCTGGTTAGAGAGAAAGGCTGAAACTTACTTAGAGACTGAAACAAAGAGCAATAAAACTTCAGTATATGTTGTTAGTTAATTGCCCTCCAACAAACTGGTTCATCCACTAGACAATCCTAGATTCCTTCAATAAGACTAAAGACTCCCCTTTCTGTGGCAGGAACTTTACTCAAGGCCTAAGTGGTCCCATGCTAACCAGCTATCTGACTAAACAAACAGAATAACAATTTAACTCTTTCATGACTGAATATAGGACACTTGTTTGTTGCTTGCCATAAAGCCCCTGTGGAGTCACCATAGGCCTGCTGCAACGTGATGTCACTTCACACACACACACACACAATTGTGGCAGGGCCTTCCTGATGTTTGGAGGGGACCCCCAACCTCTCTTGCTGTCCTGCTCCAGGCCCTATTTGTGCTGTGATTTGCCAAGTCCATCTTGGCAAGCTTCTGAGATCCCTTCAACTTATCCAGAAGATAAGTCCAAACACAGAATGCATTCCAGCAATAGTCCCTCACCTTTAGCAGTTTTAAGGTGAGTGCCAAATTTCAGGTCTCCGACAAATCACTCTCATCCACATGGATAACCAGCATGTGGCACAAATAAAGGGAACAGTTGGTAGCACCACATCCTTCTCAGGCAGAACCAATAGACCAATGAAGGCCAGTATTGTGGCAGGGCCTTCCTGATGTTTGGAGGGGAAATATAAGCACCCCCAACCTCTCTTGCTGTCCTGCTCCAGGCCCTATTTATCCATCTTGGCAAGCTTCCAAGATCCCTTCAACTTGTCCTTCTCCAAAAGGTCAGTCCGAACACAGAATGCATTCCAGCAATAGTCCCTCACCTTTAGCAGTTTTAAGGTGAGTGCCAAATCTCAGGTCTCCAACAGATCATTCTCATCCACATGGATAACCAACACCTGCATGTGGCGCAAATAAAGGCAACAGTAGGTAGCATCGCATCCTTCTCAGTCAGAACCAATAGACCAATGAAGGGCAGAGTCTCAAAATTATGCAACCAGCCTCGGGATGATTGTGGGCCCTGCAGAACCAAGATCGTATTATCCCAGGGAAACCTCTGGTGTTTGCAATGAATGCAAAAGTTTATGCATGGGAAACAATGTCCGGGAGGGAAAAATATCCCCTCTCTGACAAAACGAAAAGGAATTAACAGCTTCCCTGACCCATCAGAGCCTATGCAATGTAGTGATTAGAAAGCTGGATGAGGATCAAGGAGATTCAGGTTCAAATCCCCATTCTGCCGCTGATAGTTGCTGGCTGACCATGAGCCAGTGACACATGCTCAGCATGACCTACCTCATAGGTCTGTTGTGAGGATAAAATGAGGAGAGGAGAATGGAGTAAGCTGCTTTGGGTACCCAGTGGGGAGAAAGGAAGCACAGACATGGGGGTGGTGGCGGAACATATCTCCTTTATAAAACAAAGGGAGTTAAAGCATCTTCACCCTGAGCCCTCATACCCTATGTGGTGTAGTAGTTAGTCCAACTAGATTGATTGATTTTATTTAGGTTTACAAGATAATGCACGGGTTAGAGAAGGTCGAGAAAGATGTGTTTTTCTCCCTTTCTCACAATACAAGAACTCGTGGGCACTCTATGAAATTATTGAGCAGTCGGGTTAGAACAGATAGAAGAAAATACTACTTTACACAAAGGGTGATAAACACATGGAATTCGTTGCCACAGGAGGTGGTGGCAGCTACAAGCATTGCCAGCTTCAAGAGGGGACTGGACAAATATATGGAGCAGAGGTCCATCAGTGGCTATTAGCCACAGGAGATAGATGGTATTCTCTTTGTGGTGCTCTGTTGTCTTGGTGCTGGAAGGAAGGCAGTGGGAGGGCTTCTGGTGTCCTGGCCTCACTGACAGTCCTTTAGATGGCACTGGATTTCTAGCCACTGTGTGTGACAGAATGTTGGACTGGATGGGCCACTGGCCTGATCCAACATGGCTTTGCTTATGTTCTTATGTTCTTATGTTCTTATTATTATTGCAGTCCTTAGACCAGACATACAGGAGAAATACATATTTAAGAAATTTCACAATTAGACTAAAAAGATAAAAAACAATTTAAAATTGATTAACATCTAAGTATCATAAAAATTTCTTACTCTAAGTATCGCCATAAAGAAATTGGCTATTTGGTAAGTGATCTTTGGAACTTTGTCTGCTAAAAGAAACTTAAGTTTTTCAGAGAGATCCAGTTTTTATCGGAGCAACGGGATGATTAACTCTCTGTGTGCCACCTTATAGTGTGAGCATGAAAAAAACACGTGTTCCATGGTCTCCACCTCCCTTGACAGGCAAGTACAAAACCTTTCAGAAAAAGGGATATTCTTATACTTGTCTTCGAGTATGGCAGAGGGAAAAGCGGAGCTCATGGCTAAAGTAATACGGCGCTCCCAGCCAGCAGGCTTGGCTGCTAAGGCTGGGGGCCGAGTTTGCCGCCATGGAGAGGAAAGGGAAGCCTTCCTCTTCCTGGGCATCCGGCCATTGGCCGGGGGCGGGGTGTGGAGACTCAGGGCGTTTTAGCCTGCTCCACCCCCTCGGCTTCGCAGTTATCGCAGCGAGCTCGGCCCACCCTCCTCTCCCTAATTGTAGTGCAGGATTAGCCGGTCGCCGTTTGTGGGGCCAGGTAGGAATTTTTTCTTCTCACCCTGATTGGCCCTTTGGGTGGGTTGTTTTTTGCCTACCTTGCACTGTGGGAATGTTTAATTGGGTGTGGTAGTGCCGTACATAGTTGGTCACTGGGAGGATAGGATCAAAAGAGCGAGCCGGTGACCCCCCTTGGCACATTCCCATTAGGTGGGAATTGGGGTCTGCCAGGAGCGGTTGGTGAGGCTGTACGGCTGCCAGCTGCGAGGGCAGACTGCCAGGTGGGGAACCTGGGTAATGCCACCCCCAGGCTCCACGGCTGTGGAGGATGGAGCTTGCCAGGGAAACCACTAGCTTGGCCGCCGTGTCCCAGCCATCCATTGGATGGAACACCCCCAGGGTAGCGGGGGTTCACCCAGACAGGTCAAGGCAGAGGTCCAGGTGGACCCCAGGGGTGGACCTGTACCACAATTAGATCCCTTGCCACAATGACACGTTGTGTTGTTATATAGTTAATAAAGTGGCCTGTCATGAGTCAGCCCCAGCCCCGACTGGCCACCTTACCTAGTGCCTCAGAGTCCTCCTCAGAGTCCTCCTCAGAAGATGAGCAGGAAGGGCCAGCAGGATCTCCTCTAGAGTCAGAAGCCCCTGCAGAAGCTATGGGAGAGGAGGAGCAGTCAGAAACCACTGCTGGTGCTCCAGAGGGAATCCAGCAAGAACAGCCTGGAGCTTCTGCCGAGACTGTCAGGGACGAGGAACAGCCAGAAACCTCCACAGAGGCTGTAAGAGACAAAGGCTGCTTCCATACACGTTGGATAATCCACTTTCAATACGCTTTAGTGAACATTTATAACTGATTTTCCATGTGTGGAACAAAAAATCCACTTCTAAAGGATAACTAAAGTGCATTGAAAGTGCATTATTCAACGTGTGTGGAAATGGCCAAAGACTCCCCCAGGGCAAGAGTGAAATCCAAGCCTCTGGGGCCAGCTGAAAGGAGGAAACTTAGAGATAATGCAGCGCTCCTGGAGAGGCGTAGGAGTGGCCGTCTGCAAGCACAACGCCGAGCTGAGCTGTTCAAGGGAGAGGCAACAGCTGTCCCTCATTAGGACAGCAATAAAGGAAGACACTGAGGAAACCAAGCGTGGAAGCAACTCAGCTCGCCACTCCCTGCTACCTGGACGTTCGTGTACCCTGCTCTACTGCTTGCTTGGACTTTGACCTTGGCCTGCCTACTGACTACTCTTCTGCCTGCCCCTCTCTCTCTGACTGATAGCCTGACCCTGACACCTGGCCTGACTCCTGGACCCTGGTTTGCTGTCTTCTGTAATACTGAACTCCTGCCTGCTGTGTTCAGCCCTGCAGTACCAGTGAGCGTCCTGCCTGCTGTGCCCAGCCCTGTGCGCAACATGGCCCTTGTTATACCCAAACTTGGTCTCTGCCTTTTATGTCGCCTGGGGGGGCAAAGGCCCTTCTAAATCCTTTTACTTCCAAAGATGTTGAATAGTTTGCCAGTTCCACAGAGTACTTGATGTTTACCCACACCTTTATATTTTGTAAACTAGAGTAGTCGGATTGGCATTCAATATCTTGAATTATCTGCTTAACTAGTTTTTTGGGTGCTCTATTCCACAAGGAAGAAGCATTTGGGGAGAAAATCCAATTCTCTGCAGGTATCTCTGAACAGCCTTCAGCCAATTTGACTGATAATTGTCACAAAGTATCAGGGGGAATAGACCTTGTGGGTTGAGATGTCGTTTTAACCACACATATATAGATAGAATATGGAGTGTCCAACTAGGATTTAAGAGCCTCAGGTTAATTCCTTCCTGGACTATGGAAGATTGCTGGCTGACTCAAGGTTAGGGATCCCAGCTGCCTCAGTGGGGACAGGGGATCCCTTGCTCCCACCCTCCACCCTTGCCACCATGGGAACAGGCCTCCTGGACATGCTCCTGGTGCAGCTGATGACATTACTTCTGAGGAGTGATGTCGTCAAGCCACCCTGAGAGTACTTCCATGCTTCATAGTAGGCTTATTTGGACCCCAAATGGGCTGAATTGTTTGGGGCCCAAATCAGCTAGTTGCGAAGTGTATGCATGATCCCGGGCCTGTACTATGATGTCACTTCCCAGAAGTGATGTCATCATGCAGGCCCAGGAACATGTGTACACAAGGAGCAACAAAAAAGTGAGTGCCGGGTCCCCTGCTCCCACCAGGAATGTAAGGGGACCTGGAAACCCTACTTGGGGCCCATATCACTCTCTCAGCCAGACCTACCTCACAAGGTTGCTGTTCAGCTGAATCATAACAAACATTTGTCAGTCACTGTTAGAGTAGGTATATTAAATGAATGCAGAATTTTAAAAAGAAGAAATGCTGTCTGGCCAGCCTTTGATCCCCGACCCCCACCCTGGAATCAGTAGAGAGCACTTGCATTGAGAAGCACCTACTTTGGGGGGTTGTAAATCTGAGCCCCTATGTTTAATCTGCTTGAAACTTAAGGATTGTTTTATAACTATGACCTCATCAGATCTCAGAAACTAAGCAAGGATGGCCTTGGTTAGTAAATGGATGGGAGACCTCCAATAAACACTAGGGTTGCAGAGGCAGGCAATGGCAAACCACCTCTGTTAGTCTCTTGCCATGAAAACCCTGCCAAGGGTCACCAGAAGTCAACTATGACTTGAGGGCACTCTCCACTTATCTTTATAAATAGATGTCCCAGATCTTTGAATATTTTCCCCATTTAAAATAATGGTCCCAAAACTCTGGTACCCAAAAAAACCTCACGGATTTGAACACTTCAAGGGTAGACCCATGTTGAGTGTTTAAAAGTAATCTAATCTCTATGTCACTGTGGCATGAATCCAGGTGGCTAGATCAACTGATTCAATGAAGGTAAAAGGTAAAGATGCAACCACAAAGTCATTACTGACCTATGGAGGGATGTTGCATCATGACGTTTTCTTGGCAGACTTTTTACGGGCTGGTTTGCCATTGCCTTCCCCAGTCATCTACACTTTACTCTCAGGAAACTGGGTATTCATTTTACCAACCTTGGAAGGATGGAAGGCTGAGTCAACCTTGAGCCGGCTACTTGAATCCGGCTTCTGCCAGGATCGAACTCAGCATAGCTTGGACTGCAATACTGCAGCTTATCACTCTGCGCCATGGGTCATATTTTAGCTGGATGGGGGAAGAAAACACTTTTTGCAGATACTCCTCTAGAAGCAATGCTAGATCCAGTATAACCACTAGGCTCTTAACTGAGACAGCAAGGGTCAGCTGAACCGCACTGAAAGTGGAGGGCACGATATTCTTCAGTCAGTCTCAGCCTTCCCAATCGGAATCACTTCTCTCTTGTCAGAATTACTCTCCAACCTTCCTCTTCAACCTTGGCAGTCCTGCAAGAATCTAAAGGAGGCTAGCAGTGTGCTGCAATCGTACATCCATGAAAACAGAAACAGCATTCAGGAGTGGGACAGGGCTTTCCAAAAAATAAAATCAACCCACTAAATGTTGGGGCACTCTTACAATAAAAGATGTGTTGTTATGGGGAAACAATTGGGAAAATGTGACCGTTCCATAACCAGCATCTTTTATTGCAGAGGGAAGAGTATTCAGTGTTAGCTTGGGTTGCCTTTCCTACCACATGTTGAAAGGTGGCCTTTAGCAGGAGGTGCTGGCTATCCATTGGGCTCCCAACTCTGGGTTGGGAAATTCCTGGAAATTTGGGGGTGGAGCCTATGGAGGTTAAGATTAGCGGAAAGGAAGGACTGCAACCATATATAATACTATTGAGTCCACCCTCCAAGATAGACATATTCTCCAGAGGAACTGATCTACATAGTCGAGAGATCAGTTGCAATTCTAAGAGATCTCGAAGTCCAACCTGGAAGTTGGAATGCTAATTATCCATGTGGATGAGAATGATCCGGCAGAGACCAGAGATCTAGCTCTCACATGAAAGCCACCAGGACCTATAGAAGACAAGGACTTACAGAAGGGACCTTTCTTTGAGTGCAGTCCTAGGAGAGGCAGTCTTAGCTATGGGGCATTGAGGATAACTGCCCTGGGTTCAGCAGAGTCCGGACCAGCCATGGATTTGCCCCACATTGGATGGGGAAGTGCCAGGTACAGCTGGCTCCAGTTGCCATGCAGCTGCCCCCCTCAAGGGCTTGGGCAGCCAGCTTGGCAGCAGCCAAACATACCAACCCTCTAAGCTTAGTGGAAGTCATGCACCCCTGCCCACTCAGCAGGTGACTCAAAGACTGCTCCTTATTTGAATCTGAAGAGGGCAGGAAATCAGTGAATCTGGGGGCCCATCCTAGACTTTTCCCCAAGTACAGAATCACTAAGACTTCCTCTGAGTACAAGTTTGATCCTAGTTTGGATTGTCTTTCAGGACAGGTACGAGTGGAAAGGACTTTGGATGCCTGCAAAGGTCAACTTAGCAAATGACAGCATCGATTAGGCCTTGAAAGGGACAGTAGCAGAGGCTGAGGTGTTATATCCCCCATCCAACATTAGGCAGGGCATGCCTCACTTGTATAGTCGTAAAAGAGTTCACCTGTGCTAAAGAATGTGCCATCTCCCTGGAGTATCTGCATCATGGTCAGCATGACATTTTACTCAGCAAATGAAGAGTCTTAAGCTGAGCTAATTCTTCTGCATAGCAACAAGAGGGTGGATTACTCAACATTAGTAGAGCAAATTGGCAATGCCCTGAGAAACTGCAGGAAGAAGGATCATTCCCCTAATATTTGCTTAGTGCTGAGTAACCTCAGTCAAACCCTGAGCTGTTTGCAAAGCATGTTTAGCGTAGGGAACAAGGTTTGGTGCCCCTTGGATCACCCAAGTGCAAGAAAGGATATCAAAGATCTGCTGGTGTTGCTGGCCAGGTGGACATATCCAAATGTTGGTAACCACTGCTTTGCCAAATATCAACCTGCAAATCATTGAATAATGAGAGCCCCCACTGTCCTGGCTTTCCGCAAATGATGCAGAGGAGTTAGCCGTGTTAGTCTGTGGTAGCAAAATCAAAAAGAGTCCAGTAGCACCTTTAGAGAAGAGAACTTGATTCTCGAAAGCTTATGCTACAATAAAATTGGTTAGTCTTAAAGGTGCTACTGGACTCTGTTTGATTTCACAAATGATGCAAAACTGAACAATTCAAAAAGGCTTTTTACTCAAATGGGAGGGCTGTATTGTAGGGATAGGGTCTCAGATGCTTCGCTAATGTGTTAGGGACCATAGACTTCATCTCTATATTGCCTTACATATTATCAATTGCTTTAAATATGTACTCTTATGTACCACCTGTGCTCCATGTTGTCTAATGTCAGTCCTAGAAATGATTATGTTCTGTTCAAGTATTTTTTCTACTCTGTATCCAATTCTTGCTAATGCCCTGTCTTTGTAAACTTGTATTTATTTACCCTATGGCATTGTTCATGGAAATGTCCTTGATACTGTATTGAAATGTACTTGATACTGATTGTACTAATCTCATACTGTGTAATCTGCTGTCATGTATGCCAGCATACCTGCCATGATTGTATTCTGTATTTTGTACTGGTTACTACTGTTTGCCAAAGTTATATTCTGTATACTGTATAACTCACCTGAGAGTGTCTTAACTGCTAACATAAAATGCAGGAGAGCCAGTGGGGCCTCTCTGTTATCTGTTGAAAATATGTACTTTCACTTTTCCAGCACGTGTCCTTGAAAGCGAACTGCTAGCAGGGAACATTGTATCTTTTCCCAGAAACTGGGATATTTTCCTTTGTACTTCATTTAGACTAAACTAATCAGTTCCCATGTAACTTCTTTGGGTTTTCGCGTCAGAATGTCAACGGACCCCGAAGGGCGGGAAGTTTCTCTATTATTAGTAATGCCTTTGTTTGAATGGTCAGTTCTGCCAATTGCTACCTTTGTGTGAACACCCTGAACTATATGTATCTCTAATAAAGTTACTTAAACTGGAACACCTGCATATTATCTGTGGAGGGCTTGAGGGACCAAGCTGCCAGAGACTGATATCCACCTTGCATCTCAGTGAGAAAGGCAGACTATAAATGACACAAACAAACAAACAAACAAGTTTAAGCCAACTCTTATTTCCATGTGGTAGCAGGATAAGGATTGCTTCCATAAAGCCATTCAGTTCTCATTTCCCACATGCTGAATTCTGAATTAACTTTCCAAATAAGGTCAGACCCTTATTTGGAATGTATTATGGACTTGCACAGCCTGCTTTTTGGAGAGCAGAGTCTCAGAACATTATGATCATCATTACACAGACTTTACTGTGACTTGGCAATGAGACCTTCCTTGCCAGAGGTACCAACATTCCTCAATGAACATAAATGTCATTGCAGTCACGTGGGTTGTGTTGTGGGCTTGAAAAATGACTGAATTATCTTTTGGTGAAGTAACCAAGCAAATGATGTTAAATCTGACATTTTAGGAAATAAGAAGCACAGCTTTCAGTTCCTGGATTTTGGCAAGCCAGCCCATGGATCAAAATTAAAGCAAGCGTCTAAAAGCCCTTTAGTCAAATATGAGAAACACAGAGTTATTTGTAGATGACAGGCTTGGTAATGCATTATTTGAGTTAATTTTCTCATGGACAATATATCCCTAGTCAGCGGTCATGCACCAGAAGGGAGCTCATTGTTTAGAATAATGCTTCATAAACAACATACTATTGTGGTGATGCTCACTTCCTCTGGGGAAGGTATGTGGAGCTGTATAAAAGGGCACATCAACTGAGAGCTCTTCACTTACCTACCTGGGATCATAACTTAAAACTTTCTTCCACTGAAACAAGGTATGTTCCATTTAACTTGCCACTGTTAACTATCATTTGTTATTTAACTTTGCATAATCTATTTTTCTCTAAATTCTAATATAAGTAGTCTTGTAGTATTTACTAGTCTTGTAGTATTCACTATATCTGGCCCTTAAGGGCTGGCAACTAGAACAGTGTTTGCCAACCGAGAGGTAAAAAAAGAGATTGTGTGGAAAAAGTAGAAATGGTGTAAACTTTGGGGCCAAAATATGAAACAGTGTGGTAATAGTGGAAGCTTTTGGACCCAGATAAAAGCCTTGGTCTAACTTCTCTATCTACTTTTACTATTTGAGCATTAAGCATTGGATTTTAGAATGATTGATGGCCAAAGTAAGAAACAAAACTCTTGAGATGCCAAAGAACCAGGTTTTTAACATGGGAATCATGTATTTTAAGTAGAAAAAAAATTAACATCGTATTTTATGTTGCTGGAAACTAAATCAAGACTTTGAATCAGAGAATACAGGTCTGTTTACACACATGGTTTGCTCCAACCAGCCTCCTCAACTGCAGTAGATTTTCAGGGAACTGCCAGTGTTCTCGTGCCTTTTTCCCTTACAGGTTTCTCTATCCTTTTGCTCCCTTACATCTCCTTGCAATACCAGGTGGGGTTGTTTACCATAGAGATGTGGAAGTGTGGGTTCCTGGCCTATTTTGCCACATAGTTGCCATTTTCTTGGTCTCCCCTCATGCTTGTCATTCTGCTTACCCCACAGATGAAGAGGGCTTTTTGCTTTCTTTCCCCTCATGCCAAGTGGATGAGGGCATGCCTAGCCAGACGTCCTCCTCATATACACTCTGCCTGACTCCCAATTACTCAGGGAGGGATAGGACATCACTGGTGGCAACCAAGCACAGTAAAGCTTTGCAGATACACAGGAAGAGGAATAAAATTCTAAGAAAGAGGGAAGCCAGAGAGGAAGGAGAGAGGGATGGGTTGATTGGGGCGGGGGAGTCAAGCAATTTTAACTTACAGTGTAAGATCAAATCCATTAGCACCATAAAGACCAACTAGACTTCTAGGGTATAAACTTTCAAAAGGCAAATGAAGGGAATGTTGACTCGAAATCTCATTGGTCTTTAAGGAGCTACTGGTCCCAAATCTTGCTCTTCTCAACCCGGTTGGGTTCTGGGTTCAGTTCAAGGTACTAGTCTTAGCCAGTTTGCTGTAGCGTTTAAGAGCGTGGGACACTAATCTGGAGAGCCAGGTTTTATTCCCCACTCCTCCACTTGAAGTCAGCTGGGTAACCCTGGGCTAGTCACAGCTCTCTGGAGCTCTCTCAGCCCCACCCACCTCACAGAGTGCTTGTTGTGGGCATAATAATGGCATACTTTGTAAACTGCTCTGTGTGGGCATTAAGTTGTCCTGAAGGGTGGTATATAAATTGAATGTTGTTATTGTTGTTGTTGTTATTTAAAGCCCTTAAAAGCATTTAAAGCTCTAGTATTTAAATAGTAGTATTAGTATTTAAAGCCCTTCACAAACTGGGACCTGCATACCTACGGAACCGCCTCTCCCATTATGCCCCCCGCAGGGCCTTGCGCTCTGTGGATAAACAGTTTCTGGTGGTCCCCAGCCCAAGGGACATTCGGGTGGCTTCAGCTAGGGCCAGGGCCTTTTCTGCCCTGGATTTCTCAGTGGAGATCCAGGCCTACGAGACCTTTTTCATTTCCACGGGGCCTGCAAGATGGAGTTGTTCTACCGGGCCTTTGACTAGGGGACAGCATTTTGTCCCCTATGCTGACCACCACACCCTCCTTTTGCAGCCACCCTGGAGTTAAATTTTGGCAGTGCCCATGATTTATGGTGACTCTGTAGTGGCCTGATTTGTTTGGTGGTACCTGGATTTTTATGTTGTTTGTATTAATGTGTATTAATATTGGATTATAAGCTATTTGTAATAATGTTTTATTGTATTTTAACAATATATTTTGTAAGAAGCCGCCCTGAGCCCACTCGCGGGAAGGGCGAGGTATAAGTCAAATAAAATAAATAAAGTAAATAAATTTTACTAAAGACCAACAAGACTACCCACTTGAAACCCACTCTCAGAATGTATTCTACTTGAACAGACAGAGAGAATCACTGTGTACTGGCCGTCCAGTCATTTTGTTACGGAGGGTAAAATTTCCCCCCCAAAAAACACTTTTTCCAGTCACAGCCACTGATTCTTCTTATTCTACCCCTCTTTCCCCCCAAAAGAAGAAATTCTCTTTAATTTCTTTTTGGTTTCTCTTTGCAGTTTTCTCTATGCACTCTTTTGTAACTTCAGCCCTTGCAGGTTTTAAAAAAATATTACGCACTATTGTGTGTGGGGAGTGCTCTAAAAGGAGGGTCGGTGCACTGATGGGGCACTTCCAGCTTACCAGTTGCCACTCTCAGCTTCCAGCAGTTTGACCCAATTAGTACTTCACATCAGACACTTCCATGCATGAGTTAAAGTTGCTTTATTCAGGATCTATCAGTTCAGTGCACACTGGCTACAGCATTGGCAAACACGACTTCGGTAGAAATGGTTAGATTAGTTATAGGGAAAGTTCCCGCTGTCAGGGCTTGCCACCGCTGCCACTGGGCGTGGCACTGGGCGGTCTGCTCCTGACGTCATAGGGGGGCCAGGGATTCTGCAGGACCCTGCTCTGTGGAAGGAGGGGCGGTATACCTCACCCAGACTCCCTCTCAGTCCACTCGCTGGCCTGCTCAACCTGGCCTGCTTACCCTCTGTGTCCTCTTTCACCTCCTCCTCCCAGAGCTCTCCTCCAAACCTCCACGCTTGCATCGCACCGCTCTTGCTCCACATCATCACTCCCTACTCACACCCACCACCACAGGGCTCTTCCCAGCCAGCTTTTATAGGGCTTCCTTCTACTGTCCCACCCCTCTTCCAGCCTGGTCTTGGGCTGCACCAAGCAGTTGCAGCTGGGGTAGCTGATCTGGCCCCACTGACCAGCACCAGCTGTGCCTTGTTCCCTGGCTGCCCAGCCTCCCTGCCTTGGCTGATTGCTGCAGGCCTGTCCAGCTGCAGTCCCCTGGCTAGCAGCCCGGCCTGCCTGGCTGAGCTGATGGCTGAAGGTGGGTCCAGCTGCGGCTCCTTGGCTGGTTGCCCAGGGCTTCCTGCAGAGTGCCTCCAATAGCCCCACCTGGAGTGGCTTGGCTTTTGGCAACTCCTGGGCCAGGCTACTATTTTCTAGCTGGGGCGTGGCTTTGGGTTGTTGGGGCTGCTGCTGCTTCTCCTCCTCAGGTAAGGTTTTTGGGTGGGTGACTGCTGGGCCCCCAATCCCTCTGCCCTTGCCCCCTTCTGCCTTGCTTAGTCCCCTTTCCTTCCCCAGGGGAGTGGGACTCGCTGGCCTCCTTCTGTCTCCCCCTGCCTCCTGAGGCCCTGGGCCTTTGCCCCTTGCCCCTGGCACAGGCAGGTTCTGGCTCCATTTGCCCATGGGAGGGGTTGACCTGCTGTCCCCCGGCTGCCCCCTCTGCTTGCCAGTCAGACCGGTTGACCTACTGTCTGCTGGCTGACCAGTTGACCTGCTGGCTGCTGGCTGCCCCCTCTGCTTGCCCGTCGGCCCGGCTGACCTGCTATTCCCTCTTGTCAAGTCTGGGGGCTGGGGCTCAGACCCCGGACACACACCCCCACTTGGCTTTGAGTTGTGGGGGTCCGGTTCAGCCTCGAACATGCGGGACATGAAGTCCGCGTCCACATGCCGTGCCCCCTGGCGGTATTTGATGGTGAATTGGAAGGGTAGGAGGGAGAGGTACCACCGCAGCACCCTGGGGTTGTGCGCCTTCATGCGATGGAGCCACTGCAGGGGTGCATGGTCTGTCAGCAGTACAAAGGGGTTGTTGGCCAGGTAGTACTGCAGGGCCCCCACCGCCCACTTGACCGCTAGGGCCTCCCGCTCCACCGTGGCATAGCGCTTCTCGGCGGGCTGGAGCTTCCGGCTTAGGAACAGAATTGGGACATCCACGCCATCCCGCTCCTGGGTCAGCACAGCCCCGAGGCCGGTGTCCGAGGCGTCTGTGGCCAGTGTGAAGGGCTGGTCAAAGTCCGGGTTCCATAGGGCCGTGGCATTGGAGAGGGCTAACCGCAGGTCCTTAAAAGCTGCCTCTAGTTCTGGGGTCCACCGGACTTGGTTGGGCAGCCCCTTCCTTAAGCTGTCCGTCAGGGGCGCCGCTCGGGAGGCAAAGTGGGGGATGAACCGCCCGTAATACCCCAGCAGTCCTAGGAATCGCCGAACCTGCTTCTTGGTCTTGGGCTGTGGGGCGTCGGCTATTGAGGCCACCTTGTCCGGTGGTGGCCAGACTCGTCCTCCCCCGGCCACAAAGCCCAGGTATTGGAGTTCCTGGAACCCCAGGTGGCTCTTTTTTGGGTTCGCCCTTAGTCCAGCTCGTTGGAGGGCCCTTAAGACGGCTTCCAGGTGTTGGAGGTGGGTGGGCCAGTCGGGGCTGAAGATAATAATATCATCAATGTACGCCATGGCGTACGCCCGGCACTCTCCCAGCACCTGGTCCACCAGCCGCTGAAAGGTGGCTGCTGCCCCATGCAGGCCAAACGGCATCTTCTTGAATTGGAAGAGGCCTTGGGGGGTGGCAAAGGCCGTCTTCTCCCGGTCCTCCGGCCGTACGGGCACCTGCCAGTAGCCCTTTGTTAAGTCCAGGGCCGACAGGTAGCGGGCGGACCCCAGGTGGTCCACCAGCACGTCTGCTCGGGGCATGGGGTAGGCGTCGAACTGGGCCACCTTATTCAGTTCACGATAGTCAATGCAAAACCGGGTGGTCCCATCTGGCTTGGGCACCAGGACTATCGGGCTCCTCCAGGCACTTCGTGAGGGTTCGATTACACCCAGCCGGAGCATCTCGTTTGTCTCCTTCTCCACTGCCTCCCACCGCTTCCTGGGGATGGGGCGCCAGGTAGCCCGGGCTGTCTGCCCCGGGCTGGTCGGGATGGCATGTTGAATCAGGCTGGTGCTGCCCGGCCTGCGGGAGAAGACCCCGGTAACCCGTGCACAGAGGTCTCGTAGCTGGGCCCGTTGAGCTGGATCGAGCTGGGGGTCTACCTTGGGCTCCTCGAACTCCGGGGCTTCGGAGGTCCATGGCAGCTCACTGTCAGGAAGCTCCAACGGGTCCTTGGCCACGCCACACTCCTCTTCTGGGCGCTCATGCCACCGCTTCAGGAGATTAACGTGCAGGGTCCTCCGCCGACGCCGGCCAACCCCACACTGGACCTCGTAAGTAGTGGGGCCCAGCACCCTCCGAATCGGGTAGGGGCCCCTCCATGGGTCCCCTTCCTCTCTGGGGAATACCGAGTGGTGCACCAGGACCTTCTCTCCCGCCTGGAAGGCCCTCATCCGTGCACCCCGGTCATAGGTGGCTTTCTGCTTCGCCTGGGTGCGAGTCAGTCTGCGGTTCGCCTCGGCTTGGGACTGTTGCACCCGGTTACGGAGTTGGCTTATGTACTCCCGTGCGGTGGGCGCAGGGCTGCTGGCCTGGGGCGCCCAGCGTTCTGTCAGCCGGGAGAGCATCCCTCTTGGCTTGCGCCCATACAGCAGCTCGAACGGGCTGAAGCCAGTGGAGGCCTGCGGGGTCTCCCTGAGGGCAAACATGAGTGGGTCGATGTACAGGTCCCACTGATGAGGCTTCTCCCGTGTCATCTTCTTCAGGGCCTCTTTGATGGTCTGGTTCAGCCGCTCTGCCAAACCGTCTGTCTGAGGGTGGTAAGCCGAGGTGAACACCTGCCGGATCCCCAAACTCTGGCAGAGTTGGCGCATGGCGGTGGCACGGAACGGGCCTCCTCGATCTGTCAAGATTTCATCCGGCAGCCCCACCATCGCGAAGAACTTGGACAGTGCCCGGACCACCCCCGGGGTCTGCATGGTCCTCAGCGGGATGACCTCAGGGAACCGTGTGGCGTAGTCCACAATCACCAGGGCAAAGCGGTGACCCCGGGGTGTGCGTGGCAGCGGTCCGATGAAGTCCATCGCGATGCGTTGGAAGGGCGTCCCCATGACGGGTAGTGGGGAGAGGGGGGCCTTCGGTGGGCGGCGGGCTGCCACCCGCTGGCAGGTGGGACACGAGCGGCAGTGGGCCTTCACGTCGGCATTCACGGAGGGCCAGTAGAACTGCTCAAGGATCTTCTTCAGGGTCTTGTGGTGCCCCAGATGCCCGGCCCACGCATGCTCATGGGCCGTGCGGAGGACTTCGGCCCGGTAGGCAGTCGGCACCAATAGCTGGCGGACCTCCCCCTGGCCACTTGGGGCGCGAGCTATGCGAACCCAAACCCCTCCTTGCTTCTCGATGCGCGGGAGCCGTTGGGACCTCCGCTCATCCCGCACTAGCTCCTCCTCACGAGCTGCCGTCTCTCGTAAGCGCTGCAAGGACTCATCTGCCCCTTGGGCGTCACAGAATGGGCGATCGGCCGGGGGCCCAGCTGGGTCTCCAGTCCGTGGTTCTGCCCCTGGTCTGGTAGAGGGACCCTCTCCCGGGTCGTCGGCCTCCTCCACTTGCAGAGCGGTGGCAACTTGGGGGTCTGTCAATTCCCCTGCTGCCTTCAGCCGAGACCTGGCTATCCCTGGGGTGTCTCCTCCCAATTTCTTCGCTGCCTGCTGGAGGAGCCTGAAGAACCCCGGGGCATCTCTTCCCAGCAGCATTGGCACGGGTAGGTGAGCTAACTGGGCAACTTCCATTTGGTGGCGGACCCCTAGGTACTCTATCGTGATTAGGGCCGTAGGGTACGGCTGGGTGCGGCCCATCACATCCGTCACCGGGATCCAGCGGTGCACTGGGGTAGCAGCTGGGAGGAGCTGGGGCCGAATTGCTGAGACTGCACTCCCAGTGTCTAACAGGGCTTGTAGGATCAGCCGGCCTATCTTCACGGTGGCGCATAACCTCTGCACCTGCTTGCCAGGCGGTGGGTTATTTTCCCAAACGAGGGCACAAACCCTTGGCAAGGCCTCCGTGAGCGCGCCGGCTTGCAACCGCAGCTCCGCTGTCTGTGCTAGTTCCACTGGAGCGGCTGGGTAGGCTGCCTCCAGCTTTCCCCACATCCTATCCTGGCGTTCCTCCAGCCACAGTCCAAACTCCGCTGGGGTGGCGGCCTTGGGAGGCCGCCCCTTGACTGGCGCCTGCGTTGGAACGTCTCTCCCCGTACGGGCCACCAACTTGTCAGGGCTTGCCACCGCTGCCACTGGGCGTGGCACTGGGCGGTCTGCTCCTGACGTCATAGGGGGGCCAGGGATTCTGCAGGACCCTGCTCTGTGGAAGGAGGGGCGGTATACCTCACCCAGACTCCCTCTCAGTCCACTCGCTGGCCTGCTCAACCTGGCCTGCTTACCCTCTGTGTCCTCTTTCACCTCCTCCTCCCAGAGCTCTCCTCCAAACCTCCACGCTTGCATCGCACCGCTCTTGCTCCACATCATCACTCCCTACTCACACCCACCACCACAGGGCTCTTCCCAGCCAGCTTTTATAGGGCTTCCTTCTACTGTCCCACCCCTCTTCCAGCCTGGTCTTGGGCTGCACCAAGCAGTTGCAGCTGGGGTAGCTGATCTGGCCCCACTGACCAGCACCAGCTGTGCCTTGTTCCCTGGCTGCCCAGCCTCCCTGCCTTGGCTGATTGCTGCAGGCCTGTCCAGCTGCAGTCCCCTGGCTAGCAGCCCGGCCTGCCTGGCTGAGCTGATGGCTGAAGGTGGGTCCAGCTGCGGCTCCTTGGCTGGTTGCCCAGGGCTTCCTGCAGAGTGCCTCCAATAGCCCCACCTGGAGTGGCTTGGCTTTTGGCAACTCCTGGGCCAGGCTACTATTTTCTAGCTGGGGCGTGGCTTTGGGTTGTTGGGGCTGCTGCTGCTTCTCCTCCTCAGGTAAGGTTTTTGGGTGGGTGACTGCTGGGCCCCCAATCCCTCTGCCCTTGCCCCCTTCTGCCTTGCTTAGTCCCCTTTCCTTCCCCAGGGGAGTGGGACTCGCTGGCCTCCTTCTGTCTCCCCCTGCCTCCTGAGGCCCTGGGCCTTTGCCCCTTGCCCCTGGCACAGGCAGGTTCTGGCTCCATTTGCCCATGGGAGGGGTTGACCTGCTGTCCCCCGGCTGCCCCCTCTGCTTGCCAGTCAGACCGGTTGACCTACTGTCTGCTGGCTGACCAGTTGACCTGCTGGCTGCTGGCTGCCCCCTCTGTTTGCCCGTTGGCCCGGCTGACCTGCTATTCCCTCTTGTCAAGTCTGGGGGCTGGGGCTCAGACCCCGGACACCCGCCTTGTAGGATAGGGACGGTTAGGATTCTGGTACAAAGGAGCCGGGGGGGAGGAGGGGGAGGAGCCTGGGAAAGAAAGAGAGAATGAATTCATTTTAGCTTCTAGACTTCACCTGGAATCCGAGGCCATTCTCCAGTCTGCTCCAGAAGTGAAAGTGGCCACCTGCGAGATAAGGGTAACAGATACAAGCCTAGCTGCAAAAGGCATGACACAATCATATACAGGGCTTTTTTTCTGGGAAAAGAGGTTGTGGATCTCAGGACTGAACAATGACATCACTTTGGGTCAGCTGGAACAAGGGGGAGTTTTTTTTAAGTTTAAATCGCCCTCGGCGACAATGTTCACATGGCCAGTGGCCCCGCCCCCTGCTCTCCAGACAGAGGGGGGTGTTAGATTGCCCTACGCGCTGCTCCAGTGGCATGGAGGGCAATCTAAACTCCCCTCTGTCTGGAGATCAGGGGGCGGGGCCACCAGCCATGTGACCATTTTCAAGTGGTGCCGGAACTCCATTCCATCACGTTCCTGCTGAAAAAAAGCCCTGTGTGTGTGTGTGTGTGTGTGTGTGTGTATACACACACACACACACACACACACACATATACATATACATACACACACACACACACACACACACACACACACACACACACACACATATATATATATATATATATATATTTGCATTTCAAAAACACTTCTTTTCCTGTAGCTAGGGCGGTGCTAGGAGGGCAATCTAAACTCCCCTCTGTCTGGAGATCAGGGGGCGGGGCCACCAGCCATGTGACCATTTTCAAGAGGCGCCAGAACTCTGTTCCACCGCGTTCCAGCTGAAAAAAAGCCCTGTTCATGTATCATCACTACAGAATGCAACATACACTTAGAGTATTCCCAGAGGATCAGCATCATATGCAGAACAACACCATGGCAGATATGCTGGCAGGCATAGCTGACAGCCACTGTGAAGCCCCGGGAGTAGCCCAGAAGGAGCAGAAACCCAGCCATTTGTCCCTACTTTCCCCCAGTAGCCAAAGGATGCTGGTTGCAAGTACCAGCAGCATGCTTAAAAGTGCTTACTGTATCTATCTAGCATCCTGACATTACAGGAACACAGCAAGTGTCATATTTTTAAGGAAAAGGTGCTTCCTCCATATGGGGTGGAAAAAGGGAAAGGCGGGTCCAAGGATCTCCCCTGTGTGGCTTCTCCATTGCTTCTGCTAACACAACTACATATACAGTGGCAGTGAGTGCCTCACAAGGAACGGTCTCCATACAGAAGCCATTCAGGAGACAAATGTTTTCAAGTAAACTGTGAATTCGAGATCCAAACTATGAACAATGAGACGGGTTGATTTGAACCAAAGCTCTGATCATTAAACCACAATTTTAGGTCTCAAATTAACTCAGTGTGTCTTTCCTCTGTTTCAGCCTTTCGTCCTCATCTGCTAAGATGGGTTGTCATGGAGGTAATGATGACACAACCATCATCGCTATCCCGTGTAACAACGGGGGTGGCTGTTGCTGCCAACCCTGCTGCCAACCCTGCTGCTGCTGCCAACCCTGCTGTTGCTGCCAGCCCTGCTGCTGCTGCCAACCTTGCTGCTGCCAGCAAAAGAAGTGTTGTTGATGCACCTACAGAACTCAGAGCAGTCGTGAAACCACATGGATGGGCTAAGAGCTGGAGAGGAACCAGGATTGTGGGCATCCTTGGGAAGACCTGCCTGTTGACTCTCTGAGCACCTTCGTTTTCTTTTCCTGGAGCTTTGCGTCTGCCTCCTTTCCTGATTCCAGGTTCTACTCTTCATTGCTTTACTCTCTGAAAAAGTCTCTCAAGAATTCCTACCAAGAGAAGGAGGCTTGGCTCTTATACAGGAGACCTCTTGCTTTCTCATTCTTCTCATTCTCTTTGTGGACTTTGAAACGGATCACCTTTCTGTTACTTCAAGTGTAGCTTTTACAGCATTTAAGAACAACGGTGGGAGAATGTCACTCTGTCCTTGTTTGGATTGGCTACATCAGCTGTGCTCTTGCACATTTCTCTGCTGACCCTTGGCAAATTTGAACTTTACACTCTACCATGCAAAATGTGGGAAAGACTGGGGAACGGCAGAAGGATTCACCCCTCTAGAACATTTGTGAATGTATATACATGTTATCAGAGAGCCTTTCTGAGTTAATTAACAAAGAGAAGATCATCTTCCCTCCTAAGTCAGTATAGCCCATAGCACCTCGTGTCGAGGCAATTTCTACTCTTCTTCAAGCCTCACACAGCCACAAAGCCCCCAATTGTATAAAATAGTTGTACCAGCTTTCTGACATGATTCTCCTTCCTCTTATCTCTTCACTCTCTCTCCCTCTCTGCTATGTGGTTTTGGACCTTCCCTCCATCCCATACTCCACCCGCTCTGCATCTCTCTCTGAAACCCCACCAGCCTCACTGACTCTCTCCTCCCCTGCCTTTCTGTGCCCAGCTAATCTATCCTGAGGTCTCCTTTTCTCCTCTAGTTCTCTTCCTGATCAAGCCAGCTACTCCTCTTGTCCCCAATCAAGCTCACATCTTCCCTTATCAGGTCTGTTTTTTCCTTCATTCTCAAGACCTTTTCCCTCTTCTCTAGGTACAGTGTAGATGAGACCACACACATGACTCTACAGTAGAAATCATTCGTGGAACATATTTAAACTTGACTTCTGGCCGCTCTAGCAAATGCTTTCCTTTAATTACATTTTTACATTGATTTTGTATCCTTTGTCTTTCCCTGTCTTCTGTTCAGAATCAATAAAATTCCACTTATAACCTTCAGAACTGACTCTCCTTATTTTACAACAAACCATGCTGAGCTATAGAAAGTCCGACAGACTGGGTGATTCTTGTGAAGGCACGTTGACACATATGACTCCCTTCTTTCTTGGATAGTTCTTAGGAGCTTCCCTTATGCGGATGACTATATCAATGAATGGTTTACCCATTTCCAATACATGTTTGAATCTCGGTTAAAGTGTGCACTACAAAAAATGTTGTGTGGAGATTTCTGAAAGGGCATTGTTTTTATTCCAGAATCTCAGGACTGTTGATCTGTCTGTCTAATATTATTTTGCCACTCCAGATTAAAGAAGAGACAGAGACAAGTACTGGGAACTAATGGGGCATATTGATTTGGCAAAAATATATCATTGGACATATCTATGCAGCAAGGGCATACCTAGCAGTACAGTTCAGGCTCTGGGGATCACTCTGGACCTCACCCTGTCTGGGTGAGCCCCACTGCTCTGGATGAAAGAAATCTAAGCACATGGGTGGGACCCAGCGGTCCAGGCAAATGGTTCCCCACTCCAGGTGTATAGCACCTCCCCATATAGTAGGAGGGCCTTACTTGTACAGGGGGAGTCACACAGCAGCCTGCCTTCTAAGCTGGCAGCCTTCAAGCATTTGGACCCATGAGAAGGAAGCCCTTGATAGATTTCATCAGGACTTCAACAACTTTCACCCTACTGTCAACCTGAGCCTGGTCCACTCTACATAACAGGTACACTTCCTGGACCCCACTGCACAACTAAATAATGCACAGATAAATACTGCCTTATACTTGAAACCCACCAACCGATACTCATATCTACATACCTCCAGCTACCACTCTAAACATACCACTCAACCAAGCCTTACGTTACAATCATATCTGCTCCAATGCTCTTGACTGGGACTCCCACTTTAGAGATTTACAACAAGCATTTTTGGGGCTACAGTACTCACCAAATGAAGTGAGGAAAGTGCAAGGTAGAAAAAAAAACTTCCATCTCTAAAGCCAAACTGGAAAAGGAAGAAAAAAAATCCTACCTGGCCCTGATAACAGCAGCATGCTAATCCTGTACTACTGCAGGATGGGTCAGTGGGCCGAACTCAAGGCAATTACCTGGGAATAGAGGCAGAGCTGGCATCTAAGTCACTTAGCTCCACCACCTCAAAATTCCTGTCAGTCTATGGAAGACAGGATATGCTGAAGTCGACTCCCACCCCCTTGCAGCAAGAAATCCAAGCTCTCTTGAGTCAAAGGTTGTTTCATGAGAAATCAATGCTTCAGTAAATATATATGTCCATAGGTTATACAGAGGCCAGTTGAAGCGTCTGGCTGTACATAGGTCTCTTGTCGAGAATGATGTACAGAGTGCTTGCTACAATATATCTATCCCTCTACACAATCTCTCCACCCTTGGTGCCCATCCAGCTGGGTACAGTCAGTGGGAGAATAGGAAGTTGCTGTTGCAAGGCCATTGCGGTGAGTCATCTCAGATAAGGGCCTGGCCCTCTCGGGAACTAGCCTGCTTATGGGAAAAAGACACATAGAAGGGATAAACACAGCAAACAAGCAATATGGAAGGACTGTGGGTAACAGACCTGACAATTCCCATATGTGGATCTGTCTGTCAACTCCTTCCTAAAGGGTGGCAAAAGACGGCCCCTGCCTTAGACAGCTATGCTGCTGGCCAGGCTGTCTGATTTTTGTCCACCTTTCTCTTTGAGACTCAAGGCGGATTATACAGTTTAAGACAATTTTAGTCAGCAGCTAGGACTTTCAATACACAGAAAAATGGGGGATGGGTAGGGTAAATTTGAAAACAAGCAGAAATCTAGTACAGAGCTTAAACATTACAGGGGAAAATAGCAATTGGATATGGCCTATTCAATAATTTGGAATAGTATGTAGTTCTTTAGTCAACAGTCCCTATACCTTTACCTCTCTGAATCACCTCTCTGAATCATTTCTATATGGCACAGCCCTGTTCAGGGACATCTTTCCGGTTCAGGAATTTGGGAGGCATTATTTACTATAAGGGAAAAATGGGTGTATGGTGCAGCTATTTTTAAACCAATAGTGCCAACATTTCAGGAAAACTAGTTCCCTCTTTCTACAAAACACCCCCAACATTTCAACAGAACTGGAAAAAAGCTCCAATTGTATATACCTCCAATGAAGGTGCCCCCGAAACATCCTGATGTTCCTCCTTGAGCCTTTATATCCCAGTCAGAACGTGGGAGTGGTGTCGCAAAGAAGGGTGTCAAGATGCAAAGATAAACAGCAGCTTGATTGGAGCTGAAGAGAAATGCTTAAGGGTAGAGAATTCAGAAAATTAGCATCCTTAGTGAGATTAGAATCCTATGTCCCTAATCAAGCTGCATAAGATTAAGATACTCCCAAATATAAGATTAAGTTCTCCCAAAAAGTAAACTAGGAGAAGGGTGCAGAACATTGGAATAAAAGATAGAAAACCAAGATAATAACAATTAAGATGTTAAATGTAAATGAAAATTCTTTCTTAAAGGGTTCTAGGGATGTTATTATATATTTAAATAAAGGATGTAAAATGTGTAAGACTATTTCAAAAGGTTAGAAAAAATGGAAATTATATAAAAAGTTGGTAACAGAAGGAGCAATTTTCTAAGGCTCCAGACAATTTTCTAAGGTTTCATATAGTGGCTAGATAACATTTGACCATATATATATATAAGTTTATATTATTATATAGACACCTATATTCTTTAAAATGTATGCGTCTGTTACTGAGGTTTGTCCCAGATGAAGCTAATAAAGACCATGAGAGGCGTAGGAGATTGCTGGACAGTAAAGACTACCCTATCGCTGGAATGATAACAAATATGAACAACAAGGATGAACCCTTTTATTTTACAAAATACAAAAGGAACTATATGCTCTATTACAAACATTATAATGTGCTTGTTAAGAATATTGAATGATATATTAGATGCTATTGTGAGCAGATCACCAGGAAGACACTTGCCCCCTTTCCCCCTCTTTTCCCATATCCCTATTCCTTCAATCCACCCCTCCCTTATAACTTGTTATTCTCCTTATTAATACCTGCAATCTATATTTAAAAACCAATAAAAAACTATTTAAAAAAAAAGAAAGAAAAACTTTCAGATCCACATACAGAAACTGCTACTTGAGAAGAACAACCAGCAAGGTTACTGCAAGTATGGAAAGCCCAAAGTGATATAAATAAGGATTGCTTGAAAGTTGTGGAAGTAAATGAGCAGAAGATAATAGGTTGGAGAGATACTGAGGCTGCAATTACATTAATTAAACCAGAGCTGGTGAAGCAGGAACTGTACTTGCCTGGGCAGACTTGCAGTATTAAGGGGATAGGAGTAGAGATGGGCATGAACAGCAATACAAAAAAAAAAACCACGAACATCCCAATTTGGTGTTCGCAAACAAGCTGTTCGTGAGGCTCCATTCTAACAGGTTTTCGTTGCAAGCCTTGTTCGTTGCTGTTCATCAAGCCAGACAGTCTGGCACCTGCAATCAATTCCCTTGGCAACCAGAGGTAGGGATTGCCCAAACTCTGTCTGAACTCCTGCTGTTGCCCTGGAAACCCCAATCTAAGCCCAATTTTGCTTGATAGGCAGGTTTTCCTTTCAAGTGTGGATCTCCAAATTTGTTACAAGGAAGCAAAGAGCAGAGGGAGGGGGGCTCCCAGCTCTGGTTTTGGAGACAGTGAGGGAGAGACAGTTGCTGTTGGCATTTTGAGAGACAGGGAGAGAGCACTGGAGCTTGAATTTTCTTTGTGTGTGGTGGGATAGGGATCTACTTGTTCATGTTCCAGGGCTGCTGCCAAGCTCTGGGCCAAGCTATTATTTATTACTGGTACCTTTCCTGCTGCCTGCTCAGGTCAGGTTTCTGGGAGTGGTGCAGTAGGGATCTTTCAGGGTTCCAGGGTTCTGGGACTGACATTAGACAACATGGAGCACAGGTGGTACATAGGAGTACATATTTAAAGCAACTAATAATATGTAAGGCAATACAGAGATGAAGTCTACGGTCCCTAACTCATTACAGAAGCATCTGTGTCAGACTATGGAATCCCAGTTATCTAGAGTTCGTCTTCCCCTTCTGGAAGATGCACAAGGTTTCTTGGTTTCAAAGGTTTATTGGAAGAATATCCTCAGGATACAGGTGTCCACTACCCAAGGGCTTGAGGCTCTTGGCTGAACAAAAGCTTTGTTGAGAATGACACATAAAATGAAAGTAACAACACTTTAAACACCCATTCCCAGCCTCCCCCCTTAGTCCTGTCTGCAAAGGTATGGGAATCTGGGGACATCAAGGTCGTCAGACGGAACGGGCTGATAAGGATTCTTCTCTCCCATGGATATATGCGGCCTGGGCACCACCTGGGCCTAGAGGGAGAAAAGCTAAACAACTACAGATTATAGCAGGACAAAATGGCGTGACTCTGGATAGAGTTCTGGCAAGAATACTGACACTCTGACAATCTGAGACTCCATCCCTACAATGCTGCCCTCCTATTTGAGTAAAAAGCTTTTTTGAATTGTTCGGTTTTGCATCGTTTGCAGAAAGCCAGGACAGTGGGGGCTCTCATTATTCAATGATTTGCAGGTTGATATTTGGCAATGCAGTGGTTACCAACATTTGGATATGTCCACCTGGCCAGCAACACCAGCAGATCTTTAATATCCTTTCCTGCACTTGGGTGATCCAAGGGGCACCAAACCTTGTTCCCTACCCTAAACATGCTTTGCAAACAGCTCAGGGTTTGATTGATGTTACTAAGCACTAAGCAACTATTTGGGGAATGATCCTTCTTCCTGTCGTTTCTCAGGGCATTGCAAGTTTGCTCTACCAATGCTGAGTAATCCACCCTCTTATTGCCATGTAGAAGAATTAACTCAGCTTAAGACTCTTCATTTGATGAGTATAATGTCATGTGACCATGATGCAGATACTCCAGGGAGATGGCACATTCTTTAGCACAGGTGAACTCTCTTACGACTATACAAGTGAGGCATGCCCTGCCTAATGTTGGATGGGAGATATAACAACTCAGCCTCTGCTACTGTCCTTTTCAAGGCCTAATCGATGCTGTCATTTGCTAAGTCTACCTTTTCAGGCTTCCAAAATCCTTTCCTCTCATACCTGTCCTGAAGGACAATCCAAACTAGGATCAATGTGTACTCAGAGGAAGTCTTAGTGATTCTGTACTTGGGGAAAAGTCTAGGATGGGCCCCAGATCCACTGAATCCCTGCCCTCTTCAGGTCCAAGTAAGGAGAAGTCCTTGAGCCACCTGCTGAGCGAGCAGGGGTGCATGACTTCCAATACGCTTAGAGGGTTGGTATGTTTGGCTACCGCCAAGCTGGCTGCCCAAGCCCTTGAGGGGGGCAACTGCACTGCAACTGGAGCAAGCTGTACCTGTCACTTCCTCATCCAATATGGGGCAAGTCCATGGCTAGTCAGGATTCTGCTGAACCCAGGGCAGTTTTCCCCAATGCCCCATAGCTAAGACTGCCCCTGCTAGGACTGCACTCAAACAAAAGTCCCTTCTGTAAGTCCTTGTCTTCTTTAAGTCCTGGTGGCTTTCATGTGAGAGCTAGATCTCTGATCTCCACCAGATCATTCTCATCCACATGGATAACTAGGGTTCCAACTTCCAGGTTGGACTTCGAGATCTCTTATAATTGCAACTGATCTCTAGACTCTGGAGATCAGTTCCTCTGGAGAACATGGCTATCTTGGAGGGTGGACTCAATAGTATTATATCTGGCTGCAGTCCCTCCTTTCTCCTAATCTTGGCCTCCATAGGCTCCACCCCCAAATCAGGAAAGTCAATTCTGAAGGTTATAAGTAGAATTTTATTGTTCCTGAACAGAAGACAGAGAAAGACAAAGGATACAAAAAAAACTTAAAATGTAATTAAAGGAAAGCATTTACAAGTGTGACAGAAGACAAGTTTAAACATGTCCCACGAATGATTTCTATCCTAGATTCACGTGTGTGGTCTCTATACTGTACTTAGAAAAGAGGAGAAAGGTCTTGAGAATGAAGAAAAAAATGACCTGATAAGGGAAGATGTGAGCTTGATTGGAAAGAAGAGGAGGAGCTGGCTTGATCAGGAAGAGAACTAGAGGGGAAAAGGAGATCTCAGGATAAATTAGCTGGGCACAGGAAGGCACGGGAGGAGAGAGTCAGTGAGACTGGTTGGGTTTCAGAGATAGATGCAGAGTGGGTGGAGTACGGGATGGAGGGAAGGTCCAGAACCACATAGCAGAGGAAGGAGAGTCATGTCAGAAAGCTGGTACTACTGTTTTATACAACTGAGGCCTTTGTGGTCATGTGAGGCTTGAAGAAGTGTAGGAATTGCCTCAGCATGAGGTTCTCTAGGCTATACTGACTTAGAAGGGAAGATGATCTTCTCTTTGTTAATTAACTCAGAAAGGCTCTCTGATGACATGTACATATATATTCCCAAATGTTCTAGAGGGGTGGATTGCCAAAGTGAGATTTTTGATAGAATCCTTCTGCCATCCCACAGTCTTTCCCACATTTTGCATGGTAGAGTGTGAAGTTCAAATTTGCCGAGGGTCAGCAGAGAAATGTGCAAGAGCACAGCTGATGTAGCCAATCCAAACAAGGATGGAGTGACATTCTCCCACCATAGTTCTTAAATGCTGTAAAACCTACACTGAATGAGAAAGCAAGAGGTCTCCTGTATAAGAGCCAAGCCTCCTTCTCTTGGCAGGAATTCTTGAGAGACTTTTTCAGAGAGTAAAGCAATGAAGAGTAGAACCTGGAATCAGGAAAGGAGGCAGATACAAAGCTTCAGGAAACGAAAACGAAGGTGCTCAGAGAGTCAACAGGCAAGTCTTCCCAAGGATGCCCACAATCCTGGTTCCTCTCCAGCTCTTAGCCCATCCATGTGGTTTCACGACTGCTCTGAGCTCTGTAGGTGCATCAACACTTCTTTTGCTGGCAGCAGCACGGTTGGCAGCAGCAGCAGGGTTGGCAGCAGCAGCAGGGCTGGCAGCAGCAGCAGGGTTGGCAGCAGCAGCAGGGTTGGCAGCAGCACGGTTGGCAGCAGCAGCCACCCCCGTTGTTACACGGGATAGCGACGATGGTTGTGTCATCATTACCTCCATGACAACCCATCTTTGTAGATGACGACGAAAGGCTGAAACAGAGGAAAGACACACTGAGTTAATTTGAGACCTAAAATTGTGGTTTAATGATCAGGGCTTTGGTTCAAATCAACCCGTCTCATTCATAGTTTGGATCTCGAATTCACAGTTTACTTGAAAACATTTGTCTCCTGAATGGCTTCTGTATGGAGACCGTTCCTTGTGGGGCACTCACTGCCACTGCACATGTAGATGTGTTAGCAGAAGCAATGGAGAAGCCATACAGGGGAGTTCCTTAGGCTGGCCATTCCTTATCCCCATCCCATGCCTATGGAGTGGGCTGATTTCTGGATTAAGGACCTATATGATTTCACATTAATAATATGCTTCCTTGGCATCTTAAGAGTTTTCATTTCTTAAGTTGGTCATGAGTAGTTCTAAAATCTGAAAAATAGTCAATGCTCGAATACAGCCAATACATAGAGGAGTGTCAGGTGGGTAGCCATGTTTATCTGCGGTAGAAGAGCAAGAATTGAGTCTAGTGGAATCTTAAATATGAAGAAAATTTCCAGGGTATAAACTTTTGATAGTTAAAGATTGACAAACGTAGATGATGAAGGGAGCTTTGACCCTTGAAAGCTTACATGCTAAAAACCTTGTTGGTATATAAAATAGTACTGGACTCAAATTTTACTCTTATATAGGGGAGGCAGATCAAAGCCATTCTTTTTGTCCCAAAGACCCCACTGCTAGACCCACTGTTTCCAAATTATCCCATATTTAGCTCTGTGTTGGCAAATGCTGTTCTAGTTGCCATCCCTTAAGGGCCAGATATAACCCATATGGGCAACAATGTACAGATGTTAACATTGGTCTGTAGCAAGCAACACAATTAAGCAACAGTTTGCTATAAGACTATTGTTATAAGAACATAGGAAAAAATACATTACATATAGACACATAACAATACATAGTTAGAAGTGGCAAATTGAATAGAACATACCTTGTTTCTGTGGAAGAAACCTGTCAGGTTTATGAACCTTGCTTGATAAGTGAAGAGTTCTTGGTTGGTGGCCCCTTTTATACAGCTCCACATGCCTTCCCCAGGGGAAGTGAGGTGTCATCACAATAGTACGCTGTTTGTGTAACAACAAATTATGACTGTAAATAATATGCACTCTTCTGGTGCGTGATCATTGACTAGGGGCATATTGTCCATGAGAAAATTAACTCACATAATACATTACTAAGCCTATCATCGTCAAATAACTGTGTGATTGTTAGACCAGAGGGCTTTTAGAGGATTGCTTTAATGTTGGTCTACAGATTGGCTTACCAAAAACCAGGAATTGAAAACTGTGCTTCTTATTCCCTAAAACGCCAGATTCTTATTGCCACCCTAGTCGGAATGAGACAGACACAAGGCTTAGAACTTAAGGGCCACTTTATTAAACATAACTTTAACCATTAATACGGCAAGGGCCAACTAGTGGTACAGGTCAAGCCACAGGGTCACCCCTGGACCTCCTCCTTGACCTGTCTGGATGAGCCCCAAAGCCTCAGGTGCTAGCCATCCTATGGATGGTTAAGACCCAGCCGGCCGGCAAAATGGATCCCCCCCATCTCAAGCTCCTAAGCCTCAGCCGTACAGCAGTGAAGGAAGGACTTGCACGTGGGGTTCCCCAAGACAGTCTGCCTACACAGCATGGCAGCCGTCACAAGCAGTACCATCCACTCCCTCTTTCCAAACTGTATCCTGCCAGTGACCATCCTAAGGTGGCTCCACAGAGGGGGGGATTCTTCACACAGCATTTTTCTTGATCTTTGGAGTCAGAAGGAGAAATTTTAAGAACCTAGGTCTATCTAGCGTGTGCCATATTTCCAGGAGTGACTGACAAGTCACTTCAACAAGGTATGAAGGCATCAACCCTCCCAGCATCAGGTCATCTGAGGAATAATGATCTATCCTCCTTAGCGTTTCCAACTCTGGACTGGGAAATTTCTGGAGATTTGGGGTGGAGCCTGGGGCAAGTGGGATATGGGGAGTGGAGAGACTTCAGCAGGACATAATTCCATTGAGTCCACCCTCCAAAGCAGCCATTTTCTCCAGGGGACCTGATCTCTTTATTTTGGACATCGGTTCTAATTCCAGGAGATCTTTAGTCCCCACCTGTAGGCTGGCAACCCTCGTCCTCCCCTAGGAATTTGTTTAATTCTTTAAATGTTGTCCAAGGCCTGCTTTGTGCATGTAAGGTGGTGAAATAATGAGGTGGTAGAATGGGCTGTCTCATGTCAGGCCACTGTTTGAAGACTGTGTTTTGGAATAGTCCAATATGACGAGAACTCCCTGCAGCTCGAAAGCCATCATGGCAAGCAACAAAAAGCAATGGATGCTTTCTCTCCGCTGTGCATTTTTCTATTGGCATTGATTTATTATTTATCTAGCACATGTGTATTCAACTCTTTCTTCCCAATGAGAACTCAAAGAGGCTACTAATACTAAGAGGAAAAAAATTACAACAAGAAGCAAGAAATGTAGAGGAGGCTTCAATTGCCAATAGTGACATGGAGTATTCAAAAATAGCATTGACTCTCTGAGAAGTTGCAATCTATTCTAACCATCTCCTGCATTGAGTAAACAAAGTCCTAAGTTATTGGCCATCACTATATCTCTTGGCTTTCTCTCTTGAGGATTCCATTTCCTGAGATCTACAACTGTATGTCAGAGAGAGAAAAAATAATACCTCTCCTTAAAACACTATATTTTTTGAAACTATTACCAAGCAAGCCTAGCCCTGTCTCTAAGATCAGACTAAAGATATTGCTGAAGCAGTCTCAAGAAACACACTGACATCACTATGTACAGAGAGAAGTTACATGGTTACAACGTTCTCCTGGTGATCAATTTGTGGCACAATTTGGTTTCCTGCCATTTTGGGATTTTCAGACATATTTTTGCAAGCATTGCCAAAAGGGCATCCCCAATAACCATTCTCTTGAAGGTCGGTAGACCCCACACGACCCTCCACAGCAGCAGTAATCTAATGCCAAGCCAGTACAGAGAGGTTGGTTGCTATAAATGGCAATAGTAGTGTCCTCATCTTTTGGGCAAACAGTTGTTGCTACACAGCACGTATGCTGTGATCTCATCATAGCAGAATGGTGTGCAGTGATTGTCCAACCATGAACCTGAAGGATCATGCCATGTTGAGTTCAAGTTTAAGTAAGATTCCCTCCCAGATGAGCAGGTCAGTTTCTTGGAACGTGGATTAAAAAGACATTCATATCTGTTTCCATGAAACAATTAAACATCACACTCCCCAAACCATGCTAGGTTGCCTATTTTATGCCATACAGTGAACTGAAGAAGAAATGATTCTCACTTTGGGATCTTCCTTTGGGGTTGTTTGCAGGTTTGGGGCTGCTTATCAAGCTTCCATGTAACATTTGGGATCACAGAATTGTGGGCAGGACCAGCAATCTAAGCATTTCCCCATAGGTCTGGCAACTGTGAGGTGGGACCCTGTTGGGAAATTTCTTTTTAAATGTACTCTGCTTTAATTTTATTTTCCCTAACAGCTGTCACCTTCCATTAATTAAGATACCAAACTATGAGCAATGAGGAAAAATGAGCTTTATTTCGTAAATAAAACCCAGATGCTATGCCTTGTTAGGACATGTGCATAAAGATCAGCCATAGCAGAGAATCTTATATACTTTCAAAGCTAATTGTTTACAGAATAAAAGAAAAAACTTGTTATACAAAGCTAAATACAAACAATTCTTAAGAATCAAGTTCTTCAGGAGACATGGCATGAAAACAGGCCTGATTGACAGTACAATAAAATCTCATTGTAATATAAACGTGATAGATGTATTGCCACCCTAGTCGGAATAATGAGACAGACACAAGGCTTCGAACTAAAGGGCCGCTTTATTAAGCATAACATCAACTATTAATATGGCAAGGGCCAACTAGCGGTACAGGTCAAGCCACGGGGTCACCCCTGGACCTCCACCTTGACCTGTCTGGGCGAACCCCGAAGCCCCAGGTGCGAGCCATCCTATGGATGGCTATGACCCAGCCAGCCGGCAAAATGGATCCCCCCATCTCAAGCTCCTAAGCCTCAGCTGTACAGAAGTGAGGGAAGGACTTGCACATGGGGTTCCCCAAGGCAGTCTGCCCACACAGCATGGCAGCCGTCACAAGCAGTACCATCCGCTCCTGGCAGACCCCTCTTCCCCATCAGTGGAGAAGCACCTAGGGTACTCAATAGCCCGCTCCCTATTCCCAAACTGTATCCTGTCAGTGACCATTCTAAGATGGCTCCACCTTGCTAATTACCTTAAACCTCCGCAAGCAGTACAAGGTAGGCAAAAAAATACCTCTTCCCCATGCCAATTAGGGAAAGGGGGGGGGGAATTCTACCTGGCTCTGTCAACAGCAGCTGGTTAATCCTGCACTACTACAGGGTGAGGTGGGTGGGCCGAGCACACAGAGCAACTGCCTGCCGGCTGGGCAGAGGTGTCTCATAAGACTTCTTTCTCCACCCCCTGGCCTGAGACCCAGATACCATGTAAATGCTCTGTCTCCTCCTTCCAGAGAGGCAAAGAGCGGCCTGAAGCTTTATCAGTGGATGCTGCTGGCTGGGAGTGCCGTATTCTCTAAAATGCTAGATTCATAACAATTTGCTTGGATACATGTTACATCATCTCAGTCAGTTTTCAAGCCCAAAATGCAATCCATGTGACTGCAATAACAGTTATCTTTATTGAAGAATGTTGCTACCTCTAGCAAGAAAGGTCTCATTGCCAAGTCACAGTAGATTAACATTCAAGTAGTAGTCATAATGTTCCTGAGGCTCTGTAGGCTGTGCAATGTCATATACCTTTCCAAATGTTGGTACGGAAAAAATACAAGAAAGATACAAAGATGGACTTGCTATCAGATGAAAAATATCACTTGGAATATAAGTGAGGTAAATTCTCCACAAAAGGGATGGAAGTTATTTCACTTTTTGAAAAAAAGTTAATAACAATAATAATAACATTTGGTTTATATACAAAATATGACAGAATATGTTTGTGGGAGACTCATATTAGAAAAAAAAATATATTGAATTTTCAGCATCTAACTGATGGGGAGCCCCAACCTGGATAGCCTACGTGATCCTGATTTTGTCAGATCTCAGAAGCTAAGCAGGGTAATCCTTGGTTAGTAATTGAATGGGAGACCTCCAACAAAGTCCAGGGTTGTGGAAGCAGGGAATGGCAAACCTCCTCATTTTAGTCTCTTGCCATGAAAACCCCATCAGAAGTTGCCATAAGTCACCGATAACTTGATGGCACTGTCTACCACCAATAACTATTTGGAGAAGAGAGTTTGAGTCAGCCAATGCTAAAAAGAAAAATGGACTAGTGTTACTATATAATTGAGTAAGCGTATTTCAGTCAACTCACTTTATACCCTGGTGCACCACAAGAGGGCACTGCCATGGAGGGAAGCCTAGGCAAGGCACCTTGTCCCTCCAGAAAATGTGCCATGGTGAGAAACCCAGGCTGGGAGCAGGATGGGAGAAGGTGGCAATGTCTGCCTCCTGCCTTCACCCAGCTGATATTAGGAATGGAGCAGGAGGCAATGCACACACCCTGCCTTCACCCAGCTGGTATTAGGAGAAGATAAGGTGGCAATGCCCACCCCTCGCCTTAACCCAGCTGGAATTAGGAGCACACTCATAAATAGAATAATGAATAACAATTCATACAAATTCTTATAATATAGAATCACTCAATGAATAGGTACATGAGTCATAAATTCAAAATACAAAACCAATAGTGACTCTATACAAAAGCCTAACCATCAGTATGGGTATACAGATTCTCATAAGTGCAATTCATGGACCGTATAACTCTACAAGTATCCAACAGTGTGTATAAAGTCTTATTTAATTTCAGTCCTGAAAAGTCTGCTCATATAGACAAAACACTGTGGTATGTGTAGGTGATGATCCAATGAAGTAGACAATTAATGGGAGACCCCGCTCAAGCCTCTGATGGAATGTCACAGATGTAAAACGTGGTTGAGTCCCATAATAGTGTAGTTTCTGTTGATTTCTATATCTTTAGGTGGAGGAGTACAGACGAAGTGGGACCCGAGCGGGGGGGCTCTCCTCCTATTCGCCCAATAAGCAGCCGACAAAGATAAATGAGCTTGTTTCACAGATGTTATCTTCCTCAGGGGCCACCTTGTGTCCACCCATACAATAAATTCAAGTTGTCCAGTCATCCAAATAAATCAATTTCAGGTGCTCTCCGTTCTGTGCACGCCACGGTCTCAGAGATCAAACCACCACATCCAACTATGTAGCACCAAAAGACAGGGATCTCTCAGTGTCACAGTGTGGGAAAGATGTTGGCAGGTAATTTATATCTACTCAGGAAGGTGGGGTTGGGCTGAGTCATCTGGTAAGAGTTTCCCAGGGTGTGGAATGCTAATGGAGGGAGGCTTCACTGTATCCTGAGGAGGTTCTTTTGCATATGGATTGGTGCTTGATATGCTAATCTTCTCTGCAGGGCTATTGTAAGGTATAGAGTGTTTTGTTAGCCTGGTGTTTTTCAGGACTGGAAACCACGATCTATTCATTCTTAAAGTCTCTTCTTTCCTGTTGAAATTGTGACACTGAGAGATACCTGTCTTTCGGTGCTACACCTCTGAAGATACCAGTCACAGCTGCTGGCAAAACATCAGGAACTACAATGCCAAGACCGCGGCAATACAACCCGGAAAATGCACAACAACCATCATTCTCCGGCCGTGAAAGCCTTTGACAATAAATTGAAGTATATTTAATAAAGAAACTTTGAATTGTCCAACAAACTAGGTAGATGGTTAGCCTGGAAGTTAAGGAAGGAGAGAGAAAAGAAAATGATATGGAAGATCCAAGAAGAAGATAAATTATTGTTGAATACTGGGGATATTCAAAAGGCCTTCTTTAAATTTTATTTGAATTGATATAAAAGCCCCCAAATATTATTGGATAAAATAAGAGGATTATTGTAAAAAATAAAACTTGCCTGAGATTTCTGAAGAAAAAAGATAATCTATAAATGGGCCTGATGATAAAGAAGATTAAAGTGGGTAAATTGCCAGGTTCAGATGGATTATTGGGTCTCTATTATAAATGTTTTGAAGATGAAATAATATGTTTTTTAAAAACACAGTGAACTCTATTTTGTAGGGCAGTAAGATGCCTGAATCTTGGAAAGATTCTAACTTTAACATTAATACCTTTATTTTTTGCCAGAGAGACAGTTGAAAGACAATGTTAGAATTGTAATGAAAAGAAAGCTGTTTTGATTTTCCTGGATGAAGAGAAAACATTTGACAATTTGGGATTTTATGTTTAAATTGTTAGAAAATATGAATTTTGAAGAGAATGTTTATAAAATGGATAAAGTTGATTTATACTTTGCAATCAGCAAAAATAATTATGAATGGAGACTTGACAAAAGCATGTGAAATTCAAAAAGGTACGAGACAAGGTTGTCCATTTCCCCGCCTTCTGTTTATTTTGCCTTGGATGTTTTTAATAGAGATGTTAGACAATAAGAAAAGATTGGGGGAGTGAGGGTTAAGAAAGAAAATTAAAAATTGAGAGCCTTTGCAGATGACCTAGTCATAACTTTAGAAGACCCAATAGAGGGAGTGGATATTTTGATTCATAAATTAAAAGCAGGTTTTAAAACAAATAAGTATAAAACGAAGATTTTATTAAAAAAATAAAACTACATGATCAAGTTGTTTTGATGGAAAAAACTGTTTTTAAGATAGAAAAAAAGTAAAGTCTCTGGGTATTACATTGTTAAGTTTGAACTATATGTTGTTTCACAATAACTATGTGAAGGTATGAAAGGAAATTTAGAAGGATTTATTAAGATGGGAAAAACTACAATTATCATTGTTGGGGAGAATATCTGTAATTAAAACTAATGTTTTACCTAGTTATTCTTGTTGTAGACTATACCAGTATTGACATCTGATACACCATTCACACAATGGCAGAAGGATATATCTAAGCTAGTTTGGTGTAGTGGTTAAGAGTGCTAATCTGGAGAGCCGGGTTTGATTCCCCGCTCCTCCACTTGAAGCCACCTGGGTAACCTCGGGCTAGTCACAGCTCTTTGGAGCTATCTCAGCCCTACCCACCTAACAGGGTGTTTGTTGTGGGGATAATAATGACATATTGTCGAAGGCTTTCACGGCCGGAGAACAATGGTTGTTGTGGGTTTTCCGGGCTGTATTGCCGTGGTCTTGGCATTGTAGTTCCTGATGTTTCGCCAGCAGCTGTGGCTGGCATCTTCAGAGGTGTAGCACCAAAAGACAGATCTCTGTCTTTTGGTGCTACACCTCTGAAAATGCCAGCCACAGCTGCTGGCGAAACATCAGGAACTACAATGCCAAGACCACGGCAATACAGCCCGGAAAACCCACAACAACCAATAATGACATACTTTGTAAACAGCTCTGAGTGGGCATTAAGTTGTCCTGAAGGACAGTATATAAATCAAATGTTGTTTTTGTTGTTGTTGTTGTTGTTGTTGTTGTTGTTGTTGTTGTTGTTGTTGTTGTTGTATGCCAAGGGATGAACCCACATGTTAAATTTAAAACATTACAAGATGCAAAGGAATGAGGGGGCCTAGGTCTACCTAGTTTGAATTTTGATGCTTGGTTCCTTGGTCTGGCTGAAAGAATGGTTAATGTTGAGAAACAAAAGGTTATTGGAATTAGAAGGCCATAATTTAAGATGTGGTTGGCATGCATATTTGTAGCATGATAAAGTAAATGTGGATTTTAAAAATTATTTTATTAGACAGGCTATTGTAAGAGTATTGAAAAAAATATATAAACTTCGATTATGTCCTAAAACTCCACTTTGGATTTCCCCTCAGGAGGCTTTTTAAAGAACAGAAATGATATTTAAACATAAGGAATTAACATATTGAGACATATTATATTTTCCACAAGGGGAATATAAAATGAAAGTGAGAGATCTGAATACACAAGGTTATATATGTCAAATTTTTTTTGTACACAATTAACACACCAATTCAAAGTTCACAGCATTTGTTGAGACTGGAAACAGAACAGGTGAAAGAATGTATGATAAATTGGGCAAAGAATTTTAGTTACAATATACAGTTTGAACAGTGGGAGACTATAGGGTTGAAAGGTCTTAAATTTACTTTAAATATGGATTTGAAAGAAAATGTTTATAAAATGATATATAGATATATGTCACTAGCGAAATTAGCAAAAACATATAAGGCTTCAGATAGTTGCTGGAGATGTGAAAAACAGGAGGGGATAATTTATCACCTGTGGTGGACATGTAACAAAGAAAAAAATTGGAAACAGATACATTTAATTATTCAGAAGATTTTAAAGACTAATGTTCAAATGAAGCCAAAGGCCTTTTTTGCTGGGATTAATGATAAACAAATGGAAGCTACACATGGCATACTATTTTTGTATATGATAAGAGCAGCAAGACTATTATACACTCAGAAATGGAAAGTTACAACATTATCTACAGAAGTAGACCAGTTAGAAAAAATGATAGACTATGCTGAGATGGCCAAATTAACATCTTTAATCAGGGAATAAACATTAAATAATTATTTGAGCATCTGGAAACACCTTATTGGCTTTTTGCAGGAAACAGAAAGAAATGAAGTAAGGATTTGTACTTTTGAGAATCAGGGAGAGGGAATGAACATATGCACGGGAAGGGAAAGTGGTTATCTATGATAACTTTGAAGTTGGAATATAACATGTAATATTGATTGACCATTTCAAGTCGAAAATTGGTATATATTTCTATCTATTTAAGTTTTTTTCTTTTTCTTTATCCTATTTATCTTTTTTAGTTTTTCTTCTTTGTCTATGTTTTTTAATGTAACTTTAAAATTTTACTAAAATTCTTTTTAAAAAATTGTTTCCCAATGATAGAAATGCCTAAACATTACTTCAGAAGACCCAAGTCAGCATGCGGGGAATGAGAACTCACTGGGTTCATGGTGTCAGAACTTTTTATATGGCTGCTTGTGATATTAAAATATTACCAGGCCTCTGGATTTAAAATGGCAGCTGTATTGCCACCAGAGGACCTCCAACAGTTGCTAAATCCCGCCCGGGAGGATACAGCACGCATGGAATGGTGCACAGGAATGTGGAGTGATTAAGAGGTGATTGGATTTGCAGTCCCTCCAGCCCCATAGGTGCCCAGTGCAACAAAGGTCTTGCAGAGTCATCCCCACTTAACACATTCCTTTCCACTCTTCCATGATGAGATTCCCTGTCCTTGAATAAGGATCTAATCAAATGACATTCATAAGTTTATACAGTTGTTCCTGGGAAAGTACAGTCCCCAACTAAAATCCATCAACTTAGCTCTGATGAATTCACTAACAAACTATCACTTTGGTGCAGTGCTAGAACATGTTTTGCATTTGCCTTCACACACCCCAGCAGCTACCAATCAAGGTGATCAAATCTTTTGTAAAACCCAGGAACATAGGAGCCTTTGTTCTATTGGCAAGGTGGGCTCTCCCACCTCAGGGCACATTTTACCTATAAAGGTAGGGCCCTGGCCCATTCAAATTTTGCATGCTTCCTGAGTCCAAGCGCTGCTCCCTTAGGGTCACTTCCCTAAGCCTCTCTCTCTCTCTTCGTACATGCTTCTAGATCCACAAGCGCTATTCCCTTGAGGTTTACCCTAAGCCTCTCGCTCTCTTGGCTGAGGATGCTGGACGTTCAAAGCAAATCACTTCTCCCGCAGATTGGACCCCCCCTTTTCATGATATTTGCTCTCTCTCTCACTATTCCCAATTTCTGGCTAAGCTTCCTAGGACTCTGTCTGAGTGTATGTGTATCATTATTTTGACCCCGTAATTGCGATGTATGTGCATGTCATTTTGTTCTTAATAAAAGTTATTGTTTGACTTTAAAAACCAGCCTCGTTTGCTATTTTAGGTTTGCTAGGTTAAAGTGGAGGTGGCATTGTCACCTGCTCTGCTCCTAATAACAGCTGTGTTAAGGTGGGAGGGAAAATTCCACCTGCTCTGCTTCTAATACCAGCTGGGTTAAGGTGGCGAGAGGGCATTGCCACCTACTCCATTTCTAATACCAGCTGTGTTAAGGTGGTGGGCAGTTCCACCTGCTCTGCTCCTAATACCAGCTGGGTGAAGGCAGGGAGTGGGCATTGTCACCTGCTCCACTCCCAATATCAGCTGGTTTAAGTTGGGTGGTGGGCCTTGCCTTTTGCCTCACTCCTAATACCAGTCATGTGAAGGTGGGAGGCTGGTGTTGCCACATGCTCCCATGCTGCTCCCAGCCTGAGTTTCGCACTATGGCACATTTTCTGGAGGGACATGGTGCCTTGCCTAGGCTTCTCTCCATGGCAGTGTCCTCTGGTGGTGCACCAGGGTATAAAGTGAGTTGTCTGAAATACACTTACTCAATTATATAGTAAGACTAGCTTGATGTCCGTGCTTCGCTACAGTACTTAACTACTTTAAATCCAGTTATAATATTTATGGGTAAGTAACATTTTTTGGTTGGGGGGGTTATGTTGGTTTTGTAGTATAATAGCATAGTACCCTCACTTCACAAAAGCGTTTGCATAAAGCAGAGCATGTTGATGCCTAAAACCAATGAAGTGAATTTTGAAATGTAACGTTTATTGAAGAGAATTTCAAAAGGAAAAGAGTGTAGCGCAATAAATAAAGTGAAAAATATGTACAACCTTTTTTTCCCCTACTGAAGGACCTCTTCGGAGACCTCATTGGTGGGTTTCCACCACTTTGGAGTCCCCACTTTGAGGAGAAGCTTGTGGGCTTGGAAGCTAGGAGGGTTGAGCATGTTGAGGAGCTCCACAGGTTAGTGGACTACATCATCCATTTGCACCACTTAATCCACAGCTCTGTACTCCATTTCTGCCCCTTTGAGGGAGTTAAGTTATGTTTCATTAATGATGGCAGCCTTGTCTTTCTTGGGGGCTCAGAGAGGCACACTTGTGCAGCCCGTCCATCGACTTCTTCATGACAGTTATGATATCAGGGTATATCATGACTGTTAGGTCGTGCACCATCTTCCCATAAACAATTAAAAACTCAGTTTCCCTTCGGCCAGTTGGAAAACATCACACAATTTGCAGAAAGCTCTCATATCCTTGCCAATGTTCAGCCAATAAAATCTCCCTAGCATCCGCTTTCTGGTTTTTTTTGATATCTAAGTGTCCAGGCAGGGACATCTCATGGGCCAGTTGTAACACTTGTAGCCAGAACTCTCTGGGAACCCCCAATTTCTCTTTTCCCAGATGACAGCACATTTCCACATTTCTACTGCACCACTCCAAGAAACCTTACCTGAGTAGGCAGCAGGAGATGTACCAATAATAAACACTAGTTTGGCCCAGAGCCTGGCAGCAGCCCTGGAACATGAAGAGGTAGATCCCTATCCCACCACACACAAAGAAAATTCAAGCTCCAATGCACTCTCCCTGTCTCTCTCTCAAAATGCCAACAGCAACTGTCTCTCCCTCACTGTCTCCAAAACCAGAGCTGGGAGCCCCCCTCCCCTCTGCTCTTCCTTGAAAGAAATTTGGAGCTCCACACTTGAAAGGAAGACCTGCCTATCAAGTGAAATTGGGCTTTGATTGGGTTTCCAGGGCAACAGCAGGAGTTCAGACAGAGTTCGGGCAGTCCCTGCCTCCAGTTGCCAAGGGAATTGATTGCAGGTGCCAGACTGTCTGGCTTGATGAACAGCGATGAACAAGGCTTGCAACGAACACCTGTTCATTTAGAATGGGGCCTCATGAACAGCTTGTTCACAAACAGCAGATTGTGCTGTTTGTGGCTTTTTTTGGTTCGTATTGCTGTTTGTGCCCATCTCTACTCCTATCCCATTAATACTGCAAGTCTGCCCAGGCAAATACAGACCTGCTTCACCAGCTCTGGTTTAATTAAAGTAATTGCAGCCTCAGTATCTCTCCAACCTATTATCTTCTGCTCATTTATTTCCACGGCTTTCAAGCAATCCTTACTTATATCACTTTGGACTTTCCATACTTGCAGTACCCTTGCCGGTTGTTCTTCTTGAGGGGCAGTTTCTGGATGTGGATCTGAAAGTTTTTGAGTGGCCTCCTCTACACTTTTAAAGGTGTTCACTGACTTAGCTTGGCTGTAGTGGGATTCCCCCCTGTCTATCTGAAGACACTTGGATTTTATGTGGCCTTCCTCCTGACAGTGATAGTAAGTAATCACTCCCCTCCGGAATGTTGTTGGAGTGTCCCACCTTGCTGGGTTGGTTTTTGGGGATTCGACTTTCCCTGAGAGGACCCGGTTTCTTTTCATTTTGATGGGGGGCTTGTAGTAAATTTGTCTCCTTTAATTTCATCCTGTACTGTCACGGCCTCCTTCACTGACTGAAGCTTCTTATCCCTCAGGTACCATCTTAACTGGGAAGGGACTTGCCTGGAAAACTGCTCCAGCCCCATCAGGTACTCCAATTCTTGGAAATTCTTCATTTTACTTCCATCTATTGCGAGCTCTGTCTAACCAACAGCCCAGTTGGAAATAGGTCTCTCCTGGTTTCCTCCAGATCACTCTAAACTCCCATCCTCATAGCACCAACCATCAGCTCGTCATTCTTTTGCCAACGGCCATTCTCTCCCTGGCTAGGCAAAGAAGGGGGGAGGGACCTGTCAATCCATCTCCCTTCCTGCTGCTTTTTCAAGCCTTTCCTGCCTCTTGCTGGATGCAGCATTTGGCAATCCTGAATTTTTCGTGCCAATTTCATCACTGATGGTTGGAGAGGTGTTGCCAAGAAGGACATCATGTTGCAAAGGTACAATGCAGCTTGATTAGGGACATGGGATTCTAATCTCACTAAGGATGCTAATTTTCTGAATTCTCTACCCTTAAGCATTTCTCTTCAGTTCCAATCAAGCTGCTGTTTATCTTTGCATCTTGACACCCTTCTTTGCGACATCTCACCCACGTTCTGACTGGCATATAAAGGCTCAAGGAGGAACACCAGGATGTTTCAGGGGCACCTTCATTGGAGGTATATACAATTGGAGCTTTTTTCCAGTTCTGTTGAAACGTTGGGGGTGTTTTGTAGAAAGAGGGAACTAGTTTTCCTGAAATGTTGGCACTATTGGTTTAAAAATAGCTGCACCATACACCCATTTTTCCCTTATAGTAAATAATGCCTCCCAAATTCCTGAACCTGAAAGATGTCCCTGAACAGGGCTGTGCCATATAGAAATGATTCAGAGAGGTGATTTGGTTAAAGCTATAGGGACTGTTGACTAGGGATGTGCGTTTTGGCTTTCTGAATGCCGAAAGAAAGCCGAAACAAAAGTGTTTCGGCTTATTTCGGGTTAGCCGAAACATTTCAGAGAAAGCCGAAATGTTTCGGCTTCTTTCGGCTTTCTTTCGGCTTTTCAATGGGAAAATGCCTCCGTCTTCCCGGACGTCTGGGGGAGGCATTTTCCCACCTAATCAGCCCAAAATTGGTGGGGACCTTCCTCTAACCCCTCTCTATAAACCCTCCACGTTTCAGACCGATTGGACTTCGGGGGGCCATGTTATGGCCCCCCAAAGCAGGTCCCCCTATCCTCCCATAAGAAAGCGAAGAAGCAGCATATTGTTAGCATGCTGCTGCTCATCTTCTTCATTATTTCCTATGGGGAAAAAATGAAGAAGCAGGCTTCCTTTGCCAGGGGTGGCATTTTGCATGCAAAATGCCCCTTACCCTCAGGGGCCCTTCTCCCACCCTTCCTCCCACCCCCCATCAAGGCTCAGACTGCTCCCACTTGGGGGGGCATTTCATGGCCTCCCCAAGTAGGTTCTCTGCTCTCATCTCTACCACTGACAGCTGGGAGAGGCTTGTCTTGCCAGGGGTGGCATTTTGCATGCAAAATGCCCCCCAGCCCTCAGGGGCCCTTCTCCCACCCCTCCTCCCACCCCCCACCAAGGCTCAGCCTGCTCCCACTTGGGGGGGGCATTTCATGGCCTCCCCAAGTAGGTGCTCTAATCTCTACCACTGACAGCCGGGGGAGGCTTGTCTTGCCAGGGGTGGCATTTTGCATGCAAAATGCCCCCCAACCCTCTGGGGCCCTTCTCCCACCCTTCCTCCCACCCCCCACCAAGGCTCAGACTGCTCCCACTTGGGGGGGGGCATTTCATGGCCTCCCCAAGTAGGTGCTCTTTTCTCTACCACTGACAGCTGGGGGAGGCTTGTCTTGCCAGGGGTGGCATTTTGCATGCAAAATGCCCCCCAGCACTCAGGGGCCCTTCTCCCACCCCTCCTCTCACCCCCCACCAAGGCTCAGCCTGCTCCCACTTGGGGGGGGGCATTTCATGGCCTCCCCAAGTAGGTCCTCTCAGCCCCTAAAGTCCACCCCTTACAGCCCCACACAAACCCAATTCCCCCCAGCTGCCGCACACAGACCCAAATCCCCACATTAGCCCCTCACAGACCCAAATCCACCCCCACCTGCCCCACACCCATAACCCCAGGAACAGGCTGGCAAAGGCCAGCCCTCTCCCTTTGTTCCCTATGCTGGAAACTTCTAAACTCTCTTTCCCTGGGCAATTCTGCACAGCCCAGGGGTGCCACAATGGTGGGCACACTTCTGAGTGCCAGCTGGTCCCTGTGAAAGAGCACCTGAACCACAGACACCCTCCCTCAAATTCCCCCACCACCTACAGAGATGGCTGGCCAGCCAGCCCCATTGTTCCCTATGATGGGAACCAACTGCACAACAAAGAATAAAACACGAACAACACAAAATAAAGTTTTTTAAAAATTATTTTCTCCCTTTCAAAGTACAAGTAGGCAAAGCATTATGACACATTACACCAGCAGTCCCCCACACAGACAAATTAACACAACTCACTTAACATCAGAGAATCACAAAACACGATTCCTGTCAAAAACACTTTATTTCTTGAACAGCTTTAGGTTACACAGCAGGGGGGCACACCAAAGGGCATGGCAGCAGTATCTTACACAAAAATAACACAACTCACTTAACATCAGAGAATCACAAAAGCACAATTCCTGTCAAAAACACTTTATTTCTTGAACAGCTTTAGGATACACAGCAGGGGGGCGCACCAAAGGGCATGATAGAAGTGTACTACACAAAATAATACAACCCACTTCACCGTTTTTTACAGCAGTTGTGTTTGTGTGATTCTCTGATGTGAAGTGAGTTGTGTTATTTTTATGTAGTACACTGCTTTCATGCCCTGTTGTGCCTTCCTACTGTGTAACCTAAAGCAGTTAAGGAAATAAAGTGCTTTTGACAGCAATATTTTGGGGTGATTCTCTGATGTTAAGTGAGTTGTGTTATTTTTGTGTAAGATAGGGTTTTTAGAGAGGGGTTAGAGGAAGGTCCCCACCAATTTTGGGCTGATTCAGTGGGAAAATCCCTCCCCCAGACATTCGGGAAGACAGAGGCATTTTCCCATTGAAAAAGCCGAAAGCCGAAACAAAGCCAAAACAAAGCCGAAAGCCGAAAGCCAAAACGGCTGGCCGTTTCGGCTTTCGGCTTATTCGAAAGAGATTCTTCTTTCGGCTTTCGGCTTTCGGCTTTAGCCGAATTTTTTTGGCTTGCACACCCCTACTGTTGACTAAAGAACTACATACTATTCCAAATTATTGAATAGGCCATATCCAATTGCTATTTTCCCCTGTAATGTTTACGCTCTGTACTAGATTTCTGCTTGTTTTCAAATGTACCCTACCCATCCCCCATTTTTCCATTTATTGAAAGTCCTAGCTGCTGATTAAAATTGTCTTAAATTGTATAATCCTCCTTGAGTCTCAAAGAGAAAGGTGGAAAAATTCAGACTGCCCGGCTAGAAGCATAGCTGTTTAAGTCTGGGGCTGTCTTTTGCCACCCTGCAGGAAGGAGTTGACAGACAGATCTACATATGGGAATTTTGAGGTGGTGGAGCTAAGTGTCTTAGAAAGCAGCTCTGCCTCTATTTCCCTGTGGTTGCCTTGAGTTCGGCCCACCCTCCCATCCTGTAGTAGTGCAGGATTAGCAGGCTGCTGTTATCAGGGACAGGTAGGAATTTTTTTCTTCCTTTTCCTGTTTGGGTTTAGAGATGGAAGGTTTTTTTGCCTACCTTGCACTTTCCTCACTTCATTTGGTGACTACTGTAGGCCCAAAAATGCGTGTTGTAAATCTCTTAAGTGGGAGTCCCAATCAAGAGCATTGGAGCAGATATGATTGTAACATAAGGCTTGGCTGAGTGGTATGTTTAGAGTGGTAGCTGGAGGTATGTAGATATGAGTAACAGTTGATGGGTTTCCAGAATATGGTGGTATCTATCTGCCTATTATGTAGTTGTGCAGTGGTGTCCAGGAAGTGTACCTGTTGTGTTGAGTGGTCCAGGCTCAGGTTGATAGTAGGGTGAAAGTTGTTGAAGTCCTGATGAAATCTATCATGGGCTTCCTTCTCATGGGTCCAAATGATGAAGATGTCATCCAAGAATCTTAAGTAAAGGAGTGGTTTCATTGGATGGGAGCAGAGAAAGTGTTGCTCCAAGTCCGCCATTAATATGTTAGCATAGTGTGGTGCCATGCGTGTGCCCATGGCTGTGCTGTTAACCTTGCATGGGTTGTGGTAATTGGCTTGGGGTGGAGCTGTATTTGGATTTCCCTTGTCAAGATTAGGAGGGGGAGAAATGAGAGGGCCAGTGAGCACCCTTGGCACATGCCCATCTGGGGAGCAATTGGGGTCTGTTGGGATCACTGGTACTGCTTGATGGCTGCCAGCTGAGAGAGCAGGCTATTGTGTGACTCCTCCTGTACAAGTAAGGCCCTCTTGCTATATGGGGAGGTGCTATACACTTGGAGTGGGGAACCATTTGCCTGGACAGCTGAGTCCCACCCGTGTGTTTGGATTTCTTGCATCTGGAGCAGTGGGGCTCACTCAGGCAGGGTGAGGTCCAGAGTGATCCCCAGAGCCTGAACTGTACTTCTAGTTAGGCCCTTGCTGCATAGATATGTCCAATGATAAGTTTTTGCAGGATTAGCAGGCTGCTGTTATCAGGGCCAGGTAGGAATTTTTCCTTCCTTTTCCAGGATGGCTTTAGAGGCTGAAGTTTTTTGCCTACCTTGCACTTCTTGCATGGGTTGTGGTAATGGGCTTAGGGTGGAGCTGTATTTGGATTTCCCTTGGCAGGATTATGAGGCAGAGAAATGAGTGAGCCAGTGAGCACCCTTGTTATATCCCCATCTCAGGGGGAATTGGGATGTGTTAGGATCACCAGTACTGTTTGATGGCTGCCAGCTGAGAGGGCAGGCTGCTGTGTGACTCCCCCTGTACAAGTAAGGTCCTCCTGCTATATGGGGAGGTGCTATAGGCTTGGAGAGGGGAACCATTTGCCTGGAAAGTTGGATACCACCCAAGTGCTTGGATTTCTTGCTCCCAGAACAGTGGGGCTCACCCAGACAGGATGAGGTCCAGAGTGACCCCCAGAGCCTGAACTGTACTGCTAGTTATGCCCTTGCTGTGTAGATATGTGATACATTTTTGCCAAATAAATATGGCCCATTAGTTCCCAGTACTTGTGGCTGTCTCTTCTTTCAATCTGGGATGACAAAATAACATTAGACAGACAGACAGATCAACAGTCCTGAGATTCTGGAATTTAAAAAACGCCCTTTCAGAAATATCCAAACAACATTTTTTGTAGTGCACACTCTAACTGAGATTCAAGCATGTATTGGAAATGGGTAAACCATTCATTGAAATAGTCATCCACATAAGTGAAGCGCCTAAGAACTATCCAAGAAAGAAGGGAGTCATATGTGTCAACGTGCCTTCATAAGAATCACCCAATCTGTCGGACTTTCTATAGCTCAGCATGGTTTGTTGTAAAATAAGGAGAGTCAGTTCTGAAGGTTATAAGTGGAATTTTATTGATTCTGAACAGAAGACAGGGAAAGACAAAGGATACAAAGTCAATGTAAAAATGTAATTAAAGGAAAGCATTTGCTAGAGCGGCCAGAAGTCAAGTTTAAATGTGTCCCATGAATGATTTCTACCGTAGAGTCACGTGTGTGGTCTCACCTACACTGTACCTAGAGAAGAGGGAAAAGGTCTTGAGAATGAAGGAAAAAACAGACCTGATAAGGGAAGATGTGAGCTTGATTGGGGACAAGAGGAGTAGCTGGCTTGATCAGGAAGAGAACTAAAGGAGAAAAGGAGACCTCAGGATAGATTAGCTGGGCACAGGAAGGCAGGGGAGGAGAGAGTCAGTGAGGCTGGTGGGGTTTCAGAGAGAGATGCAGAGCGGGTGGAGTATGGGACGGAGGGAAGGTCCAAAACCACATAGCAGAGAGGGAGAGAGAGTGAAGAGATAAGAGGAAGGAGAATCATGTCAGAAAGCTGGTACAACTATTTTATACAATTGGGGGCTTTGTGGCTGTGTGAGGCTTGAAGAAGAGTAGAAATTGCCTCGACACGAGGTGCTATGGGCTATACTGACTTAGGAGGGAAGATGATCTTCTCTTTGTTAATTAACTCAGAAAGGCTCTCTGATAACATGTATATACATTCACAAATGTTCTAGAGGGGTGAATCCTTCTGCCGTTCCCCAGTCTTTCCCACATTTTGCATGGTAGAGTGTAAAGTTCAAATTTGCCAAGGGTCAGCAGAGAAATGTGCAAGAGCACAGCTGATGTAGCCAATCCAAACAAGGATGGAGTGACATTCTCCCACCATTGCTCTTAAATGCTGTAAAAGCTACACTTGAAGTACCAGAAAGGCGATCCGTTTCAAAGTCCAGAAATAGAATGAGAAGAATGAGAAAGCAAGAGGTCTCCTGTATAAGAGCCAAGCCTCCTTCTCTTGGCAGGAATTCTTGAGAGACTTTTTCAGAGAGTAAAGCAATGAAGAGTAGAATCTGGAGTCAGGAAAGGAGGCAGGTGCAAAGCTTCAGGAAAAGAAAACGAAGGTGCTCAGAGAGTCAACAGGCAAGTCTTCCCAAGGAGGCCCACAATCCTGGTTCCTCTCCAGCTCTTAGCCCATCTGTGTGGTTTCACGACTGCTCTGAGCTCTGTAGGTGCATCAACACTTCTTTTGCTGGCAGCAGCATGGTTGGCAGCAGCAGCAGGGCTGGCAGCAGCAGCAGGGCTGGCAGCAGCAGCAGGGTTGGCAGCAGCAGCAGGGTTGGCAGCAGCAGGGTTGGCAGCAGCAGCCACCCCCGTTGTTACACGGGATAGCGACAATGGTTGTGTCATCATTACCTCCATGACAACCCATCTTTGTAGATGACGACGAAAGGCTGAAACAGAGGAAAGACACACTGAGTTAATTTGAGACCTAAAATTGTGGTTTAATGATCAGAGCTTTGGTTCAAATCAACCCGTCTCGTTCATAGTTTGGATCTTGAATTCACAATTTACTTGAAAACATTTGTCTCCTGAATGGCTGCTGCATGGAGATGGTTCCTTGTGGGGCACTCACTGCCACTGCACATGTAGATGTGTTAGCAGAAGCAATGGAGAAGCCACACAGGGGAGATCCTTAGGCTGGCCATTCCTTATCCCCATCCCATGCCTATGGAGTGGGCTGATTTCTGGATTAAGGACCTATATGATTTCACATTAATAATATGCTTCCTTGGCATCTTAAGAGTTTTCTTTTCTTAAGTTGGTCATGATTAGTTCTAAAATCTGAAAAATAGGCAATGCTCAGATACAGCCAGTACATAGAGGAGTGTCAGGTGGGTAGCCATGTTCGTCTGCAGTAGAAGGGCAAGAATTGAGTCTAGTGGCACCTTAAATACCAACAAGATTTCCAGGGTATAAACTTTTGATAGTTAAAGATTGACAAAAGTAGTTGATGAAGGGAGCTTTGACCCTTGAAAGCTTACATTCTAAAAACCTTGTTGGTCTATAAAGTAGTACTGGACTTGAATTTTACTCTTATATAGGGGAAAGACCCCACTGCTAGACCCACTGCTTCCAAATTATCCCATGTTTAGCTCTGTTTTGGCAAATGCTGTTATAGTTGCCATCCCTTAATGGCCAGATATGACCCATATGGGCAAAAATGTACAGATCTTAAAATTGGTCTGTAGCAAGCAACATAATTAAGAAACAGTTTGCTGTGAGACTATTGTTATAAGAGAAAAAATACATTATGCACAGATACATAACAATACGTAGTTTAAAGTGGCAAATTGAATGGAACATACCTTGTTTCTTCAGGAGAAACCTGTCAGTTTTATGAAGTGAAGCTTGGTAAGTGAAGAGCTCTTGGTTGGTGGCCCCTTTTATACAGCTCCACACTCCTTCCCCAGGGGAAGTGAGGTATCACCTCATTAGTATGTTGTTTATATGACAACAAGTTATGATTGTAAATAACATGCTCTCTTCTGGTGCGTAATCGTTGACTAGGGGCATATTGTCCATGAGAAAATTAATTCACATAATGCATTATTAAGCCAGTCATCTTTAAATAACTGTGTGATGGTTAGACCAGAGGGCTTTTAGAGAATTGCTTTAATGTTGATCTACAGATTGGCTTACCGAAAACCAGGGATTGAAAGTTGTGCTTTTTATTCCCTAAAATGTCAGATTCTTATTCTCTAAAATTCCAGATTCACCATCATGTGCTTGGATACATGTTACATTATCTCAGTTTTCAAGCCCAAAACGCAATCCATGTGACTGCAATGACAGTTATCTTTATTGAGGAATGTTGCTACCTCTAACAAGAAAGGTCTCATTGCCAAGTCACAGTAGATTAACATTCAAGTAGTAGTCATAATGTTCCTGAGGCTGTGCAGGCTGTGATGGTAAGGAAAAAATACAAGAAGGATACAAAGATGGACTTGCTATCAGAAGAAATTATTTCACTTTTTGAAAAAAGTTAATAATAACATAATAATAACATTTAATTTAATAATAACATTTGAACATATGACAGAACTAGCAACTAAGCCTGTTGTGGGGAAAAATACAATGGGCTCTAGAAAGGGGAGGGCAGGCAGGCAAGCATTTACTTCTCCTCCATCACTGATTCCAGCTGTTGAAGGAGGGGGTGGACATTGTCATCTGTTCCATGCCTGAACTGCCTGATCTCAGCAATGTGAAGGGGGTGTGGGCTTTGCTACCTGGTCCATGCCTGGTCCATGATGGGTAACGGTGGGGGGGGGACATTGCCTCCTGTTCTGCACCTGACTACAGCTGGGTGAAGGGGGGAAGATATTGTAACCTGCTCCGAGCCTGATCCCAGCTGGGTGAAGGTGAAGGCATTGCCTCCTGCTTTGTGCCTGATCCTGACAGGTGAATGTGGACAGCGGGCTTTACTACCTGCTCCGCTTCTGATCCCAAATGGGTGATAGCGGGGTGGGTGGGTATTGACACCTGCTCCGCCACAAATACCAGTTGGGTTAAGGCAGGGGAGGGCATTGCCATTTTCTCTGCTCCTAATAACAGCTGGGTTAAGCTGGGGGATTGGCATTGCCACCTGCTCTGCTCTTAATACCAGCTGGGTTAAGGTGGGGGTATAATCACCTGCTCCTCCTGATCCCAGTTGGGTGAAGGAGGGCAGGCATTGCCATCTAATCTACTCCTGATCCCAACTGGATTAAGATGAGGGGCAGGCATTGCCACCTGCTCTGCTCCTAATACCTGCTGGGTAAAGGCAGTGAGTGGGCAAAGCCACATGCTCTGCTTCTGATCCCAGCTAGGTAAGGGGTGTGTGTTAGCACAGACAAGTGCTCCACTTCTAATAAAAGCTAGGTTGAGATTGGGAGTGGCATTGCCACCTGCTCTACTCCTAATAACAGTTGTGTTAAGGTGGGAGGGAAAATTCCACCTGCTCCACTCCTAATACCAGCTGGGTTAAGGCAGGTGGTGGGCATTGCCACCTTCTCTGCTCCTAGTACCAGCTGTGTTAAGGCAGTGGGTGGGCATAGCCATCTGTTCCACTCCTAATACTAGCTGGGTTTAGGCAGGGGGCAGGCATTGCCTCCTACTCCCCTCCTAATTCCAACTCAGTTATGGTGGGGGTGGGCATTGCCATCTGCTCCTCCACTAATACCAGCTGGGTTAAGGCAGGAGAGGGCATTTCCACCTGCTCCGCTCCTAATACTGGCTGAGTTAAGACAGGGGTGGGCATTGCTATCTGCTCCTCTCCTATTACCAGCTAGGTTAAGGCAGAGGGGGTGGGCATAGGCAACTGTTCCACTCCTTATCCCAACTGATTCAAGGGAGGCAGGCATTGCCATCTGCTCCACTGCTGATACCATCTGGGTTAAGTCGGGGGTTAGGCATTGCCACCTGCTCCACTCCTAATACCAACTGGGTTAAGATGGGGAGTAGGCATTGCGATCTGCTCCTCTGGTAATACCAGCTGGGCTAATGTGGGGGGAGGACATTACCACCTTCTCTGCTCCTAATTCAAATTGGGTTAAGGTGGGGGTAGGTGGGCAGGACCACCTTTTCTGCTCCTAATACGAGCTGTGTTAAGGTGGAGGTGGGCATTGCCACCTGCTCTGCTCCTAGTACTAGCTGTGTTAAGGTGGGGGTGGGCATTGCCACCAACTCTGCTCCTAGTACCTGCTGGATTAAGGCAGTGAGCGGGCAAAGCCACCTGCTCTGATTCTGATCCCAGCTGGGTGAAGGGGGGGGCATTGCCAAGTGCTCGACTCCTAATACCAGCTAGGTTAAAGTTGGCAATGTCATTGTCACCTACTGTGCTCCTAATAACAGCTGTGTTAAGGTGGGAGGGGAAATTCTACCAGCTCTGCGCCTAATACCAGCTCGGTTATGGTGGGGGGTGAGCATTGCCATCTGTTCTGCTCCTAATGCCAGCTGGGTTAAGGCACAGGAAGGGCATTGCCACCTACTCAGCTCCTAATACCAGCTGAGTTAAGAAGAGGGCGGGCATTGCTACCTGCTCTGCTCCTAATACTAGCTGGGGGTGGGCATTGCCACCTGCTCCACTCCTAAAACCAGCTGGGTGAAGGCAGGATGCCAGCGTTGCCACTTGCTCACATCCTGCTCCCGGCCTGGGCTACCCACCATGGCATGTTTTCTGGAGGGACTTGGTGCCTTGCCTAGGCTTCCCTCCATGGCAGCACCCTCTGGTGGTGCACTAGGGTATAAAGTGAGTTGTCTGAAATATGCTTACTCAATTATATAGTAAGAAGATATGTTTGCGAAAGACTCGTATTAGAAAAAAAGTTTATTAAATTTTCAGCATCTGTTTGTGAGCCCTGACCTGGATAGCCTATGTGATCCTGATTTAGAGTCATCCTTGGTTAGTAATTGGATGGAAGACTTCCAACAAAGTCCAGGGATGTGGAGGCAGGGAACAGCAAACCTCCTGTTGTTAGTCTCTTGCCATGAAAACCCCACCAGAGGCTGCCATAAGTCACCTATAACTTGATGGCACTGTCTACCACCAACAACTATTTGGAAAAAGAGTTTGCGTCAGCCAATGCTAAAAAGAAAAATGGAGTAGTATTGTATATAAATCCCTAATCTGAACCAAAGTTGATGGTTCCTGATCTTAGACAGGAAGAAAATTGAGAGCCTGTGCAGATGACCTAGTCATAACTTTAGAAGACCCAACAGAGGGAGTTGATATTTTTGATTCATAAATTAAAATAAATCATGAAGTTATCAGGTTTTAAAATAAATAAGTGTAAAACAAAGATTTTGTAAAAAATAAAACTACAGGATCAAGTTGTTTTGATGGGGAAAAACTGTTTTTAAGAGAAAAAAAGTAAAATCTTTGGGCTTTATATTGTTAAGTTTGAACTATATGTTGTTTCACAATAACTATGTGAAGGTATGAAAGGAAATTAAGTAGGATTTATTAAGATGGTAAAAACTATAATTTTCATTGTTGGGGAGAATATCTATAATTAAAATTAATGTTTTATCTAGAGTGTTTTTCTTGTTTTAGACAATACCAATATTGACATCTGATATAACATTCACACAGTGGCAGAAGGATATATCTAAGTATATATGGCAAGGGAGGAAACCACATGTTAAATTTAAAACATTACAAGATGCAAAGGAAAGGGGTGGGGCTAGGTCTACCTAGTTTGAATTTTGATGCTTGGTTCTTTGGTCATAATAAATGATAATTTGATAAGGGTTAGTAAGTATACGCAGGTATTTTGGGTTTTATTTGGTTCTTTGGTCTGGCTGAAAGAATGGTTAATGTTGAGAAACAAAAGGTTATTGGAATTAGAAGGCCATAATTTAAGATGTGGTTGGCATGCATATTTGTATCTTAGGCCGTTTCCACACACATTGAATAATGCACTTTCAATGCACTTTAGTTATCCTTTAGAAGTGGATTTTTTGTTCCACACATGGAAAATCAGTTACAAATGTGCACTAAAGCGTATTGAAAGTGGATTATTTAACATGTGTGGAAACTGCCATGATAAAGTAAATGTGGATTTTAAAAATCATTTTGTTAGACAGGCTATTCTAAGAGTATTGAAAAATATATATATAAATTTCGATTATGTCCTAAAACTCCGCTTTGGATTTCCTCTCAGGAGGCTTTTTAAAGAAGAGAAATGATATCTAAACATAAGGAATTAACATATTGAGACATATTAGATTTTCCACAAGGGGAATGTAAAATGAAAGCTGGATATCTGAATACACAAGGTTATACATGTCAATTTTTTTGGTACACAATTAACAAACCAATTCAAAGTTCACAAAACGATGTTTGGATTTGATCAAACAGTCGGTATTCAAAATGAAGGTATGTATGAATGATGACCATGTTATTGCTAAAATGTATAGGCATTTGTTGAGACTGGAAAAAGAATAACAGGTGAAAGAATGTATGATACATTGGGCAAATAATTTTAGTTACAATATACAATTTGAACAGTGGGAGACTGTAGGGTTGAAAGGTCTTAAATTTACTTTAAAAATGGGTTTGAAAGAAAATGTTTATAAAATGATTTATAGATGATATATGTCACCGGAGAAATTAGCAAAAATGTAAAAGAAGGCTTCAGATAGTTGCTGGAAATGTGAACAACAGGAGGGGACAATTTATCACCTGTGGTGGACTTGTAACAAAGCAAAACAAAAATGGAAACACATACATTAAATTATTCAGAAGATTTTAAAGACTAATGTTCAAATGAAGACAGAGGCCTTTTTGCTGGGATTAATGATAACCAACCAACTGGGGGACTCCTCCGAAGATACCCAAAGAACAGAAGGCAAGCCTGTAAGAGGAAGCCAACAATGCAACCTGCACAATATTCACCATTTAATACTAATATACATATAAAGTGCCAACATGCTCAGAGTACAAATCTCTATAACCAAATTCAATGATACATTTAGCGATTATTGTAAACAATGTATAAAGAGATCAAAACTTTTATATACCACCGGTCAAGTTCAGGTAAGTATATAGTCCTTCTGAAACTTATGGTCTAATGACTCTTCCTCTTTCTTTTTCAGATGTTGGAAGACAATTCCGTAGTAGGATCTCCACAGCAAATTCAGTGTATTCTTCTTCTAATCAACAAACAATTCAATAAAGCTTTTGACTCAAGCTGAGTCAGAGAATAAACATTAAATAATTATTTGAGCATCTGAAAACACCTTTTTGAAATGAAGTAAGGATTTGTGCTTTTGAAGATCAGGGAGAGGGGATGAATGTATGCACGGGAAGGGGAAGGGGTTATCTATGATAACTTTGAAGTTGGAATATAATATGTAATATTGTTTGACCTTTTCAAGTAGAAAATTGGTATAAATAAGTGTTTTTCCTTTTTCTCTATTCTATTCTTCTTTTTCAGTTTTCTTTCTTTGTCTGTATGTTTTTTAATCGAACTTCAATGCCGTAGGTTGAAAGTTCAAATTCATGGCACTTACCGCCTCTATCGGATCTCTAAAGGGCCTAATATTCCTCCTAGCGATTTCCATCTCAAAAAACAGCTCAAGAATGCAATTGCTCATAGGGAAAGAGTTAATCGTGTTAGGAACTGGGACCTACTAATTAATGCTTCTCTTGCTAGAGATAGCAGACAATTTTGGGCTCTTGTTGCTAACACCACTAACAATAGGCCCCTCTTTCCTTGGACAGATTATTTCTCAGATATATTTTTTGACTTCTCACTTTCCACATCTGGAATAGAGCAATCCATTCCCACTGAACTTCCTGAATGGCGCCCAGTTCGCCCTGATGACATCCTACAGCTTATTAGGCACCTGACGGCCGATAAGATCATGGGTCTGGATAGCCTTCCTCCGGAACTTTTTCAAAACAGCCCAGAGTGGTGAGCCTCCCCTCTGGTGACTTTGTTCACCTTAATTGATAAAACGGGAATTGTTCCTGTTTCTTGGTCTAACGCAATTGTAGTCCCAATATTCAAAAAAGGTGATCCTCAATTGCCGGAGAATTATCGCCCAATTAGCTTCCTTTATGTTGTCAGCAAACTTTATGCCAGGCAGTTGTTGGAGAAACTCATTGCCTGCATGTCTGATTCAAACCGCCCGGGGCCAGAACAGATTGGCTTCTGCTCTGGTAAAACCACTCTAGACCACTGTCACTCTTGCCCATCTGATTGAGAAATACAGTGGCTCTGCTGGAAAGAAGTTCTTTTCCACTTTCCTTGACTTAAAGGGGGCTTTTGACTCCATCCCCAGGAATACTCTCCAAAATTACCCTCCGAAATTTTGTTTGGGAGATTTACAAACACACCCTACCCCAATAGATTATGTCTTTGTGGAAGGATGCAACCCAAGTCCATGCTTCACATTTTATTTTATTGTGACTTTATGTCCACGTGCGGGACTCCTTGATTAGCCCTCTGCTGATCAATCGTCAGGGTCAATCTGACAGAAGATTAGTTTCTTTCCTACTATCAGATCATTGTCCCCACACTACATATACGGTTACATTGTATTTCTCAATTGCCATGTGGATTAGGGAGTATACGGTAAGTTCTGTCGACTGATTTTGCTGTTCTTTTGGTTCCTGCCCTGCTTGTTGTAAATTGTTTTATTGAATGCCAATAAAAGGTTGCTGATCTGAATCTAACTTTAAAACTTTAATAAAATTCTTTTTTGAAAATTAATTGTTTCCCAATGATGGAAATGCCTAAACTTTACTTCAGAAGACCCAAGTCAGCAAGTAGGGAATGAGAACTCACCGGGTTTATGGGAACAGTCTTTGTACTACCACCAAACAGAGAAAACAGGTTAACCCACCTGTTAAACTAGTTTATTAAATAGTTTAACCCACCACTTGTCATGCTGACTTGGGTCTTCTAAATAAATGTTTAGGCCAGACCCCCATTGGGAAATGGATTCTGACATTGCACAGCCAGCTTTTTAGAGAGCAGAGCCTCAGGAACATTATGACTACCACTTGAAGGTTAATTCACTGTGACTTGGCAATGAGACCTTTCTTGCCAGAGGTACCAACATTCCTCAATAAAGATAACTGTCATTGCAGTCACATGGATTGTGTTTTGGCCTTGAAAACTGATTGTGTCAATGTAACTTGTAACCAAGCACATGATGGTGAATCTGGAATTTTAGGGAAAAAGAAACACAGCTTTCAATTTCTGGTTTTTGGTAAGTCAGTCTGTAGATCAACATTAAAACAATCCTGTAAAAGCCCTCTGGCCTGAGAATCACAGAGTTGTTTGAAGATGACAAGCTTAGTAATGCATTATGTGAGTTAATTTTCTCATGGACAATATGCCCCTAGTCAATGATCACACATCAGAAGGGAGCTCATTGTTTACCATAATATTGTTTTCATATAAACAGCGTGCATGCATCACTTCTGCTGGTGAAGGTGTGTGGAGCTATATAAAAGGACCCACCAACCAAGAGCTCTTCACTTACCAAGCTTAACTTCATAAGCCTGACAGGTTTCTTCCACCAAAACAAGGTATGTTCCATTCAACTTGCCACTTTTAATATTTTATTTTTATTTATCTGTAGGTAATGTACTTTTCATCGATGTTCTAAAATCAACAGTCTTATAGCAAACTGTTGATTGTGTTGCTTGCTACAGAACAATTTTAAGGTCAGCATGCTGTTGCCCACATGGGCGAAATCTGGTGGTTGAGGGATGGCAGATATAATAGCATTTGCCATAACAGAACTAAACATCGGATAATTTGGGAACAGTGGGCCTGGGAGTGGGAGCTTTGGGATTAAAAGAATGGCCTTGGTCTACCTCCTATATATAAGAGCAAAATTTGAGTCAAGTAGTACCTTAAATAACTAAGATTTTCAGGGTGTAAGCTTTCAAGTGTCAAAACTCCTTTTGTCAGATACCTTAGTCAATCTTCAACTATCTGAAACATATACCCTGGAACTCTTACTGGTCTTTAAGGTTCCACTAGACTCAATTCTAGCTCTTGTACTGCAGACGAACATGGCTATCAATCTGATACTCCTCTACTTACTATCATTATTTATGCACTGACTATTTTTTCAGCTTTTAGAACAAATCATTATCAACATAAGAAATGAAAACTCTTAAGATGCCAAGGAAGCACATTTTTCACTTAGAAATAATCCAGGCCCCTGTGTGGCTGCTCCACTGCTGCTGCTCACACAGCTACATACGCAGTAGCAGTGCATGCCCCACAAGAAAACATCTCCATTGTTACAGAAAATGCTCTCCTTGAGATTGAGGCAATTAGCAAACAAGGAGAAGGCTTAGCGAAAGGAGTATCAAGTGAGATCTCCACCAATTTTTACAGGGTCACCTCCCAAGGGAAACTGACAAGAGACAGTTTTTTTCAAAGAAGAAGTACAATTTTATTTAAAAGGGAAAGCTCACACACACAACAAGAAGCACACAAAATGGTTTTCACAAGCAAACCACAGTGCTAGGGAAGCCATGAGCTAAGTGGGGATACATTGCAGGATTTTTGGGGGGATAGTTACCAATCAGAGGAGTAGAGTAGTCCACAGAGGAAGAGGGCTTTGAGCTGCCTGAATTCTCGAGCAGGAGACTCTGAGGGTACTGAGGGCACAATGCTTGGGTCCAAGTAAGCATGTACAATTTGGCTGGGGAAAACCAGAATACTTAGAAGGCAAACTAGGCCCTGAGCCTGAAGTGACTTCAGCCAGTAGAACAAAAAACCTTAAAGGTTGTCTCCTGGGAAGGACAAAAAAATTGAGTACCAGGATTGGTGCTGTCGGGGTGTGACAAAAGAATTAGATTGACTGCTCCTAGTGCTTCACAAAGAAAGTGAATTTAATGAAGTGTTCTCTGGAACTGGTTGATGAATTCAGAGTTTGATTAAATGTTCCCAGGGAGAACTTAAACTTATCAGGGCTTATTGATGATCCTTGATTGGGGGCCAGGATCTTAGCTGGGTCGTAAACAATGAGGACAAAGGAGATTGGAATGTCTGTGGCGAGATGACAGGATTAAACCCTAAAGCACCTTTCTTGTCATAGAACTGTCTGCTTTGGGTTTTGGGAGGCAGGAGACAATGGTGTTTAATCACTTGGCATTCCATTTGCTTTGATACGTGCTTTTCAGTCTCCGAGGAAGGATCAACATTCAGCCTTGCTGGGAAGTTTGACTTAATATGGCATGAAACACATTAGATTCAGAGACTTATGATTTTATATTATAAGCAGTTATTAAAACATTGGAGGCTAGACGGAATGCTTACACCATGTGGAAGCTGCTCAGGAGAAACATGTTTTCAAATAAATTTTGAATGCTACATGCAACATATGAACAATGAGACTGGTTGATTTTAACCAAAAACTGATAATTTTTTAAAGTGCAATTTAAGTCTCGCATTAACTCAGTGTGCCTTTCACTTCTTTCAGCCTTCCCTCCGCATCAGCTAAGATGGGCTGTCACGGTTCTGACAATGAAACGACCGTCGTCGCTATCCCATGTAGCGGTGGGGGTGGTGGCTGCTGCTGCCAACCCTGCTGCTGCTGCCAACCCTGCTGCTGCTGCCAACCCTGCTGCTGCTGCAAACCTTGCTGTTGCTGCAAACCTTGCTGTTGTCAGTGTTGCCAGCCAAGCTGCTGTCAGTGCAAGAAGTGTTGATGATGCACCCCTGAGGCTCAGAGCAGTCCTGAAACAACATGGACAGCCCAGGAGCCACCTGGATCAAAAGCGGGACTGTCAGCTTCCCTGGAAAGACAAGCCCGTTGGGAGCTCCTGTTGTTCTAACTTTGCATCTGCCTCTTTTCCTACTTTCAGATTGGTCTCTTCCCTGCTTTAATCTCTGAAAAAATCTCTCAAAATTCCCTCTCAGAAAAGGTGGTATGGCTCTTAAGTAGGATATATCTTGATTTCTCATTCTTCTCAATCTCTTTCTTGGCTTTGAAATTGAAATTTATACTTCAAATGTGGTGCTAACAACATTTTATTTTTTTAAAAACTGTAGAATATCACCCATTTTGTCCTTGTCTGGATTCACACACACAGTAATCAATCAGAAAGCATTCCTGAGGTAATTAATAAAGAGAAAATCAACTTCTGTCATATGCATCTCATGATGAGGTAATTCCTACTCCTCTTCTAGCCTCTCACAACCACAAAGCCCAGAACTGTACAAAATAATTATAATATGACCCTTATCTCTTAACTCCCCCTCTCTCTCTCTGCTATGTTGATCTGGACCCTCCATCCCTTTCTGTGTTATCCTCCACCCACTCTGCATCTCTCTCTGAAACCCCACCGGCCTCACTGACTCTATAGTCTCCTGCCTTCCTGTGCCCAGCTAATTTATCCTGAGGTCTCATTTCCCCCTGCAGTTCTCTTGCTGATATTGAAATCAACCCAGTTACCCCTCTTGTTCCCAATTAATCTCACATCCTCCCTTATCAGTTCTATTTCCCCCTCTTTCTCAAGACCTTTCCCCCACAGGTCTTTCCTTTTAAAGTTGTCTTTGTCTCCTTTGCCTTTCCCAGTCTTCTGTTCATGATCAATAAAAGTCTGCTTATAACTTTCAGAATTGTCTCTCTTCATTTTTACTACAAACCATGCTTAACTATAGTGTAGAAAAGAGCAAGAGTCCAGTAGCACATAAGACTAAACAGAATTTGTGGTAAGGTATGAGCTTTTGTGAGTCACAGCTTATTTCTTCAGATACAACCATATCTCCAGATACGTGCTTAGCTGTAGGAAGACTTACAATTTTTATTTATTTTATTCAAATTTTATTCCACTCTTCCCGTAAGTGGGCTTTTAGATTGGGATATTCTTGTGAAGGCATGCCAACACACATCATTCCTTGATTCCTCCTGGATAATAACAGTTCCTATGAGTTTCCCTTAAGTGTATGTCTATTTCTATGCTTGTTTCACCCATTTCCAATACATGTTTGAATCTCAGTTACTGTGTGCGCTTCAAAAAAAGTTGTTTTGAGATTTCTGAGAGGGGATGTTTTTGATATCCCAGAATCTCAGGACTGTTGATCTCTCTTTTGTTACTGAAATGGGATTCCTTATGAGTAAGATGGGGGAGTTAGTGGCAAGGAGGTGCCTATATGAGAGGGGTAACAAAGTGGGATGCTCCACCAATTTTTACAGGGTCCTCTCCCTAAGGAAACTAATGAGATGGGTGTTCTTCAAATTCAAAGGGTAATTTCCATTTAAAGGGGAAAACACACATACTCACAAGAAATATCTCACAATCATAGAAAATTCCTAGGAAAAGCAGTGGTGAAGGTGGAATAGATTTGAGGGATAATTGCCTATCCGTGAAGAGGAGTAGTCCATGAAAGGACAGAGCTTCAAACGGCCAGCATTCTTGACTAGGAGAGCTTAGGGAAGGTACAGCTCCTAGATCCAGGAGAGCATGCAGGATTTTAATGGGGCAAAGCCCTGGTTCTTATCCTGAGTCTGGGAAGCCCCCACAGCCGTTAGGACAAAGACCTTAAAGTTCAGTTCCTGGGAATGACAAAGGTTTGATTACCTTTGATTGGTCCTGCTGGGGAATGATAAAAGAGTTGAATTTGTTCTCGTGGTCCTGCATAAAGAAATGGTTTCTTAATTAATGTTCCCAGAACTTAGTGAATTTAGAACTTGATGACATGTTCCCAGGGAGAAATTATAAATTTATAAGAGCAGATTGATGGCCCTTGATTCTTAGGAGAGGATTCAATCATGGAAGAGAGGGAAGATTTCAATGTTGGGTGGTGACTTAGCGAGTACTATTATTGTTACAATTTCACATTGCACAGCTCAGAGGGGCATTTACATTCCAGGCATGACTCACTCTCCCAGGCAAGACTCGCCAATGCTTTGCTCAGCTGGCTGAAATTTTCCTAAAAAGGGAGGGGTGGCAAACCCCGTTATAACCTGGTATGCTAGGAAGGACAAGCCCACGGGGAATACAATGAAACAATACTTCACAAAGTGTTAAATTTTTAAAGTGCCAGTGCTATATAATTCATACATTCATACATATTTGTGCAACTCTTTCAGGAACAAGAATAAATACATCATACAACAAGTGCATTCATGAATATTGCAACATGTCCGGGTGTAATAAAGTCAGTACAAATTCAAATCCTTGCATTGGTCTCTTTCCTTCTTTCTTGTGACCTTTCCATGCACAGAGCAAATGCAGAGGTGGGATGGATGTAATAATCCTCCTCAGGCCCGATCTGGGGCCGTCTTAGAAACCACAGATTTCTAAGCCGGCCCCAGATCGGGCCTGAGGAGGATTTTTACATCCATCCCACCTCTGTGTTTTTTCTGTGCATAGAAAGGTCACAAGAAAGAAGGAAAGAGACCAATGCAAGGATTTGAATTTGTACTGACTTTATTACACCCGGACATGTTGCAATATTCATGAATGCACTTCTTGTATGATGTATTTATTCTTGTTCCTGAAAGAGTTGCACAAATATGTATAAATGTATGAATTATATAGCACTGGCACTTTAAACATTTAACACTTTGTGAAGTATTGTTTCATTGTATTCCCCGTGGGCTTGAAATTTTCCTAAAGAGGATCAAGCCTCACCCGATTCAAAGGGCTTATAATTTTTAGATGATAAGCTGCTCTTAAAATGGCAGAGGCCGGGGTCGACTGCTCAAACTCTCTCTAATGTTATTTACTGTGGGCTGTTCTGATTAAGAATGAAGTCAGGTTATATAGTTTAAGTCATTTTTTATCAGGCAGCTGGAACATTCAATAAACGGTACAATAGGGAATGGTTTTGGAAACTTGAAAACAAGCATAAATCCAATACAGTGTTGAAACAATACAAGAAAAAAAAGCAATTTAAGATGACCTATTAAATGATGTGGAAACTAACCATGTGGAAGCAAATGGACTGTTATGGGTGGGACCAGCCCAAGCAATGTCATAGTCCGGTCCAAGGTCAGTGCACGAGTCCCCAAACCCTAAGCCCAAAGTCCAAAAGCCAGAATCCAAGAGCTGATTCCAAAGTCTAAAAGCCAAGTCTGAGAGCCAAGTTCAAAGTCCAAAAGCCAAGTCCAAGAGCCAAGCTGTTGGCGGTGCTGGCTGATCAGCTGGCATTCCCTGCTGGCCAGTTTCTGTTAGCTCCCCTTCTCCTGAGGCATCCTTAGCTTCTGGCAGTTCAAGGCTGGCTGCACAGAGCTCCTCTTCCCCTGAGCAGTCCTCACTATGACTCAGCCCTGGCTGACTCATGACACTTACAGGAATAGACAGTATGTAGTTGTATAGTTGACAGTATCCCTCTAACCAAATATTTCTCTGAATCATTTCAATACAGTGAAGCCGGATTCAGGAATATCCTTCTGATTCAGGAATTATAATAAATAATAAGTGGATGTATGGGACAACTATTTTTTAAGCCAATAGCTCCAGTATTTCAGGAGAATTAGTCCCCACTACCCACTAAGCACCCCCTGAGTATCAAAGGAACTGGACCTCCAAAAAATGTGAAGGTGCACTCCAAAAAATGTGCACCCAGACATCCTGATGTCCATCCGTGAGCCTATACATCCCAATCAGAAGGTGGAAGAGGCGTCAGAAAGATGGATATCAGGATGCAGAAATACAATGCAGCTCAAGTAGAGCAAAGGAGAAATACTTAGGAGTAGGAAATTCAGAAAATTAACATCTGTAGTGAGATTAGAATCCTATGTCCCTAAGCAAGCTGCTTGGGTACCATTCCAACAAATACACCCTTCTTTTGTACCTGATGAAGGGAATTTTGACTTTTGAAAGCTTATACCCTTGGAAAATCTTCTTGAGTTTTGAAGCGCTACTGGATTTGAATCGTGCAGTCCTACTGCATCCCAACTGGGTTACCTACCTGCAGCAAGCTTTGGTCCTGAATATGACTCTGAAGGAAAACAAGCTCAAATTTAAGGAAGATTTAGGGCATTGTCTGGAACAATTTTACAAGCTTGTGTCTGAAGAATACATATAAACTATTAAACATAAATAGCCTCTCTCAGTGGAAAAGGTCATGAAAATTATGGGCTGTACAGAGGTATAAATGAGCAGTTATAATTTTATTTTAGAAACCAAGAAAAAACAAGCATTTAAGAGGAAACAAAATACTATCCCTCAGAAACCTAATATCGAGAGGCTCAGATAGTTGGGAGTTGAGGAAGATGGAATCTACTTCCACTGCAACAGTGTAGCGTATCAGAAACATTTTGGTGTTACTCTAGTGTAAGCCCATTGACTCCAATGGGCTTAGACTGCAATAACTCTTTTTAGGATTGTGCTGCTTGTCCTGAACTGAAAAGAAAATTTACCACAGAGCTCACAAAAAAAAATGCAACGTGCTGAGTAGAGATAGACACGAACCACATTATGAACTTCAAAACCCCACGAAAATGGCGATTGTGATCCGGTGGATCATTATCGGCCACGGCCAATGACCCAGCATTCGGTAGAGGCCTGGTTCGTTGCACTCGGCCACGGTTCGGGAAGCCAGACACTCAGGCGCCAGCAATCAATTCCTCTGGCAACAGAGCTGGGGGAATGCCTGAGCTCTGTCTGCGCTCCTTCTGTTACCCTGGAAACCCAAATGGAAGCCCAGCTTTCCTTGATTGGCAGGTCTTCCTTCCAACCACGGAGCTGCAAAGCGGTTACAAGTTGGGAGAAGCCACCCAGGGGAGGGAGGGGGGAAGGGGGTGTTCTGTAGCCACAGGCACTCCAATCTCATCCCTACAAACCCTGATAGGCAGCTCTGATGGCCAAACACAGACCTCCTGTGTTGCTCAATGGGACCTGTGCTTATAAATAGCTGTGGGCTCCCAGGCTGGGTTTCACTTTCAGCAAGCAATGGAGTGGGACAGAGCTCTTGCTTGCCACTTGCTAGCCTTTGGGGAGAGAGACTGAGAGTATAATTCAGCTTGGATTTGGGGGATAGGGATCTATCTCCTCTGGTTCCAGGGCTCCCAGAGCCAGACCTGTTCAGGTCTGTGGGAGTGGCGGACTAGGGCTCTAGTCCCTCCCTCTCTCTGGTGCCAGGGCTGACGCCAGGCCCTGTTGCCAAGCTCGGTGGGCACCTTGGCTGAGGGCTCACATAAGTGCCTGATCTGTTCAGGTCTGTGGGAGTGGCGGACTAGGGCTCTAGTTCCTCCCTCCCCTGGTGCCAGGCTGCTGCCAGGCCCTGGGGCCAAGCTCAGTGGGTACCTAGGCTGAGGGCTCACATAAGTTCCTGATCTGTTCAGGTCTGTGGGAGTGGTGGGCTAGGGCTCTAGTCCCTCCCTCTCTCTGGTGCCAGGGCTGATGCCAGGCCCTGGGGCCAAGCTAGGTGGGCACCTCGGCTGAGGGCTCACATTGATTGTTGATCAGGGCCTGATCTGTTCAAGTCTGTGGGAGTGGTGGGCTAGGGCTCTAGTCCCTCCTCCCCTCTGGAGCCAGGGCTGCTGCCAGGCCCTGGGGCCAAGTTCAGTGGGTACCTAGGCTGAGGGCTCACATAAGTTCCTGATCTGTTCAGGTCTGTGGGAGTGGTGGGCTAGGGCTCTAGTCCCTCCCTCTCTCTGGTGCCAGGGCTGATGCCAGGCCCTGGGGCCAAGGTCGGTGGGCACCTCAGCTGAGGGCTCACATGATTATTGATCAGTGCCTGGTCTGTTCAGGTCTGTGGGAGTGGTGGGCTAGGGCTCTAGTCCCTCCTTCCCTCTGGTGCCAGGGCTGCTGCCAGGCCCTGTTGCCAAGCTCGGTGGGCACCTTGGCTGAGGGCTCACATAAGTGCCTGATCTGTTCAGGTCTGTGGGAGTGGCGGGCTAGGGCTCTAGTCCCTCCCTCCCTCTGGTGCCAGGGCTGCAGCCAGGCCCTGGGGCCAAGCTCAGTGGGCACTGCAGCGGAGGGCACACAGAGTCATATCCTTTCCTGTCCTCCTTAATTCTAGTTTGGTGACACAATGAGTCTTCCTGTTGTGTTGGCCGCCAATGGTGGTTGTGGGGTTAAGTGCGATGGCAGTCCTGCTGGTTCAGTTGTGGAAAGTAGTTTTGGGTGTGGGTTTGGGGGCCGCAGAGAGTCCTCCCGCTCTCCCCAATTCACCTAAGTGGGCTGCGGAGGCCCAAGAGGTCTTTGCGCAGGGGGGAGAGAATCTCTCTCAACATTTTGAGGAGGGGTGGGTGGGCGATGGATCCCTGGAGGAATAGTATGTATATTATGAAAGATCCCTCCCATCCCCATCCTAAACTCTCAGTGGTGTCCCCTCCTGCAGTCCACCCCACATCCCGTTGTCCGTGTCCAGCCCTGCAGCACAGCCTGTAACCATTCATCCTACTTCCCCTGGGACAGTTAGCGGTCAATGTTACAATGCCTCTGTATGGAGGCACTTCCGGTCTCTTCCTGATGACCCCCGTGTGGTGCGGTGCCATGCCTGTGATGTCCTGGTGCACAGGGGCAAAAACCCGAAGCACCTGTCTTTGACAGCCCTGACTCGGCACCTGAAGAGGCACCGCCCGAGCCTGTCTCCCTCCTCACCCAGTGAAACTGTAAGGGTCTGTTTGTATAGTACCTGAAAGAAAGCAACCTGAGTAACACCATGTTTAACTCTGTGGTTGTTTAGTCTTCTTTTCCATCTAGGCCCCACCACCTGCGAGGAGCCGATTCCATGGGAGAGGATACTGTATTATCTATTCTTCGAGCTGATTCAACCTTGGCTGGTGTTCCCACAGAGAACTCTCCTGCTATGTGAACTCTGGGGGGAGGCTGGGCATTGAGAGTGTGAAACGTAACAACTTTCGTTCTGTGTCTCATTCCTAACAATGCTTTGTTCACCCAGGATCTCTAATCCTGGAATATGGATGTCTGGGCCTGAATGCTGTCTTTCAAAATAAAACCTTTTGAAATCAAAAGACCTTGTCTTCTTGCAGAAGGGAGTAAGACAGACTCGTGTGTCTGGAATGCCATAGTTTGACAGAAACATCCATTGGGGGGAGAAAGGGGGCCACACGCTCTTCTGAGCGGGGGTCAGTGGGAGGATCACTTTGCCCTGAGGGTGATGCTGGTGAGAGCAGAGCGCTCCGGCAGGCCGTGCTGGTGGAGGTTGGCCCCTCGAGGTCTGGGACAGTACCACTTACAACCTCGAGACTGATGGCTCAGGAGGCGGCTGCCGCTGCACTGTTCCTCAGTGGGACCCTCGGGTGAGGACCCGCAGTGGCTGGGGGATCAGGCCCCCAGTCCGAATGACACGTCCTCTCCCTCCCATGCCGGGAATACCAGCGCACTCCTCTTTGGCTTGGCAGTTGCAGGGGGATCTTCCCACTTACCCCCCACATGACATGTCCTCTCCCTCCCATCCTTTCCGACAAGGCAGGAAGGTGGGTGATGCTGCTGATGGCAGCCTCCTTTGGGCACTTGTGCAGCAGATCAGGAACTGTTGCACATATAGTTCAGCTGCATGGTGCCCCCATCCATCGCTAACGCAGAGCCCTTTGAGCAGAGGGGAATGGGTTGCTCAAATGATGTCCTTTCCCCAAAGGCAGGAAGGTGGCCGATGTCAGCTGCTGTTGCTGCTGGTGTCCCGTTTCTGTCTCCCCCTCTCAGGAACCACTCTGACCCATCCAAACAATACCTCCTGTCCTGCCCATCCCCTACTTTCTGCAAAGGCAGGATGGTGGATCAGGTCAGCCCCTGCTTCACGAGGTACTATCCTGTTACTGCTCCCTCCTTGGTTACACAGCTCAGTTGCACTCGTGCAGCTGATTGTATTGTGCATGGATACAGTTGGATGACAATGTGGGGGCACCCCTGTCAATGGGACTGACAGGACCCCTTTCAGCTGGGTTGGAATGTATCCTGCAACTCCTGTCCTTTCCGTCAAGGTAAGAAGATGTGTACTGTTGGCTGCCACCGTATTACTCCTAAGTGGGACCCTCGGTTGAGGACCCATAGCTGCTGGGGGATCTTCCCCCTCCCCCTTCTCACGTCAGACAGAACAAGACAGAGAGACAGAAAGAAAGATGTATTGAAAAACAAAAAAAAAAAAACATTGGAAAAAGATGGACACACAAGCCTACATATGGATGATGATAAAGAAAGGAAAATAGAAAACAACATAGTTGTTGAACGAGAAAAAAAGACAGCTATAGATGGAAAGAAATAATAAAGGACAGATATATACATAGAAAGAGAGAGATTCAGATAAATAGTGGTGGAATCACATAGGAAGAGACAGAGAGAGATAGAAAGTTGCAAACAGACAGTGAGAGGGAGAAACAAACAGATAGAAAGGGGCACACAGATATCAACCGTTCTAGAAGTAGAAATAGAATGCGAATGCATCAAGGAGATATAGAATCGAACAGAACACGCCACATCCATGGAGAAAAGGACCAAAAATCAAAAACAGAAAGAGACAGTACAGAATGTATCAGTATAATGCAAAAGACACTAGAATGTATGCACAAACATTAGAGAATGAATGTTAGTTAGAGAATGGTACATAGTTGGAGAACTGTATGTAGAGACAGATAGAGATTCCCAGCCCCTCTGTGCTGGGAATACCAGCGCGCTCCTCTTTGGCCTGGAGGTTGGGGGTGGGATCTTCCCACTTATCATCCACATGACAGGTCTTCTTCCTCCCATCCTTTCCAGCAAGGCAAGGAGGTGTGTACTGTTGGCTGCCACTGCTGCACTGTTCCTCAGTGGGACCCTCGAGTGAGGACCCGTGGATGATGGGGGATCTTCCCCCTCCCCTCCTCATGATGACAGGCCCTCTCCCTCCCACACTTTCCAGCAAGGCAGGAAGGTGTGTACTGTTGGCTGCCACCACCACACTTTTCCTCAGTGGGACCCTCAGGTGAGGACCCGCGGATGCTGAGGAACATTCCCCCTCCCCCTCCTCATGATGACAGGTCCTCTCCCACTCACTCCAGGAATACCAGTGTGCTCCTCTTTGCCCTGGAGGTTGGGGGGGATCTTCCCACTTACCCCCCTCATGACAGGTCCTCTCCCTCCCATCCTTTCCGGAAAGGCAGGAAGGTGATAATACTGTCGGCTGCTGTTGAAATTTTCCTAGCAGGACCCCGAGGTGAGGACCCACAGTTGCTGGGGGATCAGGCCCCTGTCCAAATGTCATGAACATTCCCACCCACTCTGGGAATACCAGCGAGCTCCTCCTTGGCCTGGCAGGTGGTCACATGGGGGGTGCCACCAGCAAGCAGCCAGACCCCCTGCCCCCTGAGGGGAGATGGCTCATCTCCATCTCCCCGTGCCTGCCAGGCCGGGCGGCCACCCCCAGTACAAATTTTCCAGCCTGCGCCAGGAATACCAACACACTCCTTTTTGGCCTGGTGGGTGGGCACATGGGGGGTGCCGCTGGCGAGCTGCCAGATCCCCCACCACCTGAGGGGAGGCGGCTTGTTGCCATCTCCTCGTGCCCTCCAGGCCCGGCAGCCGTCCCCAGTACACACCTTCCAGCCTGCGTGGGAATACCAGCGTGCTCCTTTTCGGCCTGGCGGGCAGGCACATGGGGGTGCCGCTGGCAAGTGGCCAGACCCCCCACCCCCTGAGGGGAGGCGGCTCGACACCGTCTCCCCATGCCCACCAGGCCCAGCAGCTGCCATCATCACCCACATTCCTGCTGTCGCAGGAAATACCAGCGCTCTCCTTTTTGTCCTGGCGGACGGGCACATGGGGTGTGCCGCCGGTGAGTGGCCAGACTCCCACCCCCTGAGGGGAGGCGGCTCATTGCTGTCTCCCCATGCCCGCCAGGCCCGGCGGCCGCCCCCAGTACACACCTTCTGGCCTGCGCTGGGTATACCAGCGCGCTCCTTTTCGACCTGGTGGCCGGGTACATGGGGGGTGCCACTGTTGTGCGGCCAGACCCCCCGCCCCCTGAGCAGAGGCAGCTTGTTGTTACCTCCCCATGGCCGCCATGCCCGGCAGCCGCCATCAACACCCACCTTTTGTACACTGGGCCAACGTCAACCGGTTCTCTAATTGTATCGAGTGGGAGTTTCCTGCATCCTTGGATTGGAGAGGGTATAACTCCAAGATCACTTTCGCAATCTTGTCCAATCTTGGGTGATGGCTGTAAGAGAGAGTGCAAAAGACTCCGCAGGAATATGGGCTGTGTAAGTGCCACGGGGCCCGTTCTGTGCCCCGCAAACTGCGAATCGGTTCGGTAACGGAAAATGTCCGTTGCGGTTCGTGATCTCGGGATCATCATCAGCAACGAACCACGAACTGCTGGTTCATTACATTTTTTTGGTTCGTGCCCATGTCTAGTGCTGAGCCCTCACCAATAGAGTCGGAGAAAACCTCAAGTAAACATACCAGAGAGACTTTTAAATGAAAAATGGCTGAAATGAGTATTTTCTGGAGAATCTTGTGTTGAATGAGCAGGATATAATTGATTGTAGCGATTGAGAGGTGAAAATTACCTTCGTAAATGAAGAATTTGTTCAGACCACTCAAATTTCCACTGGAAAATTAATCAGTCTCAGAGGCATAGGTGGTTGATTGTTCAAACTGGAGATTTCTAGATTTCTTGGTATATATAAGGGCTGGGAGTAAGAACTAAAGGATTGTTAGCCTTGGGCATTCACTCATCTGTGTGGATAGGGAATGACTTATAGGGGAAAGTCCAGTATATAAATGTGGTCACTGTGAGTTAGAACAGTAAAGCAAATTCAACAAAAATTTGCACTTCGAAGAAAATGAACAGGGTGGGGCCCAGTTTTATAGCAGAGCAGGATAATGGCTACATTGTGCTCAGGGAGACACCATTGCATCACCAAGAGTTGCCAGCTTAGAAACAAGTGAGAGCCCAACAGTAGGATAAAAACCTGAGACCTCCACTTGACTGTGCAAGGGGGAAAACCTCAGGAGGACTAGTATCAACGACTGGTCTGCATTATCTTCAAGCAGCAGAAACTATACAGGCAGATATAGAGAAGTTGGTGGTTCTAGCACCTTACAGAAATCAGCTTATCCAGCCAGCATGTAAAAGTTCCTTCTCAGATTACTTTGGAGTAACAAAGGCTGAACAGTGACTGGCACTATGTTTTTGTTAGCCCAATGATTATTCGAATTTGTCCCCTGGCCTCTAGAGGCATTCTTCTAAGCATGTTTAAAGGGCAGACCAATATGAATGGGATGAACATATATGAGACAGTCTTTCTTCCTATCTATACCAGGGACCCACGGGGGTACTGTTTACTTTTACTGGTAGAAAAATAACTTAATAGGGAAGATTGATTTTCCCTCCAAACCAACGAGGCTGCTTGTTGTAGCTGAGAAGCTTCTGGTAGCATGTATCTGGGTGTAATTTGGAATTCCTTTTGTCCCACATTTTAAAAGGTATATATATCTGGCTCATGTCCCAGCCCAGAATTAAGTAGGGGAAAAGCAGAATCCTATGTCTTCTTGAAATCAAGTGGCACTAGAAGCTAAGTAAAGTTTGAAAAAAGATTTATTCAAAAATCATAAAGATTTATTCAACAGGAAGGGAGGAAGGGTTAGTGTGTAGATAGAAAGGGAAAGGAAAGCTGAGGTAAATTTTGCTTGTTGGACAGAATACTTCACAAGAATTACATATTTTAACCTTCCAAAAGCTTTGTTTTAGTTGTTATAGATCTTAGAAGTGAGATGCTGGTAGTTTCAAATAGCTGGGGGGGGGGAAGCACAATTCCATAGCTGGCATCTATTGGTGCAGATTGAAGGGTACTCCATGCTGCTACCCTCCCATGGTAGCAGCCCTGTGATTCCCTGCATTGCCCTCTGAGTTAAGGATGCATTTAGCTGGAAGTGATCAATTATCATTGCGCATGATCCAGTGGTGACCTGGGAACTGGCTTTCCAATGAAAGCCATTAAAGGATGTGTAGATTATGAGTTACCTTTGCCAAAATAAAGTCCCACTTTTGACTAACCTTCTGTGGAGGCATGAGTGGAAGGGACGTCTGAAGCCTGCAAAGGTGATTTTATCAAGATACAGGGTTCATAGGGAAATTTTAAAGGGACTTATCCTCCTTCCAAACATCAAGCAGGAAATGTCACAGTTGCATAGTTGTCATGACATTGTTCACCTCCACCAAGGGATGTGACACCTTCCTAGCATACCACCATCATGGTCAGCATGACATTATACTCAGCAGGGGGTAATGGGTTTTAGACTTAGCTAGCCCCTTTGTGACAGCAACTGGGAGGATTACTCGGTTACCTTAAGACAAATTGGCAATGCCTTAAGGTACTGAAGGAAGAACAGTCATTCTCAAAATAGTCCATTATTCATTACTGGGCAGGGTAGGTTCTAGTTTGAACATACTTAGTGTTGAGTAACATCAATCAACACTTGAGATGTTTGAAATGAATATTGGGGATGGAGAATGAGGTCTGGTATCATTTGGCATCACCCAAGGGCAAGAGAGGATATCAAAGATCCACTGTTACTGCTGGCCATCAAAGGTGCCCAAATGTTGGTAACCACTGGATTGCCAAGGGTCAATCTGACCGTAAAGCAGAAATATATGTGAGGATGCATATCTGCTGTTAAATAAACTAATTTAACCCACCCCTTGTTTCCATTTGGTGGTACAAAGACTGTAGGCATGAAAAAAAAGGTGTTGGCCAAAGAGTGTTGGCCACTGAGTCCACATTCCCAGGATGCTGATGGCATCCTTCTGAATTAATGTTTAGGCCAGACCAAATTCGAAAAGGTTTATGACATGGCACAGCCATGCTTTTGGAGAGCAGAGCCTCAGGAGCATTGTGACTACTACTTGAAGGGTAATCTATTGTGACTTGGCAATGAGACCTTTCTTGCCAGAGGTACCAACATTCCTCAATAAACATGACTGTTGTTGCTCTCACATGGATTGTGTTTTGGGCTTGAAAAGTGATTGACATAATGGAACATGCATCCAAGCAAATGGTGATTAATCTAACATTTTAGGGAATAAGAAGCACAGTTTTTGATTCCTGAGTTTCGGTAAGCCAGTCCATGGATCAAAATTAAAGCAATCCTCTAAAAGCCCTTTGGTCTGTGAATGACATTGTTGTTTGTAGATGACAGGTTTACTAATGCATTATGCAAATGAATTTTCTCATGGAAAATATACCCCTAGTCAATGATCACGCTACAAGGGAGCTCATTGTTTACAATAATGCTTTGTAGTCATATGAACAGTGGATTATAGTGGTGGTGCCTCACTTCCCCTGAGGAAGATGCATTGAGCTGTTTAAAAAGGGCCACCAGCCAAGAGCTCTTCACTTACCAAGCTAGGTTAAGCCTGAAAAGTTTCTTCCTCCGAAACAAGGTATGTTCCATTCAATTTGCCATTTTTAACAATGTTTGCTTACTTATCTGTACATAACATATTTTTCTCTATGTTGTAATATCAAAAGTTTGATTCAATTTGCCACTTTTAATATTTTATTTTAATTTATCTGTAGGTAACATATTTTTCCTCTCTGTTGTAATATCAGAAGTCTTGCAGCAAGCAGTTGCTTACTTGTGTTGCTTTCTACAGACCAGTTTTAAGGTCAGCATGTTCTTGCCCTCATGGGACAAATACAGCCATTAAAGGATGGCCAGTATAATAGCATTTGCCAAAACAGAGCTAAACATGGCATAATTTGGAAACAGTGGGGTCTTTGGGATAAAATGAGTGGCCTTGTTCTGCCTCACCTACAAAATAGCAAAATTTGAATCTAGAAGTACCTTAAAGAACAACAAGGTCCAGGGTGTATGCTTTCAAATGTCAAAGTTCCCTTCATAAAATACCTCTGCCAATCTTCTTCTATCAAAAGTTTTATGCTGGATATCTTGTTGGTCTTTAAGGTTCTACTAGATTCAATGTTAGAGGGGACAATGCTTGGGTCTGAGTAAGCGTTTTGCCATTTTGCTGGGGTGAATACTGAATATTTACAGGGCAAACTAGGTCCTGAGGCTGGAGAGTGACTTCAGCCAGTAGAACAAAAAACCTTAAAGGTGGTCTCCTGGGAAGGACAAAAAAAATGAGTACTGTGGTTGGTGCTGCCGGGGTGTGACAAAAGAATTAGAGTGACTGCTCCTAGTGCTTCACAAAAAAAGTGAATTAAATGAAGTGTTCCCTGGAACTGGTTGATGAATTCAGAGTTTGATTAAATGTTCCCAGGGAGAACTTAAACTTATCAGGGTTTATTGATGATCCTTGATTGGGGGCCAGGATCTTAGCTGGGTCGTAAACAATGAGGACAAAGGAGATTGGAATGTCTGTGGCGAGATGACAGGATTAAACCCTAAAGCACCTTTCTTGTCATAGAACTTTCTGCTTTGGGTTTTGGGAGGCAGGAGACAATGGTGTTTAATCACTTGGCATTCCATTTGCTTTGATACGTGCTTTTCAGTCTCCGAGGAAGGATCAACATTCAGCCTTGCTGGGAAGTTTGACTTAATATGGCATGAAACACATTAGATTCAGAGACTTATGATTTTATATTATAAGCAGTTATTAAAACATTGGAGGCTAGACGGAATGCTTACACCATGTGGAAGCTGCTCAGGAGAAACATGTTTTCAAATAAATTTTGAATGCTAGATGCAACATATGAACAATGAGACTGGTTGATTTTAACCAAAAACTGATAATTTTTTAAAGTGCAATTTAAGTCTCGCATTAACTCAGTGTGCCTTTCACTTCTTTCAGCCTTCCCTCCGCATCAGCTAAGATGGGCTGTCACGGTTCTGACAATGAAACGACCGTCGTCGCTATCCCATGTAGCGGTGGGGGTGGTGGCTGCTGCTGCCAACCCTGCTGCTGCTGCCCACCCTGCTGCTGCTGCCAACCCTGCTGCTGCTGCCAACCCTGCTGCTGCTGCAAACCTTGCTGTTGCTGCAAACCTTGCTGCTGTCAGTGTTGCCAGCCAAGCTGCTGTCAGTGCAAGAAGTGTTGATGATGCACCCTTGAGGCTCAGAGCAGTCCTGAAACAACATGGACAGCCCAGGAGCCACTTGGATCAAAAGCGGGACTTTCAGCTTCCCTGGAAAGACAAGCCCGTTGGGAGCTCCTGTTGTTCTAGCTTTGCATCTGCCTCTTTTCCTACTTTCAGATTAGTCTCTTCCCTGCTTTAATCTCTGAAAAAATCCCTCATGAATTCCCTCCCAGTAATGGTGTTATGTCTGTTAAGTAGGATACAACTTGCTTTCTCATTCTTCTCATTTTCTTCCTGGGCTTTGAAATTGAAATTTGTACTTCCAATCTGCTGTACTTCCAACATGTAATTTTGTTAACTGTTGGGAGAATATCATTCATTCAGTCCTTGTTTGGATTCATACACACAGAAAGCAATCAGATAGCCTTCTTGAAGTAATTAATAAAGAGAAAATCAACTTCTGTCATATGCATCTCATGATGAGGTAATTCCTACTCCTCTTCTAGCCTCTCACAACCACAAAGCCCAGAACTGTACAAAATAATTATAATATGACCCTTATCTCTTAACTCCTCCTCTCTCTCTCTGCTATGTTGATCTGGACCCTCCATCCCTTTCTGTGTTATCCTCCACCCACTCTGCATCTATCTCTGAAACCCCACCGGCCTCACTGACTCTATAGTCTCCTGCCTTCCTGTGCCCAGCTAATTTATCCTGAGGTCTCATTTCCCCCTGCAGTTCTCTTGCTGATATTGAAATCAACCCAGTTACCCCTCTTGTTCCCAATTAATCTCACATCCTCCCTTATCAGTTCTATTTCCCCCTCTTTCTCAAGACCTTTCCCCCACAGGTCTTTCCTTTTAAAGTTGTCTTTGTCTCCTTTGCCTTTCCCCGTCTTCTGTTCATGATCAATAAAAGTCTGCTTATAACTTTCAGAATTGTCTCTCTTCATTTTTACCAAAAACCATGCTTCGCTATAGCAGTAGAAAAGAGCAAGTATCAGTGTCACATATAAGCCTAAAACAATTTGTGGTAAGGTATGAGCTTTTGTGAGTCCCAGCTCAATTCTTCAGATACAGCCATATCTCCAGATACATGCTTAGCTAAAGGAAGACTTAATTAACATTTTCATTTATTTTATTCAATTTATATCCTGCTTTTCCCACAAATGGACTTTCAGATTGGGGTATTCTTGTGAAGGCACATTGACACACATGATTCTCTTGTTTCCTCCTGAATAACAACAACAACAGCAACAACAACAACAACATTCGATTTATATACCACCCTTCAGGACAACTTAATGCCCACTCAGAGCAGTTTACAAAGTATGCTATTATTACCCCACAACAATCACCCTGTGAGGTGGGTGGGGCTGAGAGAGCTCCAGAGAACTGTGACTCACCCAAGGTCACCCAGCTGGCTTCAAGTGGAGGAGTGGGGAATCAAACCTGGCTCTCCAAATTAGAGTCCCGTGCTCTTAACCACTACACCAAACTGGCTCTCAACAGTTCCTATGAGTTTCCATTGAGTAGGAAATTCAGAAAATTGGCATCTGTAGTGAAATTTGAATCTTATGACCCTAATCAAGCTTCATTGTACTGTACCAACAAATACACCCTTTTGGCAACCTCCCTCAGGGAATTTGACTCTTGAAAGCTTATGCCCTTGAAAAATCTTGTTATTTTTTAAGGTGTTACTGGGCTTCAGTCTTCCTGATCTACTGCAGATTAACCCACCTACCTACCTGAAGCTATAGCGAACTAGGCTGTCATGTCAGTCCTGAATATGTGGCGGAACAGAAACCAGTTTCTTTAAAGAAGATGTAGTGGCATTGAGAAGTCTGGAACAATTTTACAGACTTGAACTTGAAGAACATACGATACATGAAAAATAAATATGTTCAAGCTGGATTCAGGAAAAGTAGAGGCACTAGAGACACATTGCAAATTGACAAAGGCTAATGGAACATACCAGGGAATTTCAGAAGAAAATCAGTCTGTGCTTTAAAGATTACAGCAAAGCTTTTGACTGTGTGGATCATGAAAAGCTATGGAGAGTCTTAAAAGAAATGGAGGTTTTGCAACAATTGTTCTGATGAGCACCCTGTACTCTGGACAACAGGCTACTGTAAGGACCAATTCTGGAGAAACAGAATGGGCATGGGTGTCAGACAAGGATGCATATTAGCTCCCTACGTGTTCAAGTTCTATGCAGAGTATATCATAAGGAAAGCTGGATTAGATCTAGAAGAAGGTGGAGTGAAGATCAGTGGGAGGAACATTAATAATTTGAAATATGCAGATTACACCACATTACCAGCAGAAAATAGTGAAGACTTGAAATGGCTACTGATGAAGATTAAAGGAGAAAATGCCAACGCAGTATTACAGGTGAACATCAAGAAGACAAAAGTAATGACTACTGAGGAATTTCACAATTTTAAAGTTGACAATGAGGAAATTGAAATTGTTAAGATTTTCTATTCCTTGGCTCAATGATCAACCAAAAGGGAGAAGGCAACCAAGAAATCAGAAGAAGATTGAGACTTGGAAGAGCAGCTCTGAAGAAGCTAGATAAGATCCTTAAAGATAAAGATGTTTCTCTGAGAACCAAGATCAAGATAATCGAAAATATGGTATTCCCCATTGCTATGCACAGTTATGAAAGCTGGACAGTGAAGAAAGCTGGCAGGAAAAAAATGGATTCATTTGAAATGTGGTGCTGGAGGAGAGTTTTGCGGATACCATGGACAGCCAGAAAGACAAGTAAGTGGGTACTACATCTAATCAAACCTGAATACTCCCTAGAAGCTAAAATGACAAAACTGAAGCTATCGTACTTTGATCACATCATGAGAAGACAAGATTCTCTGGAAAAGTCAATAAGACTAGGAAAAGTAGAAAGCAGCAGGAAAAGAGGAAGACCTAAAACAAGATTGCTTGACTCAATAAACAAAGCCACTTCTTCCAGTTTGCAGAATCTGAGCAAGTCTCTTAATGATATGATGTTTTCAAGGTCTTTCATTCATAAGGTCACCATAGGTCAGATATGACTTAATGGCACATAACACACAGAGAAAGATAAATATCTTCTCTCAATAGCAAAGGCCACACAGATTTTGGACAGTACAGAGGTAGAAATGGGCAGTTATAATTTCCTATCAGGAAACAAGAAAAAGCAAGCATTTAAGAAACCGATGTGGATGAACAGAGAGCTCCAGAATAAGCTAAGGGAGAAAAAGGAAATGTTCAGGAAATAGAGAGAAGGACAGACCTCTAAAAAGGAATATATGAGGGTTACTAGGTACTGCAGATCAGCCATCAGAAAAGCAAAAGTTCAGTATGAGCGCGAACTGGCCAGGGGGGCTTGCTGCAATTAGAAAAACTTCTACAAATATGTGAGAAGCAAATGCAAGGTAAAAGAGGCAATTGGACCGCTGTTGGGAGTGGAAGGAGAAACTCTGATGGAGGACAGAGGAAAAGCAGACAGGCTTAATGACTTTTTTGCCTCTATTTTCTCCCTAAAGAACTTGAGCCCCTCTAGAGATGGTAGTAGACATGACGGGACACCTGGGTGGCTAATAGACGTTGACAGAGAGGTTGTGGAGAGGCACCTGGCTGCACTGGACAAATACATATCCCCTGGGCTGGATGGTGTGCACCCAAGAGTGCTCAAAGAACTTTTTATAGAACTTGCAGAGCCTCTGTTCATCATCATCAAGGATTTCTGGAGGATTGGGGATGTGCCACAAGATTGGAGAAGATCAAATGTTATCCCAATCTTTAAGAAAGGGAAGAAGGATTACCTGGGAAACTACAGGCCTGTCAGTCTGACTTCTGTTGCTGGGAAGGTATTAGAGCAGATTTTAAAGGGATCAATCTGTAAACATCTGAAGGACTGCTTAGTGATCCACGGAAGCCAACACGGTTTTGTCCCCCAACAGTTATTGTCAGACCAACCTAGTTTCCTTCTTTGATCGAGTGATGAGCTTACTGGATCATGGGAACTCTGTCGATGTGATTCACCTGGATTTCAGTAAAGATTTTGATAAGTTTCCCCATGACATTCTGATGGGTAAACTGGAAGATTGAAGACTGGACTATAGGACAGTTTGGTGGATAGGGAACTTTTTAGAGGACTACATCCAAAGAGTGGTAGTCAATAGTGTTTCATCAGATTGGAGGGAGGTGTCCAGTGGGGTGCCACAGGGCTCACTTTTGGGCCCAGTACTTTTCAATATTTTTATCAATGATCTGGATGAAGTGGTAAATGGGCTACCTATTAAATTTGCTGATGATACCAAATTGTGAGGAGTGGCAAACACCCAAGAAGATAGAGTTAAAATTCAACAAGACTTGAATACTCTGGAGAAGTATGCGGTTGTGAACAGGATGCAATTCAACATAGATAAGTGCACAGAATTACATCTGGGCCACAAAAATGGGAAGCACAAATACCGGCTGGGGAATACACTTCTGGATAGTAGTGTATGAGAAAGAGATCTTGGGGTACGAGTGGACTAAACTAAATATGAGCAGTCAGTGTGATGAGGTGGCAAAAAAGGCTAATTCAATCCTGGGTTGTATCAAAGGGGCCATAGCATCGAAATCGCAGGAGGTCATAGCACCTCTCTATACTGTTCTGGTCGGGCCACACCTGGAGTACCGTGTGCAGTTCTGGAGGCCTCATTTCAAAAAGGATGTGGACAAAATTGAGAGGATGCAGAAGAGAGAAATGAAAATGATCAGGGGTCTGGAGACTGAGCCCTACGAGGAAAGGCTGAGGGCCTTGGGAATGTTTAGTTTGGAGAAGAGGAGATTGAGGGGGGACATGATTGCTCTCTTTAAATATTTAAAAGACTATAATTTGGAGGAGGGCAAGGAGCTGTTTCAGTTGGCAGCAGAGGATAGTACCTGAAGCAACGGGCTTAAATTACATGCACAAAGGTACCGGCTGGATATTAGGAAAAACTTTTTCATGGTCAGAGTAGTTCAAAGGTAGAATCAGCTGCCGAGGGAGGTGGTGAGCTCCCCTTCACTGACAGTTTTCAAGAAGAGTCTGGATGAATATTTGTCAGGGATACTTTAGGCTCATCCTGCATTGGGCAGGGGTATGACCCCTTCCAACTCTGTGATTCTGTGAAAATCCCATCCCTCAGAGCTAAACTACAAGAGACGAAGTTCACGAGTCTGTGCCAGTGAACGAAATGGCTTCTGTTCCTGCTTGCCCGTGTCCATTTTGCCCAAATTGAACACGTGTTCTGTGCCTCTGATCCATCACTAACCGTGTAGTTGTACTGGCGAGTGTCCGCAGTTATTAACATCGAGTCCCCTTTGCAGAGTGGCTTGTTTTTTCCTTCAGCTTCCCTCTTCCCTTTTTTGCAAATGTTTTTTTTCCTCAGCACAGGTAGATGGCGCTCACAGCTATTTTTTATTCGGCTACAGGAGAACTGTCAATGTACCCTGCCTCGCAGTGCAAATGGTGACGTAGAATGAGGGAGCACAGTTTCCAAGATGAGCACCCCCTCCTAATTTCAGAGCTGCGATTTCCCACAAAGTATACTGTCACCAAATGAGCATTATTTACTCAAATGTTATTCGGCTTCATTCACAAATCCCCCGTTACACCAGAAAACAACACAGATTGTGGGTGTGACAGGGAAGTGCAAGAGCAGCACATGTGTCGGAGGTGACCACCCTGCTACCTGTTTCCCCCCTTTTCCCCTCAATCCCAGTAGCACCTCCCCCCCCCATCCTAGCTCTGGGTCAGTACAGGCAGGGCTCTCTGGTTTGGAGAGCTGGGAGGGGGGGTGTTGTATGGGTGGTGGCGGTGGTAGCACCTTTAGGACTTAAAATATTTTCATTGCCTTAAGCGTTGGAGAACCACAGGTCTCTTTGTGACCTCGTGATGCAGAAGAGGTGGAGGGAGAGGAGGGGAGGGGAGGTGCCGGGAGATGAGGATGGTGGGGGGCAGAGCAACAGAAAGTAGTGCTGCGAAACTGGGATACGGAGCGGAGGGTGGGAGCGAGGAGGGGAATTGTTAATTTAGAGAGTATGATACAAATATCATTAAAAAAGCAGAGTGGTGTAACTCTATGAAAAAAAATGAATTGAAAGAAATCCTGGGGGCCATGGAGAGAGGGGCACTTCTAGTGCCAGAAAAGCCGGGCAGCTTGAAAACCCTGGCGCTGCTGAATGCTTTTTAAGGTAGTACTGGACAACATGCTTTTTAAGGTGCTTCCGAACTCTTTGCTGCAGCTCCAGACTTCGTCCAAACAGAAGTTTCTTAAACCCTGCTGGAGCCATCCTCCACCTACTAGCTCTGGGTCAGTACAGGCTGGGCTCTCCGGTTTGGAGAGCGGGGCGGGGTGGGGGGTTTGTATAGGTGGCTGCGATGGTGAAGACCCAGTAGCACCTTTAGGACTCAGAATCTTTTTAGTGCCTTCAGCGTTGGAGAACCATGGGTCTCTTTGTCAGATGCATCTGACAAAGAGACCTGTGGTTCTGCAAAGCTTGTGCCACAGTACAGTTGGCTAGTTTTTAAGGTGCTACTGGACTCTTTACCCTTTTGATACTACAGAGAAACACAATACAAGCTGGGTCCACTCCGCCCCTAGGCACCGCTGCAGATGGAGCCCTGCCATGCGCCCTGCTCGCCCAGTCGATTGTAGAAATATCCTTCTCCCCGCCCCCCCTCCACATCCCAGCTCTCTGACATTACCGGCTGGGCTCTCCGGTTTGGAAAGCTGGCAGTGTGTGTGTGTGTGTGGGGGGGGGGGGGGGTTGTATAGGTGGCTGCGATGGTGAAGACCCAGTAGCACCTTTAGGACTCAGAATCTTTTTAGTGCCTTCAGCGTTGGAGAACCACGGGTCTCTTTGTCAAACTGAGAAAAATGTGGTCACCAATGTCGACTCTGGCCTTTGTCATGTGATTAAATTTAACAGTGCTTCTGATTCACATGTAGAAAGGATCAGTAAAAAAATTCAAAAACTATCCTATTTGATGTATATTTGACATATGATAAGGGGAATGTGAAAGAGAGAGACTTCAACACCATCAAGACAGAAAAAAGATAGGAAGATTTATTTTGAACAAAGACAACTTAACACAGGTGAACTATTTTTGGCTTAAGCAACAGCACTGGTCAGAAAGTACTGCCCACTTGAAACCCAACCCATTTCTGCATCCCATTACAGCCTGTAGCAAGCTGGAATCAAGCGCTGACACTTCTTGAATAGGTGATCCCTTGGCAGCATTTTTGGTGATGCGTGTAGGCCAAAACGCATTGCAGGATGTTCCCCCCCCCACACACACATCATCATTTCCCTTGATGTTTTCTTTGTCTGGGTGGTCATTGATTTCTGGGTTGCTCAAGATGATTGTTGCATCCCCAGCTGCTTGATCCAAGGTTGAGGGTGGCTGTGGTTCAGGAGCAGCAGCTGGTCTCTCCGTCACTGAATTCTGATTATCAAACTGCACAGAAAAAAAATTCTGCGTCTCCAGTACAGCACGTATCATGTCTCGCATTCCACTATCTGCATTGGCCGCCTGCCTCTCTGCTGCTTCCACAGCTCTCCTGAGCAGGTCCCTCTGCACCTTTCTTGCCTCTGCCTCCTCCTTTCGTGCCTCGGCCTCAGCCACATTTGCCTTCCCAATATTTTCAGCCATTTTTACAACAGCAGCTCTAGTTGCATCAAGGCATTCTAAGGCCTCGCTGCGCTGCCGTTCCCGTCTGCGCAATCTTAGGTTTGCCATCCTCACAGGGCCAAGCTACACATGACGAATGACACTTGAATGGCAAGTGTATTTCTCCCTGTTCACTTGCCCTCCACTCAATCCACTTGCCGTTCAAGTGTCATTCGTCATGTGTAGCTTGGCCCTCAGCTGGAGTATAGCAGCGTGTTCTTGGGGTGCCAGAGTTGACAACTATATGAAAGTCAATGGGAGGGGAAACATGAGATTCAAACAAACACAGTTAAATCTATTCCTTGCTGTCTGCTATGGTCAGCAGGCTTGCAATTCACAGCGTAGACTGTTATTTCTCCTAACTACTGCTCCCAGCAAAAGTCACTGCTGCAGTCATCCCATGCCACACATACAACATTTACTTATGTGACTAGAATATTTCCACGGAAACTGCACCATGTGCTAAGCTACAGCACGGTCACCACTTGTCTTTTGTCCTGCCCATCCATTCTATTTCCCATTTGGTCTTTTCTAAGCAATTGTGAGAACTCACCTGTGTTCTCCCGGTCTCCATTACTGACCCCCGCCACATGCAGGCATATTCTCCGGCATTATATCCCCAGAGGGCTCCACAAAACAGTCTTCCCCTTCGGTCACAAAATCTTTGGTTGGAGTGTCAGTTTGCATGTTGTCCGATTCACTCTCAACTTCTCGGCGTGCAGACTTATGTCGGTGAGCCATCAAGGTCGAAGGCACAGCTGTTCCCATCACCCGGGGGACAACAAGTTCCTGCTCTACATGGAGAAACCTATTCAAGTCTTCAAAGTACGGCCATACTCTTCGGCCGTGCCCTGACCGGCTGTTTCCATCCACACATTGTTTGTAACCATGGCGTAGATAGCTTGTTGTCTACATTGTTCCCAGTCCCTTAGGAATCCCCTGCTTGCCATCTCTTGTGCAATCCATTGGAACTGACTTACATTGCGGTAACTGGTAGACAGCTTGCTCTGAACTGCATCGTCACCCCAGATTTGGATAAAAACACGTGTCTCCTCGTTGGTCCAGGGAATATTCTTTGATTTTCTGTTTCCTGCCGCATTTTGAGCTGATATGTTGGCAATGCTGGGAGTAGGGCTGGTGGCCACCATTATGAGTAGAGGCACGGAACTGGACAAGGACAGCGTAGGACTGCCAATGGGGGAGGCAGCGTCACCCTGCGTGGTGGAAGGCACCCCTGGATCCATGACTTGATTCAAGGATGAAAATAGATTGCGGATAGTCTTAAAGTGTTTTGTGGCGACTATGGGAGAGTTAGTGCTGTCCTGCTTCACCTGCAGTACAGCTTATGGATGACAAAATAGGTCTCTTTGATAATTAGGCGTAGATCAGGAACAGAACTCTCTAGTGCGGCTGTCTTCTGCCTGTGGCTTGGTACAACTTGGTCCCCTTGATTCACTTTGTTTATGAGACATTTCCGTTCCCTTTGAGCAGAGGAGTGAGACAAATGTGAAAAATCTGGGTTTCAAAGCTGTTTGTTGATACTATGCAAATTGGATAATGATGTAAGTTTGAAATGTAAATGGGGCAACATGGATTACAACTTCCGAGAGACTGCCACTGACATCAAAGCCTTAGTATGCCTAGATAGCCATCTGTATTTGTTTCAGGGTGGATTTTTATGTTACCCAATCATCCTGAAATTTCTGTCCCAGGTCACAGTACTTGAAAATGAAATTTATGATCCCTGCCAGTTTAATGATGCTGGCAGGGGAAGAGCTGTTTGCTGGAGACCAGTTGATTCCTTCTTTTCTTTTGGTTAAATTAAGCTTAAGTTTGGTCTGCTGTGGATTTAAAATGTGATTCAAGGGAGGCAAGTCGCAATTTCGGAATCTGAATCATGCATTAGTCAACCTGATCCTCAGAAATCCATTACTTAGCAGGAGTCAGAAAAAGGAATTCAGGGAGGGGTATTGAATCTCCATAACAGCGAGAAATAGATCCAAAAGCACGGATCCTCATGAATCCTATGGATTTTTGCATAGTATCCTCCCAAATTCAACGTACAGTCTCATATCATGTTCATTGCCACATATTGCACTAAAAACAGTCTTACATCCAACACTTCCGGGCACTGCCATGGCACAAACAGTGTCATGTACCACAAACAGTGGCAAAAGATCCTTTGTACAGGGATGGCATCAGAAAGTGAGAGTGAGAGGGACAATTTGTGCCAATCCAAGTTCTCCACTCTCTGCAATCAACACAGGCTTGGAAAAGGCATGCCAACTAATGCAAGCTCATTCTGGGCAAGGACAAAAGAACCCAACTGAAGCAAGGGAATGGAAACCTCTCATAAACAAAGTGAATCAAGGGGACCTAGTAGTACCAAGCCACAGGCAGAAGGCAAATGCCAGCAAGCACAAATGTGCTAGATGGAAACTACTTGTCCTCAGGCTGAAAGGAAGAGCGAGAAGGTTCTGGGCCTCATGGCACAGATTGAGGCAGCAGTTCTATCTGAGGGCCAAGCTACACATGACGAATGACACTTGAACAGCAAGTGGATTGAGTGGAGGGCAAGTGAACAGGGAGAAATACACTTGCCGTTCAAGTGTCATTTGTCATGTGTAGCTTGGCCCTCAGGCAATACCACCCGCACTGCAATGAGGAGATTTAATCTTAAAACTACCCATTCCATACATGACAGTATGCAAATCATGCTGTTGCTTCATTTGGGTGTTTCTGTGGGTTTGCCCATGCTGGTTTGTGACATACAATATGTCAACTACATTCAGTATTTTCCCCAACCTCTCTCTCTCTCTCTCTCTGTATCTTTCCATTTCAGTGGCAAGAGATCAGAGAGAGGTGCGAAGGTTTACAGAAAAATAAACCTCACTCTCTCTTTCACATTGAGGCCAATTGGGATCTTATACAACAACTGTTTTTGTATGTCACTGCCTTATGTTTGTCCCCCCCCCCACCTCCACTGGTACTGACTTCTACTGGGCTGCTATGAATGACATTGGTTCTGTTGTGCTAAACAGTTTGGTTCTGCTGTTCTTTTCCAGGGATGAGCAGGCAATGGGAGTGTGCCTCTGATACCTGGCAATCTCTCCTGTGTGTTTGGAAACTTTCTAGCATTTAGGAGTGTGCCTTTGCCACGGTAGCCACGCCCCACGTGTTTCTGCAGTGGAAGTCAGCTGTGCCTTTAACACCATGGGAGATGATGAAGTGGCTGTGGGCACATTGTTGGGGGGGGTAGATTATGAACCCGGGGTCCACTAGGCAGGAACATTGAGTAGTCTGTAAAGGACAGTTGGGAGTCAGTTCCATGAGAAATAATAAATGCAACTCCTAGGTAGTTTTCATCCCAGGTAATAATGGTTGAATAAAGCCGGGATTCTCTGATATGAATAATGATGGTACTCCATGAAACTTGCATGAGAATCGACAACTTCTGATACAGTTTTCCTACAATTATGGATGGAAACAGAGTGGTGGTTCAAATATGAACGGTACAGTCTGTGGCAAGGCGCAAGGGGCATCATGAAGAATTTGAGGATGATTCTGGGTTGACCAGCGTAAAAACCTTGGGTATGCACCAGAATCTATGCCTAGTTCCCAAGTTTGGAATAGACTGTATGGTGAGTTTAGGGTGACCATAAGAACAAATAAATAAGATCAATGGGTATCCATGCTTTCCAATCACGTTTTCGCGGCGTGGCACTGATTCAAAGTGGTGGCATGTTGTTCAATCGGTGGCTGAATATGTAGGATACGTTGAAATTTTGATGACTCCATATAAATATTCACAGAATACATGTGGAAACCTGCTTTCAAACCACTGTTTTGCAGCGTGGTGGGTGCATGATCTCCGTGGGTCAGTTTGAGGCTATGCATGTGATATAGCATTGCATGCTCAAATTTGGGTGATCTGATGTTAAATGCAGATGATCCTGGAGGATCCATGGCTTGGAACAACTGGTTTGGCAGCGTGGTGATGTGATCAAGTTGGGAGTGGGGGATATTTGTGGTTAAGTTTGTGGTTATGGATATGGTATTAGATTGATGGAGGAGTTTTTGGTGACCTAAAATAAAAATCAGGAGGATCCATCATTTCAAACCATGTTCCTGCTATCTAGCACAGTCAAAAAATTATGGGTGAGTAAATCTGGTGTTCAGTCTATGGCTGTGGTGGTGCCACAAAGTGGTGAACTGCTGATTATTTTGGTCTCTTTTGTGGCAATAGACAAGATCTGGGATTTTGTGGTTAAATTTTGAGTGGCCCTATGAAAAAAACCAGAGGATCCATGAGAATCCCTACTATTGAACCATATTTATGCACTGTGTCGTGGCCACAAAGCGGTGGATGGCTGACTGGTCAGGTGCCATTTTGGGTGATAGAAATGTTCTGGATTTGCATGTTTGATTTTGTTTTTCAAAATGATCCTCAATGTGAAAATATTTGTTTTGTTTCTATATAAAAAACAAATGACTTCATGAGGATCCCTTTCTCAAATTCAAATCATTTTTTCAGTGGCCGCAAGAACTACTCTTTGGATCCATGAACTTTATCTTTCACTCACTAGACCTGGCTGTCTTATGTTTTTGATGTTTCGTTTGTGGCTGCCCTATTTTTTAAAAAAAGGATCTGTTAGGATCTGTGTGGATCCCTGTTTTACTTTCTTCCTATATTATTTAATTATTTCACGCTTGCTATGCAGTGCCTTGTCTTATAGTCTGAATTCTTCATTTCGTGGCATACACAGAGGCGTAGCGTGGGAAATAAAGGAAACACTGAAGTGAATTTTTCGCTCCTCCATGGATCAACTATGCAAACAATAAAAAGTTCAAAGAGTAATCACGGCGTTTCAGCCATAAAATTCCCCTGCCATTTGGCCTCAGCTGACCAATCTTCTCTGGGCCAATTAACTGATCAATCATTCCTTTGTGATTAGCTGACTGGGCAGATAGTACATCCTTTCTTGCTGCCTAGGGGATTCCTTCCCAGCACTCAACAGTGAGAGATTTTGGAACTGCACTTCAATTGCTGTCACAACGCATTTTTCTCTACCCACATTTTCGGAAAAAGTCAGAAATCCTTGGAACATCAATGAAATAAACTTACAATGGGACGATTTCCAGGAAAAGTAATTCATTCTAGCAATGCTGATGAGGTGCATTCCATTCTGAACCGAAGAATGGGCCGCAGACTTATCCATCGGCTACAAATCAACGTTCAGAGCTTTGCAAGCAAGATGGCTAAAAACAGTATATCGCTGGTGGAGCTATGCAACAGGGTGCATGGAACTACCCTGGCTGCACATCAAAACATTAAGAGCCGCTGACGGTTGAGGGCTGCAATGGCGATGTTCCTGGGCTCTCTTTTTTGTTTCCTTCTGTACAAATGTTTGCTATTTGTGTATATTATAGATTAGTAGCAATTTGCAATTGAAAATTATATACAATTATATATAACTATTTATTTACTTGTGCTCCCGTGAGGTTTTCTCTCTTTTCTTGGCAACTTTGCCACAAGCCAGCTTCCAACCGGAAACTAGCAAATTGCCACACAGCACGATCATACAACCTGCGGGTACTAGGGGCGATGGCTAGGTGGATGGCTCTGTTTGCTTCGGCCCTCCAAGATTCCACAGCTCCTGGGGCATCAGGAGAGGCAGAATATCAGCCTTGGGGGAAAGTTGATGAAACTGTTCCATCTGCTGGCAAGACAAAGCGTCCACCACTCCATTGTCAATGCCTGGAGCATGCTTCGCCCTGAACAGAATGTTCAGCCGGAGGCACCGGAGCGTAAATGGCCTAAGCAGCCTCATAACCCTGGGTGACCGAGACGACAATGAATTGATCACCTGGACCACCACCATGTTGTCGCACCAAAAGTGGACTGCATGGTTGGCAAGTTCATCTTCCCACAGCCATACTGCTACCAAAATTGGAAAACAATCCAAAAATGTAAGGTCCATGGTGATATCACTGCTGTGCCACTCAGCCGGACAGGGTTCCATGCACCAGTGCCCCCCGGAAGTAAACCCCAAAGCCCGTGAACCCAGAAGCATCTGAGGCCATGCGCAGCTCAGCCTCGAGCAAAAGCTCCTCCCGCCAGAAAGTGACCCCGTCAAACGACGAGAGGAAATCCTCCCAAACCTCCAGGTCATCCGTAACCCCTTGAGACAACCGGACCCTGTGGTGAGGTAAGTGCAGGCCAGCCATGACATCACACAGCAGCCGCAAAAATGCCCGCCCTGGTGCCACCGCCTTACAGGCAAAATTGAGGGGGCCGACCAGCTGCTGAAGCTCGAGTAAGGAAGCCTTTCTCTTATTCTTAAGGGCAGCCAAGCGCCCTCGCAGGTCGACCAGGGTAGGTGGACCAGGGTAGGTGGACCAGGGTAGGTGGAAAGTTTGCTGCACAGTATCAATCTCATTACCCAAGTACGTCAAAGACTGAGTGGGGCCCTCAGTCTTCTCGTGGGCAAGAGGGACCCCCAGCTCAGTGGCCAAGGCCATGAAGCAATCCAACAGTGGCATATTGGGCTGAACCTTTTGGTCCACAAAAAATAAAATCATCCAGGTAGTGGGCAGAGTCAGAGCACTGCTGCCTCTGATGCAAAGCCCACTCCAGGAATGAACTGATTTTCTCAAAAGCCGTACATGAAACAGAGCAACCCATAGGAAGTGCTCTGTCCATGTAAAACTGGCCGTCAGACGAGAATCCTAACAACTCAAAATCTGCCAGGTGAACCGGCAGGAGGTGAAATGCTGACTTGATGTCGCATTTTGCCATTTCAGCACCAAACCCGTTGCGCTTCACCATAGTGACAGCTTCTTCAAAGGATGTGTACCGCACGGTACACAGGTGTTTGGGGATGGCGTCATTGACCGACCCGCCCCTCGGGACGGACAAGTGGTGAATGAGACGGTACTCTCCTACCGCCTTCTTAGGCACCCCCAAAGGGGAAACCCTCAAATTAGGGACAGGAAGGGTGGGAAAAGGCCCCAAAACTCACCCTTCTGCGCACTCTTTAGCTATTTTAAGCCACACCACCCCCTCCATGCCGGCCACCAATCGCAAATTGGCTAACATGAAGGGGGTCCGAGGGCCCTGGAAAGGAATGCGAAAACCCAAAGTAAACCCATCTAACAAAAACTGGGCCGAAGCCTGATCAGGGTACCCATGCAGTACCTCAGCCAAGGCTTTCAGTTTTATGGGTGTTGGGCCCCTTGTCAGTTGAAGACTGACCTGGTCCACCCCCTGGCCACCGCCCACCACCACGTGGCTGGGGGCAGGGGCAAGCAGAGAATGCATGGGAGCCTCTGCACCATGGGCATTCATGCTTGAACCCGCACCCCCTCCTGGAGCACACCCCTTAGTAAGCAAATTCCCAACAGAGCAGCCGGGGCTGAACTGACTGCCCCATGGAGGCGCAGGTATCAGGAGGGGTGGCAAGGCGCTGCAATAAATGCCCGCTGTTGGACCTATCACCTAGGTTGGGCTTAGCGGGGGCCATGAGCTGCAGCCAAAGCTGCTGATGAATTCGATCCCAGGGCAATGTGGGGTCAACCGCTGCATGCATACGAAATCCCTCGTTGTACTGCATCCAAGCAGCACCAACGAAGTCCGTATACCCCCGATATACAATATCTATGTACTGAAACAGGAGGGCGGCCCTTTGTGGCTGAGCACGTGCTATAACCCCAGCATAAATCGGCATACCAGGGAGCCAATTAGCCCAGGTACGGTCAATCTTCCAGCGCTTAAGCTGTTCCTTATTGCGGTCATCCATCTCATCTTTATTCTTCTTCTCCAGGTCTTGGAAAAGGAGGGTAAAGAGGTCAATGAACTCCCCACGAAGAATTTTATCTCTGGTGGCAGGTGGTCCCCCAAGGGCAAGGCCATGTCACTGAAGGGCATAGCCCTGTAGGGCATGACCCCCAGGGCAGGGCTGTGGTAATAAGGGCTCATGGGGAATGGGGGCCACAGCAGCTGAGGCTGACCAAAAGATTGGCCACTACTGGATGCGCCAGACACACCCGCTGGTGTCGCAGCAGCTGTGTGCGGGGCGACCCCCATTTGAAATGGCAGAGCATGGGGCCCAAAAACTGCCATTGACTAGCCCCGGCCTGCACGGTCTGATAGGGAGGGCCAGGCAGGAAAACCCAACTGCAGGGGAACCATTGTACCCCCAAGCTGAGACTGGTGAACCCAACCACAGGGAGAACCAGTCGAACTGACCGGCCCCCAGGGCCAAGAGTGTGTATCATGCTGTGCAGGCAACTTACTCTCTGGTTCCAGATGGTCCACAGCCATGGCAATGGGAGGCAGCTCAGCTACATCAGGCCCCTCCTGTTCCTCCTGAGTACCCGTTCCTCAGGGATCGGGATCTCCAGGCTGCTCCACCGCAACAACACCAGCTGCACCTGCAGACCCTTCAAGAGTGGACAAATGTGTTAAAATGTCCCTTTGAAAGGTGGCCTCAGACATTTTCTTAGAGGCCCTATTGACCCTGCTTCCAGAAGATTGCCCAGGAATGACACCCCTGCTCCTTTCAAGGGCAGCCAGCTTGGCCAGGATTTCCTGACTCACAGAGTCAGCATCCTTGTCATCAGAGGAAGCGACCGGCAACGCCCGCTTAGATGGGGGACGTTTTGCGGGCTGCTTGCCCTTACCCCCACACCCTTCTTGGGAGGCGTGCTCAAAAAGAGCTGCTGCAAGCCGCAGACCACTAGGGTTGCTGGCCACACAACAAGGGGTTAAACCTCACCACTCCCCTTAAAACCCCAAAGAGACAGGGGCTGAGATGGCAACAAGCGGGGGGAGGGCAAACCAGCACCACAGTTATCCCGCTGGCCTAAAGTGGAGGAGAGGGAGAGACAAGGACAACTCCCAGATAGAGCCACATGCTCTAACCACTACAGAAAACTGGCTCTTGCAAAGGAATGCCCTGCACAGCCCACCTAGCAGGGCTGCACACCCAGTAAATATGTTTTTTAAAAAATTAATTAATCAATCAATCGATCGATCAATCGATCGATCGATCGATCAATTGATTAATTGATTGATTAATTGATTGATTAATTAATTAATTAATATGGTGAAGGGAACTCCGTGTTGCTACCCTCCAGTGCCTGTGTTTGCCACCTGAAATAAGGACACATTTAGCTGGAAATGTCCGTTTAACCATGCGTACAAACTAGTGGTGACCTGGGGACTAGATTTCACATTAAAGCCATTAAAGGATTTGTAGATTATGTATGACCTTAGCCCAAATAAAGTCCCACTTTTGACTGACCTCCTGTGGAGGCATGAGTGGAAGGGATCTCTGAAGTCTGTAAAGGTGGTCAAGATACACGCTTAACAGGTAAATTTTAAAGGGACTTATATGCTCCTTCCAAACATCAAGTAGGAAATGTCACAGTTGCATAGTCATCCACCAATTGGATGTGACACCTTCCTTACACACCTCCACCATGGTCAGCATGACATTATACTCAGCAGGGGGTAATGGGTTTTAGACTTATCTAGCCCCTTTGTGACAGCAACTGGGAGGATTACTCGGTTACCTTAAGACAAATTGGCAATGCCTTAAGGTACTGAAGGAAGAACAGTCATTCTCAAAATAGTCCATTATTCATTACTGGGCAGGGTAGGTTCTAGTTTGAACATACTTAGTGTTGAGTAACATCAATCAACACTTGAGATGTTTGAAATGAATATTGGGGATGGAGAATGAGGTCTGGTATCACTTGGCATCACCCAAGGGCAAGAGAGGATATCAAAGATCCACTGTTACTGCCGGCCATCAAAGGTGCCCAAATGTTGGTAACCACTGGATTGCCAATGGTCAACCTGACCATAAAGCAGAAATATACGTGAGGATGCATATCTGCAATTGAATAAACTAATTTAACCCGCCTCTTGTCTCCATTTGGTGGTACAAAGACTGTAGGCATGAAAAAAAAGGTGTTGGCCAAAGAGTGTTGGCCACTGAGTCCACATTCCCAGGATGCTGATGGCATCCTTCTGAATTAATGTTTAGGCCAGACCAAATTCGAAAAGGTTTATGACATGGCACAGCCTGCTTTTGGAGAGCAGAGCCTCAGGAGCATTGTGACTACTACTTGAAGGGTAAACTATTGTGACTTGGCAATGAGACCTTTCTTGCCAGAGGTACCAACATTCCTCAATAAACATGACTGTTGTTGCTCTCACATGGATTGTGTTTTGGGCTTAAAAACTGATTGACATAATGTAACATGCATCCAAGCAAATGGTGATTAATCTAACATTTTAGGGAATAAGAAGCACAGCTGTCGATTGCTGAGTTTCGGTAAGCTGGTCCATGCATCACAATTAAAGCAATTCTCTACAAGCCCTCTGGTCTGAGAATCACTCTGTTGTTTATAGATGACTGGTTTATTAATGCATTATGTGAATTAATTTTCTCATGGACAATATGCCCTTAGTCAACGATCACGCACCAGAAGGATGCTCATTGATTACCATAATGCTTATCCTATAAACAGCATACTATTGTCGTGCTGCCTCACTTCCCCTGGGGTACGTGCATGGCGCTGTATAAAAAGGGCCACACCAGCCAAGAGCTCTTCACTTACCAAGTTAGGTTCATAAGCTTGACAAGTTTCTTCTACAGAAACAAGGTATGTTCCATTCAATTTGCCATTTTTAACTATGTTTGCTTGTTTACCTGTGAATAACGTAGTTTTCTTTATGTTCTAATATCAAAAAGTCTTATACTAAACTGTTGCTTAATTGCATTGCATGCTACAGACCACTTTTAAGGTCAATACGTTGTTGCCCACATGGGCCAAATCTAGCGGTAAAGGGATGGCAACTAGAACAGCATTTGCTAACACAGTGCTAAACATTGGATAATTTGGGAATAGTGGGTCTGGCAGTGGGGGCTTTGGGATTCAAAAAATGGCCTTGGTTTGCCTCCTGTATATAAGAGCAAAATTTGAGTCCAGTAGTAGTCCAGGGTGTAAGCTTTGAAGTGTCAAAGCTCCTTTCGTCAGATACCTCTGTCAATCTTCTCTCAAAAGCTTGTACCCTGGATATCTTGTTGGTCTTTAAGGTTCTACTAGACTCAATTCTTGCTCTTCTACTGCAGAGCAACATGGCTACCAACCCAAAACTCGTCTATGTACTGTCAGTATTTGAGCATTGACTATTTTTTCAGATTTTAGAAGGAATCATAACCAACATAAGAAATGAAAACTCTTAAGATGCCAAGGAAGCACATTTTTTCACTTCGAAATCATCCAGTTCCCTCATCCTGAAATCAGCCCCCTCCATCAGCATTGGATGGAGAAAAGGAAAGGCAGGAACAAGAATCTCCCCTGTGTTGCTGCTAACACATTTAGATGTGCAGTGGCAGGGAGTGTCCCATGAGGAATCATCTCCATGCAGAACTCTCTCAGGAGACCAATATTTTCAAGTCAATTCTGAATTCTGATTTTTACCAAAGAACTGATCATTTTTTAAAACCGCAATTTAAGTCTCGCATTAACTCAGTGTGCCTTTCACCTCTTTCAGCCTTCCCTCCGCATCAGCTAAGATGGGCTGTCATGGTTCTGACAATGAACCGACCATCATCGATATCCCGTGTGGGGGTGGGGGTGGCGGCTGCTGCTGCCCACCCTGCTGCTGCTGCCCACCCTGCTGCTGCTGCAAACCTTGCTGTTGCTGCAAACCTTGCTGCTGTCAGTGTTGCCAGCCAAGCTGCTGTCAGTGCAAGAAGTGTTGATGATGCACCCCTGAGGCTCAGAGCAGTCCTGAAACAACACGGACAGCCCAGGAGCCACCTGGATCAAAAGCGGGACTGTCAACTTCCCTGGAAAGACCAGCCCGTTGGGAGCTCCTGTTGTTGTAGCTTTGAACCTGCCTCTTTTTCTGCTTTTTTATTTGTCTCTTCTTTGTTTTACTCTCTGAAAAAGTCTCTCATGGATTCCTTTCCAGAAATGGTGGCATGGCTCTTAAGTAGGATACGTACACTGTTAGCCACCAGATAGCCTTCCTTAGTTAATTAACAAAGAGAAGATCATCTTCTGTCATCATAAGTCAGTATAACGCAGAACTCCTCATGATTAGGCAATTCCTACTCCTCTTCTAGACTCACACAATCACAAAGGCCGTAATTATATAAAATAATAATACCAGCTTCTGGACATGACTCTCCTTCAGTTTGGTGTAGTAGTTAAGAGTGGAAGGACTCTAATCTGGAGAACTGGGTTTGATTCCCCACTCCTCCACTTGAAGCCAGCTGGGTAACCTTGGGTCAGTCGCAGCTCTCTTAGAGCTCTCTTATTCCCTCCCACCTCACAGGGTGATTATTGTTGTGGTTATAATAATAATATACTTTGTGAACCTCTCTGTTGTCCTGACAGGTGGTATATAAAGCGACTGTTATAATTATATTACTATTACTATTACCTCTCCCCCCCTCTTTCTCTCTCTCTCTGCTACATGGTTCTGGACCCTCCCTCACTTTCTCTGTCATCCTCCACCCACTCTGCATCTCTCTCTGAAACCCCACCAGCCTTATTTACTCTATACCTCCCTGCCTTCCTGTGCCCAGCTAATTTATCCTGAGGTCTCCTTTTCCCCTGCAGTTCTCTTCCTGATCAAGCCAGCTCCTCCTCTTGTTCCCAACGAAGCTCACATCCTCCTTTATCATGTCTATTTTTTCCTCTTTCTCAAGCCCCTTCCCCTCTTCCCTAGGTACAGTGTAGATGAGATCACACATGTGAGTCTAGGGTATTTGTTGTGGGGATAATAATAGCATACTTTGTAAACAGCTCTGAGAGGGCATTAAGTTGTACTGAAGGGCAGTATATAAATCTATTATTATTATTATTATTATTATTATTATTATTATTATTATTATTATTAAATCATTGGTGGGTCCCTTATAAAGCTGACTACTGGCCATACTGCCTTCCTTAAATTATATTTTAAAGTTGTCTGTCTCCTTTGCCTTTCTCTGTCTCCTGTTCATGTTCAATAAAATTCCTCATAACTTTCAGAATTGTCTTTCCTGATTTTACCACAGCCTTACAACCTTAGTTTGGGATATACTTGTGAAGGCACATTAACATATGTCTTTCTGTCTGTCTAATGGTATTTATTTCCTGCTTTCTCAAGGCAGATTATCCAGTTTAAGTCAACTTTTATCAGCAGCTGGGACATTCAATAAACAGTACAATAGGGAATGAGTTATGGATATTTAAAAACAAGCAGAGAAATCCAATACAGAGCTGAAATAATGCAAGAAAAAAGGCAATTTGATATGACCTATTAAATGATGCAGAAACTACCCAAGTGGTAGCAAACTTACAGCAATAGACAGTATATAGTTGTATAGTCAACAGTCTCCATCCCTTTAACCAAATCATCTCTGAATCATTTCTGTTTGGCACAGCCCTGTTCAGGGACATCTTTCAGGTCCAGGAATTTGAGGGGCATTATTTACTATAGAGAAAAAATTGGATGTGTGGAGCAGGTATTTCATTCACCAATAGTGCCAACATTTCAGGAAAACTAGTCTCCTAAACACCTCCCAAGTTTCAAAAATACTGGACAAAAATGTCTCATTGTATATACCTTTGAAAGAAGGTGTCCCCAAACATCTTGGTATCCATCCCTGAGCCCTTACATCCTGATCAGAAGGTGAGAGAAGTGTCACAAAGAAGGTTGCCAGGAAGCAAAGTTATAATGCAGCATGAATAGAGCAGAAGAGAAATGGTTAGGAGTAGGAAATTCAGAAGATTGGCATCTAGTGAGATTAGAATCCCATGTCCCTAATCAAGCCGCATTGTACTTTTGCAACATAACACTCTTCTTTGCAACGTCCCTCCAACCATTCAACTAGGATATAACAGCTCAGGTATATACATTCCTACTTGTACCTACTGAAGGGAACATTGACTTTTAGAAACTTATAGCCTTGAAAAATCTTGTTGATTTTTAGGGTGCTACTGAAATTCAGTCTTGCTATTCTACTGCAGACCAACCCACCTACCTACCTGAAGCTATAGTCACATCAGTTAGCTTTGGTCCTAAATATGTGGTTGAAATTTAAAAAAAGATGTAGTGACATTGAGAAGTCTAGAACCATTTTACAGACTTGTGCTTGAAGAACATACATAATCTATCAAAGATGAATATCCCCTCTCAGTAGCAAAGGCCACATAGATTTTGGGCCTTACTGAGGTGGAAATTGGCACTTATAATTTCCTCTTAGGAACAAAGAAAAAACAAGCATTTAAGAGGCAACAAAATGCCATCCCCCAGAAACCTAATACCAAGAGGCTCAGACATAGTGGGATGTTTGAGGAAGATTGAATCTACTTCAACTACAATAGACCAAGGTATTTGAAAGACTTTCTTCTGAACTGAAAAGAAAAGTTACCTCAGAGCACACAGAAAATGCGATGTGTTGACCCCTCACCAATATTTTCAGAGACAACCTCAAGTAAACATACTAAGGTGGCTTTTTTATGGAAAATGGCCTAAATGGGTATTTTCTGGAGAATGTGGAGTTAAATGGGCAGGACATAATTGATTGGAGGGATTGAGAGGTGAAAATTACCTTAGTAAAACAAGAATTCATTTGTATAGTTTCTGTATAGTGTCTGTTTATCTGTTGCTATGGGACTGGCCCCTCCTTGCAGGGAGTGAAGATTCCTTCTGTATCAGTTAAGATGTCTGTTGCTGTAACTGCCTGTAATGATTTCAAGAAATGGGTGCATGTGTCTTTAAATGTTTGGTGAGATAGGTGAAGAGTGGGGGTGAAAGAGAGAGATGAGTGAGTGATATGATTGGTTGATGACGGAGAGTGGGCGGAGTGAAGGCAGTTTTCAGTTACTGAGGGAGAGGAAAAGATTCAGTTAGGGCAAAAGAGGTGAGCTGTGTGCAGCCTGAGTGTGTTCATGTATTTGTGAGGGAAAGGCAACCTGAGTGGAAGCCTGAACTGAGTGTGTCTGTGAGACTATATATTCATTCTATTTGAAGCAGGCAAACTGTGTGTGCGCCTGAGAGAGAAAGAATTGAGAGTCAGAAGAAAGCAGGCTAGCTGCGTGCTGCCTGAATATGTTGAAGTGTTTATGAGAGAAATATAACCTGTGTGGAACCTGAACTGAGCATGTTTGTGAAAGGACACTCAGTCAGGGAAAGAGGCCAGCTGTGTGAATGAGAGTAAATGAAGTAACTTTAAGAACCAAGAACTACTTTTATGAAACCAATACGCTTCTTGAAAAATAAACATTTATTTTGTTTTGTTATATCCTAGTGTAGCTGTCATTGCTACATCCCATTCATATCCTCAGGGCCACATAGAACCACGAAGGAGCCTGATGCTTAAACACGTTACCAAAGGGGAAATTTGAATAAAATATTTTGGAATAATATATTCCTGGTGGCAGCAAACTACCCAGAGAGTGTAAGGGGAAGATTAGAAGAAAAATCTACCCCAAAGAAAGTGAAGATCATAACACTGCCTCTCTCTTCTATCTATCTATATACATAAAGACAAGTGTCCTGACTGTCTCATCAATGCCCAGCCCAAACCCCTGGACCTAGAAATGTGAAATTTGGGTGAGATGTTCCTTTTGTGATGTAGAGGCTCACTAAGAAGGGATTTTAAGAAATTTGCCCCCTGACTTCCGGAATGGCAGCAGTGAGAGTCGGTTGTGTCTGGTAAACCAGAAATATGCCGCATGAATGGCCCAGTTCTCTCCAGGAATGTGCTGGTTTTGCAGAGGCCCGGCCTGCTCACTTCCAGGCCCCCTGGCTCTCCTTCTGGGCTGGTTGCGTTCAGCTTGCAGGCAGCAACGCTCCAGCCCCCCCAAGGAAATTAACACCTCTGGCTCCGGAGCCTTGGGTGGTGGAGTGGCGGAGCATCCCTGCCCCGGGCCCTTTTCTGCGACATCCTTCATGTGTTCTCTAGAAAAGGGGTGGTCCGGGGTAGCTGAGCTGCCCCATCTGGTGGGGTCCAGAGGCTTTTGGACTCCTAGGGGGACTTTGGAGAAGACCCCTGAAGCTTTGGATGCTATTTGGAGAAAGACCCTCAGATGCAGCCGAGGATAATTTCTCTGAAACAAATCCTTATGCTCAAGACAGAAACAGAGCCATCATGATGTTTAACTGCTAGCCTCTGGTAGGCAACAATATATTTCTCTGCAATGAATTTCTGCTTACAACTGCTGCTGACAATCTACTCTGCTTGACATGTGAGTTTTGTTAATTATTTGTGAATTGCTTGGGAAATTGACTTTATGGCTTAATTAGTAGACATTCTAAATTTACTGACTGGGAAAAAGAAGACACTGGGATTTCAACATCGTTAACTAGAAAATATTTTTACTTACAAGTGTCGTGGATAAAAGCCAAACATGGAAAATAATTTGATAAAAGGGAACTCTTAATGTAACAAGTAACTGAAAATTGCTGGTGCATGTTATGATCGATGCCCTTATGATTGCCTTTGCTCCTGCTTGTATTTTTATCTGCTCTACACATTGAATGTGCAAGTTGCTGTTACAGGGATAATGGAATCAATGGACTAACTTCATTGGAGATATGAGTTTAAAGAAAATGAATTTTTAAGGATTACTTTAGAGGGAAACATAGTGGGGGGAAAAAGAGAAAACCCTCTCTGTCTTTTTCTTCTGGAGAGAGTCCCAGCCCATGCTTTTCTCTTATCTTGGGACTAGACAGTAATTCTCTAAACAAAAGTTGTTTACGTAGAGTTTGACCGATAATAACCTTAATAGTCTACTGACATCTACTGGAGAAGGAGTGAAAATGGGGACACTACAAAAAACCAGAACTGAGCTACAAGAACTTATACAGCTGACTATACAATCAGCTATATATCAAGTAAACACCACATTGGATCAAGTCAGGAACCAAACTGAAAACCTGGAAATGGAATTTGGAGAACTAAAGATCATAATGAATGGCAAACAATCTCAGCTTGTTGAAATTCAAGAGGTAGCAGACTTGAAACAGGGAACTGATACACAAGGACTTAAAGTAATAGTTTCTCAAAAAAAACCTAAATGGAACTATGAAAAAGAATGGAATCTAGAAAGACCAACAAATAAGCAAAGATTACAAAAGGGACCTGGAAAGCAAAGAGGAGATATGAAGAAGAGGACAGAGGAACATGTGGAAGACTTAAAAGAAGACAAGCTGGAAGACATTCTGCTATGCTACACATTATTTCAAGCCAATTTAAGTTACATCAACAAATTCCTGTTTAAGGATTTGAATAAATTAACTTCAACATTTACCTATCAAGGGAATAAACCGAAAACCAAACTGAAAGCATATTAGGAAAAAAGGAGGGGAAAAGAAAGGAAAAAAGAAAAAGAATACAATCATGACATCTAACTTAGTAAACAACAAGTTTGCTGGAATGATGACAACTGATAGCTGAACTTGAGGAACTGAAAACTGCTAGATATATACCAATGGAATATGATAAAGTTGGGACCTATAAAGATTCTAAAAAATATTTGAAGGAATTTTATTTTTTTGATATGGAAAAGTGGTAACATGAATATAGGTTGGAATAATGTAAGAATAAAATAACTGGTGTGCTATGCTTTGGATGAAATGGGGGGGAAGTAAATGTATGTATACTAAGGTAAAGAATGAAAAAGATAAAAGAATACAAGATTAAATAACCTCAAAAAGTAAATTAGTAGAAAGATGCAGAACAATGGAATAAAAGATAGAAAACCAAGATAATAATAGGTAAGATGTTAAATATAAACGAGAATTCCTTTTAAAAGGATCTAGGGGTGTTATTATATGTTTAAATAACAGATGTAAAATGTGTAAGACTATTTTAAGTAGAGGTTAGAAAAAATGGAAAGTATATAACAAAGTTGGTAATAGAAGGAGCAATTGTTTAAGGCGCCAGACAATTTTACTAAGGTTTTATATAGTGGTTAGATAACATCAGAGTACATATATGTTAGTATGTATTATCACATAAACACATATTCTTTAAGATGGATGTGTTGGTTACTGAAGCTTCTCCCAGATGAAGGTAATAAAGACCATGAGAGATGGAGAAGATTGCTGGACAGTAGAGACTACCCTATTGCTAGAATGACAACAAATATGAACAAAAATGATAAATCTTGTTATTTTATTGAAGATAAAAGGAACTATATGCTTTATTATAAATATTACAATGTACCTATTAAGAATACTGAAAGATATATTAGATGTGATTGTGGGCAGATCAGCATGAAGGCACCCCCCTTCTCTTCCCTTTTTTACCCTATTCCCTTTCCTTCAATTACCCCCCCCCTTTATAACTTGCTATGTTTACTTTTTAATATCTGTGATCTGTATTCAAAACCAATAAAAAATGTTAAAAAAGAAAGAAATTTGCCCCCTAAGGGGGTAAAAGGGGGCAAAATGTGTTTTCCCGTAGGGATACAGCTTCCCTGTGCGGCTGGGAGGCTGCTCATCCCCCTACCCCCACCAACTGCCAACTCAGCCACTCTGCCCTGAAGTCATTTGCATATGCAGCCTTGATTGGCCATCAGCCCAACATTCTAAACAGTACTCAGGACACATTCAATGACTCCCAGTCATTAAACATGTTCTCCTGAGGTAAAAATACACCTCCCTTCTATGGTTGCCAATCTCCCTATGGGACCTGGCTTTCCCATGTGGCTGGCTGGCTGATGGGTCAGCTGTGGAACTCTGTGTTCTGAGGTAAAAAGCAGGTAAAGGAAACTGCAGACAGTTTAAGAAAGACAGTACAAGACTCCTGAAAAGTGATTTTATATAAACGTCAGTGTGGCAACTGAGTTTTTCAATGTTCATGGGGAGATGGTGCATGAACTTTCTAGGGGCCATTTCGATGGGAACCTCTCACATGAACCTGCTGAAGGGCCCACCACACCACCCTCTCTCAGTCCAACTCCACCTCACACCTCTTGCAGCCATCACTTCTTATTGCCCTTAAGAAGCCTCCTGGCAGACATTGTGCAAGATATACCGATGCTAAAAGGAGGAAGCAACTTAGAGATGCAGCAAAGAAGTATGTACATCGTACTCCTGCGGTGCACTGAGCTGCAGTGGCCAAGTACCAGCAAGTCCCCAGTCCAAGGGAAGGGTGAACATCCCTGCAGGCCTGGGCACAGTGGTGATGACTCTAGTAGACCTAACAGCCACAATATACCCTGATATCATCACTATCACAGAGAAGTCCATGGATGGGGTGTGCAAGCGTGCCATTCTGACCCCCAAGAATGACAAGGCTACCATTGTTAATGAAAAAACTTAACTCCCTTGAAGGGGCAGAAATGGAGTACAAATCTGTGGACTCAGTGGTGCAAATTGATGATGTGGTCCATTACCCTGTAGAGTTCTTCAACATGCTCCGTGCTCCTGGCTTCCCAGACCACAAGCTTCTCCTCAAAGTGGGGGCTCCAGTGATGCTGCTCCAGAACCTCAGCCCACCCAAACTCTGCAATGGCACCAGACTACGAGTGAAAGCCTCCACAAGAACATCATCGAGGCCACATTGTTCACCGGCAGTGCTCGGAGGAGAGGGAGTCTGTGTTTCTTACCACGCATACCACGCATACCATCAGAGATCCCCTTCAAATTCAAGATATGGCAGTTCCCCCTCAAGGCCTGCTTTGCTATGACGATCAACAAGTCCCAGGGGCAGATAATGAAGGTGGTAAGAATTGACTTGAGGGAGGACTGCTTCTCACATGGGCAGTTCTACGTGGCCTGCTCCAGAGTGAGCTCACCCAGCAGCCTGGTGATCCTAGCACCTCAGGTGAAAACCACCCATGAGGTCTACAAAGAGGTTCTTCAGTAGAAAAAAAAAAGGTTGTATGTATTTTTGGCTTTATTTATTGCACTACAATCTTTTCCTTTTAAAATCTCTTCAATAAATGTTATATTTCGAAATTCACTTCATCAGTTTTAGGCATCAACATGCTTCGCTTTATTCAAACACTTTTTTGAAGCTTGGGTACTATGCTATTATACTACAAAACCGCCTCAACCCCCCCCCCCCAACCAAAAAATGTTACATACCCATACATATTATAACTGGATTTAATTAGTTAAATACCATAGTGAAGCATGGGCATCAGGCTAGTTTGTGTATAAGCCATGAATATGTTTCTCTCACTGTTTGTTCTTTATTTTACTGTAAACAGTTATTAAATGAAGTTTCTATTTATCTTCTTACATGATTTTACTTCACTCTGGATTCTTCTGTTGACTCTACTATACGGTGGTATATCCTGCACTTGGTGAGTGAAGGGATATTGCCCCATTATGAGGGTTATCAGGGATATTTAATTATATCTCCCCCCTCTCACAAAAACTTCAGGAGGACTGACATCAACAACCTGTCTGCTTTATCAAGCAGCAGAGGCTATACAGGCGGAGTGTGAGATGCAGATAGAGGGAAGTGAACAACTTCCAGCATCTTACAGAAATCAGCTTATCCAGCCAGCATATGAAAGCTCGTTCTCAGGTCACTTTGGAGTAACAGAGGCCAAACAGTGATTGGCACTATGCTTTCGTTAGCCAAATGGCTACCTGAGTTTGTCCCCTGTCCTATAGAGACACCGCTCTGAGCGTGTTCAAAGCACAGATCAATATCATAGGAGTTAACTTACGTGGGGACTGGCTTTCATATTAAAATCACTAAGAGACTTCTAGATTATGAGTGACCTTTGCCCAAATAAAGCCCTACTTTTGAATGACCTTCTACAGAGACATGTGTGGAGGCGATCTCTGAAGCCTGTGAATTGAATGTATCAAGATAATATAATAATATTTGATTTATACACCGCCCTTCTGGAAAACTTAACATTCAATCAGAGAGGTTTACAAAGTATGTCATTATTATCCCCACAACAATCACCCTGTGAGGTAAGTGGGGCTAAGAGAGCTCCAGAGAGCTGGCCCAATGTCACCCAGTTGGCTTCAAGCAGAGGAGTGGGGAATCAAAGCCAGTTCTCCAAATTAGAGTCCCGCTGCTCTTAACCACTACACCAAACTGGCTTGGTGTACAGGGTTAATTGGGCAATTTTAAAGGGGCTTATATAATCCTTCCAAATATCAAGTAGGAAATGCCAGAGTTGTATAGTCATGACATTGTTCACCTCCACCAAGGGATGTGACACCTTTCTGGTATATCTGCATCATGGTTGGCATGACATTATACTCAATTGGATGAGTACTGGGGGGGGGGGGGGTTAAGCTTGGTGTGTGACAGTAACTGGAAGAATTACTTGGTATTGGTAGAGCAAATTGGCAATGCCTTGAGGTGCTGAAGGAAGAAGGGTCTGTCAGGTTCTACTGCGGGCGCCATGGTGCTGTATGCTGGCACACCTGACTTCGAGTCTGGAAAGCCATCAGGGATGGTGCAGAGCCTTGCTCCATGGAAGGAGAGGGGGTATATCTCACAACCCACTCACAGACCTGTTCAACCTGGCTGACTCCCATCTGCTTCCTCCTGCCTCCAGCTTCCCAAAGCCTTCACCCTCCACGCTTCCTCTTTGCATGTTGTTCTTTCCCTCCCCCCCTCTCCCTCCATGCTCCTAAACAACCCAACCATGTCCCCAGCCCCACCTGTGGCTACTTGGCTCCCAGCATCACCTGGCTCTGGCTAATCCCTTCTAGCCTGCCTGCAGGTTGGGGCGAGGCCCTGTGATGCCTTGGCTGCCTTTCCTCTACTGCCGTAAGGTTGTTGTCTGGCTTGCTGCTGGCTGGCTGTCCCTGCGTCCTGTGCCTTCTCCCTCTGGTCTGGTCCCCTCCTGGCTGTCCTCACTCTCCTTGCCTGGGCTCCTAGCCTCCCACTGGAGGGTGGGGCTAGCTGGCTTCCACCTGCCCCTTCTAACCTGCTGAGGCTTGGGTGCTTCTTTTCCTCCCTTTGGTGCCAGCAGGTTCTGGCCATAGGTGTGCGTTTGGGGCAGCTGGGTAGCTGTCTCCTGACAGTCTCCTGTCCTCTCCTCCTGGCAAGTCTGGGGGCTGTGCCTCAGATCACGGACAGGGTCATTTCTAAAATAGTCCATCAATCACTACTGGGCAAGGTAGGTTCTAGCTGGAACACTCTTAATGCTGAGTAACATCAATCAATCTTTGAGATGTTTGAAAAATATGTTGGGACGGGGATGAGGTTTGGTGTTACTTGGCATCACCCAAGAGCAATAATGGATATCAAAGATTCACTGGGAATAGATCAAGAAGGGTAGCTGTGTTTGTCTGTAGCAGTAGAAAAGGGCATGCATCGAGTAGCACCTATAAGACTAACAAAATTTGTGGTAGGGTATGAGCTTTCGTGAGCCACACTTCACTTCTTCTTCCAAGATCTGCTGGTACAGGTGGAGCTGCCAAGATGTTGGTAACCACTGGGCTTCCAAGAGTTAACCTGCCAGTAAAGCAGAATTATATACGAGGATACATATCACCTACAGAATAAACTAGTCTAACCCACCTCTTATCCTGATTTGATGGTGGTACAAAGACTGTATAAAGCCACTGAATTCTTATTCTCTGCATGCTAACTTGGTTCTTCTGAATTAATATTTAGGCCAGACCAAAATTTGGAAAGGTTTATGACATTGCATAGCCTGCCTTTTGTAGAGCAGAGCCTCAGGAACATGATGACTATTAGTTGAACGTACATCTACTGTGACTTGGCAAAGAAACCTTTCTTGCCAGAGGTCCCAACATTCCTCAATAAACCCAACCGTCATTTCAGTCACGTGGATTGTGTTTTGGACTTGAAAACTGACTGAGTTAATGTTACATGTAACCAAGCAAATGAGAGTGAATCTGGCATTTTAGGGAATAAGAAGCACAGCTTTCAATTCCTGAATTTTGGCAAGCCAGTCAGTGGAGCAAAATTAAAGCAATCTTTTAAAAGCCCTCTAGTCAGAGAATCACAGTGCTGTTTGTAGATGACTGGTTTACTAATGCATTATGTGAGTTAATTTTCTCATGGAAAATATGCCCCTAGTCAATGATCACACGACCATAGTAGTTATCATATACATAGTGTACTGTTGTGGTGATGCATCACTTCCCCAGGGGAAGGTTCGTGGAGCTGTTTAAAAAGGCCCACCAGCCAAGAGCTCTTCACTTACCAAGCTTCACTTCATAAACCTGACAGGTTTCTCCTGAAGAAACAAGGTATGTTCCATTCAATTTGCCACTTTTAACCATGTTTGCTTATTTATCTGAGCATAATGTATTTTTTCTGTATGTTCTAATATGAAAAGTCTTATAGCAAACTGTTGCTTGATGGCGTTGCTTGCTACAGACCACTTTTAAGGTCTGCACATTGTTGCCCGCATCGGCCAAATCTGGTGGTTGAGGGATGGCAACTGGAACAGCATTTGCCAACACAGAGCTAAACATTGGATAATTTGGGAACAGTGGGTCTGGCAGTGAGGGGTTGGGGACTAAAAAATGGCCTTGGCCTGCCTCCTCAATATAAGAGCCAAATTTGGATTGAGTAGTACCTTAAAGAACAACAAGGTTTCCAGGGTGTAAACTTCCAAGAGTTAAAGCTCCCCTTGTCAGATACCTCTGTCAATCTTCTACTATCAAAAGCTTATACCTTGGATACCTTGTTGGTCTTTAAGTTTCTAGTAGACTCAATTCTTGCTCTTCTACTGCAGACCAACATGGCTACCAACCTGAAATTCTTCTATCTTCTGGCTTTATTCGAGGATTTACTATTTTGCAGATTTGAAAACTTATTGTGACCAACATAAGAAACAAAAATTGTTAAGTTGCCAAGGAAGCACATTTTTTAACATGGAAATCATCCAGGCCCTTCATTCTGAAATCTGCCCTCTCAATCGGCATGGGGAGGAGAAAGGGAATGGCAGGCCAAAGGATCTCTGTGTCACTGCTCCATTGCTGCTGCCAACATGGCAGGCCAAAGGATCTCTCCTGTGTCACTGCTCCTTTGCTGCTGCCAACACGGCGATATTTGCAGTGACAGTGAACACCCCAGGAGGAATCATCTCCTTGCAGAAGCCACCCAGGAGACAAATGTTTTCAAATAAATTGTGAACTCTGGAACAATATATGAACAGTGTAACGGGTTGATTTTAAGCTCTAGTCATATTTTAAACCACAGTTTTCCATCTCAGATTAACTCCCTGTGCCTTTCCTCCATTTCAGCCTTCCCTCCTCATCTTCAAAGATGGGCTGTCATGGTTCCGACAATGACACAACCATCGTCGCTATCCCATGTAACAACCAACCCTGCTGCTGTTGCCAACCCTGCTGTTGTTGCCAGCCTTGCTGTTGTTGCCAGCCCTGCTGCTGTTAATGCTGTTGCCAGTGCAAGAAGTGTTGCTGATGCACCTTTGGGGCACAGAAGTGTCCGAAAACAACAAGGACTGCCCAAGAGCTATCGGGATCAAAAGAAGCACTATAAGGACCCTTGGAAAGACCAGCCCTTGGAGAGCTCAGTTGCTTGCTCTAGCGAAGCATCTGCCTCCTTCCCCGCTTTCAGCTTCGTCTCTTCTTTGTTTTACTCTCTGAATAAACCTTTCAAGAAGTCCTACCATGGGAAGGGTTCATGGCTATCAAGCACGACACATCTTGCTTTCTCGTTCTTCTCATTCTCTTCCTGGGCTTTGAAACTGACAGCCTCACTTGTATTTCAGATGTGGCGTTAACAACATTTATGTTTTTAAAAATGATGGGAGAATGTTGCTCATTCTGTCCTTGTTTGGATTTGTTATATCAGCCATTCTCTTCCACATTTTTCTGCTGATCCTCTGCAAATGTGATGTTGAAACCCTTCCGTCCAAAATCTGGAAAATGCCGTGGGAAGTCCAAAGGATTCCCTCTTAGATCAAGCATCACCAATCCAGCCATCTAAAAAATGGAAGGAATTCAATCAGATTTGCTTTTGAGTTAATCAGGGAAAGATGTCGACCTTGTTTGTCCTTCAAATCACACTGTGTCCACTCCAGTGGAATGATTGGGACTTCTGATACACCTTTTGACCTCCATAGCAAATACCCCAAAGAGTACTTAGCCATCAGACATCCTTAATGAGCAAAGAGAAGATCACCTTTTTATGACATATTTCCTTGCCCTCTTCAAGCCTTAAACAACCACAGAGTCCACAATTTTACAAAATACCAGGTTGCACATTGGAAACCAGATTCTGTTTTCCTCACAAATAGCCCTCAACAAACAGGCTGCTGGACTATGCTCCTGCTTCATGATTAGGCACCACAGGGCCGAAGTTTCTCTCTCTTACCCCCTTGTACTCTCTCCTTCTGCTATGTTGTTCTGGTCCTGCCCCCCATCTTCTTTCGACTCTCCAATTGTCTCTGAAACCTCACCAGCTTCACTTACTTCCCTCCCTCCCTCTGCCCAGCTAATTCTTTCTGAGGTTTCCTTCTCCCCTGCAGTTGTCTCCTTCAAGTTCCGATCTACCCAGATCCTCCTCTCACTCCCCATGGTGCATATTTGGTTTTCTTTCCCAAGCCTTCTCCTATCTTCTCTGGGTACCATGAAAATGAGACCACACCTGGGACTCTATGGTTCAATTAATTGGTGGGACACATCTAAATTTAACTACTGGTCACTCTAGGCTATGCTGTGTTTGAATTATGTTTTAAATTTCTCTTTTTCCATTTTGCCTTTCTGTACTTTCTTAATAGTATAGTCAATAAAATTCTACTTATAATTTTTATAAGTGTCTGTACTCTTTCCTAATATTTCTCCAAACCATTCTTAATCTATATGCTCAATTTAAGGTATTGGCTATTACCAGGGGTCATTTCCTAGAAAAAGAACTGCAGGAACTCATTAGCATATCTCATTAGCATATGCCACACCCCCTGACATCACTGGAAGTGTGTCAGATGGCACCATCCACCCCTCAGGTCCCTTTCCCCAAACATCTCCAGGTATTTCCTTAAAGCAGAATGAACTCAAAGCAGCTTACCCTCCTCTGGAGAGCCAGCCCTGCTTGCTTGCACACACGCATGCACGCATACACTCTCTCTCACACACAAATCACAAGTGAAAATAAAGCAGCAGAATGAATTCAAAGCAGCTTACGTTCCTTTAGAGCCCAGCCCCACTCGGCTTGCACTCACTCATTTTCTCTCTCTCCCCCCCCCTCTCTCTCACGAGCCACAAATGAAAATAAAGTAGCAGAGCCTGCTGCTAAAGATAAGGACAGCCAGGAGGAAAAGGAATCATGTGGGCAGGGCCAAAACCCACATGACCTCTTTTCAGAGCTACCAGAACACTGTTCCAGTGCATTCCACCTCCAAATGTGTCCTGGTTATTACATACAATGCTCTTTATGGCCTTGGTCCAGCATACCTATGGGACTGCCTCCTTCCCTATGTCCCTCCATGGCAGCTTTGTTCATCTGAACAGGGTCTCTTGCAGGTGCCAGCCTGCACATGGGTGAAATCAACAGCAGCCCATACACGGGCTTTCTCTGTGGTGGCCCCTACCCTGTAGAATGGCCTGCCTGAGGAAGTCAGGAGAGCTCCCACTATCCTGGCTTTCCACATACAATGCAAAACCGAATCATTAAAAAAGACCTTTTACTCAGATAGGAGGGAAGTATTGTAGAGAGGGGGGTCTCAGATACATCACTAATGAGTTAGGGAACATAGACTAATACTGTATGGAAATCTCCTTGCTACTGATTGTACTAATCTCACACTATGTAATCCTCCTTGAGTCTCAGTGAGAAAGGCAGACTATAAATGGCATACATACATAAATAAAATCAAATAGTTGCAATCCTAAACTAGGCTGAAAAGAGACTCTACGGGCTCTCAGACAAAGATCCCATCTCCCCACCCCTCCCAAATGACCTGATTCAAACCAACGATAAGAAAAAACAATCACTTGGCTTCCTTTAACCAATAAAAGAATAATAATTGTTCCTTATGTAACAGACAGTAAAGGAAAATGAATGGGATTTTTAAAGAATAGATTGTACTTAACTTAAGATTTACACTGGGTAGATGACAATAAGATGTGGTGTAAAAAATGGACAAGCAATATCAGAAAGACTCTACAGATCAGGGATCTAGACAGAACACTGAAGTGCTATATAAATTAAATACAGCTGAGACACAAATTACCTGGGAATAAGCCACCCTGAATGATGTGAGACATCAGTCTCTCTCAACAAGTGTAGTGGTGAAGAGTGCCCTCAACGCATAGCTGACTTATGGTGACCCCTGGTGGAGTTTTCATGGCAAGAAACTAACACAGGTGGTTTGCCATTGCCTGCCTCTGAAACCCTGGCCTTCATTGAAACTGACAGACCCTCTGAGGAGTGATGTCTGTGGCTTTGTAGAGAGGGGAAATTGACAAAACCTTCCAATCTGTCTTTTAGAACTCGGCTTCCCAGCTTAAGCTCTCAGTTTGCACAGCCTGTCCCTCTCAGAATTTCTCTCTGTCAGTTTCTCCTCCCCTTCTGGGAGGCAAAGATGAAATAAACAAACCCTCTGAGAAGGAATCTCCCTGTCTCTGTAGAGAGGAGAAATTGACTTAGCCTTCCTATCTATCTTTTGGAACTCGGCTTCCCAGCTAACATTGTGTCTCCCTTCACTTGAACACCCTTGTGTAATTCGTTCCATGTATTTTAGCACTCAGTTTGCACAGCCTGTCCCTCTCAGAATTTCTTTCTATAGCCATGTGTCTAATTTCGTAATTTATATTTACACACACACATATATCTATTGATAGAGAATACATTTCTAACATCTGAGGAAGTGGACTCTATTTCACAAAACCTTCATGTCACAATAATCTGTAGGAAGAAATTTACTAAGAAATCTATTTAACTTTGTACCTTTACTTACCACAAAACTTATATACTTATAAAATTTATATGCTGCTTATATACTGGTACTGAATGGGAAGCACTGGGTTCACTGGATTTTTTTTAAAAAGTAAGTATTTTATCATATAATAGAAGGCTTAAATGTTCCCCCAGCAATACAATAATAATCAAAGGTGATTCCTTGAATAGTGTTTAAAATGTAATTAAAATTTTTCTAATTCGTGGGAGAGTAGTTTTAACTACTAAGCTCAGACTTCATATATTCTTTAACTAAGTCTAAAACAAGATCTACTAAAAACCACAAACACAAATTATAATCACATACCTATACTACAGTATTGTTAGTTTGTGTTGTTTAATCCAGAAAGACATTCACGAGTCCACATTTGTGGTGGAGAATGCCCTCAGTTCATAGCTGATTTTTGGTGATTCCTGGCAGAGTTTTAATGGCAAGAGACTAACAGAAGCGGTTTGCCATTGCCTGCCTCTGCAAGCCCCCAGCACTGAACTTACCGGGCTGGCGATTGCGGGCAGAACAGCATCTCTCGGCCAACCCAGACCAATGGCATGCACAGGGCTTCAAGCCGCACTGGGCATTTTAAACAGCCCAGCTGACCAATCAGGAGCAGCTGACTGGGGAGGAGAAGGTGAGAGCCGTTTCCAAACCTGAAGGGAGAGGTTTTCCCTCAGGTCCCTTCACCTTCTATATATGGCTGGGCCGTCCTGGCTCCCGGCAGTCAGCTCCGGAACAATGATCCCCACCCATCTTCCGCGTTATTCATGTTATTGGGCTAGCATCTGTTGGGGTTACACTTTCTGAAATTGTTAGCTATGGACTGTTAGAACAGGGTCTGTTAATATTCTGCATGTTTTATGTTTCGGAATGTTGTTGAAAGTTAATGCTGCATTTTGAGCTGAGTTGCTCTGTCACAACTTTAGGCTGGCGGTTTGGGCATTGGGCATCGATCCCTTAGGGGGGAACAGAGCCTGCACGCACTCTTTCCCCATAGATGGGGATCCCCATAAGGGATCTTGGAACAGGAATGGCAGTGGCAAGCCCAGCTTGGGGGGGGGCGGGTGCTGATGGAGTATGCTTGCTTCCAGGTGACAGGGGAGCCACACAGAGGCTACCGCCTAGTGTGGCTCCATCAACCAGCATCCCGCGGTTTCCCCTTTTGGCAGGTGGGCTGAAGGGGTGAGGGGTCATCAGCTGGCAGATGGGTCAGCCAATGCTGGGACCCATGCCCTATGCAGCCATAGCTATTGTTTTTTGTAACCAATAACGTTGTGGCCTGTTTTTCTCCAACAATGCATAAACATGTTATTTCATGCGCAGTGAACCCTGGCCATATCAAGCTGGCGCCACAACCCTGGTCTTCATTGGAGGTCTTCCATCCAATTCCTCAGGCCGACTCTGCTTGGCTTCTGAGAGACTCACTTGGGCAATCCAAACCAGGGAATTCCACATATATAACCATTAATATAGATTAATATAGATCACCATACATGTAAAGAGTAGAAGGAAGGAAAAATCACCCTTTCACTACTTCATATAAATCATTAGGAAATATTAACTTGACTGTACATAAAATTAACAGAGGTTTGATGTTCTATTGTCAGGTATGTTTTCACTTCCCAGCTGGGCAATGACAGGAAAGAACAGGTTAAGCAGCATTTTAGGACAGGTGAGAGTTGGTTTTAGATTCACTGTCATAAAGTATATAGCCTCTGCTGACATACCAGTGGGTTATTGGCTGCAACTTCAATGTTGTTGGAACCTGACTTTTCTATCTGCTTCCCCACAGCATTGTTGTGCAATTGTGCATCACAGGCTTTCACTGGCTTTCCCCCAGTCTTTCTCAAACCTCCTCTGTGCCAATAATTTTGGAAAGATCACAGTAAAGCCAGGTGCTAAAATTTTAAATACAGTGCTAAAATGTCCCCGGAGTTACAAGTTACTTTCTGTGAACAACAAAGCCCTTGAGGTAGGAAAAAAATCAAAGAAATCTCTACGGTTTGAAATTGGGGGTATATTTTTAATCTCATAGTACAAAAGATGTGACATATTGGAGCAAATAAAAATCAATCTCCCCCATAAAGCACTGGCCAAGACAACTTTTTACAATAATCTGGAGATGTACAGCACTTCATGATAACTGAATGATGCTTCCTGACAGGGCTTTTTTTCTGTGGAAAGAGGTGGGGAACTCTCACCTGGGACAATTCCTGGGAGGAAGCGGAGCCCTGATAACCACATGCGCAATTCCAGGAAGTGACATCATCACACAGGCTGTGGCTGCCTCGAGAATGCTACCATGCTCCACGGGGTGCCCAATTTGGCCATGATCATGCCAAATTTGGCCTCAATTGGTCCAGCATTGGCCCAGAACAGGCTGCTGTAGAGAGGGGGAGCACTCCCCTGACTGTTAGTTGCCAGATCTGTGCAGTTTCAAACAAAAATTGGGACAAAATGGGCCCAAAATGGCCCAGATTGGGCCAAAATCAGCCTGGAATGGGCTGCTGTCACATGAGAGAACACTCCTCTGCCTGGCAGCAGGCCTGTCATGGCTGTTTTGGACCAAATCCTGGCCATTTAGGGCCAAAATGGGCCCAAAATGGCCAAAGGGAGCCCAGTAGAGGCCTGATATTGGCTGTTTTGGACCGATCCTGGGAATTCAGGGCCCAAAATGACTGAAATGGGCCTAAAATGACCAGGATAGTGTGTGAAATGGCCTGGATTTGGCTGCTGTCAGATGAGGGAGTGTTCTAGCCAAAATAGGCTGAATCTGTACCGAAATGGGCCCCAAATGGTTTAAAATAGCCATTTTGGGTTCGTTTCAGCCTGGATTGTTACCAGAAGGGGTCTCCTTGCAATAAATAACTTGTGGGGGAATTAGCTGACAAGGAGAATGGCTATGCAAGAGGCTGCTAACTGCGTGGATCAATCACCTGTGTCTACGGAGTCCCCTCCCCAAATTAGCAAACGAGGCTGCTTCTTAATATCAAACAATAACTTTTATTAAAGAACAAGACTTCATGCACATACACAAAAAATTACTTGGGGGAAATAATTACACACACATAGAGAGTCCTAGGAAACTTAGCCAGAAATTGGGAATAGAGAGAGGGAGCAAGTATATCTACCTATCCTGGAGAGTAGTCCAGTCCGCGGTGAGGAGAGAGAGAAGCTTCAATCTTCCAGTGTCCTCAGCCAAGAGAGCAAGAGGCTGTGAGAAAACCTCAAGGGAACAGCGCTTGTGGATTCAGAAACATATTCGAAGGAAGAGAGGCTTAGGGAAGAAACCCTAAGGGAGTAGCATCTTGGAAGCTAGCGCGATTTGAATGAAGCCAGGGACTACCTTTATAGGTAAAACATGCTCTGAGGTGGGAAAGCCCACCCAGCAGTCAGAACAAAGGCTACAATGGTCAGTTCCTGGGTTTAACAAAAGGTTTGATTGCTTTGGTTGATGGCTTCCGGGGTGTGTGAAAACAAATACAAAATGTGTTCTAGCGCTGTACAAAAAGAATAGTTTGTTGATGAAGTCCACTGGAGCTAAGTTAATGAGTTTAGGTGGAGATGGTACTTCTCCCAGGAACAACTGTATAAACTTATGAATGTCATTTGATTAGCTCCTCAATCAGGGACAGGAGATCTCATCACAGAAGAAGGGAAAGGAATGTGTTAAGTGGGGATGACTCTGCGAGACCTTTGTTGCACTGGGCACCTTTGGGGCCAGAGGGACTGCAAGTCCAATCATTCCTTAATCACCCCGCATTCCTGAGTGACATTCCATTCATGCTGGGTTCTCCTGGGCGGGACTCAGCAACTGTTAGAGGCTCTCTAGTGGCAATACAGCAGCCATTTTAACTCCAGAGGCCTGAACATCTTTAATATCACAAGCAGCCATATTAAAGTGGCTATTAAAACAGTGGAGGCTGGGATGACCACTTACAGGATCAGGGATGAAATGGCTGGGATTGGGTCGGTGCCAGTCAGGGGAGGGTTCCCCTGCCTGGCACTGATCCAGTCCTGGCTGTTTTGGCCCTGATCCTGTAAGTGGTCAGCCCAGCCTCCACCATTTTAATAGCCACTTTAATATGGCTGGTTTACTGCGCTTAGGAGTGAAGGTGCCTCTTATATATTTTGTGCTGGCCCTGATCCTGGCTGTTTTGGCCCTGATCTCGGCCAAAGCATGCTCAAAATGGCTGAAAATGGCAATTTTGGGGCCCATTTCAGTCCAGATCAAAATATCTGAAATAGCCGAGATTGAGCTGGTGCCAAGTAGGGGAGGGCCTCGACACAGACGGAAATGGGCCCAAATCTGCCCAAAACGGCCAGAAAAAAATCTTTAAAATAACCACTCACGTGCGTATTTTTAGTAGGTTACGGAGCGTTCCCCCTTTAAAAAGCCCTGGTTCCTGATAACCTGGATAACTATTAAATTTAGATTAGTTCCGGTAACTTTTATGTTAGCTTTCTAAAACATTAGATTTTTCTTCCTTTAAAATAACTGGAATTTCCCATGTGGTCCAAGGAGGAGTTTCATGTGGAGCCAGCCCCAGACACTACTGCAGCTCAACATAGTGAAAAAACCTATAAAAATGTGCTCCTATTTAAAACTGTGCTGCCTTCTTTTCCTTAGGCCTACCTAGCAGTTATAACAGCAACCAACTTGGAAATTACTATGGAATTTCAAAAGAAGGTTATTGATATAAGCACATCCTCTGGCACACTAAGAATAGCATTTTGAATCCCATCCAAAGTTCTTAGTCTTTTTTCACAAATACCTTGAGCTCCTCTAACACTTTATGAAGAAATCCCATACCTTACTTCTGTACCTCTCCCAAAGTTAGTCATTAGCATTGCCCCTTTTTCACCAAAGATGACCCTTCTACTAGAAACTGCATAGGCTTTCATTCCACTATTCATTTTATATGTACTAGAAGAGGTTTGGTGCTAGAAATAAGTTATTGAAAAGTACAGGAATGGATCTAATCATAACAAAGAGGGCAATAGAGCTAGGATGAAGAAGAGTCGACTGAAGCTGAACCCTACAAAGACCGAGTTCCTGTATCTAGGTTTTGGATGGTTGGGTTCAGGAATCTGATCCCCAGCCTTAGATGGGGTGCTTTTGATGTCTGCGTTGATGGTGAGGAGCCTGGGTGTGACTCTGGATGCCTCCTTATCTAGGAAGGCCCAGGTCTCATTGGTTGCCAGATCTGTGTTTTTCTATCTCCAGCAGATCAGGCAGCTTGCTCCCTAGTACCCATGACCTAGCTACAGTGATCCATCCAATGGTCACCTCTAGATTGGACTACTGTAACTCTATGCAGGGCTACACTTGAAACTGATTCAGAAACTGCAATTGGTCCAAAATGTGGTGGCACATGTCCTTACAGGAACTCCATTTAGGACAAAGATTCGACCAGCTGCACTGGCTTCTGGTTGAATTCTGAGTCAAGTTCAAAGTGTTGGTGTTAACCTTCAAGGCCCTTAGTGGGCTGGGACCTGCATATCTGTGGACCATCTCTCCCTGTATGTTCCCTGAATAATGTTACTCTCTGCAGACCAACATTTGTTGGTGGTCCCTGGCCCCAACAAATGTTCACCTGGTCTCGACCAGGGCAAGAGGCTTCTTGGAAGCTTAGGAAGCAAAAAGACCCCTGGGCCAGTGCACAGCGGGCATGCTCCCCATGGACGTGACAATATCAGTTTTGGGAGTGATGTTGTAAATAGTTGGCCCCAGCCTCTGCCATATTTAACTGTATTCCTCCTGCTCGGCTGCCATTATGGAACTTTTGATTGGCTGGTGCTGTGAAAATTTGTAAAGCAAGCTTGTATATGTTCCACTGCCCCTGAGGAGGTTTCCACGAAACATCAGGAAACATGCCGACCCTAAATGTCAGGCAGGAGGACTGCATCCACTGGGCATATCATTCTTCAACACACCACCGACAAGGATTACAAAGACTGAGAGTCAAGCTACACATGACAAATGACACTTGCCTGGTAAGTGAACAAACTCAAGTGTATTCCTCCCTGTTCACTTGCCATTCACTTGCACTCCACTCGATCAAGTGGAGCGCAAGTGAATGGCAAGTGAACAGGGAGGAATACATGTGAGGGCGAAGCTACAAGTGACGAATGACACTTGAACGGCAAGTGTATTTCTCCCTGTTCACTTGCACTCCACTCAATCCACTTGCCGTTCAAGTGTCATTCGTCACTTGTAGCTTGGCCCTGAGTCTGTTCACTTGCCAGGCAAGTGTCATTCATCATGTGTAGCTTGGCTCTGAGGAATAGATATTAACAGAATTGCAGTTATTGCAAGATTCATTTACTTTTAAATGGACTTTTTTTCTCACTTCGTCTTTTAACAACAACAACAACAACATTCAATTTATATACCGCCCTTCAGGATAACTTGATGCCCACTCAGAGCAGTTTAGAACATAAGAACATAAGCATAAGAACATAAGCAAAGCCATGTTGGATCAGGCCAGTGGCCCATCCAGTCCAACATTCTGTCACACACAGTGGCTAGAAATCCAGTGCCATCTAAAGGACTGTCAGTGAGGCCAGGACACCAGAAGCCCTCCCACTGCCTTCCTTCCAGCACCAAGACAACAGAGCACCACCTCCCCACAAAGAGAATACCATCTATCTCCTGTGGCTAATAGCCACTGATGGACCTCTGCTCCATATATTTGTCCAGTCCCCTCTTGAAGCTGGCAATGCTTGTAGCTGCCACCACCTCCTGTGGCAACGAATTCCATGTGTTTATCACCCTTTGTGTAAAGTAGTATTTTCTTCTATCTGTTTTAACCCGACTGCTCAATAATTTCATAGAGTGCCCACGAGTTCTTGTATTGTGAGAAAGGGAGAAAAACACATCTTTCTCTACCTTCTCTAACCCGTGCATTATCTTGTAAACCTCTATCATGTCTCCCCTCAGTCGTCTTTTCTCCAGGCTAAAGAGCCCCAAGCGCCTCAATCTTTCCTCATAGGGAAAGTGTTCCAACCCTTTAATCATTTTAGTTGCCCTTCTCTGTACTTTTTCCAGTGCTATGATATCTTTTTTAAGGTGTGGCGACCAGAACTGTACACAGTACTCCAAATGAGGCCTCACCATCGATTTATACAGAGGCATTATGATACCGGCTGATTTGTTTTCAATCCCTTTCCTAATAACCCCTAGCATAGCATTAGCTTTTTTTATGGCAGTCGCACACTGTGCTGACGTTTTTAGTGAGTTATCTATCATGACTCCAAGATCTCTCTCTTGGTCAGTCTCCGCCAGTTCAGACCCCATCAACTTGTATTTATATTTTGGATTTTTGGTTCCAATGTGCATTACTTTGCACTTGGCTACATTGAACCTCATTTGCCACATGGATGCCCACTCTTCTAGCCTCGACAGATCCCTTTGGAGTGCCTCACAATCCTCTCTGGCTTTCACCACCCTGAACAATTTCGTGTCATCTGCAAATTTAGCCACTTCACTGCTTAATCCCAATTCCAAATCATTAATAAACAAGTTAAAAAGCATTGGACCCAATACCGACCCCTGTGGCACCCCACTGCTCACCACCCTCCACTGTGAGAAGTGCCCGTTTATACTCACTCTCTGTTTCCTATTAATTAGCCAGTTTTCGATCCACAAGAGGACTTGGCCCTTTATCCCATAGCTACTGAGCTTACTTAGGAGCCTTTGATGAGGAACTTTGTCAAAAGCTTTCTGGAAGTCAAGATAAACAATATCTATCGGGTCTCCCTTGTCCACTTGTTTGTTCACTCCCTCAAAGAACTCTAACAGATTGGTGAGACAAGATCTTCCCTTACAGAACCCATGCTGAGTTTTCCTCATCAGCTTTTGGTCATCAATGTGCCCACTAATTTTATTTTTGATAATAGTTTCCACCAACTTACCCGGTATTGACGTCAGGCTGACTGGCCTGTAATTTCCCGGATCTCCCCTGGAACCTTTTTTAAAGATGGGGACAACATTAGCTACCTTCCAGTCCTCAGGAACAGATGCAGAGTTTAATGACAGATTACATATTTTTGTGAGGAGATCTACAAGTTCACACTTGAGTTCTTTCAGAACTCTTGGATGTATGCCATCTGGGCCCGGTGATTTATCAGTTTTTAAATTATCTAGCAGTCGCATAACCTCCTCTCTCGTCACCTCAATGTGACTCAGGTCTTTCAAAACCCCTCCCAAAGTCAGTGCTTCCGGAGTGGGCATGCACTTCTTATCTTCCACAGTGAAGACAGAAGCAAAGAACGCATTCAGCTTCTCGGCCATAATACAAAGTATGTCATTATTATCCCCACAACAAAACACCCTGTGAGGTGGGTGGTTTTGTTATACCTTTCGCACTTGCTAATTAACTGTTTGTGGGTCCGGAGATTTATGTGAACATTTGATTAATACATCTTGACCTTTTGTTTGTTTTGTAACTGGAGTTGTTAATTATTGTTATTTACTCCTGTTCACATATGAGATGCAATATATGTAGTGGTTGTTAACTTTTTTGTTTGTTGCCTTCATTTGTGGTCTTCCACTCTGGTCAGTCTAATGCTCTAATTGAAGGCACCTTTCTTGCACCTCTCTCACAAAGCCATCCTCCTTGCTGCTAAGTCCCCCTACTCTCAAGAAGACCCATTCCGGTAACAATGCCATCATGCCCAGTGACAGGTGTGCTCCCAAATTGGCCCAGATTGGCCCTGTGAAGGGCAGGAGCATGCTCGCTGCTAGGTGTGATGACGTCACTCTTGGAAGTGTTGTCATTGCGCTGCATTGGGATCACATGCACACACTTTGCTTGTGTGCAAGGTAACTCAAAAGACAAGTGCTGGTTCTCCCTGCTTCAGTCAGAAGTGTAAGGGGAACTGGCAACCCTAAGCGGAACAGATTCCAATGGACTCTGCAAGCAAAAGGCAATAAAATAAGTAACCTCCTTATCAAAAATAAGTGCCACAAATATTTAAAATATTACTCAGTATGCCCGCTGACCATGCCCAGGACCATGCCAGTATGCCTATTGACCATCCCTTTTCAAGTAGGTCAATAGACTAGAAGGTGCAGCTCTAAAATAAATTTTGAACCAAAATTTAAAGGTAGTAATCCATGCCCTTGCCTCAATCAAAGATTGACCCAATTCAGCACAGAAAGCTAAATAAGAAACACAATTTGGGACACCTAAAATTTGCCTAAAGAATATTGCTTGAATATCCTCCACCTTTCTGTCAAAAGCCAAAATCCATATAGGTATACCATAGAGCATTTGAGCTAAGATTTTTGCTTTAAAAACTTTTATGACTTCTGGGACACATTGGTTACCCCCAGAGAAATAAAATTGTTCAATTTGGGAAGTTGTGCACTTAGCCAACTTTATTGACCTCTCGCAATGTGACATCCAGCTAAGATTGTAGTTAAATGTAATGCCCAAATATTTAAAACTTTTGGTTTGCTCAATTGGAAAGTTACCAATCAACCATTTCTGTGGGCACCGGCTTTTTGAGAAAACAACTTTTATTTTGGAGTAGTTAATAGATAAAGCTGACAATAACCATAAAAAGCATATAAATATCATTGTAAACTAACTTTTATACATGATAAAATGGTTGTATCATCCGCTAACAGCAACAGTGGCACAGCAAGGTCTCCTAATTTAGGAGGATGGCCATTGATGAGTCCAAAGCATTGAGCCAAATCAATGTGTGCTTAAGATTCATACAAGCTTTGTATAAAAATATTGCCTTCTGATATTTTATGTAATCTTATAGTGACTTGTTTGTTGTCTTAGATCCTTGTATGCCATTAAAGGCATTTGATTTGATTTGATTTTAAAATATTTCTCATATCTCTCTAAATCAGAGACTCTGAAATCCCCTTTTCAAAAATGAGACTAGAAATCACTTGTAAGTCATCGAGGAACAAAATTCAAGTCTGTTGCATCTTAAAAACCAACCAGGAAAAAAAACTTCATCTGATGAAGTGAGTCAAAACTCACTTCATCAGATAACTATCTTCCAGTCATATTCACTCAAGAGATAAATCTATGGTGGTGCTTGAGGGATGGAGTTAATAGAAGACTAATTAGGCATTTTTACCTCAAGTTGCATTCTCATAGTCACGCTCTCTTGCTAGTCACATTAGCTTCCAGATGTCACAAATGTCACTTTATTGGCTGAATTCAGAGCTGCTCCTAAATTAGAAATTACGCTGTTCAGCTATTGAATAAATTATTTTAACACAATTTTGGTCATCTTATGCCTCCATTTGGTGCTGGTACCATGACTGTTTTTATAAAGCCACTCAGTTCTCATTCCTTATATGCTGATTTGGCCTTTGGAATTAATCTATAGATCCCTGAACTGATTTTATTTGAAAAGGTTTGTGAAATTGTGCAGCCTCCCTTTGAGGTAATAGAGTCTCAGGATTTTTATGATTATTACTTGGAGATTTTTCTACTTTGTTTTCCCAATTAGACCTTTATTGCTGGAGGTTCTTCAATAAATATAATTTTGATGGCAGTCACGTGAAATGTGTTTCAGGACTGAAAACTGACTGAATGTTAATGGAGCAAATAATGGTGAAGCTGACAATTTTGGAATAAGAAACACAGCTACCAGTTCCTGGGTTTTGAATCTAAATAGACTTATTAAAGCAATCCTCTAAGTGCCTTCTGGTCAGATCTGAGAATCACACAGTTATTTATTGGTTACAGGCTTAGGAATGCACTTTATAACTTAATTTTTTAATAAAAACTATGCCCCTGGTCAAGTATCACATGCCAGGAGATAACACATTGTTTAGAATAATGCCATTTTACCTAATAAGCAGTTTATTATTTTTGTAGTGATGTCTCACTTCCTCTGGGGAAGGTGGACGGAGCGGTATAAAAGAGGTGACAATCTAAGAGTTCCTCACTTACTGGGTTCACAAGCTTGACAAGTTACTTCTACTGAAAAAAGGTATGTTCAACTTATGGTTTTATTCATCTGTGTATCTCTATATTTTTTCTAATCTAATCAGTTTTATTCCTAGGTGATGCATAGTTATGCTTAACATCAGCTTTTTGCAGCCCCCGAAGGCCAAATATGATGAATGCCATCTAGCACCTCATTTGCCAGGGTGCAGGCACAGCAGGAACAGGCAAAAAAAAGGCCTTGGTTCACCTCCTCTACAGTGTCTGAGAGTTGATTATTTATGAGTTTGTACAACCAACTCTCGTAGAATTGGATTTTCAACTTAACACTGCATCTCTATGTCATTAATGAAAAGTCAAGGACAGAAATAGCTGGATCCATGCCATGGTAACATCAAGACTTGACTACTGTAATGTAGTGTACATAGGTCTCCCCTCTAAATTAACTTAGAGACTCCAGTTCATGAAGACTGCTGCAGATAAGCTATTATCAGGAGTCAGGAGGACTATAAATATTGTTCCTATTCTGTAGTGGAGATGGGCACAAACAGCAACACAAACTAAGAAAAGCCACAAAGAGCCCAATCAGCTGTTTGTGGACAAGCTGTTCATGAGGCCCCATTCTAAATGAACTCTAAACAAACAGGTGTTCGTTGCAAGCCTTGTTCGTCGCTGTTCGTCAAGCCAGACAGCCTGGCACTTGCAATTAATTCTCTTAGCAACTGGGGGCAGGGACTGCCTGAACTCTGTCTGAACTCCTGCTGTTGTCCTGGAAACCCCAATCTAAGTCCAATTTAGCTTGATAGGCAGGTCTTCTTGGCCCAAGTGACTCTGGGCCAAGCTTTTATTATTGGTACATTTCCTGCTGCCTATTTAGGTAGCATTTCTGGGAGTGGTATGGTAGGGATCTTAATGGCTGGAACAGAGCCTACTTGCCCCCACAAACAACGAGCATGTTTGTGAATGGGTCATGTTCATCAATGTTCATTGTTTGTTGTCCGTGGATGGCAATGAACAACGAACACCATGTTCAGTTTTTTTTCTGTTCGTGCCCATGTCTATTCTGTAGACACTCCACTAGCTACCTATCAATTACTGGGCTCAGTCCAGGTTATTGGCTATCATACATAAAGCTCATCATAGCCTTGTTCCAGCATATCTATGGGACAATCTCTTTCCTTATGCTCCCCCACGGCAGCTTCACTCATCAGAAGTCTTCTGCAGATGTTGCCTTGGACAGGGGAAAAATTGACAGCTGCCCATACACGTGGATTCTCCCACTTTATGGAACAGCCTACCTGAAGAGCTTAGGAAAACTTCCACTCCCCTGGCTTTCCACAAACAATGCAAAACTGAATTACCCAAGAGGGCCTTTTACTCAGACAGGAAGGCTGTATTGTAAAGGAGAAGTCTCAGAGAGATGCACCAGGAAAGAGATAGTGACCATAGACTTTGCTACTATGTGCTACTATGTACTATTTGTTGCTTGAAGTATTATCCCACCGGGAAATTCTGTTTGTTTCATCTTTCTGTCTTAGAATTTCTTGTACTCTGTTTCAGCAATTCCTCAACTCAACATTTCTTCTGGTTTTTAATCTTTGCAGATTTGCATTTATATACCCTATTACATGTCCTTGAAATTCTAACTCAGACTGAAATTCTAACTAACTCACACTGTATAATCTGCCTTGAGTTGTAGTGGAAAAGGTGGACTATAAATAGCATTAATAAATAGCATAAATAAATGAATAAAATAGGGAGAAGTGAAAGTGGATGTTTGTAACCAAAACCTTGAACATTGAACCTAGTTCCTTCTAGTTGTTAAACTCAATGTGCCTTTCATCTATTTCAGCCTTTCTTTAACATCCACAAAGATGTGTGATTGTAATTGTTGTGGTTCCAACAACGACACGACCATCATCGCTATCCCGTGTGGCAACCAACCTTGCTGCCAACCTTGCTGTTACTGCCAGCCATGTCAATGTCAATGCTGCTGCAAGCCCTGCCCACAGTCCTGTTGCCGGTGCAACAATTGCTGCTAGAGCATGAAGCACATGTGAAACAACATGATCCTACCAATAGCCGGAATAAGACCAGCACTACAAGTGTCTTTTGGAAGATCTGATCTTCAAATTTCTGATCTCATTATTCATTCAAGCTTTGCACCTGCCTCCTTTCAACATCTCTGATTCTTTTCTTCCTCTCTAGTAACTGAAAATCCTTGTCAAGAAGTCCAAAGAAACAAAGCAGCAGGAGAGCCAGTTTGGTGTAGTGGTTAAGAGTGCAGGATTCTAATCTGGAGAACCGGGTTTGATTCCCCACTCCTCCACTTGAAGCCAGCTGGGTGACCTTGGGCTAGTCACAGTTCTCTGGAGCTCTCTCAGCCCCACCCACCTCACAGGGTGTTTGGTTGTGGGGATAATAATAGCATACTTTGTAAACCGCTCTGAATGGGCATTAAGTTGTCCCGAAGGGTGGTATATAAATCAAATTATTATTATTATTATCATCATCATCATCATCATCATCATTATTATTAGGATTTGAGTCCTGTGGCACTTTAGAGACCAACAAGGTTTTCAGCAAAGGAGGTGTGACTATTGTATAGGATAAATAATTTTGCATTTGTATTCTTCTTATTCTCGTAATGGGCTTTGAAATGAGCATGCATACTTAGACTTCAACAGCTTTAAACAGTTTAAAAAATAGGTGGATGGCTATCATCCATTCTGTGATTTCGCTACATCAGCTGTTGTATTCATCATTCTTCTGACAATTCGCAGCAAATATCATCATGGAACTCTACACTCCAGATTCCCGACAAGGTTCTAGCATAGCAGAAAGACTCCACATTAGATTAAGCAATGATAGATCCATCTAGGAAATAAGAGCAAAAAATCTGAGATTTCATGTTAAAATAACCACAAAAATATGTTTACCTAATGGCTGGTCTTGTGAGTCTATAAGACCACCTTCAGTACAGACAAACAGAATGTTCAGTGCTTGTGAAATAACTTCTCACCTATTTAGCAAATAACTAAACGAATGCTGAACTCTCAGATGGTACAATTAGAGAGCATCCAAACTTAATTAGCAAATAATGGATAATCTTACATTAAGAATCAGCATAGTCTCTAGATTAGCTCTTGGTGTAATTCCTGTGCACCCACTTCCATTCTCTTGATGAGGTTCTGTTCAACTGACATCCTCCTCATATTCCTTTGAATCTGCACTGCTTACTCATCTCATCCCCTTCTCTGGGACACTTCAGATGCAAAGACACATGGGATTCTATGGTGTTATTTGTCTGTGGGACAAATTTAATTTGAATGGTTATGCTAAGAACTGCTTTGTTTGCATTGCATTTTCAATTGATCTTCTTCCCCTTTGCTTTTTTCTATCTCCACTTCCTAGTCAATAAAACTGAACTTGTCATTTTAACAACTGACTCTTTTATGTTTTGTTTCCTGATGTTACTCTAAATGAAACTTGTCTATGTAAATACTTAGGATACCAGAACCAAAGTTGCAAACATACTTCTGAAGGCATCTACACCTGTAATACCCTTATAACCTGGGTAATATAACTTTCCATGACCTTCCAATTCATAATGTGCTTCAAGGAGAAAATTTGAAGCTTCTGTGGTTTAAAACAAACAAACAAATCTAGGCCTGTTATAAAATATATTTAATGACAAGTCCTCAGCAGTCAGGATACGATATAAATTAAACAAAATAAAGTAACAAAAATAAAGCCAAATTTGTTAATAATAGACTAGTGTAAATAAATGAGTTTCAAGTCATTGTATTTTATGAGGGAAAGAATAAAAAGAGTATTTTCAGGAAAATGTAAATACATTATTTTCTGCGGGGCCCCTTACATGTAATAGGGAAAAAAGGATGCAAAGACAGGTCTTAATAAACAAGAAATAATGAACAGAAAAATTCAGAAATGAGGAGATGGATAAGAAGCCAGAGATAGATAATTAAATCATTTCAAAGAAGGATGTTGCAGAATTTCATGTGGAACTTGATTCAAAAATTGGAGCTTCATATTTCCCCAGCAAAACCAATAATATTTAAACATCAACATTTCATTCCAGTGAACACTTGTATTTCTGTCTTGATGGCATTTTTTAAAAGTCTCTTTAAAGTTGGGTTGAGGCAGTCAACCTTGCTGATATGGTTAGATCTTTCAGCAGCCTTTGATATAGTTGATCACTCCATCGTTGTTCATCAGTTAGAATATGGAGTTGGTGTTTGTATCTCAACATTGGTGGATTTGATTTGTTATCTGATTGGACACAGAATTTCCACTGTCTTGTGGAGTGCCTCCATATTCTATTTTGTCACTCAGGACTCTTTAATGTATATATGAGGCCACTTATGTTTATATGAGGCCATTTATATGATTTGGGGCCTGATGGAGAAGTAAGGCATGATAAATTGCCAAAGAAACTCAAGAAATTTGTGGGAAAGATTAACAGCTCCAGATGGGATCCAAATTAATTGTATTTGAAAAATGGATGGTGTCATCATGAAATTCTTGTCATTTTGTTTTTCATGAGTATACATGGGTTCAGCTTCAACTTCCTCCAAGGCCTCATCAGATGAACATGGAAAAGTTCCTATCTCCAGCCTCCATTCCATTATATATATATAACATGGGAACAATTAGGACCTACCCCAATTGGTCTTCAAGTTAATTGAAGGCAGAGGCCAGGATCCACAAATACCACTATGCATCTTACATACTAATAGCCAAATGGCCCCAAACTTAAATTTAGAGTTTGTAGCCATGAATGGCTACAAACACCTGAAAAATGTCCCAGGTTTGCAAAAAATTTGAAATCTAAAAAAAATGGGGGAGGGGAACCCAAAATGATAAAAGGAGCAACTGTAGATTTAAGCAGAACCTTCGGTGACTGTTGCTAGGCAACAATAACAGTTTAGGTAGTATTCCAGAACTTCTGCATATAAAGCAGATGTTCTGTCAGTTAGCCATGGCTCCTCCCATCTGGGAGTTCTGCTTCACTCTCTAAAGAAGGGCAAGAGTCCAGTAGCACTAACAAAATTTGTGGTAGGGTGACTCACGAAAGCTCATACCCTACCAAAAATTTTGTTAGTCTTATAGGTGCTGCTGGACTCTTGCTCTTTTCTACTGCTACACACAAACTAACATGGTTACCCATCTTGATCTAAAGAAGGGCTGTTTAAGTTGTATTTAAGCAACACCTGTGGGGTGAGAGTGATTTGTTGCATGAACATCCGGAGTTGCAGAAAACCACATCCTTGCCTCCTTGTTCTATTCCTCCGCAATCTTGTTGTGTTCCTACCCAGTCAGCTCTAGTATTCCCCAGCTATTCTGGGCTGGCATCCCTAATCATAATTGTTACACCCTAGGGGGGAAATGCTGAGGAAGCTCCAGCAGTGGAAACAAGGCCTCTAAACTTCCAGTTCAACACCTGGGAGAAGAATGACATTTCTCTCGTTTGAAGACCTGCTAGTTTAACTCTGGCTTAAGTTAAAATCCTGACACTCTGCTTGTCCCTCACCTAATTGCACATTGCTTGTTCTTTCTCTTTAATTCTTGAAAGACTTTAATAATTTCTCATAACTAAAAGACAGATGGTGTTATTATTTTCTTGGTGTGGTTTATCCAAAATTTTAAACTCCAGCACTTTTATAGCTGCCAACCACCAGGCGGGGGCTAAATTTCTCCTGGAATTATGATTGATCTCTGGATCATACAGATCAACGCCCTTTGGAGAAAATGGCAGCTTTAGGGGGCAGACTGAACAGCATTAGATTCCCATTGAGCTTCTTTCCTTTCCTAAACTCTGCCTTCCTCTGGCTCGACCCCCAAATCTCCAGGAATTTCCCTTCCCAATGTTGTCAAGCCTTCATGTTGTAGATATCACAAATGTGACACAGTCTAAAATAGCCATCTTGGTCAGGGAAAAGGAACTTTAATTACCCCAAGAGGAAACAAAATTGATTTTTCTCTTTCCCTATGTGACTAATTATCAAGAAGCTGTGAGAAGCAGCACTCTCGGGCTCATGACTCACTGATTTCCCCCAGAATAAAGACTAGCAAAGACGACCAGTACTTAAACAGCAATCAAAGCCCATCAGTAAAATAGCCAAAGAATACAGAACCATCAGAGAGAAGAATCAAGGTACTTTGCTGAACCAAACCAGTTCTTGACAGAAATTAGCATAAGCCCCATAGTCCATCTTAATGAACTCCATCTCTCAAATCACATGACCCTCAACAGCGCAAGAATGTCAGAGGAAGATTGGTGACCCTCAGAATGAGTCACTCTGTCCTGAGACTGACTTCTACCACCACACTAAGGTTATCACAGTATAAGCTTTTGAGAGCCCAGACCTGGATAGCCCAGGTGAGCCTGCTCTTGTCAGATCTCAGAAGCTGGCATTGGATAGTAAGAGGATGGAAGACCTCCAATGAAGACCAGGGTCGCAGAGGAAGGCAATGGGGCAAACCACCTCTGAGAGTCTCATGCCATGAAAACCCCACCAGGGGTCACCATAAGTCAGCTGTGACTTGAGGGCAACACACACACACACACACACTTTCAAGAGTAAAAACTAAAGAACGGAAGGCTTTGAGGGCATGTTAGTGGGGGCAATTTGGTGTTTGCGGCACTTTTTACTGAATTGGCCCTCAACGGGAGTTATTACTTCTGCATCGATGCTGCAGCATCAAGTATCTCTTGTAAAGCTTGCAGGAGCCAAATTGAATTAGGACAGCAGCACGGGAGGAGGCAGCAACTCCTGCCCTCCACCTAAACTGCCCAAGTAGGAGAGTTATATGCATAACTTTGGAGAAGCATATGGTCAGAATATGGGCTCAGTAGTAAGTAGTGGGGCCTCCACACAGGTGGAAAGGTACACTTTACTAATGCCCAGAGGGGCATGGCCCAGGCTACAATCCCCATGAAGGAAAAAAATGCTGATAAACTGTAGATCATGCCTGAGGATTTTTATAAATTTTATTTTCTTATGTCTATTGTCCAGATTTTGCAAGATTTACTCGATCCAGTCAAAAGCTGTTTTAGAGTAGACGTGGGTACGAATGGAAAAAAAACCAAACAAGCTGTTTGTTGTTCGTTGTCATCCACGAACAACGAACAGTAACGGACATGACCCTTTTCATAAACATGTCCGTGGCCCCTTAAAGGTCCCTTTAAACTATCAGCTGGCAGGTGGCAGGCTTGCAATGATCACTTGTTCGTTTAGAATGGAGCCTCATGAACGGCTTGTTTGCAAACACATGAATGGACTATTCGTGGGTTTTTTCTGTTCGTAATCCTGTTTGTGCCCATGTCTAGTTTAGAGCCATAGTCTGAAGCAGAAGTCTGAACTGCTTGGCCACCTGGGTCTATCATACCACGAACTAAAAATCCCAGAGGTCCTTTTGCATAGGAAGGAGGGAGGGAAGGACATCTGGCGGCAAAGCAAAGCACTAGAAGACCATGGGAGCAATTGCTGCTGCTTCTTTTGGAAGGATTCGGTGACTCAGAATATATGTGTCTGATTTACTCGCAGTCACAAACACATTAGCTTCCTGCTGCCGTATCTGTTGGCAGCTATATATGCAAATCAGGAAGTCAAAAATATAAGGAGGTAAAAGAAAGGAAACAAAGAGAAGCTAAATGACATCAATCTACCTTCCACTTTTTTCAAAACAGACAAGGCCTTTCTTCAACAGGCACCAAGGAAGCAGTTGTATAAAATCAAGACGAAAATGGTCTCGGTACTGAATGTGTGGCAGGAGAAACTGATGATGAAAAAAAGCTAGAGGGGTCAAGTTACAACCTAAAATTTAAATATATATTCCAAGAAGGTATTTAGTATGGATGTGCACAAAATATAGGTTAAAAACAAGTTAAAAACATAAGGCCTGAATGGCAGGCTACATACGTATGTTAAAAATTGCTAAAAAGTTCTCCATACACAGATGATGATACAGTTCAATGACCAACACAAAGACAGACAATACGCATTTCAGCCCTAAGGGCTTCCTCAGTGGTCAATTGTATAATATTTATAATAATCAAACACACTCACATTTTCAGAAACCAATACAGAAATGTTCTCAATGCTTTATCTCTTGTATTGTGTCGTATAATACAAATGTTACTGCAGAGCACGACTGCACTCACACAGTGCTTTTCATTTGGTATATTGTGTTCTGAGGCTTGGTTTCCAATGTATTTGGGTGTGTTTCATCAATCTGCAGTTGAAATAAAATGGCCTTAGGAAGCAGTTGAACAAATTCATCTCAGTACTGAATCTGTGGCAATACTGAAAATCATCTCAATACTAGAGATGGGCATGAACCGAAATATGAACCAAAATTCATGACGAACCAGGCCGGTTCATGGTTCAAGGACCAGTGGTTCATCAGGTCCCATTTCTGATGAAGCACCACAAACTTTAGATTGGTTCGTTTGGTTCATTTTTTGGTTCGTCACTGCAGACAACCTGGTGTCAATCAATCAGTTTCCTAGGCAACAGGGGATGGACTTCCTGCAGACCTTCTGCTGACCTGGAAGTGGCCTTCTGCTGACCTGGAAGTGACGGTTTTCTGACCTGGATGTGACGTTTTCACAAACCAAATGAACCGGTTCATGAACTGGGGGGCAGGTTCATGAAAGTTCGTGGTTCGTGGTTCATGAAATTTGATGAACCACAAACCAGATGGTTCATTTTTTTTTCTGGTTCATGCCCATCTCTACTTAATACTGAACCTGTGGCAGGAGCAACTGATGATAAAGAAAAGCTGCCAGAATATGCAACATTCAACTTCAGCATAATGCTTGAAGATAGTCAAGCCAGGAAGCACCCCCCCCCTATTCAGAAGATTTACAAGAAGCAGAAGAGAGTAATCCTATACTATTTGATTCTTTTATTTTCAAAGATCTAGGCTCGTTGCCTGGTAACATTACAGATTCTATCTGTCAAAAAATGGTTAGCTGATGTTGAAAGAATTTTAGATGTTATCTTATTCCTTTCTTTCAGAGGTTTAACATTCCAGGGAGATAATTATCTGACAGGCGATGCACATAATGGTGACTTTCATGGAACTCTTGCTTATTATGACACAAAGCGTATTCCAGATCTTCTTGAAGCACTGGAATGTGCCCTAGAGTTCAACTTGACACATGAAGCACAATCATCAAAGAGGAACATCCTCAATCTCCGCCCTCTCCAGGTTCCACCTGCCAAATCTCCAGGAATTTCACAATCTGGACCTTGCAACTTTATTTGTATACCTTGGCAAAGCTGCCAGATAATCTACAGGTTCCAAGGTGGTCTAACTCAGAAGTAACAGACTCCTGTATAAAAAAATATAATCTTTATTGAATGTATAATAATAAGTATAATAAGTTCAAGTCTCAGCAGATCAGAATGAAGCACTGAAAAACAATAGTGCAATCCTAAGCAGAAATTGGAATTAATGGGCTTAGACTGGAGCAACTCTGCTTAGGACTGCACTGAAAAGCTGCTTAGTCCAGCTCTTACAGATGATACCTGGAGCTGAGTTAGAATTCCACTCCAAAATACAGATGGTTGAGTAACAGCCGGGCTTTCCATGCCAGCAGCCTATGGATTCATGGTTTGGCTTCCTTTTCTTCTCTGCCTTTTCTGGGAGCTCACTTTTCTGCTGTCCCAGAAAACGCAACAAAATTGGAAGCCAACTATCCTAAACCTTTTTGAAAATGGAGATGTCTGAAGTCAAGGGGAAAAGCCGCCAGTGTTCGGTGAGTGGGCCATACTTTTAAGGAAATGTGGAAAGGGCCCATGTCTCCAGTGGACAAGATATCATTCTTTGGGCCCTCTGCTTTGAGTCCCTAGTCCTGGCTTCAGCTTATTGGTAGAAGGGAGAAGTGTCTTTATATAAAGTGTCAGGCATCACTTCCCTCCCTCCTAGTGGGGGCAAGGGATCCCCCGCTCCCAGACTTCACCCCACCACCTCTTATCTGGCTGGTGGGGGGAGGGAGAGAAGGTGCAGGGAATGGGCCTGGGAGCTGTGTGTTCCAGAGCCTTTGTTGTCATGCAGGGGAATGACTTAATTCCTACATGACAACAAAGGTTCTGGAGCGCATGCAAGCCCAGTAAGTTCCCTAAGTGCGCATCTCTCAACACCTGCCCACCCCCCATCCCCAGGTTTGGATCCTAGGGGGACCTGGCAACCCTACTACCTTCTCTTTATTCTCCTTTCAGCACTCCACAAGGTGGGCAGCATGCCATGCCTGCCTTTACAGCTGGTTGTTGCATGTGACAATCTAGATTGTGTTAAGTAGTCCTTACAATCTTCACCATAGACACGATAAGGAAAAATTCCTAGAGAAAGTCATTCTGTGGAAGCCATTTTTTTCTCCCATCCTTCAATTTCTTGCAGGTGGGATTTGGGGACTGGGAGTAGGTAATTACCCTCTGGGAGTAAGTAAATGGGAGGTTTAGCCACAGGATGTGTTGATAGCCACAGATTTTGTCTGCTTTAAAGGAAGATTACACATATTCATGGAGGAATTGCCATCTGTTGTTATCAGCTGCGATGCGTTAATGGAACTGCCATGTAAACCTTCGAACACCAGGGCAGTAGCTTGAGAACTATTTGGAATCTGAAGAAGGGGGCTTTAACTTTCAAAAGCTTATACACTGAAAATCTTGTTGGTCTCTAAAGTGCCACTGGACTCAAATCCTGCTGTTCTATAGTACACCAACATGACTACATACCAGAAACTATCTTTGGTCTCTGCACCCTGTCTCATTTGTCTTCTAGATCCATTTGGGTGTCTGTTGTGAAAAACAAGATGCTGAACTAAATAGACTTTTATTCTAATCCTGCACTGTAGCTCTTATGCTCTTATGTCTTCAATTTTCTTGTTTGTTTTATTTTTTTTCTGAGGTCATTACTGCTGCTTTGCTTTTATGGTCTAGTTCTCTTACCTGATTTTTTAAAAAAAGTATAGCATATATTTGTAATGTGCGTGCATGCGTGGATACACACACATAATGTTCAAACTGCAAACAGATGGGACATGAATATCTCAAATTAATTTATTAATAATAGAGTGATGAAGGAAAAACATCAAAGAATATACAGCTTTCATGAGTTTGGAATTTTATTATTGCCCATGTATTTTATATGAGAATATTTGAAACATAAATAAGAACCCAAGACACCAAGAGGAAAATGAGAATACTATCTATCCTACAGCAGAATAAGCTTGCCTCCTTCACTTATGAGGACAGTTTCTATGGAATAAAGGCTAAGGGACAAAACACATGAAATGTACAGATGCATGTTGGATTCTGCAAGGATTTCTGGGAAATGCAGACTTTTTTAAAAAACCAGCCGCTCGATGTGTATCTCAGCTGGGGAGAATCACAACTGGAGGGATTTTCTCTGTCTCTGTCTCTCTCTTTCAAAAATCCTCCAGGAGCTCAGGATGAAGGGCGATTAGGAATGATGTAACAAGAGGCAGGAAAAAAGCCAAGGTGTTTTACGAGCAAGAGAGAAACCCAGTCCCTCCCATTCTTCTTCTCCTGGCAGGGTCCTGTTACATCCATGCCCCACCCCTGTCTCTGAGCTCCTGAAGGAAAACTGAGCTGCTTAGATTTTCGAAGGAGAGAATCTCTCCAGTCAAGTGGCTGTTCTTTGTAAGAAAATCCACTCATGTCGGTTTTCCTCCAGGAGCTTGGAGGGGAGGGTAAATCTACCAATTCCAGGGAAGCTTACAAGACCCAACATGTGCTCTTCACATATAATACATCTCATGTGTTTCATCTCTAATGAAGGAGGAAAAAAAGAATCTAGCAACTAAAGGAAGGAGGCAGGTGCATAGCTTCAGGTCTTGCACTGTGTGGAGTCACGGGGCAGCTCTGTGTTCATAACAACCAGTGTTGTTGGTGAGGATGTAATTACAGCTGCTGCATCAGGCATCTTCTAGGCTGGCTCATCCTTCTGAAGGCTCCTTAGCATTTCTTTACATCACATTTGGTTTGGGGAGGGCAAGACGATTGAACTGGAGCACAGCAGGATGAACAAGTCTGGCTGCAACAGGGGGACTTGGTCGAGCAGGAAGATTGACCACAACATGGGGAAGAGCAGGAGGATTGACCACAACACAGGGAAGAGCAGGAAGACTGACCACAACATGAGGACTTGGTTGAGCAGGAAGATTGACCACAACATGGGGAAGAGCAGGAAGACTGACCACAACATGAGGACTTGGTTGAGCAGGGGGACTTGGTCGAGCAGGAAGATTGACCACAACATGGAGAAGAGCAGGTAGATTGGCCACAACATGAGGACTTGGTTGAGCAGGGGGACTTGGTCGAGCAGGAAGACTGACCACAACATGGGGAAGAGCAGGAAGATTGGCCACAACATGAGGACTTGGTTGAGCAGGGGGACTTGGTCGAGCAGGAAGATTGACCACAACATGGAGAAGAGCAGGAAGATTGACCACAACATGAAGAGCAGCAGGAGGACTGACCACAACATGAGGAGCAGCGAACGGGGACACAGTAGCAGGGGACACAACAAGACCCACAGGAATTACCGCAGCAGGGCACAGAACAGCACAAGACTGCACTCCCATGGGATGTTGAGCAGCATCCACAGACCATCTTTGCAGAAAGAAGGCAGAACTGAAAGATGTAAAAACAAACATAACAAAGACCCATTGTGTGTGAGTGTGTGTGTTTGCATTTGCAATAGCGAGAAATAGGAGGAATGGCTTGACACATCTATAGAGGCACAATACAAGAAGTAGTGCCTAGATTAGCTGTCTTCAGATTTCTGGACACACCTTGAACATAAGAATAGAAGAGGTTCCTTCCTGCATCTGACTAGGAGTTCAACTAGTCCATCCATCCTGTAATCCATACTGCTTAAGTGGATACCAACAGGCGGAGGTACACAGGTGGAATCTCTGCTGTTGTTCTCCAGTAATTGGCATTCAGATACTGGAACACTTGTGGTCCAGTTAGCCATTGTGTAAAATAGATGCTGATGGATTTATTTCCCACAATAAATTTGTCTAGTCCTAAAACCAACTAAGCCAGTGGCCACCACTTAATATCTGTGATAGTGAGTGCCATAAAGTATGTGTTGGGTCAAAAAGTGCTTCCTTTTTATCTGTCCTGCATCTACAGTCCATCAAATTTGCCGGATATTCCCAAGGTGCTTGACAAAAATTACTTTCTGTCCACTTCCTCTTCCTGCTTCAACACGGGACCCAGTTTTATTTTCCTTCTTTCTCCTTCACGCTGTTTTTTCCTCATGGCACATGTATACTACAGACATACTCTACAAAAGTCATTCCTTCTCCCTTTACAACTTGGGAACGTGGAATGGGAAGTTCAGAGACCACTAAGTGAATTCTTAGTACTCATACTAAGCTGTAATTGCTGAAATAAATGTATAAATCTGTGTGGAATGCTACCCCCCCCCCAAATGTACATGAGAATTGTCAAAATAATAATAACCAAATCCTGAGTTTGCTACATCTAAGCAAGGCACATGGCAAGAATTAACTAAGACACAAAGAGTTCTGCAATTCCTTTGCTAAATAAATCAAACCATTGCAAGACTTCATCTTTTCTGGGGGTAAATAATCTTCATTTGTTCTGGGAGGTAATAATACTTTAATGTATAATAATACTTTAATCTAACAATGTCCATTGGATGAATACTTTATACACTTTTTTCCATGCTCAAAACATCATACATCATTAATCTCGAATGCTCCATGCTCAAAACATCATACATCATTAATCTTTCCAACAACCTTGTAAATGTTATCCTCCTACTGAAGAGAGAGGGATTGATGCTGATAAATGTGGCTGGCTTAAGGGTGCCCAGCAAGTACATGGCATCTCTGCTAAAGTTTTTGATCTGGTCCATTAAACCCAGTTTGATTTCAGGCTGATGCAAGATGAAATATGATGCCCATTGGATGAAGGTTGAAATAGGAGAAAGCATGCACTGAAACAAGCTAATCATTGCTAATAATGCAAGTGTAGCCGTAAAGCCATAAAAGATAATCATCAGTATACAACAGAAACCTTAGAGATCATTCCAGCCAGCTATTTACCCAAGCATCTTAGAATTTTCAGAACGAACTTTAACGAACATAATTATTGTGTGTTATGTGCCATCAAGTTCCTCCCAATATATGGCAACCACCTCCAAATCATCCTGCCATTAACAGCCTTGCTCAAGTCTTGCAAACTGAAGGCCATAGTTTTCTAAAGATCAGAGAGAATGCCTTACCTTGCTTAGAAGTGATCAGTCTTAAGGACAATGAGGTGAAGCGAATGAAGCGGTCTGGGATAGTGGGCTTTTTATACAGCTCTGTGCACCCTTTGCCTAGGAAGTGAGCCATTGCAGAAGATCGGCAAACTCTTCATTAACCACTGGATTGCATTTCTAGCCACTGTGCCATCATCCGGTGTGTAATCCTCGTCTCGAGCTGTCCTCATGAACAAGAGAGTAGTTTTCGTCTTGTATTAACGTTCTCTTCATTTAATAACACTGTAATTCACCTGCAAAGATACTTACAGGATTACTTTAATATTTAAGTAAATGAATGGGATTGATCTTTGGTGTTTGGTGACTAAAGTTCTTGATGGTTAAGCGAATGGTCTCATTACTTCCTCATTCCACAAAAGTAAAGAGTCCAGTAGCACCTTTAAGACCAACCAACTTTATTGTAGGATAAGATTTCGAGAACCACAGTTCTCTTTGTCAGAGAAGTGCTACTGCACTCTTTACTATTTTGCAACTACAGACTAACACGGCTGGATCTCATGCCACAATGTCCATTTTTCTTTTTAAAAATTTAACATAAAAAACACATGATGTTCTATGTATGCGAATGCTATCAAATTGCAACCAATTTATGGAGCCTCTATCAAGGTGTTTTCAAGGCAAGTGAGCAGCAGGGTTGCTTGTCATTATCTTCCTCTGCAGAGCAGCCCAGATCCTTGGTGAGTAGGTGGTTGGAGTAGGTAGCCTACATGGCCCTTTAGGACTGGATGAAGGAATTGTGTTCTGTGTAGTGATGGATGAGTTCCCCTTCCCAATCTTTCCTAATAATGACAGAATCTGGAAAATGGAGCTGATTACTGCAAGTGATAGTGGTACCCGGCTCTCCCTCTTTGATGTCTTCAAGCAGAACCTGAACAGCCATCTTTCAGAGATGTTCTAGTTTTGGATTTCTTGCACAGGGGAGTTGATTCTAAGATCAAACTGGCCAACTGTTTTCAGTCAAGGAGTGGTGTACAGTACATGGGAAAGATGATTAATTAAGTAACTAAGCCAATGGAAGTTTCTATTAGAGATCTTACAAGTAGCTAGCCACTGAGGGCCAAGCTACAAGTGACGAATGACACTTGAACGGCAAGTGTATTTCTTTCTGTTCACTTGCCCTCCACTCAATCCACTTGCCATTCAAGTGTCATTCGTCACTTGTAGCTTGGCCCTAAGTTAGCACTTTCTCAGAAAAGAAGATCATCTCAGGGGGAAAGTATATGTCTGAGGGAAAGATTTGACTTTGACTTTTATCTTTAAAGAAAACACAATAAAATTATAATTCTCAAAGAATCTCACTATTAAGATGTAGATTGTATTGCCCCCCTAGTCGGAATGAAGAGACAGACACAGGTATTGGATCTAAAGGGCCACTTTATTTAATTAACCTCAACACAACATTAATATAACTGCGGCAGGGGAAAGCGGTACAGGCCAAGCCACGGGGTCAAACCTAGACCTCCACCTTGACCTGTCTGGGCGAGCCCCAAAGCCCCGGGTTCGAGCCATCCACCTGGATGGCTAGGAGACCCGGCCGGCCTGGCAAATTGGTTCCCCCCTTTCAAGCTCCTATTCCTCAGCCGTACAGCAGTGAGGGAAGGACTTGCACGTGGGGTTCCCCAGGCAGTCTGCCCACGCGCGCTGGCAGCCGTCACAAGCAGTACCAGCCGCTCCTAGCAGACTCCTCCTCCCTACCAATAGGGAAACGCCAAGGGTGCTCACCGGCCCGCTGCTTTTACCAAACTCTATTCTGCCCATGACACCACTAAACAGCACCACCTAAAGCCAATTTCCAACACCCAAAATCTGGTACAAGGCAGGCGAAAAACCCCTCACCCAAGACTCCAATAAAGGGTAAGGGGAAAAAATTCCTACCTGGCTCCGAATACGGCAACCGGCTAATCCTGTACCAAATAGGGTGAGGAGGGTGGGCCGAGCGACAAACGCGACTGGCGTTGGGTGAGCGGAGCGGCCAGCAACGGCTGCTGACTCCGCCCACCCGAGAAAGCCCCGGATGCCCGGGAACGCTGCTCTGCTCTCCGCCTTCCAGGAGAGCAATCTACGGCCCCCTCCTTGAGCAGCGAAGCTGCCTGGAGGTGTGGCCGAATTGCCCCCCTAGTCGGAATGAAGAGACAGACACAGGTATTGGATCTAAAGGGCCACTTTATTTAATTAACCTCAACACAACATTAATATAACTGCGGCAGGGGAAAGCGGTACAGGCCAAGCCACGGGGTCAAACCTAGACCTCCGCCTTGACCTGTCTGGGCGAGCCCCAAAGCCCCGGGTTCGAGCCATCCACCTGGATGGCTAGGAGACCCGGCCGGCCTGGCAAATTGGTTCCCCCCTTTCAAGCTCCTATTCCTCAGCCGTACAGCAGTGAGGGAAGGACTTGCACGTGGGGTTCCCCAGGCAGTCTGCCCACGCGCGCTGGCAGCCGTCACAAGCAGTACCAGCCGCTCCTAGCAGACTCCTCCTCCCTACCAATAGGGAAACGCCAAGGGTGCTCACCGGCCCGCTGCTTTTACCAAACTCTATTCTGCCACCGCCAGGCCAAGCCTCTGCTTAGGCCCTGGCGCCCCACTATTGGCCTAGCGCCAACCTAAGCCCCAGCCGCAAGTCGTTGAGGAAAATAACATTGCCAGCTTCTGACAGGTGAACCCCATCAGCTCTGTAGAGACCGGCAACTTCGGCCCTGATCCTAGGGTGCGGTAAATATACACCTAAACCCTCGCCTAAAGCTTTCTGAATGGCCCTATTGGCCTTCATCCGAGCCCGTTCTACCGCGGAACGATTAACTGCTTCTCGCCAGACCTGCCGTGGCAACATGGCAGACCAAATGATGAGCACTCCCGGCCAGCGCAGGAGTATTTCCTGCATATCCCATTTGGCTTGGAGAGATAGGGCTCTACCATGTACAAACCCCAGGTCATTCCCACCCAAATGAATGACCAATATGTGGGGCACTGAGCCCCGCCACTCATTAAACAGGAGTGGCAACAAACCAGGCCACCTAAGGCCACGCCGACCCTGCCACTCCACCGTCGCCCATTCACTCAATCCGAGTTGGGACCCAATCTGTGTCCGTCCGGCTTGATGAGCGGCCCAAAAGACCATGCTGTGGCCGCAGATCAAAATCCGACGCTTTTCCCGGCGAGACACAGGACCTAAGAAAACACCATTAGTAACGTTTACAAACTGGAGAGAGGACGAACATAGGAACGATAGGCAGTGGATTTCCATCTGCCCACACCCTGAATAACCTGCACAGGGTACCCCATGGCTGCTGCTGTAGACGCAGCCCCAATCCTAAAGGAATGGGTGCCAAATTTAACTCCTGATAAGCCCAATTTGGCCAGCGCCCTTTCCGTCACTGCCCAGAACTGGTACCGAGTCAGGGGCAACCCATCCTCATGCAGAAACAAAACCCCAGGTGCCTCACCTCGCACCCTCAAATATTTCCGAAGCGCCCTTACTGGACACAACCCCAGGTCATCACATGGCCCGAGGCTAATGACGACCCCTCTCTGCCTCTGATCAGTTTTAGACTTGCGGATCCGGATGGCAACCCCACCCTCAGTAAACGAAAGATCCTGCACCAACAGGGCCCTGCCGGATACATCCCCCTTAGAGCTAGCGACTAATTCACTAACTCGCAGCGCCCCGAAAAACGCCAACAAGGCTGCGGCATGAAACAGTTTGGCTTCAAAACCAGAGGTGCAAATTTGACCCCAAGTCCTACTAAGCCCCTTCAAAATTGATGGGGAGATAGGCACTCTAGGGTCAGCAGGAGCCACTGACTCACGAGACCATCCCTCCAACATTTTACGGACACGGAAGTCCCCCGTGGCCTCAGAGAACCCCCGAGACTTACTCACAAAAGCCAATGCCGCCAACTGGCCCCTGATAGACTTGACTGCCAGCCCGCGACCCTTCTGATGCACACAAAAATGCAACAAATGCTCAACAGGAATGGGCCATAACTGCAACAAGCCCACACCCCTCCTAAAGTCCCCAAATTGGCCTACCGCTCTGTCGTAGGCACGTTGGGTGCTGGGGGCCAACGCCAGCCTTATGGCCCTGGACGCTTCGACCTCCCAAGCTGCCATAACTCCAGGGGCATTGGTGTCGGCTCCGGGTCTGCCTCCGGGGCAAGCTGCCAAAACCGCTCCATCTGTTGGCGAGACAAAGCGTCTGCCACACCATTACTAACCCCAGGAACGTGTTTGGCTTTAAATAAAATGTTCCACCGGAGACAAAGCAACGTAAAGGCTCTAACAAGCCTCATAACCCGGCCCGATCTAGAAGACAAGGAGTTTACAACATGAACAACCGCCAGGTTGTCACACCAGAACTGAACCACCTTGTTGGACAACTCACACCCCCAGAGGTGTACTGCCACCAAAAGGGGAAAAAATTCCAAAAAGGTTAAGTCCCTGTCCAAGCCAATTGCATGCCACTCAGGAGGCCACCGATCAGCACACCAGTGCTTACGGAAGTAAACCCCAAAGCCTAACGACCCTGAAGCGTCAGAGGTAACCTGGAGCTCGGCCTCGAGCAGCAGTTCCTCACGCCAGAACGTGACTCCATTAAATTCCCTGAGGAAGGCGGACCAAACGTCCAAATCCTCCCTCATTCCCCTGGTAACCTTGAGGCGATGACGAGGCGCCCTAAGCAATGCCATAGCGTCGCACAGCCTCCGCAAAAAGGCCCTACCTGGGGCCACCGCTTTGCAAGCAAAGTTCAAGTGCCCCACCAACTGCTGTAGCTCCAACAGGGACACCTTCCGCTTAGCTCTAAATTCTAGCAGCCTGACCTTGAGGTTGGCCACCTTTTCAGGGGGCAGCCTAAAACACTGCTGCACTGTATCCAGCTCTATACCTAAAAACGTCAAAACCTGGGAAGGACCATCCGTTTTCTCGTGCGCCAAAGGAACGCCCAGCTCATCAGCCAGCTGAACAAAAGTGCTCAGAAGCCTAGCGCATTGGCCAGACCCCGCTGCCCCAACGAACAAAAAATCATCTAAAAAATGCACAGAGTCACGACTATGCGCCCTGCGCTGCAGTTCCCACTCCAAAAATGAGCTAAAGCGTTCAAAAGCCGCACAAGAAATCGAACATCCCATGGGAAGGGCCCTATCCATATAGAACTTGCCCTCGAATGAAAAACCCAGGAGCTCGAAGTCATCAGGGTGTACCGGGAGAAGCCGAAATGCCGACTTAATGTCGCATTTCGCCATCTCCGCACCCAAACCACAGCGGCGCACTACCCTAACCGCCTGGTCAAATGAGGTATATCGTACAGAGCACAAGTGCTCCGGTATAGCGTCATTTACTGATTCCCCTCTAGGGTAGGAGAGATGATGGATGAGGCGAAACTCACCTACAGCCTTCTTAGGCACCACACCCAAAGGAGACACCCTAAGGTTGGGCACCGGGGGCCGATCAAAGGGGCCCAAAACTCGGCCCTCGGCGCACTCCTTGGCTATTTTAGCCCGAACCACATCCTCCATACCCAGAACTGAACGCAAATTTTTGGACATAAATGGGGAGCGTGGCCCCTGAACAGGAATCCTAAAACCAAAACTAAAACCCAGAAACAGAAAACGAGCATCATGCTCCCGAGGGTAATCCGCCAGTAACCGCTCAAGGACCCTCAGCTTTACCGGGCTGGGGCCCTTTACCAGCTGCCTGTTGGCCACTAGCTCCCCCGCCGCCAAGCCGTTTCCCCCCTCCACCTTGTCTGAACTTGGGGCAGGCATTATAGGAGTGGTATCCCGCACAAGTTGGACACTCGTGCCGGAACCGGCAGGGCTTACGTCCACACTGGCCCTTGAAGGCAAACTCCCAGCAAAGCAGCCGGGGTTGAACCTGCTGCCCCGCTGCAGGGCGGGTAGAAGACGCTGAGGAAGCCGAGGCTGAACGCTGCACAACATGGCCGCTATCAGATCGATCTCCCATATTGGGCTTTGCAGGCGACATCACCTGCAGCCAAAGCTGCTGGTGAATGCGGTCCCAAGGGAGACTGGGATTAAGGGCAGCACGCATCCGAAACTCCTCGTCGTACTGCATCCAAGCAGCACCCAAGAAGCCCGTGTAGCCCTTGTAAATGATATCCAAATATTGCAGCAGGGACAAAGCCCTATGGGGCTGAGCACGCACGAGCACACCAGCATAGATCAGAAACCCGGGCAACCAATTAGCCCAGGTTCTGTCCACACGACGACGCTTCAGGCGCTCCTTGTCCCTATCATCAAGCTCATCTTTATCCTTCTTTTCCAATTCTCGGAAAAGAAGGGTAAAAACATCAACATATTCACCTTTCAATATTTTGTCCCTAGTGGTTTGTGTCAGATGGTCCCCCAGGGGCAAGGCCGTATCCCCAAAAGGAAGAGCGTTAAATGGTACTTGCCCATAAGACAGGGAGAAATGAGGGTAATAACCCCAGGGCCCCCCCATATAAGGGGGCCAAACACCCATTTGCCCTTGCCCCCATGTACACTCACCACTACCCCAAACGGTCTGAGCCGGCCCACTCTGTTGTACACCAGCCAACCCAGGCCCTTGTTGCTGCCAAGCCGGCTGTCCCGCGGCTGTCCAGGCAGAAGGGAACTGCTGAGAGGTCCCAGCAGCCCCAGGGGACACCGGAGGAAGCAGATGCCCCCATGGCCCCCAAGGCCAAGGGGATCCAGTGTTAGGTGCAGCTTCCTTACCCCCAGGCTCCGTAGGGTCCACTGCCACAGCCACCGGCGCTGCATCCAATCCGGCCTCAGGATCCAGGTCGACCACTGGCTCACTCTCCATTTGGTTGACTGCCTGCTGAGATCTACTGGCGCCGCCAGCCGCCGCCCCTGCAGTGCCTTCCAAGGCAGAAAGACGACGAAGAATATCTCTATTAATAGCATCCCTAGATGCCCCCCGAATGGGCCTGGCTCTACCAGTACCTGGTGCTGCTACCACCCCTTTACCGCGCTCCAAGGCTGCCAGCCGCTGCAAAATATCGTGCTGAGTGGCTTCCTCACCCTCATCGTCCGAAGAGCTAACAACAGGGGCTGGCCGCTTAGCTGGCACCCTCTTGGCAGGCTGTTTGCCCTTGGCACTGCCAGCACCCTTTTTGGGAGGCATAGCGTCAACCAACCCCACTATTCAGTCAGAACAAGTATAAGTAGGCAAGGCTCTCAGCTAAGCAGACAGCCTACTAAGGTCCAAATTGACCACAAAGTAGCCTCCAGCACACCGCCCTAAAGACAGCTAAATAGCTGGGCAACAGGCCACTAAGAGAGAAAAGAGGGGGGGGGCGTTCAATCCCACCCTAATCCCTACAGGGCAAGAGAGGCAATTCCCCTTACAACCCAAGCCACAGAATGGGGAGGGTGGGTGGGCAACAAGAGCCAACAGCCCCTCAGGGAACCTTCCCACTCTATACACTACCCAGGCTGTTATCCCCAGCCAGCCACCCACAATCTCTCCAAACAGGGGGGGGAGGTTGAAAGGCAGCCGAAGCTGCAGGAACTCCCAAGCCAGTCACCCACTACCCCAAACAGGGGGATGAAAACAGCCCAAGCCGCAGGACCCTAACCCCCTGGGTCTACCACGCCCAGGGGGCCGCCTGATATACAGCCGCCAAGAGCCCTGCGAAATAGCAGGCCCAAAAAAGGGAGGGGGCTGCGCAGCGCAGCGCACTGCCGCCGCCGCTGCAGCCGCGTCCAAAACCTCTCCTCTGGCCAGAAGGGGCCCGGCCGAAACGGGTCCTCCGCTGCCGCCGCCGCTCAAGCCGCCACTGCCGAGACGCCCTACACTGTCCCGGATCGCTCGAGCCGCCGCCGCGCCCAATGCTCGGGAAGGCAGAACAACACGTCTGCCTCCTCCGAGCGACAAACGCGACTGGCGTTGGGTGAGCGGAGCGGCCAGCAACGGCTGCTGACTCCGCCCACCCGAGAAAGCCCCGGATGCCCGGGAACGCTGCTCTGCTCTCCGCCTTCCAGGAGAGCAATCTACGGCCCCCTCCTTGAGCAGCGAAGCTGCCTGGAGGTGTGGCCGAATTACTTCTAGAGACCCAGAAAACTCTGAGCCTCTATACTAACTTGAAGAGCTGTAGAACTCTCTTTGTTGGGCTGCTATTCACGGTAAAATAAGTGCATTTTAAAGAAACATGGCTAATTGTTGAGTATGTGTGCACTTATGTGGACACACTTAATATTTTTCTTATCTGGAAACTTGTAAAGGTGCATGTTAAAAACTGAAGACAGTCAATCAATCAAATAGATCATAGAAATATGACAAGCCACAAAACCAGAAGTGTTTCCTGAGAGAAGGTAGGGTTATATAGCAAATACTCCTCCCCCTGGGTGGGGGGGGAGGGGTGGAATCACATTCTCTCTGTTATGGACAAGTGTCCCTCCCAAACAGGCATCAGATTTACAAAATTTGTGAATGTGTAGGCTGAATACATAAACTGGTGCACAATCAAATAAATCACACATATATTAGTTCAAATTCAGATCTGCATTAAACTTCTTTGCAGAAGTTTCTACTTCTGACATTTATTTTATTTATTTATGCATTTATGCATTTATTTAACACATTTTGTTCTGCTTTTCCACCCAAATAGATGTCCTCAGGTAGCAAAAATTAAAATACTGAAAATCTTAAAACAGCATATAAAATACATATGTAAAATATTTATCAACACAAGAAATAGCATACAGACATACAAATACAACACAACCAGGGAGGAGGGGCTATAAAAGTTTACTGGGGGTACACAAAATAAAACAAACAAAAAGTTTTCATCTGTTGGTGGAAGACAATGATGGAGGGAGACAGATTAATCTCCATGGGGAGATATAATGCAGAATTAAAAGTATTGTCATTTTATAGCCCCCCTCCTGAAATCTATGAATTGTACTAAGTACATTTACTAGGTAACGGTAAGGTAAAGGTAGTCCCCTGTGCAAGCACCAAGTCACTACTGACCCATGGCGGACATCGCATCACAATGTTTTCTTGGCAGGCTTTTTATGGGGTGGTTTGCAAAATCAATGTTTTTCATGCTGGCTATTCAAATGATAGGGCCGAGGCACTTATCTCAGCCACTTAACATTGGTGTGTTTTAGTTGTCTTATTCTAAATATAGTTCTTATGTTTCCCTTTAGTTTGTTGAAAGATTACACCGTTGTTAGCTGGTCATACCTTTAATCAGCATGAAGCTGATCTTTTAATGAGAGAGGTGATGTGAGTAAAAGAGCGTGAACTACATGATGGAATGTTGATGGATAACAAAGACTCCGCCATTCTTTGTTGGTGCCTCATTTCCTTGGTGAAGATAGAAATGAAACTCTACCGCTATAATTCCTGGATAGCCAGAAAGAGAGTTTCTCCAGTGGTGAAGTTAAGAGATCCAAGGTTTGGCTGAAAAAATGTAGAAAATAGTATGTTCACTGTGAAGCACGTGGCACATCAAAAATTAACAAGATCCTACAGATCAGTCTAATAAAACTTAGTAAACCTGTGTTTCTCATTTTCATCCTGGGGTCAAAACTTCATATTGAGATAGTTACTCCTTGGTGTAATGAAGGTGTGAAAAAGGTCTAGCAGAATTACAACAAATGAACAATTTGAAAGCATCTTTAACAAGCTATTGGAGAAATGCCTTACTTTCCCCTCCTTCTCGAATGCTGGACCCTTTAAATTATGGGCTCTTTTGGATTCTTTATTTTTGTCTTCCACTGTTTAATCCTCTCCCAGATCCTTCTGTAAACATCAAAATGTTGGGAATGATGTATGCCATATTTGGATTTTTCACTTTTTTCGTATTTTAGCCCAACGTGATTGTATGTAGTGCCAAATTTTGCATGGCATTGCCACTCTGGTTTTTAAGGCATAATATTTCACTTTCTACAAATACATAATCAAATATATTTAAAAATGTGAGAAGAGTTAATTTCTCCCTTTTGTCCATCTTTGAAGCTGCTTTAATTTGCTCAGATGCACGTGGGCAGGGGTGTTTTTATAAAGATGACCCAGTCAAAGCACCCTTTCTTATAGCCAAGCTACAAGTGACGAATTACACTTGCCCGGCAAGTGAACAGACTCACGTGTATTCCCCCTTGTTCACTTGCCTTCCAAGTAGTGATCAAGTGGAGGGCAAGTGGAGGGCAAGTGAACAAGGAGGAATACACATGAGTCTGTTCACTTGCCGGGCAAGTGTAATTCGTCACTTGTAACTTGGCTCTTAGAAAAATTCTCTACAATTTTTTAAAAACTACAGTTCTCAAATGGCTCCATGAAAAATAATTTTAGCAATATGAAAAAAGGGCAATGCTCCAATTTGTACTCATACCTCAGAAATACCAGGTGGTAAATGCTGTATAAGAATGAAGCACTAAGGATGAGACCTGGTAAGTTTTCAAATCTGTTGGTGGATTCAGATCTGTTGGTGGACAACTCTTTGGTTACCATTGTAAACACCAACCCCTTTTTTGTATTGGGAGAAAACAGTGGGAGAGGAAGATGATCACAGGCCATCTTTACTTGCTGATTAGGGGAAAAAAACTAAGTGTTGAACTTTTAAAAAGAAGTCTAACAATATTTGCAGGGTTTCATTTCAGCATAAGAGCCCCGTGGCGCAGAGTGTTAAGCCGCAGTACTGCAGCCCAAGCTCTGCCCACGACCTGAGTTCGATCCTGGTGGAAGCCAGGTTCAGGTAACCGGCTCAAGATTGACTCAGCCTTCCATCCTTCCGAGGTCAGTAAAATGAGTACCCAGATTCCTGGGGGTAAAGTGTAGATGACTGGGGAAGGCAATGGCAAACAACCCCGTAACAAAAAGTCTGCCAAGAAAATGTTGTGATGTGACATCCCCCATGGGTCAGTAATGACTTGGTGCTTGCACATTTACCATTTCAGCATATGTTTTCATAGGGTTGGATCGAGATGAAATTTTTCGCTCAAGCAAGGCTCTTCCTTCAGAGAAATAGATCTTTTCTTCTTCCCCTCCCCTCTCCTTCTCCAGCCCATTCATCTCCCCAAAATGCTGTTCCTGGAAGGGCAAAAACAGAGTCTTCAGCAGGAAAAAGGAATTGGTGGAGATGACTCTTCGTCTTTGATGAGGACAGCTCCGGGTTTGGAGATTCCTGGAGATTTGAGGGTAGAGCCTGGGAAGGGCAGTGTTTGGGGAGGGGAAGGAGCTCAGCAGGATTGTTTTGCTGTAGAGCTCAGCCTCTGAAGCTGCCATTTTCTCCAGAGGAACTGCTATCTGGAGATCAGTTGTAATTCCAGATCTCTGGCACCATATGGAGGTTGGCAATGCTACGAGAGAAAAACTTACTGTAGATCTAACCCAGGGACTAGAGTCTATTTTGTTAGAGCCAAGCTACAAGTGACATTTTTCATGTGAAGGACACTTGATCATTTTCACAAGTTTTTCTGGGAACTGAAGTCCCTCTCCTCCGCCCCTTTTCCTTCTGTTCCTTCCCCTCTCTGTTAGAATTGCTGTCTGAAGAGCCAGAGGAAGCCAGCAGCAGCAGCGGCTTTTGCAAATCGTCTTGCTCCTGGGGAGCTGCTCTGAAGAAAGCTGACATGTTGGTGAAGCTGAGCAGGATGCCGAGGGAAGGGAGAAAGTTGCAGCTGCCCGCCCCCAAAGATCGTTGAGAGCAGGCTTGTGACTGGAGGAACGATTTGCAAAAGCTGCTGTTGCCACTGGCTTTCTCTGGCTTTTCAGGCAGTGATTCTAACAGAGAGGGGACGGAACAGAAGGAAAATGGGTGGGGGAGAGGGACTTCAGTTCCCAGAAAAACTTGCGAAAACGATCAAGTGTCCTTCACGTGAAAAATGTCACTTGTAGCTTGGCTCTCAGATGCAGTGAATTCCTGCTAAGCAGACAGTTGTACATTGTGGAATATAATATCTACCATGGATTTGCTCAGCTAATTAGGAGGGAGCTCCAAGAGTGGGAATTTGGGGCGGGAAAAGGAGCCCCAGCATCTTGTGTGCTGTAACATCACTTCTGGGGATAACCCAGAAGTGAATAACGGGTAGCTCAAGGAATCACATGGTTCCTAGAATTGCAGCAGTTCTTAGAACTACCTTAGGTCACCTCTGGGTTTCCCCTGACAGACCTACCCCTGACTCATCATCGTGAATAACGTATCCCACATGCTTGCACTATTCAGTTTCCCATCCCTCCAAGTTACCTGATGTTTGTTCAAGTCATACAGTTTGAGAAAGATGACTAAAATAATTATTCGCATTGTTAAAAAGCAAAATATGACAAATGGTTGAAAATTGTAGTTGTCGTGAGCACTAGAGATAAAACATTTCCTTAGCCCCTTAGGGAAGAGTAAAAAAAAACAAATCTGCATTTGACACGGAAGTTCTGGAGTGCTTAACAACTTCAACAGGCAATGACTTGGAGAACTACAGAGATGATGAAGTCAGCTACTGACTCAAACTTTTTAGACAAAAAACATTCAAAAGCAGAGTAAAATGATACTGGGAGTACAATATATAATGGTTTATTTTGTCATATAAAGAAACAATGTAAATGTTACCATTTGTGCTTGGAAATGTCTGGGTTATTAAGCTTACGATGGTCTCAGAAGTATTCAGACCTGGACTTAAACTATGTGTTTTGATTTTTATCAATTTGTTTTGATAGAGGATGGCATGGAGTTCTTTTCCGCTGCCCCAAAAGTTGGACCAGAACTAGCAGCTTGAAATTAAATCAAATGAGTTTTCGGCTAAATATTAGGAAGAATTTCCTGACAATGGTTGTTGTGGGTTTTCCGGGCTGTATTGCCGTGGTCAATACCACGGCAATACAGCCCGGAAAACCCACAACAACCATCGTTCTCCGGCCGTGAAAGCCTACGACAATACAATTTCCTGACAGTTAGAGCAGTCCCTGAGTGGAGCAGGCTTCCTCGGGAGGTGGTGGGCTCTCCTTCTTTGGAGGTTTTTAAGCAGAGGTTAGATGGCCATCAGACAGCAATGCTGATTCTATGAACCATGTCAGATCGTGAGAGGGAGGGCAGGAAGGGTTACATCAGTGCTTAGTTCTTCTGGCCTTTTCTTACATGCCCAGGTTAAGGCTGATCACAATTTGGGGTCAGGTTGCAATTTTCCCCAGACCAGTTTGGCTAGGGATCCTGATGCAGTTTTTCCATCTTCTGGCCATGGAGTAAGGGTCACTGTGTGGGGAGGGGAAGGTATTTGGGAATTTCCTGCATTTTGCAGGGGGTTGGACTAGAGGACGCTAGAGGTCCCTTCCAGCCCTGTGATTCTATGATTCGATTATTCTATTATTATTTTAAGATGGAGCAGAGGGATATAGAAATGGGAGTTTTGGCTGAAACAGTGTTAACAATAACAACCTATTGAGTATTCCTAAAGTCAGTGTGAAGGAAAGAAGTAAGTCTCCTAATTCACTGAGCTCTACTCACAAACTCCAGGAGCATCTGGATGTATTCTCTGGTAGAAAATGTCCCAGCAGAGTCAATGTTTGAGACGAGATATTTGCAGGCCCAAGAAATAGACGCACTTAGGAGGAGGCCAGCTGACAAAATGGGCACCTGCATGCCTATGTCCCTGTTCAATAATATCACTTTCAGAAGTGATGGTGTTTTTGTGCCAGGGCTGATTCTTTAATGAGCAGCTCCAAACATAATAAAATATAATGATTGTTAAAGAATCGGCCTCGCATTATGCCTTCACTTCCAGGTGACACTGGAAGTGATGTCGTTGACCAGAGCTGGTGCACATGCACATCAGGAACACATCCCATACCCCCACCTACTGCCAGTTACCAAGATGGTCCTGACAACCTTAAATATTCCTAGCAGTTTGGGGGCAGAGCGTGGGTAGAATGGAGTTTGGAGAGAGGAAGGAACTCAGCAGAGTTGTAATGCCACAGAGTCCAACCTCCAAAGCTTCCATTTTCTTCAAGAGAACTGATCTCTGTTCTCTTGAACTGATCAGTGGTAATTATGAGAGATCTCCAGGCATCACCTAAACACACCCCACCTCTTTGGCTTGCAGGCTTTTACCATTATCTCATTTCCCCTCCTCTGGAATTAACCACTCCCTTTCTGTTCGGTTGCCAGACTGCATCTTGCCAGATGTCATCACCCACTAGATGGCGCTGTTTCACCAGGCCCCACTTTGCAAAAAAAAAAGCAGACCATAATATTTTAATAATAAATGAATAAAAAAATCTTAAAGCCTGACATACATAGAAAGTAAAAGGGATTATTTATCTGCTTCAACTTTGACAATCCATCAAACGTGTCCAGTTGTACTATTACCATTGAACAAAAGAAATCCCTTGAATCTTTATGGATTGATCCATATCAACATAAAAATGTATTTACACTCCAGTTGCTTTTTTTGCCTCTTTCTCTTCTGTTACTCCTTACAAGGATACAGACTGACACATCTGAATTAATATACTTTCATAACTAACAACATTTGCCTACTTTAATTTTGAAAGTTTTTTCTTGCAAAGGTTCTTTGTTTCTTCAAGGGAATATACTGAGCTATTGTACTCCTCTACTTTTCTTGTTATCAATGTATTACTGATATAAAATTGCCAATCGTTTTGTCTTTAAAAAAGACTTTTAGGAATCTATGATAAGTAAAGGTATATTGTGTTGTATGGTTGCTGTTCACATTCTTATAAGTGTGGGTGAGTTTCTCTTGTGTGCACTGGTTGTCTGTAATGGCTCTGTTGCTTCAGTCTCAAATTTGAGCTATAAGGCAAATTACAAGACAGAAATCTTACATGTTTTCCTGTTCTTGGTGCTTTCTTTTGTAAATGTTGTCAGTCCATGACAATCTGCAGTGTAATCTAATGGTGTCTCCACTCATACAAAATAGCAAATGCTTGTGAACAGAAGTGCATCCCTTCCGACACATTTTGAAAAAGCACAGTGGTTGATTGGACTTCAGGGAGGGAGATGTATTTTAATGCTAAAAATAAACTAATTGCAAATAGGCTAACATACCAAGAAGAAGAGCTCTAATCCAGGAGTCCCCAATGTGATGCCAGTGGGTACCATGCCACCGGCTCATATCTTTCCTTGTCCCCACCAAGCACTTTTAGGATGTGGAGCTTTTGCCCAGCAGGGCTTCTGGTTGGCCATTGGAGATCTGGTGGGCTGTGCTGAGTTTTAAAAAGTTGCTTTGGCAACAGTTGCCAACACGGCACAAGGATGTCTACTGAGAGCTAAACTACAAGAGATGAATTAGACGAGGATGCTCACATGAAGGGAGTCGCAATGTTAGCAGGGAAGCTGAGTTTTAAAAGACAGATCGGAAGGCTCTGTCAATTTCCTCTCTCTACAGAGCCACAAAGATCACTGCTCAGAGGGTTTATTTCCTCTTTGCCTCCTAGAAGGGGAGGTGAAACTGACAGAGCACCTTGTGTAATTCATCTCTTGTAGTTACTCTCTGAGTGTCTGAAGGCAAATTTGGGCATTGTTGAGGAAATATTTAAAATATGCTTATTTCAATGGGCATCCTGTTAAAAAAGAGCTACTTCCTGAAAAATTAAATCATTACCTTTCATCCATTTAGCGACCCTCGTGTAACCTGTCAAAGCTAAATGGATGAAAGGAGAATGAGGGAAGCTGCTTTGAGCCCTGTATGTGAAGGGGAGAGAGAGAGAGAGAGAATATCCAGGATGCCAGCATTTTTATATGCAAGGTTTTAAAAAATAAATAGCATAGGTGAGAGGTGGGAGGTGATTCTTTATTAAACATAAAAAGCTGCTTCTCTGCATTGTCATCTGGTACATTCTTCTTGGCTCAATTTATAATAAATCAGATTATTTCAGCTTTTAATATTTATTGTGAGATCCGTCTTCCTGAATTAGTTGCATCTTTTCCCGTAACAAATCCATTAGTTTGGAAGACGCAGCACGTCTGTGTGGCTCCCACGCAAAAGAGTAGCCAGCCAGTTGGAGCTTGTGAATCTGGTATCATTCCAACAGTCCCGAAGGCACCAACGTTCAGTGATGCAAAGGGATCTCAACAGTATTCATTGGCTGAGGTCTGCATTTATGTCCTGAAGGCTCCTGACTCCGAAAAGGTTATGCAACTCTCTGATATGTCTTCCTAGAAGTCATCCTTTTTCTTCTTTTAAAGAAATACAATGTAACTATGAGTAAGTGTTATGTGCTCCTCACTTCCCCAAGGCTTTGTGTGATCTCAACTCATAGAATCATAGGGTTGGAAGGGACCTCAGGGGTTATCTAGTCCAACCCCCTGCACAATGCAAGAAATTCAGTAACCTCCCTCCCCCACCTCATGTGAGGTAATGACCAGTTCCAGGGACAATTCTGTGTCTGGTCTGAGTTTTCTTTGGATAAAAGAACCTTGATGAGTTAGGTTGCTGATAACATTTTATTGGTTTACCAATAAATATGTTCAGCACATGTAGGGGCAAACAGGAAACCCTACGAGCTGAAGCTTTGCCACCCTGCAAGAGAGAGAGGGAGAGGTGTCTCCTGAGAGAACTTCTGAATGTTGTGGCACTTTAACTAAGCCGTCTCTCCTCTCTCTGCAAAGGAAATGGTGTCCTGTTTTCACATTTGTGGCACAAGTTCCTCTCCATGGCTCAGTCAGCAGTAGAGTACCTCTGGAAAAGAAGAAGAGTCCAGTAGCACCTATAAGACTAACAAAACTTGTGGTAGGGTTGGAGCATTCATGAGTCACAAGTGAGCTGTGACTCATGAAAGCTCCTCCCCTACCACAAATGTTGTTAGTCTTATAGGTGCTACTGGACTCTTGTTCTTTTCCACTGCTACAGAGAGATTAACATGGCTACCTGTCTTGATCTATCTCCAGTAGTGCACCTTGTGTTGTATAAAGAAGACCCCCCCTTTCAATCCCATGACTCTTCAGTTAAAAGGATCAACTAAAAAGTGACATGAAAGGCTTCTGCTTGAGGCCGTGAAGAGCAGTTGATGGTCAGAGTAGACAATACTGACCTTGATGGACCAATGGTTGGATTCAGTATAAGGCAAGTTCATGGGTTCATTTCCCCAGCAGGTGACGATTTCCAGGGACATATTGACATCAGATCTCTAGAGAGAAATCCGTTTGCTCTATCTTTCAACAAAGTCAATGTTTGCTCTCAATAAACATCTCTATCTCTCTCATGCACATCTTTACATGCCGTTTTCCCTCCCCTCAACTGGGAGAGGTCACACTTCAGAAGCACTGATTCAGGAACATCACTTAACAATTAGCTCCCATTGTCATTAACAAACATTAACATTCTTTTGATTCCTGTCAAATGCTACATCGAGCCAAATCACAGGGATAGACCCATTCACAGCAATCAGGCAACAATTACAGAGGATTGCAGGAAAGATGACAAAATACGGAAGCAACTTACATGCATGGCTTTTTTTCAGCAGGAACACGGTGGAATGGAGTTCCGTCACCTCTTGAAAATGGTCACATGGCCGGTGGCAGGCACGGAGGGCCATCTAAACTCCCCTCTGTCTGGAGATCAGGGGGCGATGTGACCATTTTCACCAAGGGTGATTTAAACTTTTAAAAACTCCCCCCTTGTTCCAGCTGACCCAAAGTGACATCATTGTGCAGTCCTGAGTTTCATCATAGAGTTCCACCACCTCTTTTCCCAGAAAAAAGTCCTGCTTACATAGAATATTTTACCTTTGATTTCCAATTCCTTTGGAGAAAATAGGTATAGTAAGTTTTCCATAATTAAAAAAAATGTGGATAAAATAGGAAAAGCAGCAGCAGCAGGCCCTGGCACCTTCCTGGTGGAATTCTGTCTGTGGAGGCTTGGCCTCAACAAGATCTGCTATCATTTTGCCAAGCCTGTAAAACAGAGATGTTCTGCCAGGCTTATGGGGTTTGCGGCAGACGAGCCACCCAACCAGCCCCTCATAGTGGGGGGATATTTGCCAATTCTATACTGGCTGAGTTTTAACCGCCTTGCCCTGTGGGCCTGAGGTGCTATGTAGGGCGCAAATGAGCTGCCTTGTTCATGTACAAATGCTGTATTTCACGGTTGCTACCAATGTTTTAAATTGTTTTTAAATGTCTGATGTAAATCCACTCTGAGCCCGCTCGCGGGGAGAGCATACTATACATTAATAACAACAACAACAACAACAACAACAACAACAATAATAATACAACTATGAGTGGCATTAGTAGTAGGAAAAGGTAGTACTAGTCATTGTTGTCATTTTAATAGTAGTCACATTTATGTGGCATTTTGGGCATTCTAAATGTTTCACATATCTGAGTTTGATCTGCAGGATTTGAGTCTAGGGGCACCTTAAAGACTAGCAAGGTCCAGGGTCAAAGCTCCCTTCTTGAGATATGTCAAAGTTTTGACTCTCAAAAGCTTATGCCCTGAACTCTGGTTGGTCTCTAAGGTACCACTGGACTGAGATCCTGCTGTGCTACTGGAGAGCAACACGGCTACCTACCTGAAGCTATATTTTTTGATATAACTTTAAATGTAACATTAGTCAATATTATTATCCTATATTGCTGATGGGGAACTGAGGCTATAAAGGGTTAATTCACGCACACAAACATGATACAGCGCTTCATCCGTGGCTTCTTTTCTCACATCTCAATGCGTGACCTGATTCTGTTCAATATGATGTTGCCATTGCGGTCAGTTGATATCAAACCTATCTTTGGTGACTGAAAGTCTACAATGGCAGCTCAAGAAGGACTGCAACCTTCTAGAGGCTGTTATTCCTGTATGCCGCCCCCACTTCCACCCACTCTTTGCCACGTTTTGCTGCGACATCTGGCTGCCTTCGCCTGGAGCATCTAACAGGCTTTCTTCCTCTTTTCCCAAAAAACTGTAGTCACATTGCCGCAAACCTCTTGGAGAATTTGGAATTGGTCTCATAATAATTCTGAAGCCTTAATCCACAGCTTTCTGCACCTTGCTTACAGAGGTTTGGGAGACCGAGGAGAGAGGAAATATTAACTGCTTTGACTTCTGGAGTGGGGAAGACAGAAGAAGTGTGAAGATAGCTTGGGGGAGTGGGGGTGGAGGCTATTGCCCTTCCCTCAAATCTTTCTCCCAAGACCACTGCATCATCCTGCCTCATCACTAAGCCTACTCACAAAAATTTAAAGGCCCTTTCACACCTACAAGTCTTCTCTTCACCCAGAATGTGGTTTGGTTATACAGCATCTTCTTTGTATGCAGAAGGTCCCAGGTTCCATCCTCAGGATCTCCTGTTAAAACAATTAGATAGTAAAGGATGTGAAGAATCTTAATTGGAAATTCTGGAGAAGTGCTTCCAGAGTACAGAAAACTGAGCTGGACGGAAGAGCTGTGTCTGGAGATGGGGAGTCCCCTACCCCGGATTAACCTGCCCATAAGAGAGCGATGGAGGCAGGAGGCCCTGGGCAGAGAGGGGCCGGGCCGCACATCAATGGGGCCAATGGCCCAGGCCACGGCTGTGGTGGTGGGTAGCCAGCCAGGCGGTTCCAAGGCTGCATCGCCACCACTGCTTGAGGCTGTGCTGCTGTGGCAGCCCGTGGTTTCCACCCACGAGGGCAGTCCCTGGTCGGTAGGGACACTGGCGGAAGGTAGGCCTGTGCAACTGCACAGGCTCTGGCTGGTCTGATGAGGCCCTGCCAGTCCCACACTGTGGGCTAGGTCACATTGGACAGTGGGGTGGAGGTGGGGAGAGACAGGCCGGACAGCTGCCCCTTAGTTGGGCAAGGGAGCTGGCCAGGGAGGGCAGAGGGTGGTAATTGGCCAGAGCCTGTGGAAGGGGTGAGCTGGTTCCGAGGGTGGCTCCGTAAAAGTGGGTAGGGGAAGGTGGGCTGGGGAGGAGAGTCTGGTGGAGCTTGGTTGGTGAGGAAGAGAGAGCAGTGAGAAGAGAGAGCAGGGCCTGCCCTTCCAGCCCACAGCAGGGCGAGAGGTTACTGTATACCCCTCCTCCTCCCATTCTGAGGCCTGCCACCCTGTTTACCACTGGCATGGGGCAACCTGGAGGGCAAGACCCTCCCAGGCTCTGACCATCCTGAGGCGGAGCCTGACAAGCCATCTGACTCAGTATAAGGCAGCTCCATGCGTGCAATTCACCTTTTGATCATGGAACACCCAGACAGGTGTCAACACTATTCTGGTCATTTAGATGGCTACTAACAGGCATCTATCGCTAGCCAGACAAATGGCTATCACTTTTTTGGAACTTCATTTCCTGTCTTCATGACTTTGAGAGGCTCTGAGATTGATAACTGATAATGTTCAGTCTGAGGATGTGAGCAGTGTTTGGAGGTTTATATTCTGAGGATGCCATTGGCCCCAGGCCTGCTCTTGGATAAGCAGTTGGCAGCTGTGGTCAGAGATGCCTTTTATCAGCTTTGATTGGTTAGCCAACAGCAGTCTTTCCCGGGCAGAAAAGATTTGGCCACTATAGTGCATGCCCTGCTTGTATCTAGGTTAGCTTACTGTAATGCACTGTTTGTGGGGCTGCCTTTGAAATTTTTTTGGAAACTTCATTAGAATGCTACAGCCAGGATTCTAACTGGAGTAGGTTGTAGAGAACACATCATTCCAGTCCTGGATTACCTACACTGACTCCCAATCTGTTTCTGTGCAAAATTCAATATACTGGTGTTGACCTGTAAAGCTGTACATGGTTTCGGGTCTGAGGGCCAGTGCATCCATGGAGGCGGTGCTGGCAGCTGCCTCGAGTGCTGAACTCTTAAGAAGGTGCCATACCAGTCCCCAACGACTCCCCCCAACTCGGAAGTAGGCTGCGTCCCCGCTTGCCTCTCTGCCTCTTTGCTGCTGCCGCTTGCTTCGGCTCAGCTCCCGGCAATCTGGGTGCCCAGGAGGCACGGCAGCAAGTGGGGAAGCAAGTGGGGAAGCAGGCTGCCTCTGTGCCCCTTCGCCACTGCCGCCTGCCTCAAGTGAGGGGGGGCGCTCCTGTATGATGATGTCACAAGTGGTCTCATTGCACAGGGCCCGAGTGAGATTCTCGGGGCAAGAGTCACCACCTCCTGCCCAGGAAGCCCCACAACCACGCTACACTCATGCCCCTCCCAATCACCTAGAATACTGAAAGCGGGCTGGAAAAGCTGGAAAAGGTATAATTTTCAAGATGTATTAAGAATTCATCATTTTAAAGCCTACAATATCAAGTTTGTTAGCAGGGTGGTGGTGCAAGTAGGTATCTTGCCTCAGGCGCCAGAAACTCTGGCAAAGGCCCTGCGGGCCAGGATACCTGAAAGACTGCCTACTCCCTTATAAACTTACCCAACCACTACAGTCATCTTAAGAGGCCCTGCTTCAGGTGTTGCTACCTTCTATGATTAAGTCGGTGGAAACCCAGGAGATCTTCTTGGTTGCAGTACTGCTACTCTGAAACTCTTTCCCCAGAGAAACTTGCCTTGTCCCTTTTATTGCTATCTTCCACCTGCAAGTGAAGTCATTTTTTGATTTCATCTCAAGGTCCCTCAGTGATACCTCCTTCCTACCCAGTTTTTAATTGTTGTTTTTATGTATGTGTCTATTATTGTATTGTATGTGTATTTGAACATGGGCCGATTCCAGATGACTAACCTTAAGGCGCTTCATGCCGCCCTCTTCCGAATCGCGACGGGGAAAATGCGAAACATCGCGTTTCCTCACACGAGTTTTGTGTGACGATGAGCAAAACTCGCGCGAGGAAACACGATGTTTCGCATTTTCCCCGTCGCGATCCGGAAGAGGGCGGCATGAAGTGCCTTAAGGTTAGTCATCTGGAATCGGCCATGGTTTTAATTCTTTGGATTATGTGTTTTGTTTGGTTTTAATGGTTTTTAAGATCTGTTTTTAATTATGCAGATTTTCCGTGTGGTTGGTCCCAGTGAGATAGGCCTTGGTGGCCCAGCTGAGGGCAAGAAGGGAGGAGGATACATTTTGTAACCAAACAAGCAAGAAAATAAAATAACACGTAAGCTTGAAGCAATGGCATCCCTCATTCAAATTTGTGAAGATAGAATGACAGTTGTCGTGGCTTCTGAATACAAAACCCAATTTCCTTTTTGTCCCCATGTTTCAGGAAAGCTGCTAACATTTTAGAATATTTTTTTACCAATTAATTATTGCCTTGTTTATAAAAGACATATCAGATTTTTGTTTTTGTTTTTTGCTTAACACAACGCAACCAAAGGGTGTAACCTAGGAGTAATCCAACTCACTATATTGTTACGAACTCCTGGCAAAGGATATATCAACCAAGCATTTAATATATATATTTTTCAATTTTATAAGAAAGTGCAAAGTGCTGTGAGTGCAGTCAAAAATCAATATATACAAAATCATTAAAATTCTGACTCTTAATACATAAATATAAATATTGATAAATACTATTATTTCATCCGGTATCTGAAGTTGATGTACAAAACTGATGGAATTATCTTGGGAAGACTTGAACAACACAGTTCATTAGTCCATGAAAGGTGTAAGTGCTGTAGATGTTGAGGTAGATAATATTGGAGTTGTCAATAAAGTGCAAAGGCAATCTTCAAAAAATCATGCTGCATTCATAGTTTTTTTGTGCACTAACCTCTCTGTCTGTCTGTATATCTATATCTATATCTATATCTATATCTATATCTATATCTATATCTATATCTATATCTATATCTATATCTATATCTATATCTATATCTATATCTATATCTATATCTATATCTATGGGCCAAGCTACACATGACGAATGACACTTGAACGGCAAGTGTATTTCTCCCTGTTCACTTGCCCTCCACTCAATCCACTTGCTGTTCAAGTGTCATTCGTCATGTGTAGCTTGGCCCTATATCTATATCTATATACACACTGTCCAAGCAGTGCTATGTACACTATAATGCTTCTAGTACTTTCCTTATCAGAATTTCTTCCCAGATTTTATAGATGTGAATTGACTGGTCTCCTTTCCAAACCAAAGAGATGGAATCCTCCATTGTTCCTTTACTCCCTTTGATTTTTTCCAAACAGTACTGTGCATGTGCCGTTTGGTGCAATTTTCACTCCTAAAGTTCATTTGCATCGCCTGCCTGCTCTGCTTGCCTGATGTGCCCATTGATAAGACTCTGTAAACAAGCAATTTAGATGTGGTTGTATGTACAGTTATACTATTATTCTTCACTGTGGGATGTGTAGCAGTAAACAGCTCACAAAAATAATTGTACATATCGAGAGGATGTTAAAGTCACTTCTTTACATGGTTTTCCCAATACACGTGTGCTCATTTGTAATGTAAAAGGGAATAAAGCACATGAATGTTGCAGCAAACTGTGCATGCTCCCATTCTGGAATTAATTAAATTAGTTATAATTATCATTCAATTATTAATTATTTGCGTAATTATTTCTGACTCCTAAGCGGGCTTTCAGTTTTACGGAGCTACTGATCTATATCTGCTTAGAAAGGAAGCACAATTTTGCATTCCACTTTGATCTTAGATGTTCAGCTCTTCCAAAGGTTTGTCATTATTTCTCCAGGGTCTTTTTGTAGAAATCATTAGTACAGGCAAAAAAGAAAAAGAAAAAAGTTAAATGCCGTTGAATATGAAGATCTGAAATTAAACATAGTGTTTGTTCCCAATATGCCATGGTGAAAGAGAATGAAACTTCAAAATTTGTTCTCCCAAACTCAAATAGTTTAATTCTCCAAGAAGCACAGAAGACATTTAATAATGTGTTGGATTCTGCTCTTGTCTGTCTTGTAAATAGCAGTGCCTTTCCACAACAGGCGATACCTTCCCATGATGCAAGGGAGTTGGCTTTGTGGGTTTCATCACCCACACAGGGCCTAGCCAATTTGCTATTAGATATAATGGTCATTGTAATGTTGTTATTGTTGTTTCCTCCTGTTAACAGTGAGTGCTACACTGTTATTAGCAGGCAGCATGTTTAGTCATATGGGGCAATGCTCTTTTAATGTAAGGTGTGACTATAATCAAGGAGGACTGACACACCTGATAGAATCAGAGAATTCTAATCTGATTCTACACCCAGAACATTTAAACTGATTCCAGAAAAGGGAGAAAGGGGTAGGGACCAAGTATAAGATGATCTACTAGAATCCTACTCAGGTATATTTGGTGGGATTTACTCCCAGGAAAGTTTTCAGACTATAGTACACCTGGCATGATGACTCCACTCTTGGGTTGGGCCGAAATGACATCATTGTGCTGAGGATGCTACTCAATCCCTTACCCCATTTCCCCAGGGAATTTCCTACTACAACCCAGCGGGTAACGGGAGCGGGGAGCAGAAGGTCTCCTGTTACTAGTTGGAAACCAGTAAACTCTACTGGTATTGAAAGCTGCTGAGAGGTCCAGGAGAATCAACTGAGTCACGGTCAAAGTGTCAGGTAAGATACCTTCAGGTAACAACAGGTTCATTACTAAAGCCAAGCCATAACATCCATACTAGTGTGGTAAGAATGTGGGTTAAGTAGGGCAGTTTGGGAGGAATTACCATTGGAATTATCTCAGAAATACACCATTTAGAACATCTTATATTATAGACAGGGTGGCATACTTAGTTCTCTTATTATGTTTTTTATCCTGGCAACAATGCTGCGAGGTAGGTTAGGCTGCAACAGAGGCACTGACTGAAGGTCACACATCAAACTTCATAGCTGAAGATGGCTTTGAATCTGGGTCTCTTCAGGTCCCAGTTGAACACGCCAACCACAATACTACACTTGGTCTTCTTTCACACTATAAGATATGGGGGGCCCAGACTTACCTGTGCCCCCCCGTTGCCGCCGGCGGGCGGGGGAGCGGGAACCGCGTCGGCCGCCATGCTCGCTGGCTCGCCCGGCATGCCCCGGGCGAGCCAGCGACCAATCGGTTCAAACCCCGGGCCAGCCAATCGCGGCGGCCCGGGGCCGAGCCGACGGTGGGCGGGGCCGGCCGCCCGCCCCGGGCGGCGGTTCCCTCCAAGGTCCGGCAGCCGGGTATTTAACCGGCTGCTGGACACGCCCCCGCCCACTTCGGCGGTGGCGAGCGTGCTGAGCAGTCGGCTCCGCACGCAGAAGACGGAAGAGCGAAGAGAGGAAGGAGGCGGCGGCGTTGGAAGCCCGGGCGAGTCGCGCGGCGGAGCAGGTTGCTTGGAGGGGTTTAGCTGAGCCCCTCGCGGCTCCTGTCTCGGCCCCGCGGGCCCGGCAGAAGACGAGGCGCCGGGGAAGAGGCGCAACCGGTCGACGGCGGCCGGGTGGGGGTGGCGCGGCTGCCCACAAGGAAGCCAGCGGGGCGGGCCTCAGCAGCTGGAGCTCGCTTTTCCCGGCCTCTCCTCTTGCCCAGCTTCCCTGACCCTCCCGGGCTGTGCTGGTTGGTGGGGGGGTGGCCATGGCACCAAGCAGGAAAGGCGCCCCAGCGGGGGCCGGAGCACGCGGCACGCCCGCAGGGGCTCAAAGGGCGCCCAAAGGGGCTTCTAAAAAGGCCCCACGGAAGAGGGGCGGCAACATGGGCGGCAGGCCCGGGCCGGCGGAGGGCCGCAGCAGGCCAGCACCCTCCTCCCCATCCTCGTCCACAAGGAGGGCGGCCTCTCGCAAGGGGGGGCCGCATCCCAGCCAGGGGGCGGGGGAGGCTGTGTCAAGGGGCAAGCGGGCAGGCAGCCAGAAAGGGGCCACCGCCAGAGGGCCCAGAACTCAGGCAGCGGGGAGGGCAAGGGGCCTGGGGACGGCTGGGGAGGCCAGCCCCAGTGCTCTTTTAGATATCTCCCGGGCACTGGAGCGCCTGACTGAGCGGGTGGAGCACCTGGGTAACACTGGGACGGGGACAGCTCAGCCCGCCGCCGAGCTGGGCATGGCCTCTCAGCGTAAACCGCGGGAGAAGGCAAAGAGGGGGCGCGGAGGCACTCCGCGGCAGCAAGCCCGTTCCCCCTCCAGCTCGGAGAGCAGCAGCAGTGGCGAACGCCGGAGGCCTTCCAAGCGTAGCAGGACATCTCGCCGAAAAGGGAGGCGCCGCCATTACCGGGAGGAGACAGACAGCGACTGGACATCAGGTGAGACCTCCTCCGCAGAGGAAGGGGCAGAAGGGGAGGATTATTGGGAGGTGGCAGCCAGAGTCCCAGGCCTCCCAGGCTGGGCCCAGCGGAGGAGGGACAGGCCGCGGCCAGGGGAGGGGGATCCCAGGGAGGTTTGGGGGTCCGAGGAAGCCCCCCCACGGGTGGCCCATTTCACGGACGACGAGGACCCCCCGGGGATTCACTTGGCCCGCAGGGTCAGGGAGCACATACTGGACGGCTACTATGTAGACGTCCTTTCCCTGCTCCGCCCAGAGGCGGAAGATGGGAGGAGCGCACCTCCGTCCAAGAGGGATAAGCGGGGGGGCAAGAAGGAGGTGGCGGAACGGTCTTTCGCCAACTGGCTTGAAGGATTCACGGTCTATATGGGGGTCATCCAGGCCGCGTACCCCGAGCGGGGATGGCACCTGACCAACCACCTGGGAAATGTCCTGAGGGCTCGGGCCTTGGCGGGGGAAGCCGCTGCTATGGATTATGATGAGGCCTTCCGGAAGAGGGCCTCCCACAACCCCAGGGCCCGGTGGGACCTCATCAGCCAGAAGCTTTGGCTGTGGCTGGTAGGCCCCCACATGAAGAGAAAGAGTGACTCCCTGCGGGCAGGCCGGTGGCAGCCTCGCAGGGACAGGGCATGGGGCGTGTGCTGGGAATATAATCAGGGGAAGTGCCAGCGCTCGAAATGCCGCTTCGAGCACAATTGTGACGCCTGTGGGGGGGCCCACTCACGCCCGTCCTGCCCCCGGGGGGGGAACCCTTCACACCCCTTTCGCGGGGGCCGGTCCTCGAACAATTCCCGCAAGGACGGGGGATCGGCCTCATCCACCGCTCAGCCCGCCAGCAGTAATTAGTTCCCCCTCCGAGGGGTTGGGGCTGGCCCGTACCCCGGTCCAGCTCCGGGCCCTGCTCCCCCTGCTGGCGCGCTACCCTAACAGAGAGGCTGCCAAGTTTTTGCGGGAGGGGTTCGCCGTGGGCTTCCGCATCCCCTACACGGGCCCGCGGGTGGCTTCCTCATCGGGGAATCTTAAATCCGCCAGGGAGCTCCCCGAGGTGGTCGCAGCCAAAATCGCTAAGGAGATAGCAGCTGGGCGGGTGGCAGGCCCCTTCTCTAGCCCCCCCTTACCCAACCTGAGGGTGTCCCCCCTGGGGGTCGTCCCCAAAAAAGCCCCTGGGGAGTTCCGGCTCATACACCATCTGTCATATCCCAAGGGATCCTCGGTCAACGAGGCCATTCCCCCTGAATTGTGCGCGGTCAGGTATGCATCGTTCGACCAGGCAGTGCGCCTGGTCAGGGCATGCGGACAGGGGGCTCTCATGGCTAAGTGCGATGTTCAGTCGGCTTTCCGTTTGCTGCCAGTACACCCGGGGGATCATTGCCTGCTGGGTTTTAAGTTTCAGGATCACTGGTATGTGGACAAGGCCATGCCCATGGGGTGCTCCATCGCCTGCGCGGCCTTTGAGACCTTTAGCACATTCCTAGAATGGGTGGCTAAGGACCGCATGGGGTCTCCGTTTGTTACTCATTACTTGGATGACTTCCTCATCATGGCCCCGCCCAACAGTTCGTGCTGCGCTGCCCGGCTCAGCACCTTCCAGGCCCTGGCCGCCGAGCTGGGGGTCCCCTTGGCCCGGGAAAAGACCGAGGGCCCGGCCTCGCGGCTCACCTATTTAGGGATCGAGCTGGACTCGGTGGCCGGGCTGTCCCGGCTCCCCGAGGACAAGCTTGTGCGCCTTCGGGATCTGATTGCCAGCATCCTGCCCCGCTCCAAGTGCACCCTTAGGGAGCTGCAGTCTGTTATCGGCCATCTTAACTTCGCCTGCAGGGTGGTCTCCCCGGGGCGGGCCTTCTGCGCCCGCCTGGCGCATGCGTGCCGGGGGGTCACCTCCCCTCACCATCGGATACGGATCACGGCAGGCCTCAGGGCCGATTTGCGGGTCTGGCTCGACTTCCTGGGCAAATTCAATGGGATCTCTCTCTGGCAGGACCCGCTGGACTTGGGGACAGACCTGCAAGTCCACTCCGACGCCGCCGGCAGCCAGGGGTTTGGGGTCTACTTCAGGGGCCGCTGGTGCGCCCAGCGCTGGCCAGCCACGTGGGCAGGGTCCGGAATACTCCGGGACCTGACCTTCCTGGAACTGTTTCCCATCCTGGTTGCCGTGGCCATGTGGGGGGAGCTCCTGCGGGACAGGCGGGTCACATTCTGGTGTGACAATATGGCGGCAGTGAAGGTTATCCGCCGCCAGTCTTCTCGTTCTGAGCGGGTTATGCGATTGGTCCGCCGTTTTGTATTATACTGTCTGGATTTTAACATCACCTTCTCTGCCCAACACATAGCAGGGGTAAACAACGACCTGGCAGACGCATTATCTCGCTTCCAGATGGAGAGATTCTTCTCGCTGGCACCGGAGGCTCGTCGCGAGCCCGACCCATTCCCGGAGGAGCTGTGGCTGCTTGGAGGGAGTCCATAATGCAGGGGGTCCTGGGCTCGGTGGCGCCTTCCACCCTCCGAGCCTACACCGCAGCGGCATCCAGATTTCAATCCTTTTCCGAGGGCTGCGGGGGTGGGGCGGCGGGGCCCGTGACCCAAGATATGGTGCTGCAGTATTTGGCCCACCTCCGCGACCTGGGCCTATCCACCAGGACCATGCGGAGGGACCTGGCAGCTATCGCCTTCTTCTGTAAGGCGGCGGGTCACCCGGACCCTTGCGGCGGCTTCCTGGTGCGCAGAGTGGTGGAGGGTTGGGCGCGCCTGGCCCCCCCTCCTCCTGACCGCGGGCGGCCTATTACCTTAGCCACGCTGAAGGGGATCCTCCACGTGGTGCCAGACCTCTGTTGGTCCCCCTTCGAGGCCCAGCTGTTCTGCGCGGCCTTTTTATTAGCATTCTTTGGGGCATTCAGGGTGGGCGAGCTGGTCGTGGGCTCCCGGTCGGGAGACAGTGCCCGGGCGCTGCGGGCCAGTGACATTGATTGGACCCCCCGCCGGGTATCCATTACTGTCCACCAGTCCAAGACGGACCAGCGGGGGAGGGGGCACACCGTCACCCTGCAGCCCTCTAGCAACCGGGCCCTGTGCCCAGTCCGGGCAGTGGGAGACTACCTGGGTCTGCGGCCTGACTTCCGCGGGCCATTCCTCATACACAGGGATCACTCCCCTCTCACCCGCTACCAGTTTGCGGCGGTCTTGCGCTCCTGCTTACGGGCCCTGGGGTTCCCTCCCCAGGATTTTGGAACTCATTCGTTCCGCATTGGCGCCGCCACGGAGGCGCATGAGCGGGGTCTGCCCACCGCGGCCATAAAGGCCATTGGGCGTTGGCGGTCCAGGGCGTTCCGGACTTACATTCGCCCCTCGGGGGAAGCCGGTCATTAATGTACAGTCTTATGTTTTCTGTGACAGGGCGAAGGAGGACAGTGTGGATCTGTGGGCACAGCATCGTGCACTGGGCTGGCAAGTACGCGGAGGCATCTGGCTGGGGTTGGCACGTGGGGCTGGAGGAACACCTCAACCTTCGCTGGCTCGGCGTGCGAGGAATGCTCTGGGAGGCCCTGGTCCCCATGCTGCAACGGCAGGCACGCCAGTCTGGCCCGCCGGACGCATTGGTCATTCAGCTGGGCGAGAACGACCTGGGCAAGCGGGAGGGCCCGGAACTCAAGCGAGCCATGTGTGCTGACCTGGGATTCCTGCAGGGTCTCTTTCCACGGACTGCTATCCTGTGGTCAGACTTACTCCAGAGGTGTTGTTGGCGGGGGCCCCGCTCCCCCGGGAAGATGGAGACTGTCAGGCAGAAGCTGGCACATGCCATGGGCCAGCACGTGGCGGCGGTCGGAGGCTCCTTTATCGCGCACTGGGATATCTCACATCGCGTGGCCCCCCTGTTTCGTCCTGACGGGGTTCATCTTTCCAGCTGGGGCAATGACATATGGTTGCAGGACCTGCGTGACGGCTTGCTGGAGTGGCTTCAGCGGTAGGAGTGTTGGCGGGAGCCACTTGTGGCTCTGGTGGCGGTTGGGCATTGGATCGGATCCCATTTGTTGGGGAGCCAGGCCCTCGGGCGCAGGCTCCCCAGGCAGGGGATTCCCATAAGGAATCTTGGGAGGAAGTATGAAGGCACGCCCAGCTCGGGGGCTGCCGGGGCATCCTCCCTCCCAGGTGGCAGGGGGATCACCAAGGGTGTACACCAGGTGACCTCCCCCCTTCTCAATGCCACTCCTCTGGTCCCCTCCCTCAGCGGGCGCCTGAGGGGGGCGGGGGGTCATCGGCTGGCAGGCGGGTCAGCCGATGCAGTCCGGTGGATCCGATCCACATGCCGCGCCAATACTCCTGTCTCTTTGTTATGTTAATAAAGTTGTGGCCATTTTTTACCCAGCCATGTGTATGTGTGTGCTGTTATTTGCCGCGCGAACCTTCCCGCTCCTCTGTCTCGGCCATAGGCGGTAAATGGGGGGGCCCAGACTTACCTGTGCCCCCCCGTTGCCGCCGGCGGGCGGGGGAGCGGGAACCGCGTCGGCCGCCATGCTCGCTGGCTCGCCTGGCATGCCCCGGGCGAGCCAGCGACCAATCGGTTCAAACCCCGGGCCAGCCAATCGCGGCGGCCCGGGGCCGAGCCGACGGTGGGCGGGGCCGGCCGCACGGCCCGGGCGGCGGTTCCCTCCAAGGTCCGGCAGCCGGGTATTTAACCGGCTGCTGGACACGCCCCCGCCCACTTCGGCGGCGGCGAGCGTGCTCCCACCCTCCGCTCCCTGTTTCTTGTGTTACCTGTCACAACTTCGGGCGGTTGGGCATTGGATCGGATCCCATTTGTTGGGGAGCCAGGCCCTCGGGCGCAGGCTCCCCAGGCAGGGGATTCCCATAAGGAATCTTGGGAGGGAGTATGAAGGCACGCCCAGCTCGGGGGCTGCCGGGGCATCCTCCCTCCCAGGTGGCAGGGGGATCACCAAGGGTGTACACCAGGTGACCTCCCCCCTTCTCAATGCCACTCCTCTGGTCCCCTCCCTCAGCGGGCGCCTGAGGGGGGCGGGGGGTCATCGGCTGGCAGGCGGGTCAGCCGATGCAGTCCGGTGGATCCGATCCACATGCCGCGCCAATACTCCTGTCTCTTTGTTATGTTAATAAAGTTGTGGCCATTTTTTACCCAGCCATGTGTATGTGTGTGCTGTTATTTGCCGCGCGAACCTTCCCGCTCCTCTGTCTCGGCCATAGGCGGTAACGACGATTTCTGAAATGATTCCAAAGTTACTTTCATGTAAGGGTGTGCAAGCTTTCCCCCTCTTTTTGCTGTCCTTAGGGTTTTTGTTTTACTTGTTTTATTACTGCTATTATGTGGTTGAGAGTGCCCTCAAGTTAGAGCTGACTTATTGTGCCCCTTGGCAGTGTTTTCATGGCAAGAGACTCACAGAGGTGGTTTTTCATTGCTTGCCTCTGCAACCCTGGTCTTCGTCAGAGGTCTCCCATCCAGTTACTAACCAAGGCTGACCCTGCTTAGCCTTGGAGATCTGATGAGATCAGGCTCACCTGGGCTATCCAGGACCAGGCTCCTTTGTATCCTATTTTCCCATTTTACCCTATTTTCATGCAATTGATGCAAAAAAAATCTTTTTTAGTTGATGTCACTGACATTGATATAATAAAATTTGATTTTTTTTGGTCATTGTTGTTCCTTTCATTCCATTCCATTTCATTTTCATTGCTCTCATTGCTGATTCTGAGCAGAGGGAAGGAGGGTGTTTTTGAGACCATCTTTCCAGCTATATAACATTTAGCTAAGCTTCTGTCTCCTTCCTGTCCACTGGTATAAGAGTCTGGGCATAGCCAGAGGCACAAGCTCTTGATCATGTGCCAAAGGGCCAAGGATTCTTGGTCCATGGCCAAAGCCTTGCATCCTGGGCTCTATTCCAACAAATGACGACCTACCAAAAATGTGTTTGTTTTGCTTGTCATCTGGCTTATTTAAATTATATTGCTTGGGGTTATAAGACTCAGGGCTTCTTTATCACAACTGAGAAACAAATTGGAAATGGGGACATTCACACTGAACCAGAAAGCCTGGAAAAATCAGTCTCAAGTTCACTAAGATTGATTTTGCATAATGGCTTTCTTGAATGAAACACCTGCATCTGCAAAATTTACAGCAGCCCATACACAGGCTTTCTCTGTGTTGGCCCCCACCCTATGGAATGGCCTACCTGAGGAGGTTAGGAGAGCCCCCACTCTCCTGACTTTCTTCAAATGATGCAAAACTGGATTATTCAAAAAGGGCTTTATACTCAGATAGATAGGCTGTATTGTAGGAAGGGGATCTCACATGATGTATTGGATTTCTGCTAATGCTATGTCTTTCTGAACTTGTATCTATTTACCCTATGGCATTTTTAATGGAAATGTTCCTGATATTGACTGTACTAATCTCACACTGTATAATCCACCTTGAGTCTCAGTGAGAAAGATGGACTATAAAGACATAAATAAATAAAATAATGTGTTTATGTTAAATGAATATATGAATGGATTACTTTAGTTAGATAGCTCTATAATGGAGAAATTAGATAATTAAAATGGATAAGACATGTAAAAGGAAGTAAGGAGCAATATATATAGAATATAAGTCAAATTGATTGATTTATTATGAATGTATGTAATGTTTATAGAAGTACTAGAAAATATGTATAAGGTGGGGCAAATTGTTTGTCCCATATTGAAGAGAGTAGAAAGAGTAAGATAGAGTATAGGTTATTAAAATGAATATTATTAGCATTAGGGAAGAAGATAGGTTAAGAGAGTCCTATTCATTTGTAAGGGAAAGGAATCAGAAATAGCACAATTATGACAGATAAGCTTAGAAGAATTTGAAAGTATATCATAATAAATATAGCAAAGTTGATATGAGTAAAGGGAAAATAGATGAGGGGTTGGAAAACTGTTGGAAGTCAATAAAGGGGGGGAATGGGAGGGGGTTAGAATTGGAAATTTAAGGGAATGTGAGTGTAAATGATATGATATGTTTCTAATCCAATAAAAAAAATTTTTAAAAAAAATAAAATAAAAATAAGCTCGAAACATATTGAATAGGCTACATGTCTTAGAACAACAAGCTTAACTGTAAGAAATAGAGTGGTATAAACTCCCTGTACAACCCTCTGTCCAATGCTGAATCAGCTTAAAGTATCCCGGACAAGTATTCATCCATCTGCTCCTTGAAGACCGTGAATGGAGGGAACCCACTACATCTCTAGGCAGCTGACTCCACTACCAAATTATTCTTAACATGTTGTAGTGTAGACTGGATAGAAACTCTTCTGACCAATATGGGTGATGGCTTGGTACATGTCAATTGCCATTCCAAGCTGCCTATGTATCCACCATTTAACTTGAAAAAGAATGTATTGTTGGTTGCTTCAGAAAACTTAGTGAGATATAATGCCATATATTTCACCCTCCACAGCAGCCATGTCTCCAGGGGAACTGATCTCTGTAGTTTATAGTGAAGCTGTAGTTTCAGGAGATCTCCAGTCCCTGCTTGGAATTTGGCAGCCTTATTATCTAGGCATACACTTTGTATACAGATTACAAACAGCTAGCATGAAATTAAGGCCTTTTTCTACTGTGAACTAAAATGAGATTACAGTCACTCCTCCACCCTTGCTTTTTTTTCCTTGAGGGATTCTTTCCAGCAGGAAAATAGGCACAAATTTGAGACCTTGGGGTTTGATTTATGAAGTAATCTTTAGAGAAACGCTCTGGAAAGAGTGCAAAGAAGTGATTAAATCTGAGGATTGGTTGGTGGTTATGCATACACTCAGAATTCTCTGGTGTACAAACTACCCTTGCCTGAGGATGGGGGAAAAAAAGTGGATCAATTTACTTTAGCTAATTCTCAGTTACGATTCTCAAACCATTTTGGAGAATCCATGACAAGCAAAGCGGAATAAAAGCAGCATAAATGTTCTCTTTCAGGAAGAATGCCTGAACTTAATCACAGCACAGGTACTTTGATTCATTCCTTCTGGCAAGAAGGATAGTGGCGTGAAGTATGATGAGCTGATAAGCCTTTTTAATAGCCTAACCTAACTCATCAACCTAGGTATTTCAGGTGGTGAGTTTTCTTGTAATGTCGATAACAGATGGAGGCAAAAGAATCACACAACAGAAACTTCTGTAATTTCAGAAAATTTTAATGCTTGAAACACAGAGACTTTCTACACTATATACAAAAAATGGTCCTATAATATCATTTCCTCTGAGGCATCTTGGGAAATGTTGTTTGACAAGGGTGCTGAGAATTCTCAGTTTAGCCCTCATCTCATATACTATAGTTTAAGAAGGAAATGAATTACGATAAAACCAGTTTAAGTCTATGGTGCTCATACATTTCAGGAAAACAGTTATTGAAGAGCAGTGAGATAAGAAAATGAGTCTGTAATCAAGAAGAAAATGAGAATAGATGTTCTTCAGCTCATTGAAATTCTTAAAATATGATTCAAAAAAGAAAGTTAAGGGAATGAACAAAAGAAGTCCAAATTTATTGAGGAGACAAGAACCATTACAGGAGTTTAGCTCAATAGGAGGTTAACTAGGAGGTCTTTGAAGTGCAGCTTTCAATGAGGTAGAACTTCTCCTCGATGTTAAACTGGAAAAGTGCAGGCCTCCCATTTGCCAAGAGACACTTCCTTAGAATTTCTTTACTTGGCTGCAGCACTGTTGACTGTAGCAGCAAGAGCGTGCTGGAGCACAGCAGCTTCGCACTGGGACGTAGGAGGGGGCGTAGGTGTACTGGCGATAACCACAGCAGGGAGCAACAGGTCTCCCGACATAATAGACCACTCTTGGCTGAGCTCGTCGACCACCACAGCAGTTGCAGCCCCGGCCACCACAACATCTACAACAGCCCATCTTTATGGAGGAAAGCAAAACTGGAAAGAAAAAAATACAGAAGTCTTTATGTGAAGGAACTCCAACTTTTAATTTTGCAGTTTTGATGACGTTTTGTGAGCCAACAGACTGAGCACAACACACCAGCCATGTCCTGGGGCCAAGTATGAGCTTATGGACAGATCTGTCTTTCTGCTTTCAGGTTGCTGAAGTGACAAACACAGAGATGCTGTGGCATGCCACAATAGCTCTCTTGTTGGGCTGCATTTTTCTTGGTGATTCATTTTTGCAAACCTCATTACTCTCTAGGTTCTCCTTCCCTTTAATTGACTTCTCCCTTTCTAATTCCTACAACTTTCTGACATGAATACTTCCTCGTTGTGATCCTCCCCAATAAGTTTGTTTTCTTCGCTCCTTGTTCTCATGGCTTCTTCTACTAACTCAGTGCTGATTCTGTTCTCTTCCTTCCCATGTATGTGCATCCATGACCAGTCTTTCTCCTCAAAATTTATCTATCTAAACATGTTCTAATTTACTATAAGATAGATTGTTTTGTATATTCCTTTTCCATGAGGTATATACTATGGCTCAAATTCAGAGCACATTCTTTGCATGCAGATGGCTCTAATTTTGATCTCTGTCCCCTTCAGTTAAAAGGTCTCAGATGATGGGTTTGGAGAGAACTTTGATTTCGCAATACCCTGGAAAGTTTGTTGCTGTCAGTCTACACAACTCTGAGGCATATGGTTCAATTGTCTGATACATTATAAGGTGGCTTTCAATGTTCACAAAATATATGTTGTCTCCTTTGTGTCTTTCTTTTCCTGGCATGATAACTCCTCTATGGTATCAAAGCTTAAGCAACCTCTTAGACCTCTTTCCATCTTTCTCTCTCTGTTGACCCAGAGATGACCGTTTCTTGCTCTCGCATTGAATTACCTTCCCCTTGCCACCCACCATTTGACTCAAGAATGTCCAACTTCTGACAAAGCAATATTTTCTCTACTCTCAGAAAAGATTAGCGAAATGCAACTTACCTTGTTTCTCAATGGAAAGAGCAATGTTAGTTTCAGAGAATGAATGAAGAGCTTCTGGAAGAAGGACCTTTTATACTTCACAGTGGATCCCTCCCTGAGGAAATGATACACCTCCAAAGGGTGGCTAAGTTCTAATTATTAATAAGTTTATGCAGTGCCACGTTCCAGTTCGTGTTCCTCAGCTCAATTAATCTTTCTCAGCAAATAAGAATTCATAAATTGCAGATGATTAATGTTATCTCACATGAAGGAGCTTCTTATTTTGTCACGGAACCTAGAACATCTCAGTGGTGTGTTTAAAAAGGAATGGTGCTGTAACCCTGTGAATAGCTCCATGGGACACCGCCAGTGAATATATTTGCGTGTGATCTCATGGCTGCTTAAGCCATACCTTCGACTTCTGCCTGGCCCTTTTGCCTACACTTGGAGTAGCTCATCCATTTAGCTTTCAATCGTTACATTTCTAAAGTCGTTTGAATTGAACGAAAATTTGGAAAAGGATGGCCAAATCTGCTAAACATGGGAATTATCGAGATGGAACTTTGTACCTTTCTTTATTGGCCATGATATCAGAAATCTTTTGTGTGGTGGACTCTATTATCATCATAAATAATTTAAGAAACATTCCATTATTAAAGACATGAACAGTAACAACAAGTTCTTTAATACTATATTAATTGTACTGACAGATTTTTTTTTATCGTATTTATATTCTGCCCTCCCCACAAGCAGGCTCAGGGCGGATACATATAAGTAGCTGGAACATCCTTCTATCTCACGAAATAATTGAAACACTTGCCCATACAATGGCTGCTTCCACACGTCCTTAATAAGACGGCCTGCTAACAGAACTTTGGCGAGTTATCTCACTCATTACATTTGTCTTCATTCCCCATGCATGAGCAGGTCGTCATGATTCTGGGTTTTGAGTGTTTTTTTGTGAAACTTGTTTTGTTCCATTTTCATTTTTGATTCTGCTTTTTTCGCACCATTATCTAATGTATCAATGCATCTGGAGGCTTTTTTGTGCTTTTGAAGTGCCCTCCCACAAATCTCCAACCCCTCCTGTTGCCATTAACCCTCCCACCCAAGTGTCTGGCTCACATGTGCAAGTATAAGTCCTCCTCCACTTTTTTTTTTAATTTTTAAAATGGTCCTTGTTCTATTATGATGCAGTGCTTGCTACATTGGATCACTCAGCAATCAGACTATCAATTTAGGAACAAGATTGGGAACAGAATGCCATTTCTGATTTTATTTCAAACTAGCATTAAAGCCTGTTGTTTTGGAAAATATAACAGCTCCTAGCAGCGCTTCCCCCACCCATCCCTGTGCCTCTCCCCACACCATCAGTCAAGAGGGAGATGGGGAATAGAACAGGAGCTCCCTCCTCCTCTGATCCCTTAGCCACTGCTTGGCTGGTGCCCGGCCCTCCCAAGACCCCATGGAAGCGGTGGGGAGCACCACCCCTACTGCTGTAAGACATTGGGAGGGTCTCACCGCTGCACTGAGCCTTCCCACAGCCTGTACTGAGCTCTTATTTTGCCCCCACTCACCTCTTATCCCTGCATACTGCGCCTCTGTGGAGATAAGGAGTGAGTGCTAGGGAACATGATTTGCTTTTTATATAGTAGGATATGAAATCGTGCAATTGTGCTACTCTACTGTTCGTATATTTATTAAACACTTTTGCATTTAAAACTTTGGAAAATCAACCTTAGAGAATGGAGTACTATGCATGCTCAGTTTCTACAGAAGCTGAAAGACAGGACAACGATATAATGCAATCCCACATGCACTCAAAGAAAAACAAAAGGAAAGTTGGGTGGGACTGCACCTACATCATTTGTGACGAGGTGCAGAAAGAATGCGCTTTCTGTTTTGGGACTTTTTTTCCTTCCACTATGAACACACAGAAGAAACATACGAGGATGCTGCGTATGGAAGGTGAGTTATGAAAGCAGGTTGGGCTCGGCTTCAGGACAGAGAAAGCCAGAAAAAAAAAAAAACATGTGGAAGCGACCAATGTTTAAGGGCCAAGCTAGACGTTATATTGTTTTTTGCAAGTTGGGTCTGGGTTCCCCAAAACCAATTAATTTCCCCTATATCCGCACTGCAGCTGCCAGGAGTGTCATCTTAAAAATGGCAAGGAACCTCTTACACCTTGAAACAGTAAGGTGATGGGGAGGGGTCTCCTGCCTCAATTCCCACCATTTTAAGAAGCTGAAATGGTCCTAATAGGGAGATATGTACATAACTTTGGGGCATTAAATGAAATAGGGTTGCCAGGCAGCAACCAGTAAACCCCAGGAGCAGTAAGGGGTGGGTCCGAGTGTTGATGTCACTTCCAGTAAAAATGGAAGTGACATAATGGGGTGCTGTAGGATTTACAAAAAAACAAACAAAAAAAACTGTGGTTTCCCTGGAGAAACCTAGAGTGTTCATGACATCACTTCCAGATTTTACTAGAAGTGACTTCAACACACTGGTGTGATTATAGTGCACCAGAATTTTACTGAAAATGACATCAGCATGCTGGTACAATGCTAGTGTGGTCCTCAGTCCCTGCCTCCATTCCAGTTTCATTTCATGTGTTGGTGGGCAAAGGAAAAGTTTCCAGGAGGTTTTAGAATATAGCTATAGCAAGAGACCTGACAAGCCTAACATGGAATATTCTGAGCAATGTAATCCCCCTTTGAGTCTCAGTGAGAAAGGCTATACATAATGTAAACAAACATACAAACGAAGTGGGCCATTTCAGCTTCTGAAAATGGTGTGTGGAGAGGCAGGAGTTCTCCTCTCCAGGTTGTGATCCCAAACTGAAAAGAGCTTCCTCTTATTTTTAAAGTGATGTTTCCTCCAGCTGCTATGTGGCTACAGAGAAAGCAAGATGGTCCAGGGGAACCTAGAACCAATTCTCTCCCCCCCACCCACCCACAGACACACCAAATGTAGTGTTTTGTTTGTCCCAGAGGCATTTTCTTTCTGTTATCAGAAGTTATTTTGGGAAATAAACAGAGGAAAAAATGTCTTGTAGATTAACGATGCTCTTGACCACTCATTTTGGATCAGATTTTTGGATCAGATTTTTGGATCAGATGAGAATCACACCCTTCAAAACCTTTTGACTTCAATGGACTTAGAAACGTATATGTCTGTCAGGGCTGACAGATAGAAGTCAAAGATTGGAAGGTGGAGGGAGGGAGGCAAAAAAAGTTCCTGTCCTCTCAGTTGTCTGTGAGCACTACCACTTTGCGTTTCTCTACACAAGACAACTTACACGGCGATGCTCCAGTGATTTACTTTTGGTGTGGTCTTATATTCAAGTTTACTCTGTCTCCCCAGCAGTGCATGTCTACCCACAATGGGAGAACAAGTGTGAGATCTTCCACTTGAGCATCCCCATGTAAGATGTCTTGTGTAGAGAGACTCTGGGCCAAACTACAAGTGATGAATGACACTTGAACGGCAAGCGAACAGACTCACATGTATTCCTCCCAGTTTTCTTGGGTTGCCATGTAGGGATCGAAGGGAGAAACTCTTCTCTGGCTCAAATTTACATGTTTTCTGATCAGCTGAAGCTCACCCTCAGAGCCAAGAGAGGAAACTTCTGGGCCTTGGCCATCAGCTAGAAAAAACTAGGACTTATTTGGGCGGTCCTTTGATCAGGAACTGCAGGAAGCTGGGAAGACGCCAACACCACGTGTAGGAATGAAACAGCACAGAGGAATCTTGATGACTTTCCTGAAAACACGCAGGCATCTGCCTCTTGATGACTATCTTGTTTTAGCAGTCTGTGTTGCAGATGTGACATTCCAGCTGCTCCACTGGCAGCTTCTAGACCCGCTTGCCCTTTAAATGATCTCTTGTCCTTTCTTGGTGCAGCGTGACTTCAAAGCGTTGCAGCCCTTTGCCTAGGAGGAGCAGCAAGAACTGACAAGAGCTCAGCAACACTGACTCAGCAAAGGGAAGAGCAACATATGGGACAATAAAGGACTCTGGTTGCCTAGGAGGAATAGGCAGAAGGCTAAAATACATCATACATTTGTTTACACATGGTCTCAGGGTCCACCGCCTTGAACAGAGTCAGGTACCACACTTTCCACAGTGAACACAGATGCAAAGAATTCATTAAGCTTCTCTGCCATCTCCCTGTCTTCCTTTAGAAGTCCTTTTATTCCATGGTCATCCAAATGCCGAACTACTTCTCTGGCTGGTTTCCTACTCTGGATCTATTGAAATGTTTTTATTGTTTCTCTTGATGCTTGATTCTCTTTTTGTATGCCTTTTTGTATTAACTTATACTGCTTTTGCTAGACCATGTGCTCCCTTCTGTTCAGTTCTTTGGGACAGACCTTCCCCTTTTGAAAAGAAGCCCTTTTGCTCTTTATGGCTTCCTTGACTTGAGTTGTTATTAACCATGAAAGCATTCTTTTAGACTGAGGGCCAAGCTACACATGACGAATGACACTTGAACGGCAAGTGGATTGAGTGGAGGGCAAGTGAACAGGGAGAAATACACTTGCTGTTCAAGTGTCATTCGTCATGTGTAGCTTGGCCCTGAGCCATATCTTTCCTCACATAGAGAATGCACTCTCTCTGGACTTAGATTAGTGTGGTTTTAAATAGCTTCCAAGCATTCTCTAGGGAGTTAACTCTCTTGTATTTCTTTCCGTGTTCCTTTTAACTATTCTCTTCTTTTCATTAAGTTCTCTCTTTTGAAAGCATGATACTCTTTTGGACTTCAGGGGTAATTTTCCATTGACAAGAATACTGAACTTAATAGCATTGTGGTCACTGGTGCAACAACATTTACATCTCTAACCTCATGGGCCCAACTCAGACTGAAGTCCAAGATCACTATCTCACTGCTTGGCTCTGTGACCAGCCATTCTATTGCACACAGTTCTTTATCCAGGAATTTCTTTTCTCCAACATAACTTGTGCACCCATGTACATTACCTAGTCAACACGATGGTAGTTGAAGTCAGTCACCTGGTATCAAAATATGATCTGCTTTAGTCACACCTTCCTTATTTCCTTTGTCATCTCGAGATCAACCTCAAGGGTTTGATTAGTTATGTGATAGTACACCCCTGCTCTTAAGTAATCCTTACCACTCAGTATTTCTACCGCTATTGCTTTTGTTGGAGAATTCAGTCTCCTATGATTTTCTAACTTACTTAATTCTATGCTCCCTTTAAGATACAGTACATGCCTTCCCCTAACACATCCCTCTGTGTCCTGCCGATACAGCTTATACCCAAGGATTTGGGTTTAGGGGCCATAGCGTTGAAATCGCAGGAGGTCGTAGACCCTCTCTATACTGCCTTGGTCAGGCTGCACCTGGAGTATTGTGTGCAGTTCTGGAGGGCTCACTTCAAAAAGGATGTGGACAAAATCAAGAGGGTGCAGAGGAGAGTGACGAAGATGATCAGGGGTCTGGAGACTGAGCCCTACGAGGAAAGGCTGAGGGCCTTGGGAAGGTTTAGTTTGGAGAAGAGGCGGTTGAGGGGGGACATGATTGCTCTCTTTAAATATTTGAAAGGCTGTCATTTGGAGGAGGGCAGGGAGCTGTTCCAGTTGGCAGCAGAGGGTAGGACCCAAAACAATGGGCTTAAATTACATGCACAAAGGTACTGGCTGGATATTAGGAAGAACTTTTTACATGGTCAGAGTAGTTCAAAAGTGGAATCAGCTGCCTAGGGAGGTGGTGGTGAGCTCCCCTTCTCTGTCAGTTTTTAAGAAGAAGCTGGATGAATATTTGTCAGAGGTGCTTTAGGCTGATCCTGCACTGGGCAGGGGGTTGGATTAGATGGTCTGTATGGCCCCTTCCAACTCTGTGATTCTATAATTCTTTGATTTCCATTATCCCATTGATCTTCCTGACTCCAGCATTTTTCTGAAGCAGCCATATAAGAAAAATGTTATTTAACAGGAAGCATGTCAACTCCCTCACCTTGGCTTGGAGGCTTCCATCACTGTCATAAAGGGTCTCTAGACATGCAGATTTTTAAAGAGATGGATCTGGGTTTCCCAAAACCAACTTGGGTTTCCACAGCCATACAGCAATTAAAAAGTAAATGGCTGTTAGAAAATAAAGGAAAGTCCAAACAGCCCCAGAATGCCTGTGCAGGGGGAGGAGGGGCTCCTCTCTCCCATCACAAGCCATTTCCTCATGTCTCAATAGTTTTTTCTCCCTGTTTTCCACAGTGCTTTGTATTAAATACAATACTGTAAGTTGCTATTCTCCCTAGCAGGATTGCCAACTCTGAGGGCCAAGCTACACATGACGAATGACACTTGAACGGCAAGTGGATTGAGTGGAGGGAACAGGGAGAACAGGGGAACAGGCAAGTGAACAGGGAGAAATACACTTGCTGTTCAAGTGTCATTCGTCATGTGTAGCTTGGCCCTGAGTTGGAAAGTCCCAGAGACTTGAGGGTGGAACCAGGGGAGTGCTGAGACATGCTGAGAGAGAAGAGGAGTGTAGCTGCAGCATAAAGCTCATTGTACAGAAATTTCTTTTTAAAAGACCAGTTCCTGCCCACGGTGGCAAGGGCAGCCTTGCCTTTGCTCACTGTGACGGACTCAGCTTCAGATGCTGAGATTTCTAGTCAGTGAGATATGATTGACATGCCCCCCCCCCCAAAGTGGCTAGCCTGAAATGGCAGTTGGGGATGGAATGTTGAGGGGCTGAAAGTTAGAGTTGGAGTTGGGGAGAAAACAAGAGAGTGAAATGGAGTGGGAGCCTTGCTTTTGACCAGAGAGGGTTAGCCAGAGAATCCTCTGTGTGAGGAAGAAATGTTTGTGAAGCACTGTTAGTCCTCAGACTAAAGTGGGAAAAACCAGTACTAACTCCTGCTTAGACCTGAGAGATCTGGGAATTATAGAGGGCCAAGGAAGAGGGTAGAGAGGAGTCTCCCCTTCGGTGCCAGGAACAGGGTTATAGCTCATAACTAGAGATGGGCACGATCGGCATTACAATTTGAAAAAAAAACAACGATAATGGCGTTCACGCCATCGGGACCCAGCTGATCGGTGCCGTCCACGGCAACCGATCCAGCAGTCAGGGGTTTGCTTGTTTGGGGCTTGATCGGATCGATCGGTTTCTGTTTGGGTTTGCAGGCCCTCAGGTGCCAGGAATCTATTCCCCTGGCAATGGAGCCAGGGGAATGCCTGAGCTGTGTTTGCCGTCCTTCTGTCGCCCTGGAAACGCGAATGGAAGCCCAGCTTTCCTTGATCAGCAGGGCTTTCTTCCAACCATGGAGCAGCCAGCAACGCATCACCATTTGGGAGAAGAGAGGGGAGGGAGGGGGAAAGGGGTGTTCTGTAGCCATGGGCACTCCAAATGTTTTTTGCTTTTTTAAAAAAACGGGGCTTTGTAGGAGGAATGGCTGTTTTTCTGTCTGTCACTATGTTTTTAACCTGCTTTTAAAACACTGTATTTTGTGGGAAAACCTCATTCATGGCTGTGTGTGTGTGTTTAAAAGGGACTGGGTAAAAGCTGGATCCAGATGCTTTTAAACGGATCCTCATGAATTCATATAGATCATGTCCTAGTCTACAAACAGCAATAAAACAATCATGCATCCACTAATCTGTGGCACTGCCACGACACAAAAACATGCTAAAAAAGCACGGATCCACATGGATCCTCTTGATTTTTAAGTGGGGCCACCCAAAATCCACCACGCAATCACAGACCATGTCTGTTGCCACAAATGGGACCAAAAAAATCAGCCACCCACTACTTCGTGGAACTGCCACGGAGCAAAAATATGGTTCAAAAGCACGGATCCGCATGGATCCTCTAGGTTTTTATATGGGACCACCCAAAATCCACTATACGATCCCAGATTATGTCCATTGCCACAAAAGGGGCAAAAAAAATCAGTTATTCACCGCTTCGTGGCACTCCCACGGTGCAAAAACATGGTCTAAAAGCATGGATCCTCGTGATTTTTATGTAGGGCCAGCCAAAATCAACCATGAAATACCAGATCATGTCCATTGCCACAAATGGAACCAAAAAAATCATTCATCCACCGCTTTGTGGCAGTGCCACGGTGCAAAAACATGGTTCAAAAGCACAGATCCTCATGGATCCTCTTGATTTTTACATGGGGCCTCCCAAAATCCACCATACAAAACCAGATCATGTCCATATCCACAAATGGGACCAAAAAATCATTCATCTACCACTTTGTGGCAGCGCCATGGTGCAAAAACATGGTTCAAAAGCATGGATCCTCATGGATCCTCTTGATTTTTACATGGGGCCACCCAAAATCCAGTATACTGTCCCAGATCATGTCCAATGCCACAAACAGGACCAAAAGATCTAAAATATGACAGCCTTTTTGTTTTGTTTCAATGTAAAAATCATATGCATTCATGAGGATCTGCGTCTCAGATTCATGTTTTTTCACCGTGGCAGCGCCAAGTATTTTTGGATCTGTGTTTTTTATATTTCAGTCTGTGGACTTGGCTGTGATATGTGATTTGATGTTTCATTTTTGTTTTTCCTATTTAAAAAACCATAGGATCCGCGAGGATCCGTGTGGATCCTGGTTTTACTTTCTTCCTGTTTAAAATATGCTTTTGGAAGACTGGCTGCTTGCTTTTAAAATCGGGTGGGGAGGAATGGAGGATTCTATCCCTGCTTTTTTTAAAAAGCTGGCTGAAACATGTTGACGGGGTGTCTCTCTCTCTCTATTTGGAGAGGCAGGGATGGATTAAAAACTCCCCCCCATGCTCTAAGTGTGTGTGTGTGTGTGTGTGTGTGTGTGTGTGTGTGTGTGTGTGTGTGTGTGTGTGTGTGTGTGTGTGTGTGTGTGTGTGTGAAAATGTCCCCTCCCTGTGTGGAGGCGGCTCGTCGCCAGGTTAACCCCCCCATTCTTTATAAGTATGGGTTTTGGGGGGTGCCCCTCCACTTTGGCCTTCCCGATCCCAGATCGGAAATGGGACTTGATCGGTGTGGATCAGTGATCTGGAGTCGTTGCCAGCGCGGATCCACGATCAGCTTGATTAGTATTTTGGGGGGGATCGTGCCCACCTCTACTCATAACTATAACACCTGCCCAGTATCTAGTAAAGGTTTGTCTCAGTGGAGCACCCTTAAGTCTGGAGAGGAGGGGAAGTCATGCTGTGTCTGTGCTTTGAAAGTAGAGCATTTGTTAAGCAATGCCAACCTCTGAAATAAGCCAGCAACTTAGAGTTATACCAAGTGTTTAGTGCCTCACACCAGTGACGTTTCTGTACAAAAACCTTTCTGTTACATCAGTTCAAACATCTGCCTACCTGCCTTTTGATTTTAACTTTCTGTAAATAAACCTTCAGTTACGTTTTGAACCTCCCCAAGCCTTGTGTGCCAGTTTCTGCTAAAGGGAAGCACAAACCCCTGATCTGTCCCCTACTAAGACTTGGCTGGGTAACCATTTTTAATATTTCATAAGGGTGGGACAAGAAGGAAAGTTGAAGCTTAACATCAACTACGCTACCAGAGGCTTCGTAGCCCAGTATAAAGCTTCATAGGCTTGAAGAGGAGAAGTTTTACCTCAGGGTAGGGGAAGGTCAGCCCAAGCCTGGGTTGGACGTGGGTTTGTGGCACTCACTATTAGAGATGGGCACGATCCCAAAAAAATTAACTATCCAGCTGATTGTGGATCGGCACCGGTGATGATCCCGAATTAATGATCCACACCGATCATCTCCCGTTCCCGAGCCATGGATCATGGATCGTGGAGGCCAAAGCGGGCCGCGCTGCTATTCCTAGCTATGAGGGAAGGTGGGTGATGGCGGCGGCTGCCAGGCCTGGTGGGCACAGGGAGGTGGCAACGAGCCGCCTCCCCTCAGGTCCCATTCAGCAACACAGGAGGTCTGTGTTTGACCATCAGAGCTGCCTATCAGGGTTTGCAGGGATGAGATTGGAGTGCCCATGGCTACAGAACACCCCCTTCCCCCTCCCTCCCCTGGGTGTCTTCTCCCAACTGGTGACTGCTTTGCTGCTCCGTGGTTGGAAGGAAGCCCTGTTGATCAAAGAAAGCTGGGCTTCCATTCAGGTTTCCAGGGCGACAGAAGGAGGGCAAACAGAGCTCAGGCTTTCCCCTGGCTCCATTGCCAGGGGAATAGATCGCTGGTGCCTGAGTGTCTGGATCCCGATCCGAGCCCGAACGCAATGATCCAGATCTTTCCCGATCGCTGGATCATTGGCCGTGGACAATCACGATCCACCGGGTCATGATTGCGCGATCGCCATTATCGTGGGGTTTCCGATTGTAATGCGGATCATGCCCATCTCTACTCACTATCCTCTTCTTAATGAGGAAGATACCACTTAGAATCATAGAATCCTAGAGCTGAGCCATACAGAGCATCTAGCCCAACCCAGTGCCCAATGTAGGAAAAGCCTTAAGCATCCCCAAGAAGTATTCATCCAGAGCTCCTTGAAAACTGCCAATGAGGAGGAACTCACGACATCCCTAGACAGCCAATTGCACTGCTGGATTACTCTGTAGCTTAGATTCAGAAGATCTTGAAGATCGACATACAAATGAAACCAGAGATGTGTTTGCTGGGTTCAATGGACAAACACTTGGAAAGTGCATATGGTACACTGTTTCTGTACATGATAACAGCAGCGAGATTGCTGTATGCTCAGAAGTGGAAAGACTTCGATGTTGCCCACAGTGGAAGAATGGCTGGAGAAAATGATGGAATATGCTGTGCTGGCTAAAATAACATCTTTGATTAGAGAAAAGACTTTGGATAAATATTTAACCACATGGAAACCTCTTACTCCTATGCTTGAAACAGAATGAGAAGAATTAATGATATGCGTTTTTGAAGATTAGAAAGAAAGAAGAGAGAGTTAAGCATTAAAGTTAAATTTAGCCTAGAATAAGTATCAGCTTTTGATTGCTTCAGATGGAAAATTGGCCTATATTCCTAATTTTTCTTCTCTTTCTTTTTCTTTTCTTCTCTGTTTTTTCTATTTCTTTTTCTGTTTTGTATACTTGCATTTAGTTCTTTTCATTTCTTTTTTAACTGTATGTTTTATAATTGTGTTGAAATTTTCAATAAAAGTTATTTTAAAAAACCTGCCAATTAGGAGGAACTCGCCACATCAACAGGCAGCCAACTCCACTGCTGAATTACTCTTAACATGCTATAGCTTACATAGGATGGAAGATTTTCTGACCAATATGGGGGGTGGGACCAATGGTTTAGATTGCTGGCTTGGTACAGGGAAATTGCCATTCCAAGGTGCCTGCCTATCCACCATATAATTTGTAAAAGAATGGATAGCTGGTTGCTTCAGGAAACTTAGAGTTCATCCTCCACAGCAACCATGTCTCCAGGAAAACTAATCTCTGTAGTCTGCAAGGCATGTGATCTCCTGGCCCTGCCTGGATGTTGGCATCCTGATCCTCTTAGCATACACTTTGTATGCAGACTAAGAAAAGCTAAGGTGGAATTATGCCCTTCCATTCTGTGAGCTAACATGAGATTCCTCTTAGCACATGTATGCCTATCCACAATGAAGGAAGGTGTGTACGAGTTCATAAGGCCTAGAATAGCGATTAATAAATACACCTAGCTAATTCCATATTCTTGTGTGTTACATCTTCATTTTTGGGATGCAGGGTAACAGTCCCCCCTCCCCCACCCCTGCTTTGTTTCACTGAGGGATGTTTTCCAGCAGGAAAATAGACACAAACGTGAAGCCTTGGAGTTTATTTTAACAAGAAACTTTCAGAGAAAGTGCAAAAATATAATTAAACCTGAGGACTGGTTAGTGATTAAGCTTACATTCAAAACACTATGGCGTACAAACTACCCTTGCCTGAGGGGGGTGGGGGAAGCTGTGGGTTATTTACTTCAGTTAATTCTGAGGGCCAAGCTACAAGTGATGAATGACACTTGAACGGCAAGTGGATTGAGTGGAGTGCAAGTGAACAGGGAGAAATACACTTGCCCTTCAAGTGTCATTCGTCACTTGTAGCTTGGCCCAGAGTTAGGATTTACAAACCATTTTGGAGAATCCATGACGAGAAAAGTGGTATGAAACCAGCATAAATATCCTCTGGCTCTGTCAGGAAAAATACCTGAAATTAATCACAGCACTGATACTTTGATTTTATCATCCCTTCTGGCAAGAAGAACAGTGTGTGAGAGGTGATGAGCTGACAGGCCATTTTAATAACTTACCTAACATAACCTAAATATTTCAGGTGGTGAGTTTTCTTGTAATGTCGATAACAGAAGGAGGGAAAGGAACCACACAACAGAAACTTCTGTAATTTCAGAAAATTTTAATGCTTGAAACACGGGAACTTTCTGCACTATAAACAAAAAATGGTCCTATAATATCATTTCCTCTGAGGCATCTTGGAAAATGTAGTTTGTCAAGGGTGCTGAGAATTCTTGGTTTAGTCGTTGTCTCATATATTATAGTTTAAGAAGGAAATGAATGATGACAAAACCAGTTTAAGTCTGTAGTGCACGTACATTGCAGGAAAACAGGTACTGAAGAACAGTGAGATGAGATAAGATAAGAAAATGAATCTGTCATCAGCTCCTCGAAATTCTTAAACTGTAATTCATAGAAGAAAGTTAAGGAAATGAACAAATGAGGTGCCAATTCACCGAGGAGACAGGAACCATCACAGGTTTTTAGCACAGTAGGAGGTTAGCTCAGTAGGAGGTTAACTAGGAGGTCTTCAAAGTGCAGCTTTCAATGAGGTAGAACTTCTCCCCGATGTTAAACTGGAAAAGTGCAGGCCTCCCATTTGCAGAGAGAAACTTCCTTAGAATTTCTTTACTTGGCTGCAGCACTGTTGACTGTAGCAGCAAGAGCGTGCTGGAGCACAGCAGCTTCGCACTGGGACATAGGAGGGGGCGTAGGTGTACTGGCGATAACCACAGCAGGGAGCAACAGGTCTCCCGACATAATAGACCACTCTTGGCTGAGCTCGTCGGCCACCACAGCAGCTGCAGCCCCGGCCACCGCAACATCTACAACAGCCCATCTTTATGGAGGGAAGCAAAACTGGAAAGAAAAAAATACAGAAGTCTTTATGTGAAGAAAGTCCGTTTTTTAATCTTACAGTTTAGATGATGGTTTGTGAGCCAACAGACTGAGCACAATACACCAGCTGTGTCTTGAGGCCAAGTATGAGCTTATGGGCAGATCTATCTTTCTGCTTGCAGTTTCCTGAAGCAGCAGTCACAGGAATACTGTAGCAGGCCACAATAACTCTCTCGTTAGGCTGCATTTTTCTTGGTGATTCATTTTTGCAAGCCTCATTAAGCTCTAGGTTCTCCTTCCCTTTCCTTGATTTCTCCCTTTCTAATTTCTACAACTTTCTAAGAGTAATACTAACTCAGTTCTGATTCTATTCAGTTCCTGCACATTTTCAAACTTGTACATCCTTGATCCATTTCTCTCCTCTATATCTTTCCTATATTTCTGAGCCATACCTGTGCCTTGCCAATTGTCTCCCTCCAGATTTACGCTTGACTGTTTGTTGAATGCAGTATCACGGAAATTCCTAATCTGATCTCCACAATCTGTCTAAAATTGATGGATGTTCTCTTATGATCCTATAGTTAGTCCATAGCATCGCTAGTTAAACATGGTCTAACTTAGTATAAGACTCACTGTTTAGATATCCCTTTTCCATGAGGTATGTACTGTGGATCAAATTCAGAGCACCTGCTTTGTACGCAGATTGCTCCAGTTCTGATCCCCTTCAGTTGAAAGGTCTCAGATGATGAATGGAGTTCAGAGAGAACTTTGATTTCTCAATATTCTAGAAAGTTGCTTCCTGTCAGTCTAGACATTCTGGCCAAATGGTTCAATTGTCTGATACATAATAAAGTGGCTTCCTATTTTCACACAATGCATTCTGTCTCCTTCGTATCTTTTGTTTCCTGCCATGATACCTCCTCTAGAGATGGGCACGAACCAAAATACAAACCAAAATAAAGCACAAACCAGGCTGGTTCGTGGTTCGTGAACCGCAGTTCATCAGATCCCATTTCTGACAAACCGCCATGAACTTTAGGCTGGTTCACTTGGTTCATTTTTTCGTTCGTGAGTGCAGACAGCCTGGTGTCCATCAATCAGTTTCCTAGGCAACAGGGGATGGACTTCCGGCAGACCTTCTGCTGACCTGGAAGTGTCCTTCTGCTGACCTGGAAGTGACGATTTTCTGACCCAGATGTGACATTTTCAAGAACCAAACAAACTGGTTTGCGAACCAGGGGCAGGTTCGTGAAAGTTCGTGGTTTGTGGTTCGTGAAATTTGACGAAACACGAACTACATGGTTCATGTTTTTCCCAGTTCATGCCCATCCCTAACCACCTCCACCGTATCAAAGATTAAGCCAACACTTGGGCCTCTTTGTCTTTGTCTCTCTTTCTCCCTTTAAACCCAGAGATGACCGTTTTTTGCTCTCCCATCTTTTTGTCTAACATCTCTTGTTTCTGCTTTCAACTTCTTGTTCTGCCCACACAAAACCCACAAATGAGCTCATTACTTTCAGACAGTGTTTGGTACACTGGTATCTCAGATCTACATTGGGTCATCAATTGTTAAAACTAGTTTCCTCTGGCCAAGTGATTGAACAAAAATGGAATTAAGATAATAAGGACCGAAGTAGGAGATACCCAGTTCAACATGTATGAAAATCGAATTACTTTCTTCTTGCCACCCACTATTTAACTCAAGAATGTCCAAATTCTGACAAAGCAATATTTTCTCTACTCTCAGAAAAGATTAGTGAAATGCAACTTACCTTGTTTCTCAATGGAAAGAGCAATGTTAGATTCAGAGAATGAATGAAGAGCTTCTGGAAGAAGGACCTTTTATACTTCACAGTGGATCCCTCCCTGAGGAAATGATACACCTCCAAAGGGTGGCTAAGTCCTAATTATTAATAAGTTTATGTAGTGCCACGTTCCAGTTCGTGTTCCTCAGCTCAATTAATCTTTCTCAGCAAATAAGAATTCATAAATTGCAGATGATTAATGTTATCTCACATGAAGGAGCTTCTTATTTTGTCACGGAAACTAGAAGATCTTGGTGGTGTGTTTAAAAAGGAATGTTGCTATAACTCTTTGAATAGCTCAGTGGGGCACCATCATTGAATGTATTTGTGTGTGATCTTATGGCTGCTGATTCCACGCTTTCGACTTCTACTTGCCCCTTTTGCCTACACTTGGAGTAGCTCATCCGTTTAGCTGTCACTCATAACATCTCTAATGTCACTTGAATTGAACGAAAATTTGGAAAAGGATGACCAACTCTGTCAAACATGGGAATTACAGAGATGGAATTTTGTGGCATTCCTTTTATGCCACAATATCAAAAAGCCCTTGTGTGGTGGATTCTCTGATCATTATAAATAATATTAAAAAACATTCCATTATAAAAGATGTGAATGGTAACAAGATCTTTAATGCTGTCCTAATTGTTCTAACAGATATATGTAAGTAGCTGGAATATCCTTCTGCATCAAGAAACAATTGAAACACTTGCCCATACAATGGCCGTCGTCACACGGGCATCTCTTCCGTTAAATTTACAGCATATAGCGTCCTACCTGTTATCGGCACAGTAACGTTTCTTTGGGTCACCTAACGGCTCTTCGCGCCACCAGCTGTCCACACCGAAGCACTCTGTTCTGTTCTCTCTAACCGCGCAGAAGCAGCTCCTCCCTCTTTTTAAAAAAAATTATTCTGGCGTTTAATTCCGCTATAACGGAATAACAGCATATAAACATTCCGTTAGAGCAAAACATTACGACCCTTTTGTTTTTCCAACTTTGAAATTATATAAATAGCCCTTTGCCCGCAGAAAACTCCCTGTCTGACGTGATCCCCATCGCTGAAGACTCTGCCATGGCGATTGAGTCATTTTTACTTCAGCAGAAAGTTTGCATTGTGTTATGTCGTTATGGCGTTATAAGGACATAATAAAATAAAAAAAAGGAGTCGCAGGAAGAAATGGATTCTGGGATTGAAGGGAGGGCATAGGACGTTGCGAGGTGAAATACATCGATGTGAGGCATTCACACTGAGGCACAAAATAGCGCGACTATCAAGCACAAATCAGAAGAGAGAAAATTGCTTCAGTGTTGGAATAAGGTGGGTGTTTGCTGGGAAATAGCGCCATTTTAGCGCTAAATAAAAGCCCGTGTGACGACGGCCAATGTTTAAGGGCCAAACTAAAGGTTATATTTTTTTCACAAGTTGGGTCTGGGTTCTCAGTAACCAATTCATTTCCCCTACATCCACACCACAGGTGTAGGGAATGTCATCTTAAAGATGGCAGGGAGCCTCTTACACCTTGAAACAATAGGGTGGCTCAGAGGGGTCTCCTGCCTCAATCCCCCACCATTTTCAGAAGCTGGAATGGCCCTAAGACTGAGATATTTGCATAACTCTGGAGCATCACGTGAAATAGGGTTGTCAGGCAGTAACCAGAAAACCTCAGGAGCAATGGAAATGTGCTAAGGCCATCACACCAGTGTGTTGATGTCACTGCCAGCAAAGAATGGAAGTGATATAATGGGATGCTCTGGAAAAACTCTGTGGTTTCACCCAGAAAATCCTAGAACGTTCATGACATCACTTCCAGGATTTATTGGAAGTGACTTCAGCGTGCTGGCTCATTGCTAGCATGATCCCCAGTCCCTCCCCTTCTATTTCTGTCTTCCAGCATTTCAGGTGTTGGTGAGCAAAGAAAAAGTTTGACAGAAGGTTTTCTGCTACAGCAGGAGACCGGGCAAGCCTAACATGGAATATTCTGAGCATAGTCACTCAAATGCAGTCCACCTTGAGTCTGAGTGAGAAAGGCTATGAATAATGTAAACAAACATACCAACAAACAAACACAAATACCTCCCTGTGGTGAGCCATTTCAACTTCTGAAAATGGTGTGTGGGGAGGCAGGAGCCCTCCTCCCACCTTATTGTGGTCCCAAACCGAAGAGGGCTCCATCTGATTTTTAAAATGACCTTCCCTTCAGCTTTTGTGTGGCTACCAAGTAAGAAAGTTGGGCCAGAGGACCCTAGACTCAATTCTCTCCCCCTATGCACCAAATGTAATGTCTCGTTTGTTCCGTAGTCATTATCCCTTCACTTATCAGAAGCTATTTTGGGAAATAAACAGAAAGGAAGGGAAAAAACCTCTTGTAGATCAATGAAACTCTCAACCATTCACTCTGGAATCAGATTTCCCCCCACACACATCTTGGACCTGAAGAAATGACTATTTTTCAAACATTCAAAACTGGATTGAAAATGTTCCATATGCCATTTAACCAAACTTGCTTTTCACATCTCTTCCGGTGACAAGAATTATGATGTGATTTGACTAGACTTATAATGAATAGAATCAGCAGAGAATAATTAATAGCTTCACATAGCCAAGGCTATCTAACATCTTTTGTGTCATCTCTCTAAAGACCTGTGGAGTGTGACTCACTTTGCTCAGCGTCAAATCTAGGAAAAGTCTGCGGCTGGATACATAAAGATTCCATTTACTGAGTCAGGCCATTGGTACGAGAAGGTCAGGTTTCTCTGCAGTGACCAGCAGTGGCTGTCTAGAGTCTCCAAAAATGGGCTTTCACATCATCTACCACCTCCACTGGATATACCGGGGATTGAACTTGGGACCTTCTGCATGTAAGGAAGATACTTTACAATTGAGCCAAGGTACTTCTTTGAAGTCTTCATTGGAAGCCAAATTATAAAATTTATTTCCCTTTCCATAAAAGTAAAATGTGGCAAATTCACATTTCAGTTACTAACGTGGATGTTACTATGTGGAATGAGCAGATATGGCCACATGTGTTTCTCTTTTAGCCCTGATCACATATCACAGTGAACACATGTCACTGTCACGTACGTGTTTTTAAAAAAGTTCCAATGCACATTCATTTACAAATGAACCTGGAAACCAGTACCTAGCTGCAGATCGGGTTTCAATCACATGTTCAATTGAACATGTATTGAATGTAATATGACAATTACTCCACACATATAAAGAAAAATAACAACAACAACAACATTCGATTTATATACCACCCTTCAGGACAACTTAATGCCCACTCAGAGCAGTTTACAAAGTATGTCATTATTATCCCCACAACAAAACACCCTGTGAGGTTGGTGGGGCTGAGAGAGCTCCAGAAAGCTGTGACTAGCCCAAGGTCACCCAGCTGGCTTCAAGAGGAGGAGTGGGGAATCAAACCTGGCTCTCCAGATTAGAGTCCCACGCTCTTAACCACTACACCAAACTGGCTCTGAAGTTTACAGTGTACAGTGTATCCATAGGCACTGTATCAAGTGTACAGTGTATATGGATTGTACTTGTGTTTCCTATAACTTGTGAAGAGGGCTTTTGTAGCATTCTAATCATCTCACTGCTATCAGTTTTGTTTTGCCTGTTTTTTTGCTATCATTGATCATTGTTTGTGTCTTTAGTTTCCTTGATGTCTTCTATGCACCTCTATGCAGCTGCCATTTTGCGCCATCAAAATGCAAATTACACCTTATTCACGTTTTTAGGGCATTGCTATGTAACTGACACCAAAATCATGTTAAACACTCCTGGGGAAAATTTGGCTTGTGGAAAAAGAGACGGGTGCACTAATAAAGACTCCTGAATTCGTTTCTCATAAGAGTGAAACAAAATAGAACGGGGAAATTCAAACGAAACCAGTCAGCTTTAAATTTGCAATGTCCCTCTAAATTGTGTTGCACCTGTCTATGTCGATAGAAGTTAATTGGCTAAGAAGGGTTTTAATTCTGCTTAGTAGGTTTCATCCTTTGTCACATTTACCCAAGGATGCTTTTTATTTAAAAAAAAAAAACCGGTTTGAGGAAAGAGGGAGCAATACCAAGCAGTACTACCAAGAAGAAAGTACCATTTCATTCATTGGATCTTACTCTAAAGAAAGTGTTTATAGGATTGGTGTAGTGGTTAAGAGTGGCAGGACTGTAATCTGGAGGATGAGGTTTGATTCCCCACTCCTCCACTTGAAGCCAGCTGGGTGACCTTGGGTCAGCCACAGCTCTCTCAGAGCTCTCTCAGCCCCGCTTACCTCACAGGGTGATTGTCATGAGGATAATAATAATGGATCTTGTAAACCGCTCTGAATGTGGCATTAAGTCATTCTGAAGGGCAGTTTATAAATTGAGTATTATCTTCATCATCAACAACAACTACTCTTTTTATGCTACCAGTTTTAATGGTTTTAATTGTTTATTTCTGTATTTTTAAATGGATGTGATCTGATCTGACCCTGCTTGTGGGGAGAATGGGCTACAAATTGAATTAATAATGCTAATAATGCTCATAATGCTGCTGCTGCTGCTGCTGCTGATAATGATAATGATAATGATAATGATAATGATAATGATAATGATAATGATAATGATAATGATAATGATAATGATAATGATAATGATAATGATAATGATAATATTGCAGCCAGTCACATGCTGCTGTGTTTCACACCTGGAGATAGGCGACAGCCTCATCACTCCGTTGATCTGAGCTCAAACTAGGTTACCTGCAGATAAATTAGCAAATACTTTGTGTGTTCTTGAAGTTGGTTCTTAATGCTTCAGCTGCTCAAATCAGCACAGCATACAGGATGGTATCATGCAGTTCTTGGGATGCCTCACCGAATTCCCACTGCCCTTTACGCTTCTATCGCCCAATGCCATGGATGTTATATGGTTATGTATGTTAGTGCAATCCCTAGTAGAATCGCACCCTTCAGAGCCCTTTGACTTCAATGGACTTAGATAGGTATAACTCTGTTCAGGGTTGCATTGCAAGACACTTGAAGAGAGATAAAATTCAAAGATCGAAAGAGAGAGAGAGGCAACAAAAATTTCCTGCCTTCTCAGTTGTCTGTCTGCACCGCCACTTTGTCTCTTCGTAGCAAGACAGATAATTTGTGGGGTGGTTGAAGGGAGAATGGGAGGGCAGGGGAAAGTCTTCTCTGCTTCAGATTTATATGTTTCCCAATCAACTGAAGCTCATCCTCAGAGCCAAGAGAGGAAACTTCTGGGCACTGGCCATTAGCTAGAAAAAACTAGGACTTAGTTGGGCGGCCCTTTGATCAGGAACTGCAGGAAGCTGGGAAGACGCCAACACCATGTGTAGGAATGAAACAGCACAGAAGAATCTTGATGACATTCCTGGAAACACGCAGGCATCTGCCTCTTGATGACTATCTTGTTTTAGCGGTCTGTGTTGCAGATGTGACATTCCAGCTGCTCCGCTGGCAGCTTCTAGACCTGCTTGCCCTTTAAAGGATCTCTTGTCCTTTCTTGGTGCAGCGTGACTTCAAAGCGTTGCAGCCCTTTGCCTAGGAGGAGCAGCAAGAATTGACAGGAGCTCAGCAACACTGACTCAGCAAAGGGAAGAGCAACAAATGGGACAATAAAGGACTCTGGCTGCCTAGGAGGAATAGGCAGAAGGCTAAAATACATCATACATTTGTTTACACATGGTCTCAGGGTCCACCGCCTTGAACAGAGTCAGGTGCTACACTTTCCACAGTGAACACAGATGCAAAGAATTCATTAAGTTTCTCTGCCATCTCCCTGTCTTCCTTTAGAAGTCCTTTTATTCCATGGTCATCCAAATGCCCAACTACTTCTCTGGCTGGTTTCCTACTCTGGCTAAAATACATCATACATTTGTTTGCACATGGTCTCAGGGTTCACCACCTTGAACAGAGTCACGCCTCAGCTCCAATAATGCTGCTTGAAAACCCCCAGAAGCTGATTTTGCTTTTAATGGTTGGGAGAAGACATTCTCGCTCCCCACCACCTTCTCAGGCTGGTTTCCTGCTCTGGATCTATTGACATTATTTTTTATTTTTTTCTCTTGATGCTTTTATCAATCCGCTCCTCAAATTTTCTTTTCGTATGCCTGATTATTAACTTACACTTCTTTTGCCAGACCATGTGCTCCTTCTGTTCACATCTTTGGGACAGACCTTCCATGTTTTACTTTTTATGGCTTCCTCAATTTGAGCTGTTAACCATGAAAACATTCTTTTAGACTTGGCCATATCTTTCCTAATGTGGGAAATGCATTCTATCTGGACTTCAGTCAGTGTGGTTTTAAATAGCTTCCAAGCATCTTCTAGGGATTTAACTCTCTCGTGTTTCCTTTTATCTTCCTTTTAATTATTCCCCTCATTTTGGTAAAGTTCTCTCTTTTGAACTCTAGGGATAGTTTTCCATTGAGAAGAATACTGAACTGAATTGCATTATGGTCGCTGGTGCAACAACATCTACATCTCTAACCCAGTCGTGGGCCCAACTCAGACCCAAGACAGAGATCACCATCCCACTGGTTGGCTCTGTGACCAACCATTTCAATGCCCAATACTTTATAATATCCAAGAATCTCATTTCTAAACATGATTTGTGCACCTGTGCACTTTACCTAGTCAACATGATGGTAGTTGAAGTCAGTCACCTGGTATCACAACATTATCTGCTTTAGTTAGTCACCTCCCTTATTTCATTTGCCGTCTTGAGATCAGCCTCAAGGGCTTGATTAGGTACGTGATAGTACACTCCTGCTTTGAGTAATCCTTATGGACCAGTACTTCTACCCCTATTGCTTCTGTAGTGTCCTCTTACTTAATTCTATGCTCCCTTTCATATACAACCCCTCTCCCAACACATCCCTCCGTGTCCTGCCCAGGGCTCATTTGGAGGCGGAATGCACAGGAACAGCGTTCCGGTAGATCTGAAAAGAGGTCACATGGGTTTTGGCACCGCCCACATGATTCCTTTTCCTCCGAGTGCAAGCCGAGTGGTGCTGGGCTCCAAAGGAACTTAAGCTGCTCGGATTCATTCTGCCCTGCTGCTTTACTTTCATTTGTGACTTGTGAGAGAGGGGGAGAGAGAGAGAGAGAGAGAAAGAAAATGAGTGAATGAGTGCAAGCTGAGTGGTGCTGGGCTCCAAAGGAACTTAAGCAGCTTGGATTCATTCGGCTCTGCTGCTTTATTTTCATTTGTGACTCGTGACAGAGAGGGGAGAGAGAGAGAAATAATGAGTAAATGGGTGCAAGCCGGGTGGGGCTGGGCTCCAAAAGAATGTAAGCTGCTTGGAATTCATGCTGCTTTATTTTCATTTGTGAGTTGTGAGAGAGAGGGAGTGCGTGGGTGCAAGCAGGGCTGGCTCTCCAGAGGAGGGTAAGCTGCTTTGAGTTCATTCTGCTTTAAGGAAATACCTGTAGATTTTTGCGGAAAGGGGCCTGAGGGGTGGATGTTGCCTTCTGACACACCGGTGATGTTAAGGGGTGTGGCATATGCTAATGAGATATGCTAATCAGTTATGCTATTGAGTTCCTGCCGTTCTTTTTCTAGGAAATGACCCCTGGTCCTGCCTATAGAGTTTATACCCAGGGATTTCCATATTCCATTGACCTTCCTCACTCCACCATTTTCCTGAGATTCCCACTGTATCAAAACTTATTTAGCAGCAAGCATGCCCACTTCCCCTTCTTGGGAAAGAGAGGGGATGCGGTTCACCACAATGGGAGGAAAAGTTATCCACATGCAACTACAAAATAAACAATGTATTGTAAATAATAAATAGTAATAATCAATTAAACAGTGAAAATACTATGTTCATATAGGAAAATCAGTCAAACCAAGTTCATACAAAGGCACTGTATGCAGGCAAGCCACTCCAAAAAAGGGCGGTGGAGATTGTACTCTGGAAATCTTCCTTCCTCTGTTGTATATTTGGACAAGACAGTGAGGAAGAATACTTACCATCGTACACTCTGTGCCTTCTTCGACTTCATCACAGTGGAGTCCAGACGTTTGGTGGACTTCACCAGTTGGACTGTGAATTTACGCAGGTTTTTTGAAGTGGCTTGCCTGCATACAATGCCTTTGTATGAACTTGGTTTGATTGGTTTTCCTATACGAACACTGCATTTTCACTGTTTGCTATTTGATTATTTACAATACATTGTTTATTTTGTAGTTATGTGTGGATAACTTTTCTTCCCATTGCAGTGATCCCTCCCCCTTTCCCTGGTTGCTTTTCTGTGGAGGAGCCTCTTTTTGTCATTACCACTTCCCCATCTTGGCTTGGAGATTTCCAGCACTGTCATAGAGACGTCTATAATGTGTTCCCCTCTCAAAAACCCCTGCCCTCTTAGCCACCTTGTCTCCACACATGGCCCTCTTTTGCCATCTTTTCCATGTTCTATTGTGCTCCTACCAATATTACCCTGAGAGAGTACACTATTGTTCCTTTTGACTGTGCTGTTCCAAATGGGAGATGTGGAAACTATGGCAAATTAACCATTTATTGGTTCTTTCAGGCTGTTAATGTACCATGGGTGTGTCAGGTTTGTGTGTAGGAGGACAGGGGAAAAATGAGGGCTAGTAACATTTCTGAACTTGTTTTGCAAGGGGGACATTTATGTCCTTGTTGACATGGACCAAGCATAGTTGCATTCTTGTATTAAGAGATGATCTAAAGGAATTCAAAGCTGTAGCAGAATAAGTACACCTGTCACAATCAATTCAGTTAAAAGATAAAACAGTGAACAGTATATAATGATTTATACCTCAGAATAAGTTCTATTAATTAGAAATATCACAAGTTTCAAAATTTAGAGAAGACTAATTTCTAAAATATCCTTATTAGAGACGATATCAAATTTCTTATATAACAAGGAAAAGAAATTTGATATCGTCTCTAATAAGGATATTTTAGAAATATAAGATATAAGAAATATAAGATATAAGAAATTTGGTATCATCGCTAATAGCGGTGAAATTTGACATCTCCAGATTTGGAAATCTGGGAAATTCACATGATACCAATTTTCTTATCCTTGTTTTATAACATTTAGTCTCTTCTCTTCTCTTCTGAACTAGCCTACATTTAATGTATCAGCTGTGTGAATTAAATTAATTGTTCTTATTTTCATATTCCTCTTTGTATAGTATTGACTTTCCCCAATAAAATATATGAATTTTCCATCATGATGTATGTTTAATGGACAGTTGTATATAAAAGAACTGAAAACACAAGCATAACAAAATAAAAAGTCTACAGAAGATCAGAGGAAGCCGGCTGAAGCATGACATGTCCTGCCCAATGGAAGAGTGAAAATGAGTGTGTCATTTACTGCTATGCAAAGAAAACCTCAGGGAACCCCCAAAATGGGATGTTAACTTTATGGAAAACAAGTTTTCCTCTAACTCAGCTTCCTGGAGTAAGCAGTGTAGATTAGCCATGACTTTTGCTTAGAAGAACTTCCGGTGTCTGGATACACTGGGCATAACATCCATCCCAATGGGAGGCCAAGCCCCCCACCCAGGCTGACCTTTTCTTTGTCCATAAACCAAAGGGTTTGTCCAAAGAAGAGGGCCTCAACATGGGCCTCTCAGATCCTAGTCCAACACTCTACCCACTCCACTGTGTATCCTACTTACCTTGTGTAAATAGGTACACACAGTGTAAGTGTAGGATGTGGTGCTCAGAAGGGATGATCATGATACATCTTATCCTCCTGAACAATCAACAACAAAATAAAGCTTTCAATCTCATGTAACATTGAAAAAATCTATGCAGATAACCTGAGTTATTGACGCAAGAGATATATAACATAGGAATGTCAATATTGTACCTAGCAAATTTTATTGTTATCTTTAATGTTATTGTTGTTTATCTTTAATTATATTATTGTTTATAATAAAGTAAAATCAATTTTAATAAATGTATTGAAATGTTTAAAAAAGAAAGGGACTGAGGGAAGACTATTTCATTGTGAAGAGTGTTAATGAACAACAGCACATGTTGAGAGGGCAGATATAACACATCTATGCCCATCCTGCCATTAAGAAGCACCAATGTGAAATCATTTTTTGTTGTGTATGTTTGCTTTGGGATCCCAAAAGTGCAGATTGACATATCACAAGCTTTGCAAAGGTGCTACAGGAGTCCACTAGCACCTTTGAAGACTTTGGAGACTGTTGTAGCAAAGTGGCTAAGTGGTTTGGCTGCAAATAAGCACTCTACTGGTTCGAATCCCACTACTGCCATGAGAACTCAGTAGGTGGCCTTGAGTAAGCCACTCCTCTGAGCCCCAGCTCCCCAGCTGTAACTTGTTCACTGCTCTGGGTGAGACACTAACCTGTCTAGAAGAGCGGTATAGAAGCACAGTTGTTGTTGTTGTTTGTTGTTGTTGTTATTCCAGTATACATTTTTATGAGCCAGAACTCCATCAGATGCATAGTGTCCATCCATCTAAATTTATACTTAGTGATCAAGCAACAGGAAAAAAATGTGTGCGTGGGAAGAAGTTACAAGCGAGATTTGATGAAGGTTACATCCTGCAAACAAGTAAGATTATACCTGAGCATTATCTATGGTGGCTCCTACTTTGTGGAATTGCCTGTTTGAGGAGGTCAGGAAGGCTCTTGCATGCCTGTCATTCTGCAGATTTTGTAAAGAGGAATTAGTCAGGAGGGTGTTTTTATAGAAGGAATAAGGATGCAGTAAAATGGAATTGTCCAGGAGGATGCTTTCGAAAAGGGACAAGAGCTGGAAGTGATGTTAGTTATCTCTAGGAATCACTGAAAAATCTGTGGTTTTACCCTAGAGTTTAAAGTGAAGAGTGCCATCACTTCTCAGTTTTCCAAGACGTGACATCACCATGTCACTAATTACCACCACTCCATGGTGCTGCTCTTCTGGTCTACTGCTGGTTGCCAGGCTGGACTTGACAACTTAAATTACAATATTTGAGATATTTTTGAGTCTCAGTGGGAAAGGAGGGCTATACAAAAATTAAAATAAATTAATGGGAGTAATCAATCCATTCACAGTGGGTGAGAACCAGTCCCAACTGTTGATAGACAGGCAGGGTAGGCTTAATATCCAATCTAATAAAGGGAAATACAGAATGAGACATGCTAATCACATCAAACAGGGCTGCACAGAGATCGTATAAAAGATATAGCTGAATTCATATCTACAAAGGGTGGATTACTGTGACACTACCACCTATAGGAAGTGAGGAATTAATTACTCCTATTTTTTCCTATTAGTGTTAACACTGGAATACTTCTTTAAGGTGCTGTTGGACTCCAGAATTGCTCCAAATATCCAGAATGATTAACATTCAAATTCTGGAATATCTGAGATATTTTAAGTATGGCATTATTTGGTGAATTCTGAGTTGCTGCTGGGCAATATTGAAGAGATAGCCTCCAAGGCTCTTTGAACTATGGTAGGGACTTAGTTCTCAGCCTATAAGGCTGGGGCACTGCTTTGGATAAGCCCCAAAGCCCCGAGAGCACCCTGGACTCTTGATGAGTAATTTGCTGCCTTATGTGGAACTGCCAATTGGAAGGGTACTGGAGAAGCTATTGTACTGCTCTTTGCAGCAGGCTTTTGCTGTGAGTTGGCCCACCCATCCATCCTTGTATATGTGCAAGTAGCTTTTAAAGGGTCAAGTAGGAATTCTGGCCTCTTTCAAATTGGCCCTGATGGGGGCCGCGTTTTTGCCAGCTTCACAGTGTCCCCAGGGAATGGTGGCAACTCGATATATTTGCTTAATGCCATGGCATCTTGAGAGAGCCTGAGACTTGTAGTTTAAGGCAGGTGCTGAGAATTCCCCATTAGATAACTCACATACAACTGCAATTCACTGTGAATGATGGTAAAGCCAGATTAAATCTGCAGCATACACCCAAAGAAAAAGCCACTGAATACCTGTGGTGCCAGAAAATTATCCAGACACCAAGAAGTTAATGGGGATACCTTCATTTAAAAAGAAAACACTAAACAATGTTTCAAGGAATAAAACCAAGTATGTGATTTAATTGAGGAGTCGCGTGAAGCTTGGTGCATTTTATTTTGCAAGAAGTAAACGAACAGCTTGCTGATGCTACTGCTGTCCAACGGTCGGTCAGTATTCTTGCGGGGAACTTTGTATTAGTTGAGCTTCATTAGTAAAAAGTTGACGAGGATACCTTCATGAAAGAACACACACACACACACGCTAATGTTTCAAGGAATAAAGCCAAGGATGTGATTGAACAGAGGAATCAAGCAAAGCTCCAGGCATTTTATTTTGTAAGAGGTAAACCAGCAAGTCTCCAACCAGGAGTTGCTGATGCTATCGCTTTCTCAGCTGTTGATTGGTATCCTTGCATGCAACTTTGTTCAGCAATGGAGTTTCCTTAGCATTTCTTCACTTGGCTGCAGCATTGTTGACTGAAGCAGCAAGGGCGTGCTGGAGCACAGCAGCATCGCACTGGGACATAGGAGGGGGCGTAGGTGTACTGGCGATAACCACAGCAGGGAGCAACAGGTCTACCTACATAATAAACCACTCTTGGCCTGGCTCGTTGGCGACAACAGCAGCAGCATCCCCGACCTCCACAACATCTACAACAGCCCATCTTTACGGAGTGAAGGCAGAACTGGAAAGAAAAAAATAACAGATTTTTTATGTGAGGAATAGAGATGGGCACGTACCGGAAAAAAACCAAACCATATGGTCCGTGGTTCGTCAAATGTCACGAATCACAAACCATGGACTTTCACGAACCTGCCCCTGGTTCATGAACCGGTTCGTTTGGTTCATGAAAACGTCACATCCATGTCAGAAAATCATCACTTACAGGTCAGCAGAAGGTCACTTCCAGGCCAGCAGAAGTTCACTTCTGTGTCAGCAGAAAGTCTGCAGGAAGTCCACCTCCTGTTGCCTAGGAAACTGATTGATTGTCACCAGGCTGTCTGCAGTTACGAACCAAAAAATAAACCAAACGAACCAGCCTAAAGTCCGTGGTGGTTCATCAGAAATGGGATCTGACATTCAGTTTCGTTTTCACAGCCATGTCGGACGCTCCTCTCGGCAGGTCCGAGAAGAAGCGGCCGAGCACCCTGACCGGGCGGCTGATCTGCAAAGGTTAGCCCCCAGGGCTCCCAGGGAGGGAGTCTGGGTCCGGGACGCGACGGAAAGAGCCCTCTGGCAGATCGAGGCAGGGGGTAAATTGCCCGTTTGTCCCTATGGAGGCCGGCAGACGTGCGCGGCACCTTGTGTGCTGCCGGGCCATGGGAAACGGCAAAGAACAGGATTAGGCGGAAGCCTGTAAGTAAGCGAATCCCTTCTGTTACTACAAGCGCATGTGAAGGAGTGGTGGGATCTGAAGTTTAAAAGATTCAGATTTCCCCCCCTCACAGAGTCTCGGAAGATTGGCGGTCCCCCCCCCTAAAATGGCAGCAAAAAAGCAGAGTCCTGCTTTGGGCAAGTCAGTTTCGGCTGCCCTGCAGGGAAGAGGCAAGTCGCTCGAGGAACTGGTGAAAAGATTGGTTATTGAAGCCATAAAACCCTTTGTTGACAAGCTGAATGAAACAGATCAAAGGGTGGGCTTAATTGAGAGCGATGTGAAAGCCATCAAGGAAGTAGTGGGGGGGGGCAGAGAAGTCTGCTCGGGAAAATGCATCACTTATGAGAGCAACGAACAAGGAGCTAAAGTTGGTGGAAAATCAGCTGATTGGGCTGCAAGTGGAATGAACACAGACCATTTTGCGTCTCCAGAATGTTAAAGAGGAGGAAAACGAGGATTTATGGGATCTTGCCTCGGAACTTTTAGCGTCACCCGCGAGGGAAAGGCCATTTTGGGAGTCCGTCGGGCATCTTCAAAATATGCAATGAAGCGGCAGCTGCCTCGCGAGATCGTTATTGAGTTCTCATCCAGGAGGGTCCGGGACAATATCCTATATAACTCATATAATGCGGAGTTGGACTTTCTGGGAAATAAAGTCAAGATACTGAAGGACGTTCCATTTTTAGTTCGGAAGAGAAGATTTAAGTATAAAAGGCTGGCAGCTCTTTTGAGGGAACGTGACATAAAGTACAAATGGCTATTTCCGGAAGGAATCGGGTTTAGTTATAAAGATCTAGCTTACAAGATTAATTCGGAAGATCAGCTAAGGGATTTTGTGGACAAAAATCCAGAATTTGGGCCAGACATCAAGCAAAAAGAAGAAGATTCGAAACCTGAAGGGAGGGGGGAGGCAACGAGTGCTGAGGCTGTAGCTGCTCAGAGAGAACTGCATCCGAGGCCCGGGGGGGGGGGATTTAATTTGAATTGTAATTTGTATTTTGTAAGATCAACCATTCCATCATTACTTTATTAAGCTATTTTTTTTAATTATGGCAGTATGAAGGGAAAGCATTGAAGTGTAGTGTTTAGTGTTTGTAAGTTGCCTTCCCCTTTTTTCCACCCCCCTTCCCCCTCTTCTTATTCTCCCTTCTTTCCCTTCCCTTGTACTATTGTAGTTTTTTGTAGTTTACTGTTTTATATGTTAAAAATTATATATATATATATATATATATATATATATATATATATATATATATATTAAAAAAAAGAAATGGGATCTGACAAACTGCTGGTTCACAAACCACGAATCATCCTGGTTCATGCTTAATTTTGGTTCGTATATCAGTTCATGCCCATCTCTAGTGAGGAACTTCAACTTTTAATCATGAAGTTTAGTTAATGTTTTGGGAAGGCATCACACCATCCATGGTGGCCAACTATGAGCTTATGGGCAGAACTGTTTTTTTCTTTGCAAGGGACTGTCAAAACAGTCCAGGAGATGTTAAAATACCTGTTAGGCGACAATAATGGTCCAGTGGGATGCATTGGTTCTGGTGGTTCATTATGCAGGCCTTATTTAGATCAAGCTGGATTTTGGAGCTTAGTGTGTTTCTTTGTGACTTTCTACTGCCAATTTCTTCTCTTTGTTGTCTTTTATTTAGATGCTCCTCATTTAGGGCTGAATCTTATGGATGTATTCTACAGGTAGAGACACTTTTCTCTGCTGGAAAGATCTTTCTGCTTAACCAGGAGTCTTGGTAGTATGTTGTGTGTTATGTGCAGTCAACTCACTTCAGACTTGGGGTGACCCTATGAATTAATGACCTCCAAAACATCCTATTGTTAACAACCTTGCTTAGATCTTGCAAACTAGAGGGTGTGTCTTCTTTTACTGAGTCAATCCATCTCATTTTGGGTCTTCCTCTTCTACTACTGCCTTCCTGTTTTGCTAGGGCCTTGTGTTTATCCTTATTATTTATTTAAAATATTTTTCTTCTGATCTATGTAATCTAAAGCATCTATGCAAAACTCCATGTGATAGAAGAAAACACATCTGCTGGTAGATCAGATTGGAGTGATCCAACCCATAGTCACTTTTGCCTGCTCACTGTAAGCTACACATGCAGATACACAGACACAAATCTTGTCCTGATTTACTCATTGTGATATTCATTGCCTCAATGGCTTCTTTTACAGATTTAAAGCTATTCTATTAACTTTTTGCACTTCCCAAAAATCTACCCCAACCACAAACTTCTTTTTTCCAACCCTGAACGAAATCTGTACCTCTCTATTATAAATACCCCTTGCATTGCTGCCTGACATGTCATCTAGGATTTGGCATCTACAGTATCCCTAATCTGGCTCACCTGATAGGGTTGCCAACCTCCAGGTGGTGGCTAGACATCACCCAGAATTACAACTGATCTCCAGGCAATAGAGAAGAGTTCCCCTGGAGAAAAGAGCTGCTTTGTAGTGTGGACTGTATAGCATTATACCATGCCGAGGTCGTTCCTTCCCCCAACTCCATTTTTTCCAGCCTCCACCCCCCCAAATCTCCAGACTGAAGCTGGCAGCCCTATTTCCTAAACTGGCCAAACTGGAAGGCTACTGTCCAGAAATACAAAGTATACTTTGCATGCATGCCAAAAAAGTTCAGTCCCTGACATCTCCGGTTAAAGATGTTCTGACTTGGAAAATGACAACTCTGTATGTGTGTTCTCTTATGTGTTGCTGGATAGCAAAGAACCAGCTGTTCATGCCAAAGACTCCAGATGAGGTCACAACCAGTTAAACCATCTCTGGTAGGGGTAATAGGAGTAGGGAAAGATCTCCCTCTTCTAGAGATCCCGCAGAACACATTCCAATCATGCACAAACACACATGAGGCTGTCTTATACTGAATCAGACTGTTGGTCCATCAATGTCAGTATTGTTTACTCAGACTGGCAGTGGCTCTCCAGAATCTCAGGTGGAGGTCTTTCACATTACCTACTGACTGGTCCTTATAAGTAGAGCTGACCTAAGATCTTCTGCATGCAAAGCAAAAGATTTTCCGCTGAACCACAGCCCCTTCTCCTAAAATCATGCAGTACTGTCAAATTGTGCAATACTGAGCTGCATGAATCAAGTGAACACCTACCTTCATGAAGCAGACATATACTTAGTAGATGCTTGATCAAGTTTATAGTGTTTTATCTGGATGGCACTGTCTCTCCAGGGTTTCAAAAAGAGATCTTTCACAGAATATATTACACAATAGCTTCAACAAGAACAAGAACATGAATTAAACCTGGTAACTTCTAGTGGCAACTTCTAGTGGCAAAGCAGATGGCCTCCCATCAGATAGTCTATCACTAAATGATGTCCCTAGTGTGTTATGGCAGCTTCCTATGCTCAAAAGCATACCTGCTCACTCAATAGATCCCATACCCTTGATCGCTTCTCTTTCAGCCACCTTCATGTAAATTAATAAGCAGTCCCAATGACATCTTTCACTCCTGCCCTCTTTCTCTTTCTTCTCCCAAATTCAACATTTTTGTTGTTTCTTCTGCAACACTCAGATCTTCCCTTTCTGCTCTGCTCTTAGTGTTCTTGATCTCATGATCCAAATCTAGAGGATGACTCTACAGATTTGGAAATAATGCTTGGTTCCCTGGTCTCTCAGCTCTAGATGTAGTAATGTGTCCTTCAGGTGGACTGTTTTGTTCCAGTGACTGAAGAGCACTAAACCAAGACAAAACTAGGAGAAACCCTCCACCAACATAGATAAGTCATACCATCTTCCCTGTCTCATGTCCCCAGAACAACTCTAGAATTAGAGGAAAGAAATTCCCAAATTCTGCGAAAAGTATCAATAATGGTCAACATCAATAGTAGTTAAGGGTATGCTACTGACCTTGTTCCTCAATGGAAATGACCACGTTGGCTTCGTCAAATGAGTGAAGATCTATTGGCTGGGGAAACTTTTATACAAGATGGTGGAGGAAATGAGACACCTCCCAAGTCTTAATTTGTCCTTCTGCACTGCCATGTTCCTCAACTCAATAAACAGCACTCATTAGATAAGAATCTATAAATTACAGATGATTAAGATCATCTCATCTTAGAAAACTGACTACTTTGACATTGATCATGGGATCATCTACAGTTGTCTTTGAAAACGAATGGCACTGCAGTCTTCTGAATTGCTCAACTGGATACAGCCAGCACACAAACTTGTGTGTGACCTCAACGCTGCTGAATCCACACCTTCCTCTACTGCTTCACCCATTGGACTGCATTTGACATGGCTCGTGTCTTTCTTCCATGGTTGCTCATCAAATTGACAAAGTCATTTGAATTGAATGGAAATGTGGATGAGCAGGGAGTCAAATGTGAAACAGAGGAATAACTGAGATGGAATGTTGTGACATGTTTATCTGCCATGCCATCAAAGAGTGATGCTGTATGATCATCAAAAGTGAATTTCCAAATGTATGTAGTATGTGTGGTGCGGTGAACCTGTTACAGCATCAGCACATGTGCACTTTGGGAATTGTCACATGACAAATCATTGCTCAGATTTTCAAATATTATGTCCTAAAACACTGGACTTGAGCATCATAACAAACCTGTGCTTATTTATGATGCTCACACATTTGGATTTCTTGCCGTATGTGTAATCCTCTTCAAACCCTCACCCTAACACTTTGAATTTGGAACACAATCAAAAGCTTCATAATTATAGAAGTTTCATTGCAACAGTGATCTCTAGTGATTAGAGTATTGGGCTAGGATCTGAAAGACCCAGATTAAATCTCTGGTCTTCTATTGAAACTTCTGGCCAGTCATGCACTCTCAGCCTAACCTACCTTGCAGGGTTGTCATGAAGATAAAATGGCGGAGAATAATTTTAGCTGTTTCGGGGAGAAGGGTGAGATATAAATGAATGAATCTATTTGCTATGATGTCTGAATGCAGACACCTGGGAAAGTTGCCGCCCCATTAAGCCACAATTAAACAGTGAAATACGATTCTGGTTTGTGGGAAGGAAATTAACTTTAATTTGGCAAACCAGAATTTGCTACGACAGCTGAATACAATCTCTATGCACAAAGACATTGTATGTGTCAGATACTGAATGCAAACATCATGAGCAGAGACCAGTGCATTCTTGAGCTTTTTGAAGGCATTTAGTTAGTTATTACGTGGTTCATTTTAAAAAAGGTAGAATCAGATCTATTAGTCATTTTTGAAGCAAGGCAGGTTATTTGAATACCATAACTGAAAGTACTGTTGCTGACTGTGATTTTTCTCTAAATGTTTGAATCTGGATGGTTGCTGCTGCACAATAGTATAAATAGTTTTGTAGTGTTGATCTGAGTGATTTTATTCACACTGTACATTTCTACACAAATACAGTCACCAGGTAAAGTGTAGATGACTGGGGAAGACAATGGCAAACCACCACATAAGAAGTCTGCCAAGAAAACATCGAGATGCAACATCCCCGCATGGGTCTCTAATGACTAGACATGGGCACGAACAGCAATATAAATGAAAAAAAAAACACAAACAGCCCGTTTGTCTGTTCCTGAATGGGCCGTTCGTGAGTCTTCATTCCAAATGAACAGGTGGTCATCGCAAGCGTCGTTCATTGCGTTCGGCAGCTGTTCGTCAAGCCAGACAGTCTGGCGCCTATCAATCAATTCCCCTGGCAATGGCAGGGACTGAACTCTGTTTGATCTCCTTCTGGCTTTCCTTCCGGCTTTAACCCTTCAGCTTCCAGCAGACAGTCCAGTTTTTGCCACTCAGAAGAGAAAAAGACAGCAAAGGGATCCATGGTATGACCCATGGATCATACCTTTCCTGGGCTGCAATCTTTCTGAAACTTGGGGGGTCCTCAGAGGACAGTGATTTGTCCCCTGCAAATTTGGTGGCCATTAGGCAATGGAAAGGTCAGTTTTGTAACCCCTCAAAGTAGCTTCCAACAGGCAGTACAGTTTTTGCCACTGTGAAGAGAAAATGACAGCAAAGGGGGCAGCGCCAGCTCTCCCGGTACAAGAGAGACAGCGAGAATCTCTCCATCCCACTGGCACTGGGAAGAAGCAGCCCCATGGCACTGGCTCTGCCCACTGTCAGAGGGTCGAGGAGAGATGCCCCTCGTCCCTCTGACAGCTGGCAGAAGCGGCCCTGTGGGGGCTTCTCCTCATCTCTCTGACAGCAGGCAGAAGTGGCCCCGCGGCAGCACCGGCTCTGCCCACTGTCCAGGGGAGTCTCTCCTCGTCCCTCTGACAGTGGGCAGAAGCAGACCCATGGCAGTGCTGGCTCTGCCTGCTGTCAGAGGGATGAGGAGATTCTCTTAGACTCTGACAGTGGGAAGGAGTGGCCCCATGGCAGCACTGGCTCTGCCCACTGTCAGAGGGACTAAGGGAGTATCTCCTCATTGACAGTGGGCAGAAGCAGCCCCATGGCGGCACCAGCTCTGCCCGCTGTCAGAGGGATGAGGGGCGTCTCTCCTTGTCCCTCTGACAGCGAGCAGAAGCAGCCCTGTGGCGGCTTCTCCTCATCTCTCTGACAGCAGGCAGAAGTGGCCCCACAGCAGCACCGGCTCTGCCTACTGTCAGAGGGTCTAGGGGAGTCTCTCCTCATCTTTCTGACAGCGGGCAGAAGCGGCCCCACAGTGGCAGCGGCTCTGCCTACTGTTAGTGGGACCAGGGGAGTCTCTCCTCGTTCCTCTGACAGTGGGCAGAAGCAGCCCCAGGGCGGCACCGGCTCTGCCCGCTGTCAGAGGGATGAGGTGAGCCTCCTCGTCCCTCTGACAGCAGACAGAATTGGCCTGCAGCACTGGTTCTGCCCACTGTCAGAAGGATGGAGAGAATCTCTCCATCCCTCTCGCACCCGGCAGCAGCAACCCAGCATCGCTGGGGTGGGGCAGGGGGTGGGGACTGGGGGTTGTGGGGTGTTTAAAGGGCCCTGCTCCTTGCATGTGGCAGGGAAGGGCCCTTTAAACTATCAACTGGCAGGTGGCAAGGGGGAATCCCTTGATAGATTAAAAGGGATATTTAAAGGACCACTAACACAAACACCGAACATGTTCGTTAAGGGGACATGTTCTGTTCTGTTCGTTGTTCATTGTTCGTGGATGGGAACAAACAATGAACAGGGTGTTCAGAAAATTTTTCCTGTTCATGCCAATTTCTACTAATGACTCGGTGCTTTCACAGGGGACTAAGTTTACCTTTACCTATGGTCACCAGGAAAAGTTACTTTGCTTCACTCCCTCAATTTGATGCAAGGAGAGACCCAGACTGGATTGCCTCATTGGCCCTTGTTGAAATTTGGTTCAAGCTCCTTTGGACTTGTGCTGTACCCACTTTTTCTTTGGGGCCAGTTTATGGCCTCTTCAGTTCTTGCAGTTCCAGTGCAGTTTTCATTTTTTTAAAAAAATAAATAGCTGCTATTAACCCATAAAGCTATTTTCCCCAGGGACCTCCACCCAATAAAGACACAAAGCAACAGTATGGGTTTATAGAAAAGAGTCCAGTAGCACTTTTAAGACTAACCAACTTTACTGTAGCATAAGCTTTCGAGAACCACAGTTCTCTTCGTCAGATGCATCTGGACTCTTTTCTATTTTGCTTCTGCAGACTAAGGGCCAAGCTACACATGACGAATGACACTTGAACGGCAAGTGGATTGAGTGGAGGGCAAGTGAACAGGGAGAAATACACTTGCTGTTCAAGTGTCATTCGTCATGTGTAGCTTGGCCCTAACATGACTAACCCCTCTGGATCTATGAGTATGGGTTTAATTAATTTTTTAAAAATGTCTGATCTATGCCATAATTTATTAAAATATGCTAGCAAGCTTTCAGGAATGGGCTGTGTTGTTTGGCAGATCCACCCTGAGGCCAAACTGGCCAGCGATTGTGCTGGCTTTGTTTATCATCATCTGCCCATACCATATATCAAGGGGTGCCAAAATTCATCCACTTCCCCTGATATGGCGTCAACCAATACCAGATTTAGGTGCTGCCACTCAGCCCCAGAGCACTCCATCACAATCCACTGTATCCCAAAACATGTGATGGGCTGTTCAGGAGACAATCCTCCATCACTCAGGCCTGCTGCCTCAGGGTGCTTGCCAGTTCTCCCTATCTATCATGAGGAACATGGCCCACGCCTGCCAATCTAATTATGGCCTAACCGGTTAAAGGCCAGGCCTATTTATACCCACCCCTTAGAGACATTTTGAAACAGGTTAAAAAAAAAGGGGGGGGAACCAAGACCCAATTAGACATTCCTGCTTGGGAAGGTAGCAGCCTGTGGCAAACGCCTGCGTGGGAGGAGTTTTGGGCCCTCCTCCATTTGGCTGAGGAATGCCAGCCCCAGCCAATCTTCCCTTCTGCATTATTTAAACTGGAGAAGGGGCTGGGGCAGCAGGCAGAAACCCTGCTGTGAATCCATTTCTAATAATTATTTGTGGGGGACGGGGGCATGAACATTTAGGCTGAATTTTTGCCACTGCCCTCTACCCCTTCTCTCCTACTCTATAGCTTAGGGAAATTATGCTTTGGTGTAGTGGTTAAGAGCGCAGGACTCTAATCTGGAGAGCCAGGTTTGATTCCCCACTCTTCCACTTGATGCCAGCTGGGTGACATTGGGTTAGTCATAGCTCTCTGGAGCTCTCTCAGCCCCACCCACTTCACAGGGTGTTTTGTTGTGGGGATAATAATAGCATACTTTGTAAACCACGGTGAGTGGGCATTAAGTTGTCCTGAAGGGTGGCATATAAATCAAATGTTACTGTTACTGTTACTGTTACTGTTACTGTTACTGTTACTGTTACTGTTACTGTTACTGTTACTGTTACTGTTACTGTTACTGTTATTAAATAGATTTTGCCCCAGACTAGCATATGTGGTTCCAGAGAGTGAGAGTGAAATATTTCACCCAAACAAAGCTCATGCTGATATGCAGGTTGTCAACATCAGGTTGGGCAACCCCTAAAGATTTACATTTACATTTCAAAAAGTTTCTAACGTTTATGAAGGTGTCCTCTTTATTGGTAAAGTTCCACCTATACAGCCCAATTTGATTAAAGTTGGAAAAAGAATGCTGGATTGAATCTTTGCCTGACAGACCTTTTCTTGTCAGTAAAACTAGCTAAATAAACAGAGGCAAATGCCTATGACACCAAATACCATGTACTATCTGTTGCTTGAAGTATGATCCTACTGGGTAGATCTATAATCCTAAAATTGTTTATAGTCTGCTTCAGCACTTCTTCAACTCTGTATTGGATTTCTGCTGGTTGTAAACCTTTGCAAATGTGCATTAGATGCTTTAGGCTGATCCTGCACTGGGCAGGGGGTTGGACTAGATGGTCTGTATGGCCCCTTCCAAATTTATGCTTCTATGATTCTATATATCATATTATATGATTTATTGAAACTGACTGTATTAACTCACATTATGTAATCTGCAACGAGTCTCAGTGAGAAAGGTGAGATATAAATTATGTAAATAAATAAAAATAAAATAAAATCAGAGGCCAGTTGTAGACCTCTGCTGAAAAAGTATGCAGGACTTCAACAGAATTGTCCAGCACATAAAAGAGCAATAGCAATAGCAATAACAACATGTGATTTATATACTGCCTTTCAGGACAACTTAATGCCACACTTACATTGGTTTACAAAGTGTGTTGCTATCCTCACAACAATCACCCTGTGAGGTGAGTGGTGCTGAGAGAGCTCTGAGAGAGCTGTGACTGACCCAAGGTCACCCAGCTGGGTTCAAGTGGAGGAGGTAGGAATCAAACCCAGCTCTCCAGATTAAAGTCCTGCTGCTGTAACCACTACACAAAACTGGCTCTCATTTCTGACAGTGGTTCATCTATCAAATAGTGTCTTCAGTCTCCCAGAGGCTTTGGCTCAGATCTGTGCAAGCAGAGATGCATCATGAATTGGGGTCTTGGATCCCGTGTTTGGATGCTGTGCTTGAGTGACTGAGGAAGAACCAGTAGAACAGGAACTCAGACAAAATCAAGGTGATGCAGCTCAATGGAGATGATTTTTCTCCAGGGCACTGGGCAGCCTCTCCTACACTGAGCTCCTTTTACAGATGCCTCTAATAGTTTGGGAGCACCCTTTTACAGAGCCTTGCTATTAGCAAAACAGGGTGGCACTGTTTCTTTATCTCAATTAAGTCTTGCATGTAGACTAGCTACCCTTTTAAACTCAGTTTGATAATCCCTGCTAATATAACATATCCGGAAACTCTAATAAGTGTAAAATGTGGCTGCCTAACTTGGGGCACGTTGATACAAATCCTTAATATCTGCTCTAAAACAACTGCACAGTTTAGCTAATTTTTCTGGGATTAATTCAAGGTACTGGTTCTAACCTTCAAAGCCCTTTGTGACTCGCATATCTGAAGGATCATCTCTCTGGGCATCTATCTATGAATCTGTTATGGTCCTCTCATTGCCTCTAGTTTGCTGCACCTCCTCATAGGAGAGTTTAGTTGTCCTCAGACCAGTTGAGTACTTTATTGGTCATGTCAGCAACTCTCTGGAATAATATGCCAGAAAATAGAAAGAAGGCAAGGCTGTAAACCTCCAGGTGATAGATCCAGAGGAGTTAGCCATGTTCATCTGTAGTAGCAAAATAGTAAAGATTCCGGTAGCACCTTTAAGACTAACCATCTTTATTGTAGCATAAGCTTTCAAGAGCCACAGCTCTCTTTGTCAGATGCTGGTGATGCCTGGAGATCTCCCCAAATTTCAACTGACCTCCAGACTGCAAAGAATTGTCTCCTTGAAGAAAATAGCTTCAGACAGTTGACTGTATGGCAACACATCCCTGCTGAAATTCCTGTCCTCCCTAATCTCTGACATTTCCAGTCTCTGCCTCCAAGTCTCCCGGAATTTCCCAGTCCAGTGGCAACCCTAAACTATACTCTTCTAAGCCTATTGATTTCAATGGACTTAGAGGAGCAAAACTTAGCCTCAACAGATGCCTTTCGATGGCAGGCAATCTCCTGATGTTTTGACCCTCTGTGTGCCGATCATGAGCTGATCAGCAGGAGGAGGTGGGCTCGAGAAATGGGCACTTGTATGCGTGTGGCCCCAGTTGAAGATATCACTTCCAGAGCAACCCGGAAGCAATAGTGTCTGGGCTGATTCTTTAACACTTGGACCAAAACGTAGTGTATTTACACAGGTAAGTACCCTCATCCTGCTCCCAGCAGTTGCTGGGGTGACTGGGCAATCCCAATGTAAATCCATTTAGGCTTGTGACATAAAATACGTTCTTAAAATTGTGAGTCTTCTTGTGGAATGGACACAGGATAGCAAGGGGGGTGGGAACAATACCATCAGGAGAAGTTCCATAAAATATTAATTCATTACTGACATCATTAGGACGGATATTTGGACAACTCTGCACTATGAAGTTATGCTTGAACTAACATGAAGCTGCCTGAAACTGAATCAGACCCTTGGCCCACTAAGGTCAGTATTGTCTTCTCTGCCTGGCAGTGACACTCCAGGATCTCAGGTGGAGGTTTTTCATATCACCTGCTACCTGATTCTTTTAACTGGAGATGCCGAGGATTGAACCTGGCACCTTCTGCGTATCAAGAAGATGCTCTACCACTGAGCCAATGAGCCATGGCCCCTTCTTCCTTTATGCCATGGCATAGCCTGGAAGATAATAGGGAGCTGTAGTTCAGGGAGGGTGCTGAGTATTCCCCATTAGATAACTTTCCCCTCATACTCAACTCTAATTCACTGTGAATAATAGTAGAGAGTGACAGAGTGCAGCATACACCCAAAGCAAAAACCACTGAATACCTGTGGTGCCAGAAAATTATCCAAACACCAAAAAGCTGACGAGGACACCTTCATGAAAAAACACATACACACTAAACAGTGTTTCAAGGAATAAAGCCAAGGATGTGATTTAACGGAGGAGTCAAGCAAAGCTCCAGGCATTTTATTTTGTAAGAGGTAAACCGGCAAGTTTCCAACCAGGAGTTGCTGATGCTATCGCTTTCTAAGCTGTTGATTGGTATCCTTGCAGGCAACTTTGTTCAGCAAAGGAGTTCCCTTAGCATTTCTTTACTTGGCTGCAGCACTGCTGACTGGAGCAGCAAGGGCGTGCCGGAGCACAGCAGCTTCGCACTGGGACATAGGAGGGGGCATAGGTGTACCGGCGATAACCACAGCAGGGAGCAGCAGGTCTCCCTACGTAATAGATAACTCTTGGCCTGGTTCTTCGGCCACAGCAGCAGCAGCTCCGACCACCACAGCATCTACAACAGCTCATCTTTACGGTGTGAAGGAAGAACTGGAAAGATAAAAAAAATCACAAGATTTTACGTGAAGGAACTCCACCTTTTAATCTTGCTGTTTAGATTATGTTTTGTGAGCCATCACACTGAATGCAACACACCAGCCATGTGTGGTATCAAACTTTGAGTTAAGTGACAGAGTAATCCTGCTGTTTGAGAGGGGGCTGTGACTGCTTGTTTGTGGCATCTTTATGCATTACAATAGAACAGTCTGCTTTCCCTCTCTGAACTTTGTGCACTTTGTTTAATCTCATGGCTGGAGTCCCTACTGTGGGCCAAGCTACACATGACGAATGACACTTGAACGGCAAGTGGATTGAGTGGAGGGCAAGTGAACAGGGAGAAATACACTTGCTGTTCAAGTGTCATTCGTCATGTGTAGCTTGGCCCTCAGATAGTTCCAAGGTAGAACTATAGATTGCATGAGCTTTCTTCTTCTGAACTGAGTTGTCCCCGTCCCTTTACCTTCTTGTTGTTTTGACGACACTCTGCCCCGTGGCGCAGAGTGGTAAGCTGCAGTACTGTCAAGTAGAGATGGGCATGAACATAAAAAACAAACAAACATGATGTTGGTTGTTTGTTGCCATCCAGAAACAGGGACTCATGAACAAAACATGTTCATGGTTGGCTGTTTGTGGGGGCCAACAGGCTCTCCTCCAGCCATCATCCAGTCAAGATCACTTCTGCACCACTCCCAGAAACCTGACCTGAGCAGGCACCAGGAAAGGTACCAATAATAAAATAATAGCTTAGCCCCAGAGCCTGGCAGCAGCCCTGGAACTTGAAGGGGTAGATCCCTACCACACCAGTCCCAGAAACCTGACCTGAGCAGGCAGCAGGAAAGGTACCAATAATAAATAATAGCTTGGCCCAGAGCCTGGCAGTAGCCGTGGAACTTGAAGGGGTAGATCCCTATCCCACCACACACAAAGAAAATTCAAACTCCAATGCATGCTCTCTGTCAAAATGCCAACAGCAACTATCTCCACTCTCTGCAAACTAAGCCAGAGCTGGGAGGGCCCCCCCCCCCGCTCTTTGCTCCCTTGTAACAAATTTGGAGCTGCACACTTGAAAGGAAGACCTGCCTATCAAGCTAAATTGGGCTTAGATTGGGGGTTTCCAGGGCAACAGCAGGAGTTCAGACAGAGTTCAGACAATCTCTGCCTAAGTTGCCAAGGGAATTGATTTCAGGTGCCAGACTGTCTGGCTTGACGAATAGCAATGAACAGCAACGAATGAGGCTTGCAATGACCACCTGTTCGTTTAGAATGGTGCCTCACGAAGCTGGGTTCTGATAGCCAGCTGTAGGTTGACTCAGCCTTCCATCCTTCAGAGGTCGGTAAAATTAGTACCCAGTTTCCTGGGGGGTAAAGTGTAGATGACTGGGGAAGGAAATGGCAAACCACTCCATAAAAAGTCTGCCAAGAAAATGTCGTGATTTGACGTCCCCCCATGGGTCAGTAATGACTCGGTGCTTGCACAGGGAACTACCTTTACCTGCTCTGATGTTTGAACCTGAAAGTAGGAACCTGAATGAACAACCTAAGCCTCACCTACAAGCAAAGGGGAATACTATATTGGTAGGCTATAACAACTGTTTGATGGACTCCAGTTGTCTTGGTGGTTCATGATTTAGGCACAGGCAGGTTCTTGGAACATAGAATTCTTCTATGCGATCTTTGCCTTGAAAGATTCCTCTCCTTGGTTTGTGTGTGTGTGTTTGTGTTTTCTCCAACAACTTCACTCAAGGGATGTTCTACCACTGAGCCACAGATCTTGAGGCACTGCTAGAGATACTTTTACTCATATGCTCACTCATTGCTTCGTGTTTCCTTGTTCACTGTTCTTTCCTGATGTTAGTCCACCCTCTCCATATCAATGAATAAGCAGACATGGTGACATCTTTGAATCCTGCCTCTCTCTGTTTCTCTCTACTCCCCAAACGCCATTTTTCCCTCTTTCTTCCTTTGCTTTAAGATCTGCCTTTTCTGCTCTGCTCTTACGATACTTGGTTTGACCATCCAGAAGGTGACTCCTTGACTTGGCACACTGGTCTCACAGCTCTAGATGTAGTAATCTATTCGTTCAGATGGGTCCTTTTGGTGCAGTGACTGAACAATGATAAACCAAGACAGAACTAAGAGACACCCGCCACCAACATTGATAAAAATTGTATGACCCCCCATCCTACCCAAATGAATCCCTAGAACAATCCCAGAACTGGAGGAAAGCAATTCCCCGATTCTGCTAAAACTATCAATAACAGTCACCATCAATAACAGGGATATGCCACTTACCTTGTTCCTCAATGGAAAGAACCACGTTGTTGTCAGTGAATGAGTGAAGATATGTTGGCTGTTGAATCTTTTATACAAGAAGTACTTCCTTCTTTGAGGAAATGAGACACCTCCAAAGTCGTGATTTGTCCTTCTGCATTGCCCATGTTCCTCAGGTCAATATACATCACTCATTAAATAAGAATCTATAAATTGCAGGTGATTAATATTATCTCATCATAGAAAACTGACTACTTTGACACTGAACATGGGATCATCAACAGTTGTGTTAGAAAAGGAATGGCACTGCAGGCTTCTGAATTGCTCAACAGGACACAGCCAGTGAACAAACTGGTACGTGACCTCAATGCTACTGAATCTACACCTTCCACTGCTGCTTGGCCTGTTGGGATACACTTGATATGGCTCATCTCTTTCTTGCATCGTTGCTCATCACAAAGTCACTTGAACAGAAATTTGGAAGAGGATGGAGCCTCATGTGAAATGGAAGAATAACAGAGATGGAATTTTGTGACATGGTTATTTGCCATGCCGTCAAAGAGTACACTGAATGGTCATCAAAAATGTATTTCCAAATGCAGTCAGTATGTGTGATGAGATGAACCGATTAAGACATCGGTATGTGTACCCTGGGGGAGGGAAGATATCATGGTACAGCCCGATCTTGCTAGATCTAAGAAGCTAAGCAGGGTCAGTACTTGGATGGGCGACCACCAAGGAAGATTCTGCAGAGGAAGGCAATGGCAAGCCACCTCTGCTTCCTCACTTATTTTGAAAGCCCCTTGGTGGGGTTGCCATAAATCAGGTGAGACTTGACAGCACATGTGCATGCACACATGTACCCTGAGTTTTTGGGGAAATGTCACATGATCATTCTTTGCTCTTTTAAAAATAAATAGATAAATATTGAGAAACTGGGCTTAAATTAATCTGGTTTACTGGGCATTTTTGTGTGCTGCTTTCCTTCTCAATCCTATCACCTTGTATGTGGTGCATGAATGAAGGTTTCTTGATTTCAGAAGCCTTTATTGAAACTACTGTTTGAGTGATGTCTCAACGTAGGCACCTGGACAAGTCATAAGAACATAAGAACAAAAGAGAAGCCATGTGGGATCAGGCAATGGCCCATCCAGTTGAACACTCTGTGTCAACCAGTGGCCAAAAACCCAGGTGTCCTCAGGAGGTCTGCCAGTGGGGAAGGGGCACTAGAAGCCCTCCCACTGATTGCCTCTCCAGACACCAAGAATACAAAGAATCACTGCCCTAGACAGAGAGTTCCATCTATACCTTGTGGCTAATAGCCACTGATAGACCTCTGCTCCATATATTCATCATCTAATCCCCTCTTGAAGCTGCCTATGCTTGAAGCTGCCACCACCTCCTGTGCCAGTGAATTCCTTGTATTAATCACTCTTTGGGTGAAGAAGTACTTCCTTTTATCCATTCTAACTTGACTGCTCAGCAATTTCATTGAGTGCCCACGAGTTCTTGTATTGTGAGAAAGGGAGAAAAATACTTCTTTCTCTACCTTCTCTATCCCATCCATGCTAAAAAGCCCCAAGCGCTTTAACCTTTCTTCATAAGGGAAGTGTTCCATCCCTTTAATCATTCTAGTTGCCCTTTTCTGCACTTTTCCCAGTACTATAATATCTTTTTTGAGGTGTGGTGACCAGAATTGTACACAGTATTCCAAATGAGGCCGTACCATTGATTTATATAGGGGCATTATGATACTAGCTGATTTGTTTTCAGTTACCTTCCTAATAATCCCCAGCATAGCATTGGCCTTTGTTATTGCTGTCACACACTGTATCAACATTTTCAGTGAGTTATACACCATGACTCCAAGATCCACCATGACTGGTGGAGATCTTGGTCAATCTCCACCAGTTTGGACCTCATCATTATGTATTTCTATTTGGGATTTTTTGCCCCAATGTGCATTACTTTGCACTTGGCCATGTTGAACCTCATTTGCTCATTAATGCTCACTCACCCAGCCTCAACAGATCCCTTTGGAGTGCCCCATAATCCTCCCTGGTTCACACCACCCTGAACAATTTAGTGTCATCCGCAAAGTCGGAGATGGTTTTCCTTTAAGCTACAATTAAACCTCAGAATATAGTTTTGGTTTGTAAGGATGAAATAAAATTCAATTTGGCAAATTGGAAATTGGCTGAAATATTCTAGAACCAGGAACTTTCAGTCATGGTCATCCTGGAAGTAGAAGAGGGAGAGGGAGGAGGGAGGACAAGGTGGTTTTGATCACATCACAAACACAACCAATGTTGACCTCTGTCAAAGATGAGTTTCTGTTTTCCAGTATGGAACATAGAAGCACATAATTTACTGGTAAGCACTCCTTTTGATTTTTTTTCAAAACATAAAACATATACATAAAGAGAACAACTTTAGCACCAATTAATTGACATGGAAGCTAAACTAAATCTACATGGGCATTATATGTGTCCTATTCTAAGTATAAACATCATGAGCAGAGATCATTGCCTTCTTGAGCTTCTTTGAGGTAAATGGTTAGACAATGGAAAAAATGGGGTTGTCGAGTTGTAAATGATTTTAAAGCCAGGTTAGATTTTTTAATATCCAAACTGGAATGAATGTGGTTTTATCCACAGATTTTAATGTGAACAGTTATTGCTGCAGGCTGTTTTAAACTTCTTTGTGTTCAGTATTAACCCATGGAACATGAGAGGGCAGATCCCTTATCGATATATCTAGTTCTCAACACAGTCAAATCTGTGGATACTTAAATATGGAAACTGGAGCTAGGAAGGGAAAAGACAGATATTTCTAAAATGACAAAAATGCCAGAAGTTTGCAAAAAACCCAAACAAACCCTGAAATACAAAAATAAATTGGAGCATTACCACCACCACCCTCCCATTAAAAGAAACACCTGTAGCTTTAAGAAACAAATGCCTTCTGTGACCATTGTAAGGTAACTTCAACAATATTGGTGTTAAAAACCAGAGCCAACCTCAGCCTTCAGGATCCAGGTTTATTTAGAGCCAGCCTTAAGAAATAGCTCGACTAAAGAGGAATGATTACATAAAATCATCTGTTTTTTCTCTCATATGTACTTTCTCTGAGCCTGGGCTGTTCTGGCCTTTGAAAGATGACAACTCACTGGGACAAGACCCAAAACTTGCATGATTTACCCAGGTAGGGTGGCCAGGTCCCCTTACTCTCGTGGAAGATGGGGTGGTGTAAAGATCTGCCAGCTGAATCTCAATAACTTCAGTGTAAGAGTCCAAGACAGCATGAGTTAAAAATTTATTGATGATACCCAGTTCAGCATCCCAAAACGTTCTTTGTTAGGAATAAAGTGTGGTTCTCAATACCTAGCATATATAGATATTTAAGCACAGCCCCATCCTCCCCTTCCATCTACAATGAATCTATCTAGAGCGAATAGGAAGGAATCTAGCTCCAGTAGATATCTACAGGAATGCAAGCAAAAAGAATGTTTTTATAAAGTCAAGGTTATGTATCTATGGCAACAGCTCTTTTCTTGCTAAAAGTTCTATAGTCAGATAACACAGTCTCTGCCGTGTCAGCTAACAGGATCTTTCACACACAAGATTTTACACAGCATGTCAACACATATCAAGGCCCAGCATAATAGTTAACATTAAGTCCCTAAAGTATGGCAGGGGCTGCTAGACCATGAAGCTTGTAAAGTATAGCTTATGGCAGGGCCCATGACCCTGGCATGTGGGGAACCCAGAATTCACCTGTCAAAGCTCTTTGTGCCAGCACAAAGTCCACATGCACTCTCAGTGCAATGCAATGATGTCACTTCTGGGAGTTATGCCATTGTGCAGGCCATCTGTTACCTGAACTGGTCTCCTTGCATTAGAATATGATTTATGATTATGGCGGGGGCGGGGAGGGATTAGCTCACAAGGAAGACGGCTATACGAGAGGCAGTAACTGGAATCGAATCACTTGTGTCTATGGGGTCCCAATCCCAATGAGCCAAGCAAGTCTGGTGCTTCAAATCAATCAGTAACTTTTATTAAAGAACAGAACTTCATGCACATACACACCAATTACTGGGGGAAAATAATCACACAGAGAGAGAGAGAGAGAGTCCTAGGAAATATAGCCAGAGGTGTGGGAATAGAGCAAGAAGGAGTAATTATATCTACCTATCCTGGAGAAGGGGTCCAGTCTACATTGAGGAGGCAGAGAGAAGAGCATCAAACGGCCAGCATCTTCTGCAAGGCAAGAGGCTTAGAGCAAACCTCAAGGGAATAGTGCTTATGGATCCGGAAATGTGTTCAAACGTGTTCAGAGGAAGAGAGACTTAGGGAAGTGACCCTAAGGGAGAAGCCAGGAAGCTTGCATGATTTGAATGGGGCCCGGACCCTACCTTTATAGGTAAAATGTGCCCTGAGGTGGAGGAGAGTGCTCCTAGCAGTTAGGACAAAGACTCCAATGGTTAGTTCCTGGGCAGGACAAAAGGCTTGAGTACTTTGATTGATAGCTGCCGGGGTGTATGAATATAAATGTAAAACTAGTTCTCACGCTGCACAAAAGGACGGTTTTCCTGATGAAGTACACCAGAGCTAGGTTAAGTATTTTTGGGAGGGGATACATTGTGCCAGGAATGACTGTCTATACTTATGAATGTCATTTGATCAGCTCCTCAATCACGGATAGGAGATCTCATCATGGAAGGAGGGAGAGGAATGTGGTAAGTGGGACTGACGCTGTGAGTCCTTTGTTGCACTGGTCACAGGCAACACCAGGAAGATAGCAAGTCCAATTGCTGCTTAATCACCCCGCATTCCTTTGCGGCATTCCATTCATGCCATGTCTCCTGGGTGGGATTCAACAACTGCTATAGGTCCTCTGTTGGCCAAACCACAGCCATTTTACTCCAGAGGCCTGAACATTTTTAATAGTACCATCAGCCATAAATATGAAGCTGATATTCAAATGGCAGAGGCCGGGCCAATTGCTTACACATCGGGGTGTCCCAAATGGGCCCAATGTGAAGTGCAGAAGCAGTCCTGCAGCCTGCACAATGTCTTCATTCCTGGAAAGGACATTGTTGCACCATACTGGGAGTGTGCCCCAGGTGGCCTGTTTCCTCACCTTTTCTCTTGCCAGCCAGGTGAGTGGTGAAAGGGGTGGAGGGTGGGAGTAGGGGATCCCCCACCCCCACCAAGGGACTGGCAACTCTACTGACCCAGGCCCAGCTGCTTGCTACTGTTCAACTGAAGCAAAAAGTGGAAAACCATAATCTAGGGAATTGAATACTCACTAAAGTTAACAAATTAATGTATAACCTATTAGATATATTAGTGTAAAGTGTACAAGTGCAGAATCAATATAAACAATGTTAATATCTTTAGCAATTAATATAAGTAATGTTCTCCTACAAAAATACATTCATAAAAAAATACCTCATACAAAAATACATGCTATAAATGGTACTCTATTCCACTATAGGCAACAGCCAGGCAATAAAAAACCAAAAGTCCAACAACACCGTGGACTGTATGTTCTGTTCTCTTATAGGTGCGTGGTTCCGTGGTGCTCCTCGTAAATGTACGAAATCCAACAGGTGAGTGAGGGACAGTTCAAAGACCAGAGTCCAAACTGAACATTCATGATGTCTTTTTCTTTCTGTCGATGGATCCGGAAGTGGCAGGACTCAATCCTTAGAAGAACCCGACAAGCGGCCAGGCTGAAGTTCGCTTGTTTCATATGTTACAATTTCATCAGGGGTCCTCAATCCAAGTCACCCCAGATCAACAGGCACACATAACGCTTTCCTGTGTGTCAGACCCGGCGCCGGGTTATGTGTTATGTCTGTCTGTCTTGTACACTTTACACTCATATATCCATTAGGTTGTAAATTAATTTGTTAATTTTAGTGAGTATTCAGTTCCCTGGATTGTGGTTTTCCACTTTTTGCTTCAGTTTTTCTGTCTGGGGAGGCTTGCCCTGTGTGATTCGCTACTGTTCAACAGCAGCCGCCCCACAAAAGCCAGTATGGTGTAGTGGTTAGCGTTTCAAACTAGGATAAGAGACTGAGGGCCAAGCTACACATGACGAATGACACTTGAACGGCAAGTGGATTGAGTGGAGGGCAAGTGAACAGGGAGAAATACACTTGCCGTTCAAGTGTCATTCGTCATGTGTAGCTTGGCCCTCAATTTCCAATCTCCACACTATGGAAGCTCACTGCAGTTACACCAGTTACCATTTTCAGTCTAAGTTACATCACAATGTTGTTGTGAGGATAAAATGGAGGAGAAGAGAATGACGTATGCCTTTTTGGGTCCCCATTGTGGAGAAAGGTGGAGTCTAAATGAAATGATATTTGAATAAGGGAGGATATATAATAGGTAGGTGGGTGGAAAGGAGAGAAGAAAGCAAGGAAAGGTGAGGATATGAGTGTTGCTGAGAATAGAAAGATGAAATAGTGCAGGCAAGGGGATGTAGAGGGGAATGAGGCACCCTCGCGAGTCATTGTCGATTCCCCACCACAAAAATGGGCTGGCCTGGCAGCTGATACCGCACAACTGGGATGCCGAAAGGAGTGAAGCTGAAGATAGGGCAGATAAAGGTAGGTTGCCTGTTGAGTGGGAAGGAGAGAAGGAAGCAGAAATAAGGGAGAGGCTATGGGGGCCTTCCGGGAAGGCCAAGAGGAAATCATGAGGGAGGGGAAAATGAGATGTGACCTGCAAAGTGCAGGTCCTTCACTTGTAACACAATATATTGAGTGCAGCAAGCTATGGGGTTGATGAGCAGAATAAGCAGGAGCAGAGCACTGGTGTGACCCATAAATGTCATTAGAATTCTGTTAAAGGTATAAAAGAAACTAGGAACATAAGCAATGAAAATGGACTACGTGAAAAGGCACGCAATAACAGAATGAAAAGAATTTTTTTTTATAATGTTTTTTATTTTTAACTTCTAAAACAGCAAACTACAAGAAACTACAATAGTACAAGGGGAGGGAAAAAAGGAAAAAAGAGAAGGGGAAGGGGGGGGTGGAAGAAAGGGGAAGGCAGCATACAAACACTAAACACTACACTTCAATGCTTTCCCTTCATACTGCCATAATTAAAAATTAAAGCTTAATAAAGTAATGATGGAATGGCTGATCTTACAAAATACAAATTACAGTTCAGATTAAATCTCCCCCCCCCCTCCCGGGCCTCGGACGCAGTTCTCTCTGAGCAGCTACAGCCGCAGCGCTCATTGCCTCCCCCCTCCCTTCAGGCTTCGAATCTTCTTCTTTTTGCTTGGTGTCTTGCCCAAATTCTTGATTTTTGTCCACAAAATCCCTTAGCTGATCTTCTGAATTAATCTTGTAAGCTTGATCTTTATAACTAAACCAGATTCCTTCCAGAAATAGCCGTTTGTACTTTATGCCACGTTCCCTCAAGAGAGCTGCCAGCCTTTTATACTTACGTCTTCTCTTCCGAACTAAAAATGGAACGTCCTTCAGTATCTTGACTTTATTTCCCAGAAAGTCCAAGTCCGCATTATATGAGTTATATAGGATATTGTCCCGGACCCTCCTAGATGAAAACTCAATAACAATCTCGCGAGGCAGCTGCCGCTTCATTGCATATTTTGAAGAAGCCTGACGGACTCCCAAAATGGCGCTTTTAACTTCTTCTTTAGTTGCCCTCGCGGGTATCGCTAAAAGTTCCGAGGCAAGATCCCTTAAATCCTTGTTTTCCTCCTCTTTAACATTCTGGAGACGCAAAATGGTCTGTGTTCGCTCCACTTGCAGCCCAATCAGCTGGTTTTCCACCAACTTTAGCTCCTTGTTCATTGCTCTCATAAGTGACGCATTTTCCCGAGCAGACTTCTCTGCCCCCCCCCCGCTACTTCCTTGATGGCTTTCACATCGCTCTCAATTAAGCCCACCCTTTGATCTGTTTCATTCAGCTTGTCAACAAAGGGTTTTATGGCTTCAGTAACCGATCTTTTCACCAGTTCCTCGAGCGACTCGCCTCTTCCCTGCAGGGCAGCCGAAACTGACTTGCCCAAAGCAGGACTCTGCTTTTTCGCTGCCATTTTAGGGGGGGGGGGGCGCCAACCTTCCGAGACTCTGCGAGGGGGAAAAAATCCGAATCTTCTTAACTTCAGATCCCACCACTCCTCCACATGCGCTTGTAGTGACAGAAGGGATTCGCTTACTTACAGGCTTCCGCCTAGTCCTGTTCTTTGCCGTTTTCCATGGCCCGGCAGCATGCAGGGTGCCGCGCACGTCTGCCGGCATCCATAGGGACAAACGGGCAATTTACCCCCTGCCTCGATTTGCCAGAGGGCTCTTCCCACTGCGTCCCGGACCCAGACTCCCTCCCTGGGAGTCCTGGGGGCTAACCTTTGCAGATCAGCCGCCCGGTCAGGCTGCTTGGCCGCTTCCTCTCGGACCTGCTGAGAGGAGCGTCCGACATGGCTGCAAAAACGAAACCGAATCCCACAGAATGAAAAGAATTGAGCAAATGCTCCTAATCTGTTTCTCTTTATATTCATTTATATTTTTGGAACTGGCTTCTGTTCTCTGCTTTGTAGTTCTTTCTAGATAGATTCCATTGTATCGTATACTCATGGACATGTTTTTTTATATGTAATGACTGCCGTTGACGTTCAATGTTTGGCACAGTAATCCTTCAACTTGCAATTTCTGCCCAGCCGTGACATCTCTTACATCTTTTAGCACTTGGCATTTAATGATTTAATAACACACCCCGAATCGGTATGTGTTTCCTTTCTTTTCCAAGAACTGGTTCATGCTATTTTTGAACACATCATAGGATTTACAAAACTTTCAAAACAGGGAGTTATACATTGACTCCACAGACCTTATATGATACACATGTTGTGTAAAACTGCAGCTGCTCCAAAATCTGCGTTAAGCAATGGAGACAGAGGCACCATCTTGCTATACATTTCGGTAGATTGCCTTTTTTGTCACTTTTGACCTTGTACCTCTTCAGGTTTTCTTCTGATTTCTGGACACTTAACTCCCCCTTCCAATTTCAATGCAATATTTCAAGGGTTCTCTTCTGAATTTTCTGCCTGCCTGTGCAAAAAAAGGCCTATATTGATTGATTGATTGATTGATTGATTGATTGATTGATTGATTGATTGATTGATTGATTGATTGATTGATTGATTGATTGATTGATTGATTGATTGATTGATTGATTGATTGATTGATTGATTGATTGATTGATTGATTGATTGATTGATTGATTGTCGAAGGCTTTCACGGCCGGAGAACGATGGTTGTTGTGGGTTTTCCGGGCTGTATTGCCGTGGTCTTGGCATTGTAGTTCCTGACGTTTCGCCAGCAGCTGTGGCTGGCATCTTCAGAGGTGTAGCACCAAAAGACAGAGATCTCTCAGTGTCACAGTGTGGAAAAGATGTAGGTCATTTGTATCTACTCAGGAGGGGTGGGGTTGAGCTGAGTCATCCTGTGAGAGTTTCCCAGGGTGTGGAATGCTAATGGCGGGAGGCTTCACTGTATATGGATTGGTACTTGATGTGCTAATCTTCTCTGCAGGGCTATTGTCAAGGATAGAATGTTTTGTTAGCCTGGTGTTTTTCAGAACTGGCAACCATGCTCGGTTCATTCTTAAGGTTTCTTCTTTCCTGTTGAAGTTTTGCTTGTGCTTGTGAATTTCAATGGCTTCCCTGTGCAGTCTGACAAAGTAGTTGGAAGTGTTGTCCAGTATTTTGGTGTCCTGGAATAAGATACTGTGCCCTGTTTGAGTTAGGCTATGTTCAGCCACTGCTGATTTTTCAGGTTGTCCAAGTCTGCAGTGTCTTTCATGTTCTTTTATTCTTGTCTGGATGCTACGCTTTGTGGTCCCGATGTAAACTTGTCCACAGCTGCAGGGTATACGGTATACTCCTGCAGAGGTTAGGGGGTCTCTGCTGTCTTTTGCTGATCGTAGCATCTGTTGTATTTTTCGGGTGGGTCTGAATACTGCTTGAAGATTATGCTTTTTCATAAGCTTTCCCATCTGATCAGTAATTCCTTTGATATATGGCAAAAACACTTTTCCTGTGGGAGACTGTTTTTCTTTGGTTGTTTGCTTCATCCTGGGTTTGATTGCTCTTCGGATTTCATTTCTGGAGTAGCCATTTGCCTGAAGTGCGTGGTTTAGATGATTAATTTCCTCATTGAGAAAGTGCGGCTCACATATCCGATTGATTGATTGATTGATTGATTGATTGATTGATTGATTGATTGATTGATTGATTGATTGATTGATTGATTGATTGATTGATTGATTGATTGATTGATTGATTGATTGATTGATTGATTGATTGATTGATTGATTGATTGATTGATTGATTGATTGATTGATGTCATTTATGTCATCTATAGTCCACCTTTTTCACTGCCATCTTATGTCATCTTATCTCTGTATTACATTTCTCTGCATTCCAGAAGGGAACCCAGGATATTAGTACTATTTACATATAGTTAGCATAGATGAAGTAACCCTTTAATGAAAACATGCATCACACTTTTGATGGATATAGATTTGAAGAAAAGGATTTTATATATTACTTTTATATATCACTTATATGCCTTGCACTTTTTTCCTATGCTCAGGAGCAAATGTAGTACTTGTAATGCAACCTGTAAGAATATGACACTTGAAACAAGAAGATCAAGAGAAGTATGCTGAAACTCTGCAAGAACTGAGAACTAATAATATACTGCTTGTAGAGCTGCACTTATGAAGTATTATGCATATGTTATATTATTCTATAAGATTCCAAAAGGAACCAGTTCCAGAGAGCCTTTTGTAGAAAACTGATTTGATGCAGCAAGCTGGTTTTGGCTTCCTGTGGCCTATTTTCCTTAAGGCCGAGAAGGAACTGGAGGAAAGGGCACACAGAGAGAAAAATAAAAACATCCCTTCTTACCAACAGACTTCAGTTATCACCGGGTACCAAGGTTGCCAGATTGAGACGCATTGGCGCTATTATGCCCAGAAGAAAGTAGGTGAGGGGTTAGAGGATGTCCTTCTAAATTGAGGACAAGATAAGGGGATTGCAGGATTTGGAATTCTCCCAAGTAGAAGCGCCAACCCAGAATTGCATCTTCAAATCAGAACTAACCCTAGATACTTTATACAATAAGATAACAGATATTAGAATATTGTAATATTGTTATGATTATCTGAAAGTATTAATTGTTTGATGCCTCTATTGTAAGGGGTTGAGCCTTTACACACAAGGAGACCGTCTACTTCTGTTTAAGAAAAAGGGCTCATCCACTGGGTAAATAAAACCCATCTGTTTTGCTTCATTTCAAGAAGGACTCCTGGATTTTATTTTAACTTTTATTGTGGTTGGTCAGACAAGGGAAAACAACCCACAAAGGTTCAACACTTTTACTCAAAAGAACACCCATAGGATACTAATAATATTCTTACTAAACGTGAGTAATCCCTCTGTTGTCCTTTTTATTTTGGTTTTTTATTTGTTTGTACTTCTGTCGATGGTTTCCGTTCCATGCTTTTAGTACACTTATGCAGAGATATGCAAGTTATACGGCATTTAACCATGGAATACATTTCTATTTTATGTATTTGTTTGTTCGTTTTACGTCATTTATTCCTACCTTTCTCCATCATGGGTACTCAAAATGGCTTACATCATTCTCCTCGCCTCCATTTTTATCTCACATCAACATTTTGAAGTAGGTTAGTCTGACCCAAGGTCACCCAGCAAGCTTCCATGGCAGAGTAAGAATCGAACCAAAGTCACACAAATCCTAATTCATCACTGGCTGATTCCGCACACGTTGGATAATGCACTTCCAATCCTCTTTATACATCATTTGGAATGGATTTTTTCGTGTGCGGAACAAAAAATCCACTTCAAATGATTGATAAAGTGCATTGAAAGTGCATTATCCAATGTGTGCGGAATCAGCCACTGTAGCCACTAATGGGAGGGAGGGAAATAATTTGGATTTATTTACTGGGACATAGCGGGGGGGATAAACACATTGGGGGGGATTTGGTATCAAAACACAAAATAGCAATGCCTTTTCAACTGAGAGATCTTTGTGTACCATATGAAAAGCATAGCTAGCCATGGTATATTTAGGTCAACGAAATGAATTCACCGAAGATATATTTATTTAAACATTCATTCTCTTCTCTTCCAAAAGTCCAGAGCACTTTACACCAAGTCAAAAATAAAATTACATTAAAATGCATTGCAGTGAGTGGAAATCCACATAAGAATACCACTTAATAACATTTTTCAGATAAATGTTTTTTGGAGTAAAACAGTCTTGCAGCCTAACTAAAAAATTCAAGAGGTTGAAACAATGTGGACTTCCTCCGGAAGGCTGCTCTGAAAAAGGTGACCCTTCCACAGTAAATGCATTCTTAATATTAATGAGAACGAGGGACATTTTTGCCCCAACTCCAGGAGTGATGGGGTACACGACTCAGTCTGAGCTGGGCTGGGACAGGCACCATGTGCGGCTTAGACAAAGAGAGAAAGACCAGGAGTGGCTGTATTAGCTATACTGGGCCAGAGGGTAATTTTTCTTTCTTTCTTTTTCTTTTTTGGCCACACCTGGCAAAGGAGAAGATCAGTGGGTGTTTTATTAGAGATGGGCAGGAACCTAAATACAATCCAAAAAAACCCACGAACCAGGACGGTTCTGGGTTCATGAAGCAGGGTTCGTGGAAGCTCCTTTTCAGATAACTTCCACGAACAGTATACTGGTTTGTTGGGTTGTATTTACAGGGACAGTTTAAATGGCCATTTCCCCAGGGAAATGCCATTTAAACTGCCCCTTTAAGGAACTTGCAAGGGCAGGTCCCTTTAGACTATCAGCTGGCAGGTGGCAGGGGGGATCCTTTAAAGGGACCTACCTTTGGCAGGCCCCTTTAAACTGCCAAAACCCCAGCCCCCTACCCCCTACCTCCACCCCCAGCCCCAGCCCCACACTTAACTTCCCCTGTGGTGCGAAGTCCTTCCTCTCCTCTCAGGAGGAGAGTAAAGACTGTTTTCATCCTCTTCTGCCACCCTGCAGTTTTCAAAGTGTACTGTTATTATCCTCATGACAATCAACCCACCAGGCTAAGAGAATATCAACAGTTATAGAACAGGTAGTGTTGGTGGACACTTGGACTCTACCAGTGGATCATCAGATACCATTTACAGATTTGAAGAGATAAGTTTTCACATTTCATACTAACTGTGTCAGCTCTGGGGGAATACCTCCCAGGAACCCCTCTTCTAAGAACCACCAAGAGTTATTCTCCTCCAATACATCCATGCTCCGAACACAAATGCACACAAAGAGATCCCACCAGCTGATCTTTCTGGAGTCAGTGAAGCAGAGATACAGGGAGACAATCACTGTTTCATTTCCTCCAACGTCTCTCCAACCAGTAAATGGGCAATTATGATGTCACAGCTAGACATGGGCACGAACCGCATTACGAACACTAAAACCCCACAAACCGCCTGATCATCTGGTCACGATTCAGCAGTTTTTGAGTGTCCAAGGCCAACAAACCAGCGTTCGTAAGAAGCCCAGTTTGTTGTGCCCGTCCACGGTTCGTAAAGCCAGACAGTCAGGCGCCATCAATCAATTCCCTTGGAAATGGAGACGGGGGAATGCCTGAACTCTGTCTGCACTCCTTCTACATAGAAAGATATCAATTCAGATAGATAGTGGTGGAAACACATAGAAAGAAACAGATAGAGATAGAAAGTTATGAACAGACAGTGAGAGAGAGATACAGAGAAACAGATAGAAAAGGATTCACAGATATCAACTGTTCTAGATCTAGAAACAGAATGTGAATGCAACAAATAGATATAGAATTGAACAGAACATGATACATACATAGATAAAAGGATTGAAAATCAAAAACAGAGAAAGATACAAACATTAGAGAATGTATGTATAATGTACATACACTAGAACGTATGTGCACACATTAGAGAATGTACGTTAACAGTTAGAGAATGGTATATAGTTAGAGAATTGTATGTAGAAAACAATAGAGATAGAAATAGAAAGAGAGGGACATCACCCACCTTCCGGCCTTCGCCAAGAATAAATGCATGCTCCTGTGAGACCTGGCGGGCGGGCACATGGGGGGTGCCGCTGGCAAGCAGCCAGACTCCCCACCCCCTGAGGGAAGGTGGCACGCCACCGCCTCCCCATGCCTGCCAGGCCTGGCGACCTCCAACATCACCCACCTTTCCGGCCTGCGCCAGGAATAAATGCACGCTCCTCTGAGGCCTGGCGGGCAGGCACATGGAGGGTGCTGCCAGTGAGTGGCCAGACCCCCCACCCCCTGAGGGGAGGCAGCACACCACCACCTCCCCATGCCCACCAGTCACGGCGGCCGCCAACATCACCCACCTTCAGGCCTGCACCAGGAATAAATGCGTGCTCCTGTGAGGCCTGGTGGGCAGGCACATGGGGGGTGCCGCTGGTGAGCGGCCAGACCCCCCACTCTCTGAGGGGAGGTGGCATGACTTCAAGTACACCCCTTGTACACTGGGCTAATGTTAACTGCTGGCTCTAATTGTATCGAGTGCGAGTTTCCTGGGGGCCTTGGATCGGAGAGGGTATAACTCCAAGATCCCTATTGCAATCTTGACCAAACTGTGGTGCTGGCTGGAAGAGAGCCTGCTAAACACTCCCTGTGAATATGGGCTCTCTAAGTCCAACGGGGGCTGTTCTGATGCCCACGAACCATGAACCACAAACAGGTTCATCGGCGGGAAATGTTCATTGTGGTTCGTTAGTTCAGTTTCATCACCAGCACTGAACCACGAACCGTGGGTTCATTTTTTTTTCCGGTTCGTGCCCATGTCTAGTCACAGCCAAGAGGCACGTGAATGCAGCAGTGGACAATTTCAATAGTTATAGAACAGGTACTGTTGGTGGACACTTGGACTCTACCAGTGGATCACCAGGTACCATTTACAGATTTGAAGAGGTAAGCTTTCATGTTTAAAACTAATGACACTGATGATGTGAGCATTTTATTCAAAATTAGAGATACACATCTATGACACAAATGACTTTAGGGCAACAATACTTACTCTGTGATTCATGGAGAGCCGTTTTCTCAATTACCATTAACCAAAATAGTCATATTTATTTCCCTCCCTAGCATGAGGCCTGCATCTCAAGGAAGCTTGTAGCTTACCCATTCCTCTGACGGTGGCTGTTTCGAGGGGAAAACTGCCTACCAACTGCAAGCTCAACAGTACTTTCCAGATATGTGGGGCAGGTTCCACATTAGGAGCAGTGCTCACGTCAGTCACAGGTAGAGGGAGGACAATGCAACAAGATGGATGAGAAAAGGCAGGGGTCATTTCCTATAAAAAGAACTACAGGAACTCATTAGCATAACTCATTAGCATATGCCACACCCCCTGACATCACCGGAAGTGTGTCAGAAGGCAACATCGACCCCTCAGGCCCCTTTCTGTGAAAGTCTCCAGGTATTTCCTTAAAGCAGAATGAACTCAAAGCAGTTTACCCTCCTCTGGAGAGCCAGCCCTGCTTGCACCCATACACTCACTCTCTCAAGTCACAAATGAAAATAAAGCAGCATGGATTCCAAGCAGCTTGTGTTCTTTTGGAGCTCAGCACCACTCGGCTTGCACTCACGCACTCATTTTCTCTCCCCCCCCAGTCACAAATGAAAGTAAAGGAGCAGAGCAGAATGAATCCAAGCAGCTTGCGTTCCTTTGGAGCCCAGCACCACTCGGCATTCACTCATTTTCTCTCCCCCACCCAAATGAAAGTAAAAGAGCAGAAGGAATCCAAGCAGCTTACTGTTCCTTTGGAGCCCAGCACCACTCGGCATTCACTCATTTTCTCTCCCCCACCCAAATGAAAGTAAAAGAGCAGAAGGAATCCAAGCAGCTTACTGTTCCTTTGGAGCCCAGCACCACTCGGCCTGCTCTCGGAGGAAATCACGTGGGCGGGGCCAAAACCCATGTGACCTCTTTTTAGACCTACTGGAACGCCGTTCCTGTGCGTTCCGGCTCCAAATGAGCCCTGAGAAAAGGTCCACCAGGAGTGGGTAGGAAGATTCCATTTATACTGGATGTAATGTGGAGTTTTAGTTAGTGCTGTGCTTCGTATTTTGAAATGTGTTTATTCAGGGCAGCTGTCCTTGTGGTGTTTTCTGAAGTGCTTAGAATTGGTAAGTTGTTAGCTCATTCTAAGAGGTGCATTTCAAGTTCTGGGCCTGAAGTGTTCTTCTATATTGACAATCATTTGCCTGTGAATGTCAAAAATATTTGTTAGCCGACCTAATTTTTCGAACGACAATTTACTGGGAAATACGATAGTACTTACATTTAAAAAAACTGATCAAGCACTTAAAAACTATATATGTGATTTAAACTCTTGATATCAGCGTTTTTAATTTATCAGTTTCCAGCACAGGTCATTAGTTATGTGTCCATTCTAGTAAAATCAAAAATATTAAAGCTATTTCAAGAGATATCCCACTCAAATAATTTTATAAACAACCTTCAGTTATTAGCAGTTCAAGCATTCAGGGGTGTGTTTCATCAAGGATATTCTTTTTTTATTTATATCATCTCTAAATGAAAGTGGAGAGTCATGTATGAAAGGAGTATCAAGCATTTCCTTGTATGTAGAAAGCTAGAGATGTTAAGGATGGGGGGGATAATGATTCAGTGACAGAAAACAGAATGGGTTTGAATACAGAATTTCCCAAGTTCAGTCCTTGCCATCTCCAAAGAAAAGACCTCAGGCAACAGGCATTAGGAAAGACATTTCTTCATGTGAGCTGCTGGTGGACAGCTGGGGACCAAAAATGTCGAGTTGATAGACCCTCTGTCTCGGAATAATTTGCTTTTTTATGTCATAGGGTCTGTGGCTCAATAACGGAGCATCTGCATGCAGAAATCTTAGATCCAGGCCGTGACATTTCCAACTAAATAGTCACAGGGTGGAAATACACATTACTAAGTACTTAGCGATGCTCAAGTGACCCTCATTTCACATGTCCCCCCCTCCAACTTCTCATGCACTCACTTGCACAGTCACACTTCAATCTCCTCCACGTGGAATCATTCACACATTTGATATAAGTTTCTCCTCAATTACTAAAAGTTTCCAGGGCTATTTACAGCTGCAAAATTCCCAGTTTCCCCTACCTCTCATGTCCATTCATTGAAATCCAGATCTTGATACTTTCTCACTCCTTAAAGAAATGCAAATTGGCAAGTCAGAGGAGCCTAAGATACTTGCTCTACCATGTCCACCCCTGGGAGTTCTCTCTGGGAAAACAGAGCTCTTTTCCATACTCATTTGCAAATGCAATCACACAAAGGGAGCTCCCATAAAAACAGCATGCATGTGTGCCCAGCAAGAGACAGCCTGCACATAAATTGAGGACCACACATAAAAATCCTGCACTTGAGTCTCCCCAGGTAATTTGCAAAGTGTACTTCCTCTCTCAGATACCAGGTTATGAGAAACAACTGTCTCTACCTGAGAAGCTGTAGTGCCATTGTCAATCCCAGAATAATAATATCAACAGCACCAGTAGCAACAACAATAATAATGTACCGTGATTTATTATTTATTATTTTAATACTATTTGTTGTTGTTGTTGTTGTTGTTGTTGTCGTTGTCGTCGTCGTCGTCATCGTCATCGTAGTATAGGGAAAATCTGGTAATCCCCAAAACACAAATATAGCCCTGCTGGATGAAGAGGGCCATCTTTTCTAGCAACATGTTTCACACAGTGGGCAAAGGCACAAATGCCAAGGCTTGATGTTGCCTCTTGGCACTGGTATTCAGAATTTTTCTTCATCTGAATGTGGGGGGTCCCTTTAGTCACCATGGCTAGTAGCCATTGATGCACCTATTCCCCAGAAATCTAACCCCTTCTTAAGCGCTCCATGTTCAGGCCCATCCCTATGCCCACCAGCAAAGTATCCCACCACTTAATTACTCATTGAACAAAGATATATTACTTGAGGAGTTGGCTTTAGTAAAGAACATGAAACATGAAATTAAAAAAAATAGAAAGGACCAAACAGTAGGAAAGGAAATGATTTCAGAAGTTTATTACAGAAAGTGTTACATTATACGAAAAGTATAGGATAGGATCCCAAACACCAAAGGGAAAACAAGTTCATCCCCACAAGATAGTCAAGCCTCCCCGAATGATCAGGATTTTTGAGAAAGAAGGGGAAAGGGAGAAATGAAGAAGATTCGGTTTCATGACCAAGGCAGGCATAAAGCTTTAGGAACGTGTGAAAGAAGTTCAGGAAGTCAAACAGCAAGCTTTTAAATATGTACTGATGATCATATTCTTGTTGGTAGACCAAGAGCCTGCAGGCTGGGTTTTACTTCTATAATTTCTTTATCATTGCTTACACTGGTAACAACAAGGGGTATCTGAGCAAGAGCTGGAGGAGCAACAAGGCTTAGGACAGCAGGGAGCGGGCTGACAAGGCTTAGGACAGCAGGGAGTGGGCTGACAAGGCTTAGGACAGCAGGGAATGGGCTGACAGGGGTAACTGCAACAGGCAGCACAACATGGTTTAGTGGTGGGAATACATGAACAGATTTCAATACCACCACGGCAGTGACAGCAGCAGGGATTACAACCGCACTTGCTACAGCGCTTCTGCTTACAGCAGCAGGGAGAACAGCCACACTTACTACAGGGCTTCTGGTTACAGCAGCAGGGAGAACAGCCACACTTGCTACAGGGCTTCTGGTTACAGCAGCAGGGGGAGCAGCCACACTTAGGACAGGAAGACTGGGGACAGCAGCAGGGGGAACAGCCACACTTGCTACAGGGCTTCTGGTTACAGCAGCATGGAGAACAGCCACACTTAGGACAGCAAGGCTGGGGACAGCAGCAGGGGGAACAGCCACACTTGCTACAACAGCTCTTCTGCTTACAGCAGCAAGGGTTGCAACCACACTTGCTGCAACAGGACTTCTGTTTACAGCAACAGGGGTTACATCCACACTTGCTGCAACAAGACTTCTGTTTACAGCAACAGGGGTTACATCCACACTTGCTACAACAGCTCTTCTGTTTACAGCAACAGGGGTTACATCCACACTTGCTACAACAGCTCTTCTGGTTACAGCAACAGGGGTTACAGCCACACTTTTTGCAACAGCTGCTCTTTTTACAGCAGCAAGGGGAACAACCACACTTGCTACAACAGCTCTTCTGCTTACAGCAACAGGGAGAACAGCCACACTTGCAACAGGGCTTCTGGTTACAGCAACAGGGGTTACAGCCGCACTTGCAACAGGGCTTTTGGTTACAGCAGCAGGGATTGCAGCCACATTTGCAACAGGGCTTTTGGTTACAGCAACAGGGGTTACAGCCACACTTGCAGCAGGGCTTCTGGTTACAGCAGCAGGGATTGCAGCCACATTTGCAACAGGGCTTTTGGTTACAGCAACAGGGGTTACAGCCACACTTGCAGCAGGGCTTCTGGTTACAGCAGCAGGGATTGCAGCCACATTTGCAACAGGGCTTTTGGTTACAGCAACAGGGGTTACAGCCACACTTGCAACAGGGCTTCTGGTTACAGCAACAGGGGTTACACCCACACTTACTACAGCAGCTCTGCTGGTTACTGCAGCAGGGGGAACAGCCACACTTGCAACAGGGCTTCTGGTTACAGCAACAGGGGTTACATCCACACTTGCAGCAGGGCTTCTGGTTACAGCAGCAGGGATTGCAGCCACATTTGCAACAGGGCTTTTGGTTACAGCAACAGGGGTTACAGCCACACTTGCAACAGGGCTTCTGGTTACAGCAACAGGGGTTACACCCACACTTACTACAGCAGCTCTGCTGGTTACTGCAGCAGGGGGAACAGCCACACTTGCAACAGGGCTTCTGGTTACAGCAACAGGGGTTACATCCACACTTGCAGCAGGGCTTCTGGTTACAGCAGCAGGGGTTACATCCACACTTGCAGCAGGGCTTCTGGTTACAGCAGCAGGGGTTACATCCACACTTGCAGCAGGGCTTCTGGTTACAGCAGCAGGGGTTACATCCACACTTGCAGCAGGGCTTCTGGTTACAGCAGCAGGGGTTACATCCGCACTTGCAACAGGGCTTTTGGTTACAGCAACAGGGGTTACATCCACACTTGCAACAGGGCTTCTGGTTACAGCAGCAGGGGTTACACCCACACTTACTACAACAGCTCTGCTGGTTACTGCAGCAGGAGGAACAGCCGCACTTGCAACAGGGCTTCTGGTTACAGCAGCAGGGATTACAGCCGCACTTGCAACATGGCTTTTGGTTACAGCAGCAGGGGTTACATCCACACTTGCAGCAGGGCTTCTGGTTACAGCAGCAGGGGTTACATCCACACTTGCAGCAGGGCTTCTGGTTACAGCAGCAGGGGTTACATCCGCACTTGCAACATGGCTTTTGGTTACAGCAGCAGGGGTTACATCCACACTTGCAACAGGGCTTCTGGTTACAGCAGCAGGGGTTACAGCCACACTTGCAACAGGGCTTCTGGTTACAGCAGCAGGGGTTACAGCCGCACTTGCAACAGGGCTTCTGATTACAGCAGCACGGGTTACAGCCGCACTTGCAACATGGTTTCTGGTTACAACAACAGGGGCAGCAGCCGCACTTGCTGCAACAGCCCTTCTTGAAGCAACAGGGGGGGCTGGTGCACTTTTTGCACTGCTGCATACAGCAACATGGACAGCAGCCACAATTGTTGGAGGCCATTTTGATGGTTTATAAACGAAGCTGAAAAAGTAAAAGCCCTTTTTTTTGTAAATAAACATATTTCAATATACACTCATTCTGTAGGTAAATAGATTATATTCTTATTGTGCAATCCTATGATGAGTTAATCTGCCATAAGCCCATTTGTTTCAATGGGGTTAGGCTGCTGTATCGCTTCATAGCATCACAGTATTAGTTTACCAAAAATGCAGAAAGACATTTTCAACATTTTTAATGAATATTGGGCTAAACTTCAGGTGTTTAGAGAATATGGGGAAAATGTTTAAAATTGAACTTTCCTGAAGAGTATTTCAAGTAGCAAATTATGTTCAGTTCCACAGGGGGAACTTCTGAAAAAATAAGTATAGACTGCAACCTCTAATTATATAACAATTGAGGGACAATCTTCTGGAACTTGTCTTACAAGTAGTTACAGAAAACAGCACCCACTAACTCAGTGGACTTTTATTTTGGTTGAGAAGTCCCAGCGCTATCAATGTTCTCTTTTCTTCCAAGTAAATAGAGAAAAATTGAGTTTGAACTTACCTTGTTCAGCTGTTGGATCTTGTAAGGACAATGGATACCCAAGTGAACGAGTGAAGAACTGAGAAGAGTATGATGCTTTTTATACAGCTCCATGCACCCTTCCCCAAGGAAATGAGGCACTACCAAGGAACCTCATTGCTGACCTAGAAGCACATGTCCATGCGCCGCACCATCTTCCAATCCTGCGTTCTCTAGCGGGTTTGTTCACATTTTCCATTACGGCCAGAGTTTTGCCAGGGTGTATAATTAGTGCCATTTGAAGTTCATAGGACTGTAATTCTCATATCACACCAGAGGGCACTTGAAAGTCTTGTTTTATGAATAATGATGTTGAGGGGGAATGTAGTGACCGCGTGGGAATATCCATGCAGCTGAAGGCCATCACGACTCTTACTCAAAACCTCATGATTACTCATCATTTGGTTAGCCATCAAAATGTCATTCCTAATTTCTTGAAAGTCATTTGGTTTACCTTACTAATTTCAATTAGCAACCGCAAACATGCATTTGATATCAAGATGGGAAAAAAGCTGAAAGTGACCTTTATAAAATATAAAGGGACCTTTATAAAATGTTTCCTTTTCCTTTTCCTTCCCTATAAAGGAGGGGAATCTGAAAGACCACCACCTCCCTTACAAGCCTGAATGAATGTCTAGCTCATCATATGAGGTCCAGCTTTACATTTTGTCCTTAAACGTTGTCATGAGAAACAAGGCTTTTTATGAACCAACTCAAGAGAGGCTTGGTTGGCCTCTTCTGTAGCAGTAGGCCTCCCCTCTTCTCCTTTGGGGGAAAACAGATGCAATGTTATTTTGTGCTTTTGATGGTTTTTACTTGTGCTTTATTTTTAATTTATTTTTAATTTCATACATAATAATTATTATAAAAAGGAGCCACTTTACCAAAGATAATTCAAAACAAATGCATACAACTAAACAGTTTTTTTACTCAAAAATAATCCTTTTGACTTAATTAATAGAGGAATCCGATATGCTTCCCAATCTCTAATTTTTTTTATTACTAGGGATACCAGGTCCCCTTAACCTCCTGGCAGGAGGGGGGAGGGACCCGGTGCTTACCTTTCTTTGCTTTCCAGTGCTTCGCACACATGTGCACTCCTGCTCCTGCTCAACAGCATCACCTCTAGGAAGTGACATCATCGTGCAGGCACGGGAGTGCGTCCATGTTTCTCAGCAGGTCAATTTCAGCCCCAAATGAGCCTGATTCAACACAGGAGCACTCTCAGGGGCAGCATAATGATGTCACTCCTAGAGATGATTCACGTCACCCCTGGAGTGCCCCTGGGAAGCCCATTCCCCCAGCTCCCCCCATTGGCCAAGTGAGTAGGGGCGGGGCAGAGGTGGGAATGTGGGAGCTCCTGCCTCCATAAGGAGAACAGCATCTCTATTTATTACCAAAGCAGTAAGAGTAACTAACTTCACTATCTTCAAATTGTCCTTCACCAATACAGTTCATTTTCTTCATTGTAGAGTTTGTTAACTTCAGCACAGTTTTACCATGGTGTGAGTTACTTTAGACATCTTCTGAGACCAATACTGTGAGATATACTTATTTAGGTCGACAGATAATTTGGGTATAGGGGGTATTTTTTGTGTATGTGTATTGTGAGCTGTCAAGTCAGTTCCAATTTATGGTGAACTTATCCTACTACATAATTATCTTAGTGTCTTTCAGACAACACACATTTATCCTGGTGCTCCTGTGCTGGGGGGAATCCCCCCTGCCACCTGCCAGCTGATAGTTTAAAGAGTCCTGCCTCTTGCAAGTGGCAGGAAAGGGACCTTTAAATGATTAAATGCCCCTTTCCCTGCCAGAAAGGGGCATTTAAACCCCACGAACCACAAACCATGAACTGGTTCATAACTGGGCCAGTTCCATGCCAGTTCGTGGTTCATGGTTCTTGAAAACCCCACAAACTACGAACCCCATGGTTCAGTTTTTTTCTGGTTCATGCCCTTATCTGGTTAAGATTTCTTTTTAATTTCTGAGGCTTGAACCAGAAACCTTCTCAGATACTGAGCCCCAGACATTCCCAGACAACCCTATATGATCAAATGGTCTGATCTTCTTGCATAAACTACTAGTGGATGTAACTAATATTGATAAACTGGTTTTGTTCCAAACTTCCAGTTTCTGAATATGGATTCCCTCCCCCAATTTTACATTTGTTTTGCTTCCCAACCCTATTAAAAAAGTTGACAGGAATATCTACATTGGACTTGCGTACAAATGACTTACAAATGAGAGGAGGAATTGTATAAAAAAGAAAGAAATGAATCAGCTACCCCAGTAACACAAATGGATGAAATGAAAAAGGGTCACAGTAACAATATATGTAAACTCAAGTAAATAGAAAAGAACATATTAATCACTGTTAATTATTGGCTCTCTTTACAGAGATAAATGTTCCCAAATTGCCTATATTTATGTTGATGGGTTAATATTAGTTTTGACCTGCTTTGCATATTTGTTTTATTTATTTAATGTGCTTCTATGCTCCTTTTACAAGTCGGTCACCCCAGACAATCAGCAAATCACAAGAACAACACTTTATCCAAAAGCTTCACAATAAAAAGCCATCAAAAATCCAGTTTCAAGAGTAAAAACAATACTAAATAGCCACAGAAATCTTTGCAGGGGGCACATCATATCAGTCGGGGATGCTTTTCTCTGCCCCTTAATGGAGGTAGGTACTCTTCCTTGAAAATGGTGCTCCAAAATTGGGGGCCAGTATTTTAAAAAATTCTGCTCCCCTCAGGACTTACCTAATTTATAAATCTTATGTGATTCCCTGATACACTGGGATCATGATTGCTTTCACTCTTATATGAAATGAAACACGACAAGGCCCCAGATGGATGCAAGATGCTCCATGCTCCATGCAGCCCAGCTAATTGGGAGTGGGTTTGTGGGTTACTGTTTAATTCACCTTTAGACTTGATTAGCTCCTGGTCCCCCACCTGCCCAGCCAGTGTCATATGGTGGAATAAATTGGTGCCCATTTAGGGGCAAGATGGGATTTTTGAACTATAATTGGGAGGTCCTTTAGATCTCCTTCTTGTTGGAATTTTTGTTGGGTCTTCTTAAGTAGAGATGGGCACGAACCAGAAAAAAAAGAACCATGTGGTCTGTGGTTCATCAAATTTCATGAACCATGAACTTTCACAAACCTGTCCATGTTTCATGCACTGGTTCATTTGGTTCGTGAAAACATCACATCCAGGTCAGAAAATCATCACTTCTGGGACAGCAGAAGGTCACTTCCGGGCCAGCAGAAGTTCACTTCTGGGTCAGCAGAAGGTCTGCAGGAAGTCCATCCCCTGTTGCCTAGGAAACTGATTGATTGGCACCCAGCTGTCTGCAGTGATGAACCAAAAAATGAACCAAATGAACCAGCCTAAAAGTTTGTGGCGGTTCATCAGAAATGGGATCTGACAAACCGTTGTTCGTGAACCACGAACCGGCCTGATTCATGCTTAATTCTGATTCGTATTTCAGTTCATGCCCATCTCTAGTCTTAAGGATTAGGCCTGGACATTGATTAATTAGCTTCTAATTAGGTTGGATATTGAGCTACTGAAAAAAATCACCACCAATCGTTTCACATGACGGAACCTTCTCCATTCATGAGGGTAAGTGAGCAAGACAGGAAATCCTGCTCCCAGATGAAGCATGGTTCTAGACACTTTCTAGCTTCATGTGCATGTCATGCATGTCAGTACTAATTATACTGATGAATGGGAAAGCCATAGCTTCTGGCGATAGAGACCAAATTGGCTGTCCCTTTGATAGCCTTCTGGTGGATAGCCATGGACCGTAGCACCTAAATCGAGTGAGCTAGACCTCTCAACAACGTTGCATCCTCATGAAAAATTAAAGCTCTAAAACCTTATGATAGAGATGTCAGCGATCACCAGATGGTATTTGGATAATTATATTTTCAGAGGGGTGCAGTGTTGCAAAAGAAGTTTGAAGTCTGTTATTAGGAGATAGCCTTACTCGTCAGCATTATGGAGTCACTTTACTCATGTGAAATTTCGCAAGGGGGGAAGCAAAAGCGAAATGGGGATCTGGGAATAAAAACAGTGGAAATCTTCTGAAAGGATTTTTCTTTGAACCATGGTACATGGAGCATTGATGTGTACTGTGTAAGTGTTTATACACATTGTGTTGGCTTTCTACACCATGTATACACACAACAGGTATTTATACACTCAACAGTCATTGCCTCACCACATTTGTATTCTACATATGATCAGTTTGATTTGTTGACAGAAAATTAATGATGAAAAAATTGTAGGTTTTGTGAGTTAAATTCATTGTGAGATGAATTAAATCATAGAATCATAGAGCCAAGCTACAAGTGACGCCTTAAACAGGTTGGACACTTGTCAGTTTACTTCAAGTTTTGATGGGAAATGTAGGCATCCTGGTTTTACAGCTTGGCTCTCCATTACAGCTGCAAGACCAGGATGCCTACATTTCCCATCAAAACTTGAGGGAAGCTGACAAGTGTCCAACCTGTGTCAGGCGTCACTTGTAGCTTGGCTCATAGAATCATAGAGTTGGAAGGCACCTCCAGGGTCATCTAGGTCAACCCCCTGCAGGCAATTCATAACTACCCCCCCTCATGCTCCCAGTGTCCCCTATTCCATGCTCAGAAGATGCCAAAAATAATCCCAGGATGGTGATAGTGGGGAAGGAATCACTCTTTTGATTTGAAAAAAGGAGAAGCAAAATCAAAAGGTGTGGGAGAAAGGCGGGTATGTAAATATTTAATACTGACTAAAATAACTAAATACATAAATAAAACAGAGGGGAGGAGAAATTCTCAATGAGGTCCACCCCCTCTCCCACTGCTTTCTTTGGTTCACCGCCCCTCCTGCTTCTCAGGTCTCAACTGGTGATGGGTGAACCTTCTTTGCTCCAACTCAGTCAAACTTAATCAGAAACAAATACTTTTGTCTTACATTGCAAATATTGCAATTCATGGCCAATCATTGGGTGAGATCCTGTTTAAATTTTCTGTCCAAGGACACATGGGGTTCTACATTGGTAAATCAGTGGAAATAGCCAATATGAGCCAATCCATTGGGAACACAGCAGGGACTATAGAACTCTCTACTTCCTAACCCAAGTACGTGCCATCTCAGTAGCCAACAGTACCACGTTCCCTTTCCCGTGGCAGTACCTCTGGCAGTGGCCATTGCACACGGCTTACTTTTCATTAATGCCAGCTTCAGTTGATAAGAGAAGGGTGACAGAAAAGGAATCTGAGAAAAGGCTCGTCAAAGGATGAGTCCATCACAAACTGGACACATTTGTGGCGGTAATGCTGCAATTCTTATTGGGTTCTGGATGGCAGTTTCCAAAGCAGGGAAGTTTATTTCTAAACCCACATAATTTTAGATTTTGCTGGTAGTCTCAAACAGCCTTTTGTCTGCCTGACTTAAATGTGTGAATTGCTAAGAAGAAACTGGTCATCTCAGAAACTCCTGTTTAGTTTGTGGCAAGGGAAGGTGAAATGTCCATCCTTTGCCTAAGGACCTGTTTTTGAAGAGGAAGCTATCTCTTAAGTCATTCCACCAAGGAAGTAATATGCATAAAAAGAAGATAATTGCAAACGAAGTGGTTTACAACTGCAGGAAACTTCATTATAACAAAACATGATTGTCTCCTGAAGGGGAACATATTCCCAGGGTTTGCAAAGATGGAAGTCTCATTTCTTAATATCCTTAGCAGACAGTGAATTGTGATCCACAACTGCAGTAGCTCATCTCGCTCCACCACTGGAAAGATCAACTTTGAGCTTCTGCCAGCTGTGCAACAGCTGGTCTATCAGGTTTCCGTAAGTATATATGACAAACTTTGCAGTTGCTGATAAAAAGCCTCAGGAAGGAAAGCTGCCAAATTAAGCAGGTTCTAATGGATGGGGAGATTAAACCTGAAACTGCTGAATTATATAGATACAATAATGATAACATTCAATTTATATTCATCCCTTCAGGACAACTTGATGCCCACACAGAGCAGTTCACAAAGTGTGTTATTATTATCCTCATGACAATCACCCTGTGAGGTGGGTGGGGCTGAGAGAGCTCCAAGAAGCTGTGACTGAACCAAGGTCACCCAGCTGGCTTCAAGCAGAGGAGTGGGGAATCAAACCCAGTTCTCCAGATTAGAATAGAGATGGGCACGAATGCAAAAAAGCCCACAAACAGCCTGTTCAGCTGTTTGCAAACAAGCTGTTCATGAGGCTCCATTCTAAACGAACAGGTGGTCGTTGCAAGCCTCGTTCGTTGCTGTTCGTCCAGCCAGACAATCTGGCACCTGCAATCAATTCCCATGGCAACTCAGGCAGGGATTGTCTGAACTCTGTCTGAACTCCTGCTCTTGCCCTGGAAACCCCAATCAAAACCCAATTTAGCTTGATAGGTAGGTCCTCCTTCCAAGTGTGGACTGGAGCTCCAGATTTGTTACAAGAGGAAAAGATGAGGGGGGAGGGGTGGCTCCTAGCTCTGGCTTTTAGGGAGAGACAGCTGCTGTTAGAGAGACAGGGTGAGTGCATTGGAGCTTGAATTTTCTATGTGTGCGGTGGGATAGGGATCTACTCCTTCAGGTTCCAGGCTGCTGCCAGGCTCTGGGGCCAAGCTATTATTTATTATTGGTACATTTCCTGCTGGCTTCTCAGGTAGGTTTTCTGGGAGTGGTGCAGTAGGGATCTGGATGGCTGGAGGAGAGCCTGCTGGCCCCCACGAACAATAAACAATGAACACGTTTGTGAACAGAATCATGTTCGTCAGTGTTCGTTGTTCATTGTTCGTGGACGGCAATGAACAACGAACACCATGTTCATTTTTTTTCTGTTCATGCCCATGTCTAGATTAGAGTCTTGCCACTCTTAACCACTAAACCAAACTGTAGCTCAGATGTAGAGAGCATGCATTGCATGCAGAAGATTCCAAGTTTACTCCCAGGTGTCTCTGGTTAGAAGAATCTAAGGGAGGAGAATGGGGAAAGGTTTATGTGAGTCTGGACTGGCACTGTCAATCAGAATCAATCATTCCAGGCAAAATGTTTCTGCAAAGTATTTGGAAGCTGCAGTGAGCCCACAGCATAATAGTCATGTTGTCAGCTGGAACTTACCGTGATGAATGTGTTTCATGGGTATTTGAAGAACATCATGGATTTCCAGTTGGTTCTTGAGCATAATTCAAAGTGTTGATAGACTAGAATGCTTGAAGGCCAATTGATTATGAACTTGACTACTTGACCATCAATAGAAGCCCTCATTCATCCACCAACTGTTTCCAGACCACTATCCTTCTGATAGTGAGCCACTATGAGCCAAACTATGACCCAACCCAATCTACCCACAACAGCATAGCAACCATGGGGAACATCTCTTTAAAAATGAGGTAGACCCCAACTGTAGCTTAAACAAGAAGGGCTTCCTGCCTTCCCTCTGCACTCTTTTCCAAGCCAGAACAATGCCAGAGAGGAGTTCTTTCTCCCTTTCTGAAGCTGTCTAACTTGGCCCTATGGAGGTTTCAATCCTTTTTATTTTTTACCTCATCTATTACAACATGCTGCTAAGTTCATCAACCAAGCCAACATGGGAGCAAGCCAGAACAGCTGATGGCTGCTACAATAATTGCCAGGTGATAGGTAAGGTGCTCAATTCCAACAGTCAGTTTCCCTCTTCCTTTCCTCCCACCAAGCTCCATAGTTTTGTCTGCTCTGCCAGAACATTCAAAAAGGTCGCCCATTGGTTGTAGCAAAATAATACAGCTTTTCTTTCTCTTCTCCTTAATTTCTCTTCCTGTTTTCCATGCTTTTCTCCTCCTTCATTTTGCTCTCCTCCTTTCATAATCTGTCTTCATCTCTACCAACCTTCTAATTCTTCTGTGTCCTCCACCCTTTTATTTTCAAATCTTGGCCTCAACTGCTTTTCATCCTAGGCTGCTTGGTAGGTTAGAATATAATTTTAATACTATAGCAGCAAACCATTGTTAATATTATGAATAGAAAGATGGGAGGAGTTAATATTTCCCCTTGGTTTATCGAAGTAGTAGAAGGATGTTTCCCCCCTCTCTCTACCTTTTGGGCAGTGAAGAATGCTGACAGGAAGAAAATTGATTTGTTTGAAATGTGGTGCTGGAGGAAAGTTTTGTGGATACCATGGATGGCCAAAAAGACAAAAGTGGGTTCTAGATCAAATCAAGCCTGAATTCTCCCTAGAAGCGAACATGACAAAAGTGAAGCTATCTTACTTTGGAAAAGCAATTATGCTAGGCAAGGTGAAAGACAATAGGAAAAGAAGAGGATCCAAAACACAATGGCTTGACTCAATAAAAGAATCCACGTCCTCCAAGATCTGAGAGATCTGCAATGTTAGTCGGGAAGCACAGTTTTGAAAGGCAGAGCTAGCAGAGATCGCTCTGGAGGGGATAGATTCTCTCACAGCCCTCTGCTGTCTCTGGCATGTCAGACTGTCTCCCCTTCTGGAGCCTTTGCCTGTTGCCTGGAACACCCCCCCCCCACACACACACACAGAATCTGGACATGGACTTTATATATGGACTGTGCATAACTTGGTACTGAAGCCAATATGATGTATGAAGAAGGGAGTGTCATGGGACTGGCAGGGCAACTCCCTGTTCAACACCCGCAAGCCACCCTCTCTGCAAACACTCTGAAGTGGCCACACTGCACCCAGATAAATGGGCCTGCTTGCCAAGATGCCAGCCCCTGCTGAGATTCTTGTAGGAACCAGGACTAGCAGTGAAAGAGAGAGAAGCCATTTTCCCGGAGACAGTTTTAAAAAGACAACTACCTTTCCTGTGGAAGCCATAGCATGTCTGTGTCTCAGATGGGCTTCTTGATATGGAGATGCCAGGTGTCAGACTATGGATGACAGGTTATGGCAGATAGATCCGTGGATCATTTCAGCAAGACACATTCCCTTGGCTAAATGGCTTTTATTCAGAAAATCTATCTTGTTACATATACACAGGTCCATAGGAGTACATGAAGTAAAAAGCAGATGAACATGTTAATTTCTCATTGTAAGGAATAAAGCTTAAGGCCATTACAAGGCAATATACTCAAACAACCCCCTCCCTCCTAAACCACAAGTTCAGAGACAGTCTGAGAAACAGGTTCGGAGTTCACACACTAGGCAGACAAGATACTGAGTAATGCAACAGACACTCAAGGTCAGCCCCAACAATATCAGTAGAAGAGATTGTCTGCAGCTGCCAGCTATGCTGTGAGAATGAGAAAACGAAAGTGGCTATTGAAAGCTAAGGAATGTACTTATCAGTTACGACATAACACTGAGTACAACACTGAGGTAACTCCAGACCGTACACTCAGGGCTTTTTTTCTGGGAAAAGAGGTGGTGGAACTCAGTGGGTTGCCCTCAGAGAAAATGGTCACATGGCTGGTGGCCCCGCCCCCTGATCTCCAGACAGAGGGGAGTTGAGATTGCCCACTATGCCATGGTGTGGCACAGAAGGCAATCTAAACTCCCCTCTGTCTGGAGATCAGGGGGCGGGGCCACCAGCCATGTGACCATTTTCAAGAGGTTCCGGAACTCCATTCCCCCATGTTCCCACTGAAAAAAAGCCCTGTGTACACTTAATATTGGCATGGATGAATGGGTACCGTCAAACATGACACCAGGAACAAAAGGCGCTTCAGTAATCCCACAATCAAGATAATCGCTTGCAGCCATCAAGCAATGGATGATCATAAAATGCAGATCACTTTTCATCCGCTCTTCCCCTCTGTCCTTTCTTCTCCTCTGGAAGTGTCGCCATGGACCATCATAAAAGAATCAATCACCCCTCATCCTCTCTTCCTCCTGTCATTTGTTATTCTTGAGGTGTCAAAAACACAAACATTAGGCTCTAAAGTACCCAGTCCGGATCTCCTTTATCCCACCCGAGTGGCACATCATTTCCTTTTGTTAAGTTTCCTGGAAACCATTTGATAGGGCCTAAGCCCACCTAGGGTCTAGCCTAGGGGCTGAAATTGGCTATATAAGGGAGATGCTCAAACTCAAACTAGGCATTCTGCCTGTTGCTGCTGGATCTCTGTTCTCGCCAGGACAGGTGTGTATTGCCCACCAACAATATTCCTGCTTATGCAGCCGTCTCTATTTTTCTCCGCTTTTATGTCCTAGTCTTGTAATGAATGTGTGTGTGTGTGTCATGTACTTTTTACTCAAGATTATTAAGTAAAGTCTTCAATCCATTAACATATTCCTCTCCTCACTTATTGAAGGTGGTCCGGATTACTGACCCTGGTATACATTTGGTCAAGATCCCTGATATTAGCCTACTGTACATTAATTCCCCATTTTTAGAGCAGTTTGGCAAACATGCCCTACTGAGGCTTGGTTAATTCAAAGTTTTAAGCAACAAGGGCGACAGGGCAAAGGCTCCAGAAGGGGAGACACCAGAGGAGATGTAGGGCTGTGAGAGAATCTGTCCCCTGCAGAGCAATCTCCAACGACTCTGTCTTTTGAAACTATGCTTCCCACCTAACATTGCATCTCCCAAGAAGTGAACAACATGAGTCAGATGTCTTATGTAGAGAGACTCCGAGCAAGTCTGTTAATAGGACACTTTGAAGGTCTTTCATTCACAGGGTTGCCGTAGGTCGGAGGCGACTTGACCATACATAACACACACTCAATGGAATGTTAATCTGTCTTAGTGTTATAAATGTGAAACAGAAGATTGAACTCATTCTTTACCTTGCCCTTCTTTCCCATTCTTTAATTCCATTTTACATACAGTTCATGTATTGGGTTGGTGTATATATTGTTTCCTTACATTATCACAGTCCACCATATATTTGGGCTGGGATTTTTGGTCCCTCGCTGACTCAGATTTTATCTAAGAATCTAGGTGTCAATGAGGCACAGTCTTAGCATGTAGCATGTTCCAAGTAGTGTGGCTGTTTGCAACCATCCTCTTGTTATTCCATCTATGCTGATATCACCTAGATGTTTAGTTAGTCCTTTTGGAATTGCACCTAGCACTCTATCACTGTGGCAATAACTGCTGTATGTTTCTCCCAGAGACACTGGGAGAACAGTGTCATTTAACAGTCATTTAAATACTGAATAATCAAGAGCCCCGTGGTGCAGAGCAGTAAGCTGCAGTACTGCAGCCCAAGCTCTGCTCACGACCTGAGTTCAATTCTGACGGAAGCTGGGTTCAGGTAGCCAGCTCAAAGTTGACTCAGCCTTCTGAGGTCGGTAAAATGAGTATCCAGGTTCCTGGGGGTAAAGTATAGATGACTGGGGAAGGCAATGGCAAACCACCCCGTAACAAAAGTCTACCAAGAAAATGTTGTCATGCGACATCCTGCTATGGGTCAGTAATGACTCAGTGCTTGCACAGGGGACTACCTTTACCTTTAACTAATTACTGAATAAGAAGCACTACCTCCTGCTAAGGGTTGAAGCAATCCCTGGTAAAGCAATAACAATAGTAATCATCCTTTTTGGTGTACTGTAGGCAAAATTAGATTTACAACAGATATCATGCCCCGTCTTTCTCCCTAATAGGGAACTAAAGCATCTTCCATTGTTCTCTTCTTTGGCATTTTATCTGCACAACAACCCTCTGAGGTAGGTCTGGCTGAGAGGGTGTCACTCAGCAACCTTCCCTTGGGTGTTTGAGTATTAAAGATGCATGATAGGTTGCTTAAAAGTTCTCTTATTACATGTTGATTTTTTTGGAGATATCCTGGCCCAGTTTGTTCTGATTCCCTTCATTTTTGGAACTGCAACTCCCATCAACATCCTGAGGTCATTGCGAATTTTCAAATACCTATCCAATGTTTTATTACACCATGCTGGGCTAGATGGACCACTGGTCTAACTCTTCTTGTGTTCTTATGCTGGTGTGCATTTGTTATGTGCTATATATGTATTGTATATGTGTCACACAATCAGTTTCTTCACAGTGCTTTCATAATGGTAATGCATATGCAGGTTAATACACAATGAACAACTCCTCTTCCCCCCTCCCAACATATGGAACACACCAAGGGAGAATGGGAGAAAATAATATACATTTGGGGGTTTTCCACTGCATAGGCAATTCTAGTCAGAACAGTATCTTCTGTGGAGAATTCCTACAGGGGCTATTTGAAAGCAATCCCAAACATTTGAAGGAAAGGCAGCATGAAACATAATAGCAAAGCAAGAGGAAGCTTCATAATTTCCAAGCTTTATTTTGTTTTTAAGATGAAAGCAAGAACAAGCATTATATAGAAGGTGGGGTGTCATTATATTCAGCAGCACAACCACCAAGAAGATAATGGAAGACATCAGTCCATACATTTGTATCCTACACCCAATACAATTTTCAAAAGGATTATGGTATTTAAGGAAAAATAGAAAAATATAACAGTTAATAAAGAAGAGAGGAAGGAATCCAGGCAGTTTGCTTATTGAGATTCAGGGCAGGAAATCAACTAAAGGCCCTCAACTCATCATCAATATTATTCCAGCAGTTGTCAATGCAGTTTGCATACTTGGTTTCATATCTAGAGATATTCTTTTAACAGCCTTTCTTGGTTGAAGCACAGTATTTGCTTTGCATGGGTGCGCAGCAGGCTTGGGTATATTGTGCAGGACCACAACATGGAGAGCAGCCTGCTTGCATGGGGGGGCAGCAGGGCATGACACAATAAATGACTCTAGATCTGTCTCCACAGCATGAGCCACGGCAACAGCCACAGGAACCCATCTTTCTGGGAGTGAAGGCGAAGCTGGAAGGAACAAAGAGACCAATGAACCTGTCACAACATAGACAGTGTGGTATAGTGGTTGGAGCTCCACACTCAAATGCTTGGGGAGCTCCTATCTCAAATCCCAAGTCCTCATTGAAGCTTGCTGGTTGACCTTAGGTCAGTCACTGGCTCTCTGCCTAACCATACAGTTCTTTGGCAGAAGAGCTGAGGATACAAATCAATCAAACAAACATGGGGCAAAGAAGGACTACTGATAAAAAAATTGAAAAAGACAGCTCAGAGCTCTCAGAGTAGATGTTATTCCAGATGTGGCTTTCAAGATTTTTTTAAAAAATGCCTTCTCTTTCTATGGTTCAATTACATTTGTACTAATCTGCTATCCACGAATAAAGGGTTTTTTTAAATTACATCATCAATATATAAATCAACATCAACAATATATAAATGTTAAAACATTAAAATGAGACAGTCAATAAGGTCTTTCATTCATAGGGTCGCCATAGGTCAGAAGCGACTTGACAGCACATAACATACACACACATCAATGAGATACAACTTACCTTCTTCAGCAGTGGTCACAAGCAAGGATGGTGAATCCAGGTGGGTGAATAGAGAGCTCTGGAAGAGGGTGAGCCTTATAAGCAGCTCCATGGACCATGCTTGGAGGATGTGAGGCACCATACAGGAATGGCCCGGTTTTTGTTTAACCACCAAGCCACATAGCTACTTGCTACGCTGCCTTCCGGTTCATGTTTCTTAACTCCATTTATGGCCATTAGAAATGATTTTATATATAGTTATCTTCAATGTAATGACCCCATAATTTACAGATCAGCCTGAACAGCATTTTAAAGAGTCTTTTGAAACCAAATATATTGGGGAGTAGGAGCAATGAGATGGCTTGGTGAGGGTTAGGGATCATGGAAACAGCCTGAGGCTTCTGGAGGCTTGCCCGGTTCTGAGCGCTGTGTCGCTGCTGAATTCCATCCATGTCTCCTGCATAACCACAAAGGAACCAGTGTCCTTAATCTCTTAGGTGGAATTAAGTATTTTTCTCAATAGCAGGCATATTTAATATCTGGGTGGGTTTGTTTCTATTTAAAATTACACGTATGTTTCCCCACTTGTTTCAATTATTAAGCAAAATGAGAAAAGACCACCCCCCCCATAGTATTTTTTTTTCATTATAAGTAATGTGCTTGGGATGTTTCTTTGGACATGTTGTTCGGATTGAGTAGGTAAACTGTTTTGTGCTGATCTTTGTGTCTTACAGCTCAGAGGATAAACCAAACTAAGTGACATTAGGAGGGTAAATTAGATTGTCAAGATACAGCTCAGTTCGGGGCTCCTCAAATATGAAAAGGAAGAACAGAGAAAAAAAATGAGACACCAAGTAGGTAAGAAAAAGCACACATCCCTCAAGCTTGCAACATAAAAGGGAAGGGAAGGAACAGAAAGCCTCCTTTCTCAACATTGATTTCCTTCCTAAGGATTGATCAATGGTATTGGGAAGGAGAGTGGTGATGTCTATAATAGTTACATATTGCAGTAGAAAAGAGCAAAAGTACAGTAGCACAAATTTGTTAGTCTTATAGGCGCTACTAGACTCTTGTTCTTTTCTACAGCTATAGACAGATTATAGCCCAGGTGAGCCTGATCTTGTCAGATCTCAGACCCTAAGCAGGGTTGGCCTTGGTTAGTAATTGGATGGGAGATCTCCAATGAAGACCAGGGTTGCAGAGGCAAGCAATGGCAAGCCACCTATGATAGTCTCTTGCCATGAAAACTCCACCAGGGGTCACCATAAGTCAGCTATGACTTGAGGGTACCACACCCACACCCAGTTAGCATATTAAACTTCACAATCAGCATACAGGGAATTGACCCTAATCCTGAAGGTGCTGCTACTAAAAGATGTGTTTCTAGGTATAGACAGACTAACATGGCTACTGATCTTGATGTAGTTACATATTGGTATTTTATTTGTTTGGGTTCTATGAAGATGTTCAAGGTCAAGGACCATTCCCATAGCACCCCAGCAGCACCTTGTGACCCCTCAGATGGTGATTCTGGTGGTTCTGGAGGTCCAGGGATCCTTGTGGAAAGGCGAAGTAGCAGAGGTGGCTTCAATGATGAAGGGGAATGAGATAAAATTACTCTACCTCCAATCTATACAACCAGGAAGATTTTTCTGCCATGCTTCCACCACCAGTAGAAGAGAAAGGTTGGTTGAATTTTATTTACAAGAGGGACTGTCAACCTCCAGGTGGGGCCTGGAGTTCTCCTGGAATTACAACTGGTCTCCAGATTTCACAGATCAGTTCCTCTAGAGGAAATGAGAGCTTCAGAGGGTGTGACATCCCTGCTGAACTCAGTTCTTCCCAGGCACTATCCGCAAATCTTGAGGAATTCCCCAAGCCAGAATGGGCAAGTGACAACCCGATCTACAAGGGTCCCTCAAACTATTCCATCCATCGATGGGGAGGAGGGGTGAAAAAAGGATGCTGGAATAAATGATCCAGCACTTCACTATGATCTGTAGGATCTGTGCTAATATTTATACAGCATCAATGGAATGGCACATTACAGTATTTCACATACAAAAATAGACAAGTCCTTGTCCCCAGGGAGACCACAATCTGAAATTGAAAATGTATAATATAACAGTGGACCTCACTTGGATAGCTCAGGAGAGCCTGATCTTGTCAGATCTCTGAAGCTAAGCAGGGTCAGCCTTGGTTAGTAAATGGATGGGAGACCTCCAACAAAGACCAAGGTTGCAGAGGTAGGCAATGACAAACCACTTCTGTTAGTTTCTCGCCATGAAAAACCCACCAGGGGTTGCCATAAGTCAACTCTGACTTGAGGACCAGATTTCATTTCAACATAACAGTGAAGGAATGGGGAGATGGGGAGAACAAAAACAGAAGGAGATAAAGATTAAATAGCTAGATTAAAGGATAAGTTGGATTTAAAGGAAGACAAAGGTGACTCCACATACATGCTCACGAGAACAGTTCTAGGTATAGTGGATAGCAAGGAAGAATGGGTGATTATTTACTTAATTATTCATTGCACTTGTATTCCACACTCCCTGTAAACAGGCTCAGAGCAGATCACATCAAAATGTAAAACAAGGTGACATCATAATGAAAAACAATCTCAATTAATAAAATGTAGCACCATTTCTATATAGTCCTAAAGACTTGTATCCTCCCTTCTTTTCAATACAGAAAAAATATTTCATCATGGCAGTGCCCGTGGTTATGGTGACTCTGTAATAGCTGATTTGTTTGATGTTGCCTGGATTTTTATGCTCTTTGTATTAATGTGTATTAATATTGGATTTTATGTTATTTGCAATAAAGCTTTATTGTATTTTAACAATATGTTCTGTTGGAAACTGCCCTGAAACCGCTCATGGAAAGGGTGGGGTATAAGTCGAATAAAATAAATAAATAAGTACTCGTTCATGAATTTTTAAGCACATCTTTTGTTTGATTGGAGGTTTTGGGTTGAAACAACTCCACATAATGGAAAACCAATATGAATTCTGATTAAATGTTTGCTTACATGGGGGAAACCCTCCTTTTCTTATATTGTTAGATTGTCATATCTGAAAAGAAGAAAGAAATTTTGGTTTTGGCATCTTATATGTACAATGATTAATTTATGTTATGATTAATTTAAGAAAACCTAATATTGGTTAGTAGAAAACTTATACCCTGGAAATCTTTTTGGTCTGTAAGTTACTGTGTGTGTGTTATGTTCAATCAAGTCACTTCCAACCTATGACGACCCTATGCATGAAAGACTTCCAAAATGTTCTATCATTAACAGCCTTGCTCAGATCTTGCAAACTGGAGGGTGTGACTTCATTTATTGAGTCAAGCCATTTCGCTTTGTGTCTTCCACTTCTCAGCCTTTTGGCTAAGATCAAGTGTAGTGTACTACTGCCTTCCACTTTTCCTAGCATTACTGATTTTTCCACTGGGACTTGTGTTCTCATGACATGAGAAGCGACAGCCTCAGTTTTGGCATTTTAGCTTTTATGAAGAAACCAGTCTTGATTTGATCTAGAGTCCACTTATTAGTCTTTTTGGCCATACCACGTTTCAAATGACTTTAAAGTACTACTACACCCGAATTGTGCTTTAATATTGGTTAATATCTTATAATGCAAAATTCTTGTGGACATTCCAAAACCATTCTCTGACTACTCCATAAGAATTTCCTTATTAAAGACTAGCAACATAGCCCATTGTGGGGGGGAAAATACAACAGGTTCTAGAAAGGGAAGTTCGGGCAGGCAAGCATTCACTCATCCTCTGTCACTGATTACAGCTGGTGGGCATTGTAATTTGTTCCATGCCTGATCTGCCTGATCTTGGCCATGTGAAGAGGTGGTGGGCTTTGCTACTTGCTCCATGCCTTATATATGCCAAGTAAAGGGGGCATTGTCACCTGTTCTGCACCTGACTATGGCTGGGTGAATGAGGGAAGGCTTTGTTGCCTGCTGCGAACCTGATCCCAAATGGGTGAACGGGGTGGGGGGGCATAGCCACCTGCTCCCTGGTGAGTGAAGGGAGGAACAGGCATTGCCATCTGCTCTGCACCTGATCCTGACAGGTGAAGTGTGAGGCAAGTTTTACTACCTGCTCTGTTCCTGATCCCAGCTGGGTGAAGGGGGTGTGGGCATTGCCACCTGCTCTGCTCCTGAATCCGGCAGGTTGAGGGGGGGCAGGCATTCCTGCATGCTTGGCTCCTGACTCTGCCAGGGTGAATACAGGGTGGGCATTGCCACCTGCTCTGCTCCTTATCCCGGCTGAGTGAAGGGAAGAAAGGCACTGCCTCCTGCTCTGTGCCTGATCCCAGCCAGATGAAGGTGTGAGGTGGCATTGCCACCTGCTCTGATCTCAAATGGGTGATGGCAGGGGGTGAGCGTTGCCTCCTGCTCTGCCACTAATACCAGCTGGGTTAAGACAGGGGATGGCGTTGCCACCTTCCCCACTCCTAATACCAGCTGGGTTAAGTTGGGGAATGGACGTTACCACCTGCTCCACTCCTAATGAGGAATATGGATTTGAAGAAAGGGATTTTATAAACCACTTCTGTGCCTTTCAATTTTATATACCACTTCTGTGCCTTTCAGTATTATATGCACTTTTTCTATGCTCAGGAGCCATTGTAGTATTTGTAATGCAACCTGCAAGAATATGACACTTGGAACAGAGGACCAAAAAGAAGAATGTATGTTAAACATGTCAAACTCTGTAAGAACTGAGAACTAAACAGTATATGCTGGCAACATGATGTAGAGATGCACCTGTAGAAATGTCACACAAATGTTATATTATTCTGTATGATTCTAATAGGATTTAATACAAAAGAGCTCTTTGTAAGAACTGATTAATGTAGCAAACTGATAAATGTAGCAAACGAGGTCAGCCAATTTTAGAAGCATCTCTCTCAAGGCTGGGAAAGAGAGAAACTGCAGAAGTGGGGGAACATTCTTTTCCACCCACAGATCCCAGCTCTCTGAAAGCACCAAGGTTGCCAAGAGGAGACTTCAGGGCGCCGTCAAAAGTAACATTGGCAAAAAGGAGGGGGCAGAAGTAGGCCCACGACAGGAGATGGGTAGAGAAAGGGGAAAGATGTTCTTCCGAGAGGAACAGGCCCAAGGACAGATAAGGAAATTGCAATCTTGCAATTTCTCCATTATGTGGCTGACCTAAGCTTGCTTCGTCCAACCCTAGACACTTGTGTCAAGACAGGAGGTCCTCTTTCTATGCCAATGGGGGACCTCTGCATTCTGAGAGCCAATAAGATAACTAATATTATAATTAACCTGAAGGTATTAATTGCTTTGCACTTCTATTGTAGCTTTGATGAGCACTGGGCACGAGGGAACCCTTTACTTCCTGTGTAAAGGGAGCTCATCCATTGCTTAATTAAACAATCTATTTTGCTTCAATTCAACAGGACTCCGATAGTGTCTTTTTCATTGTGATTGGCTAAGAGGGACACCAAAAAGTCACCAAATTCAGTGCCTTTAACACTAATACCAGCTGCGTCAAGGCAGGGGGGGGCATTGTCACCTACTCCACTCCTGATCCCAGCTGGGTGAAGGGGGTGGGTATTGTCACCTGCTCTGCTCCAGATCCCAGTTGTGTTAAGGTGGAGGTGAGCATTGCCACCTGCTCAGCTTCTGATCCCAGCTGGGGAGTGGGGTGCATTGCCAAGTGCTCCGCTATTAATACCATCTGGGTTAAGGTTGGGGGTGACATTTTCACCTGCTCTGCTCCTAATAACAGCTGTGTTAAGGTGGGAGGGGAAATTCCACTTGCTCCACTTCTAATACCTGCTGGGTTAAGGTGGGGGATGGGCATTGCCAACTGTTCTGCTCCTAATACCAGCTGGGTTAAGGCATGGGGAGGCACACATTGCCACCTGCTCCACTCCTAATACCAGCTGTATTAAGACGGGGGTGGGTGGGCATTTCAATCTGCTCTGCTCCTGATCCCAACTGTTTCAAAGGGGGGCGGAATTGCCACCTGTTCCGCTCCTAATGCAACTGGTTTAAAGTGGGGAGACGGCAATGCCAGCTGCTCCGCTCCTAAAACAAGCTGGGTTAAGGCAGACGGTGGGCATTGCCACTTGCTCCACTCCTAATGCCAGGTTCACTAAGACGTGGGGTAGGCATTGCCATCTGCTCCCCACCTATTACCAGCTGTGTTAAGGTGGGGGCTGGGCATTGCCACCTGCTCTGCCCCTAATACCAACTGGGTTTGGCGGGGAGTGGGTGGGCATTTCCACCTGCTCCTCTTCCAATCCCAGCTGGGTGAAGGCAGGGGTGGGCATTGCCATCTGCTCTGCTCCTAATGCCAGCTGTGTTAAGGTGGGATGGGCATTTCCACCTGCTCCTCTTCCAATCCCAGCTGGATGGAGGTAGGGGTGGGCATTTCCACCTGCTTCACTCCTAATATCAGCTATGTTATGTTGGGTGGTGGGCATTGCCACCTGCCTCTCTCCTAATACCAGCTGAGTGAAGCTGGGAGGTGGTCATTGCCACCGGCTCCCATCCTGCTACTGGCCTGGGCTTCCCACCATTGCACCTTTTCTGGAGGGACATGGTAACTTGCCTAGGCTTCCCTCCATGGCAGCGCCCTCTGGTGGTGCACCAGGGTATAAAGTGAGTTGTCTGAAATACGCTCACTCAATTATATAGTAAGATTCTGCATTGATCGCAGAAAACATTTTCTGCTAACATAACGGGAAGACCAATTTTCACTGATTCCCCCTTCCCAATGTAAACCCCTCTACATTCAGAATTTAAGCTTCTTAGGCAGAAATTTGCTTTTGTGTTTCTTCTGCCCTGTAAATCATTATATATATTGATGGTGTTAGGTTAATATTTAATTTAAAGAAATATTTCTATTATTAAGGTCAGTATACTTTTATAGTGTCTTTATTGAATAGTAATGCATATCAATTGTCTAAAAGCCTGAATGACGTTCTATTACAGTCAGCGGTAATTTATTTATGTCATCTTCTGGTCACACTCTCTGACTCAACACTGGAAAAAAAATATTCTAGATGATTCAAAGTTATTTTTGGTGATAATAACAGTGTAATTCTGAGTCTATCTCCACAGGCACTTTACAGGCTTGCTAAAAGATGGATGTTGAGGTGCGCTGAAATTAAGTGACTTTGGCCGGGTTACACATAACTCATGATCTTCTTGTCACCACATCTGGTCCTTCTTGCTAGATACCTGCACGCCTAGTTGATATTGTATTGTGACTTACATGAATTGGACTTGGGAAGGTCTGATTCACCCCTTTTCTCCAGGCATGCTTCATCCATTAAGCAGAAACACCCACTTATGTCAAGTAAAACGATTAGTCCATCTGAGCTTAATTTTGTTCAATGTGAATGACAGCAGTTCTTCCAGGCTTCAGGCACATGCAGGACTTTCCCTGCCCTGCTCTGTGAGATCCTTTAAATAAACATGGAGTAAAGCTTTCTCTGTGTGTGTTGTGCAGGGGTTTGGACAAGATGACCCTAGAGGTCACTTCCAACCCTGTGATTCTATGACATGTCAGGAACCCAGGGCTATCAGTAATCCATATACTTTACCAAACCAAGGCTTACACCCACCCTAGAACATTCAAATGATACATTACACAAGACAAATATATATATATAGTTTCTACGGCCAATTGCAAATTACATCCATGGCACTGTAGCTTACCAGGATAATGGGCCATTCACAGGTCTCACTGAGATTAGAGATGGTTTCCAGAAGCCATTTGCAGCCGGATGAATTTTTTGTGCTATTGCTGTTGCTGTTGCTGTTGCTATTGCTATTGCTTTAAATGCTTGCTGCATGGCAGTTGTTACCCATAAGTCATCCACAGCATCTATTCTATCCTTCCTCCCGGGGTCTCTACTATTGTTATTATTAGTATTATTATTTCCATTTATCTATTATCTTTAGAGTGACCATTTAAGAAAAAAAAGCCATAAAATGTAATAAAATGGCAACACAATTAAATCATGAAAGGCCTGCTTAAACAGTATCTCCAGTACCCTAACCTAAACAGAACCCACAATGTTTACCTTTTTCCTGCCATTACTTTTTCTTATAAAATGTGTACTTTTGCAAGCACTGGTAAACCAGCACTGTATGACCATTATAGGAATGAATGACACATTAAAAAATATGCAACAGGAATACATAATGGAAAGGAATCTACAAGATCTACAATCAAAGAAATGGAAACAAATTCTATCAGAATCCCTTCCACCCCCATCCCCACCCCGCCATGAAAACAAAAGGCAGCAAGTTTTGGTTATAATAATAATACTGCCCTTCAGGACTACTTAATGTCTACTCAGAGTAGTTTACAAAATGTGTTATTATCCTCACAACAACCACCCTGGAAATTACACCCAGGAGATGAAGTGTATGTCTCCACAAAAAACTTCAGAACAGAACAGCCTAGTAAAAAGTTGGTCCTGAAATACTTGGGACCCTTCCCAATAAAGAAAGTGATCAATGATGTGACTGTGGAACTAGATTTACCAAAAAATCTATGCTAGGTCCACCCAACTTTCCACATCAGCCTACTCAAGAAAGCACCTCCTCCTGATGAATGGCATCCCAGCAAATTGGTGCCAAGGTCACCCAGCTGGCTTCAAGCAGACGAGTGAGGAATCAAACCTGGTTCTCCAGATTAAAGTCCTGCCACTCTTAACCACTACACCAAACTGGCTCTTAGAACAATGTGGCACAAATGGATGCTCATTCTATATTTACTAGTCCCTTGATGGAGGTGGTATCTCTTACTCCCAGCTCCCATTTCCCACCATCTCCCTGAGCAGCAGTAGAAGAATTTTTTAAAAACAGCCAGCAGGACTATAGTCTGTTGTCACTTCCAGGGAAAACCCAGAAGTAACGCACTCAGTAGAGGATGGGGCCAGCAGTTAGCCCCAGGAAAAACAGGCACTAAAAGAGCTATCCCCTTTCTTTGGCCCAAATGGGAGTCTGCACCTACTTCCCAAATGTCCTTACCAACTTTCCCTCAGTTCTCCTGTCCTGTGTTAAACTGCTCTCACCCAGGGCTGAATCTTCAAATTGTCAGTCCTCAATTCCTCTGACCTAGGACTGAAATCAGACTCCCCTTTCCCCAGCATCCATTTCAGAAGTCTCTCTCTGTTCAGTGCAAGCTACCCAATCAGATTCCTTGGAGTAGCCTGTCACTCAAAGTTCTCTGCTTCTTTGAAGAATTAACCCTTCACAGTCCTTCAGCTGTTTGCATAGCACTTCTAAGCTTTTACAAAGTGCAGCTCATCATACCTGCTGTGACAGACTCAGCTTCAGATGCTGAGATTTCCAGTCAGTGAGCTATGATTGACATGCCCCCCCCCCCGGCCATGTGGCTAGCCTGAAATGGCTGTTGGGGATGGAATGCTGGGGACGCTGTCAGTTGGAGTTAGAGAGTAAACAAGAGAGTGAAAGGGAGTTAGAGCCTGGCTTTAGACCAGAGAGGGTCAGCCAGAGAATCCACTGTGAGAGGAAATAATGTTTGTGAAACACTTTTAGTCCTAAGACTAAAGTGGGGGAAACAAGTTTAGACTCAAGATGTCCGGGGTCTGCGCCCCAGCCCCCAGACTTGTCAGGAGGGAGCAGTGGGAGGCAACTGGGAGGCAGTGGCCCTACCACCCCAGCCAGCAACCAGGTCCAGAACCTGCCCACTCCAGGGGGAAGGAGCAAAAGGCCAAAGCCTCAGAGGGCTGGAGGGAGCAGGGAGGGACCAGCCAGTCCCAATCTTCAGGGGGAAGAGAGGGGACTAAGCAGGCCAGAGGAAAAGGGCCAAGGCAGGGGGAATAGGGGCCCAGCAGCAGCCCAAACAGAGACCAGCTAAGGAGGAGAAGCAGCCACTACAGCCCAGAGCCACACCCTGGCTAGAGGACAGCAGCCAGGCTCAGGAGTTGCTAGGAGCCAAACCCCTCCAGGTGGAGCTGCCACAGGCTTTCTGGGGGAGGAGATGGATAGCCCCACCCAGCATCAATGAGCAGGCAGCCCAGAAGCTGGCCGGGGCTGCTCCTCGCGAGCAAAGCCAGGCAAGCTCAGCAGCACAGAAGCTGGCTGGGGCAGCTCCTCGTGAGCAAGGCCAAGGAGACCTCAGCTGGGGATGGCTCACACTCAACCCCACCCTGCCAGCAAGGCAAAGAAACCTAGAAGGGATTAGTGATAGGAGGGAAACGCCTGAGGGAAGGCACAGATGGGCCAAGTCAGGAGAGGGAACAAGCCTGGAAGGAGGGCGGGGTGGAGAAAGGAAACACTATAAAAGCTGGCTGGGAAGAGCTCTGGGGTGGTGGGTGTCAGAGCAGGAGCAGGAGCAGGAGCAGGAGCAGGAGCAGGAGCAGGAGCAGGAGCAGGAGCAGGAGCAGGAGCAGGAGCAGGAGCAGGAGCAGGAGCAGGAGCAGGAGCAGGAGCAGGAGCAGGAGCAGGAGCAGGAGCAGGAGCAGGAGCAGGAGCAGGAGCAGGAGCAGGAGCAGAGCGTGGAGGCTTGGAGGAGAGTTCTGGGAGAAGGAGATGATGGAGGACGCAGAGGGTAAGCAGACCAGGTTGAGCAGGCCAGCGAGTGGATTGAGAGGGAATCAGGGTGATGTATACCACCCCTCCTTCCACAGAGCAGGGTCCTGCAGCATCCCTGGTGCCCCTCTGATGTCAGGGCCGGCCCAGCCGGCGCCCCGCCCAGCGGTGGCAGCGACAAGCCCTGACACAAGAGATCTGGGAATTGTAGAGGACCAAGGAAGTGGGTAGAGAGGAGTCTCCCCTTCAGTGCCAGAAACAGGGTTATAGCTCATAACTATAACACCTGCCCAGTATCTAGGAAGGGTTTGTCTCAGAGCGATGCTACAAGTGACAAATTTCACGTGTTTGACACGTGAAATGACTTACACGTGTTCCCCCCTTTTTTCATGTGCACTTGTCTGCCGTGATCACATTACTGTAGATCCCGTGTCCATCCCTGCACGGGTTTCTTCCTTGTTCCTCCCATACTGTGAGAGGTATCCCATGAATCACCACGGGTTTGCGCATACTCAATTCTTTTTTGTTGAATTTTCTCAGCAGAGAATGTTTTCAACCTTTGACTGCCAGGTGGCGCTGCTGTGCACAGTTGTTCCTACATGCCTTTTATGGTGCTATTAGAAATATATGCTTTGTAAGGAGCTACTAGACTCAACTACAAGTATTGCGGTTTGAAAAGCATTTGGTGGTTGTCACACAGAGCTCTCCAAACCCCTCTCCCACTCTGTAGATTGCAGATTATCAGGTGCCTACATGATGCAGTCTTGTTTATTAAAAACTTTAGAAAAATGATACACTGGAGAGAGGGTATAAACAGCCTGTGGAGGACCATTAATGAGCCGTCAGCTTGGCTCAGAGCCCTTCATGTCTGCTGTAGGTGGCCCGAGCGAGCAAGCGCTCTTGTCACTCCGCCTGGAGGCACAGCTGGAGCTGGAGCCCTGCCTTGCGCCTGGTTTGGAGAGCTTGCGGGGGGGGGGGTGTATAGATGGCTGCGATGGTGATAACCCAGTAGCACCTTTCGGACTCAGAATCTCTTTAGTGCCTTAAGTGTTGGAGAACCACAGGTCTCTTTGTCAGATGCATCTGACAAAGAGACCTGTGGTTCTCCAGTGCTTAAAGCACTAAAGAGATTCTGAGTCCGAAAGGTGCTACTGGGTCTTCACCATCGCAGCCATCTATACCCCCCCCCCAGCTCTCCAAACCGGAGATTAGCCTCCCTGCCCAGCTGGCTCTTCAGCCCCCCCCCCGACTCATATCAGCTGTGCAGGGTGGAGGTGGATGGGGGGGAAAGGGGGGACGGGGAGAAGGGTGGTCACCTCTGACTCATTTGCTCTTGCACTTCCCCTGTCACACCAGCAATCTGTTATTTTTTGTTGCAACTGTGGATCTGTGAGCGGACCCAAATGACATATAACTAAATAAGAGTGGAACTACAAGTGACAAAAGGCACAGGTTGGACACTTGTCAGCTTCCCTCAAGTTTTGATGGGAAATGTAGGCATCGTGGTCTCGCAGCTTGGCTCTCCGACTGCTGTCCAATGGACTTTTCAACTGTCACTTGTCCAACATTCCGCCTAGCTGCCTACATTTCCCATCAAAACTTGAGGGAAGCTGACAAGCGTCCAACCTGTGCCTTTTGTCACTTGTAGTTCCGCTCTAATTCTCAAGGCGGAGGTGTCAATCCCCTTGTAATTTTTGCAAAATATGGACATGGGGCAGGTGACCTTGTGGTCACTCCAGTAATAAATCAAAATATGAATAACCAAAGTTATGACATCCCAGCCCAAACTACGATCTCAGGTCACCTCTGCTCTCCTCTGCGTGGACTTCCTAGACTAACCTACTTTATAGCAGTGTAAGCTTTGCAAAACCACAGCTCTCTTTGTCAGATGCATTTGATAAAGAGACCCGTGGTTCTCCAATGCTTAAGGCAATGAACGGAATCCTAGTCTTAAAGGTGCTACTGGGCTCTTTAACATCTCAGCTGCATGGCTTTTCTGCCACTACAAGTGCCCCTCTCCCCCACGCCTGCCCCCTGCGCTGCTTCCCCCCCCTCCGCTCCTTATCCCAGTTTTCGCAGCACTCCTTTCTTTTGCTCTGTCCCCCATCCTCGTCTCCCGGCGCCTCCCCTCCCCTCCCCTCCCTCCACCTCTTCTGCATCACGAGGTCACAAAGAGACCTGTGGTTCTCCAATGCTTAAGGCAATTGAAAATATTTTAAGTCCTAAAGGTGCTACTGGGTCTTTACCACCGCCACCACCCATACAACACCCCCCCTCCCAGCTCTCCAAACCGGAGAGCCCTGCCTGTACTGACCCAGAGCTAGGATGTGGGAGGGAGGTGCTACTGGGATGGAGGGGGAAAGGGGGGGAAACGGGTAGCAGGGTGGTCACCTCCGACACATGTGCTGCTCTTGCACTTCCCTGTCACACCCGCAATCTGTGTTGGTTTCTGGTGCAACGGGGGATCTGTGAATGAAGCCGAATAACATTTTAATAAATAATGCTCATTTGGGGGCAGTATACTTTGTGGAAAATCGCAGCTCTGAAATTAGGGGGGGGGGGAGTTCATCTTGGAAACTATGCTCCCTCATCCCACATCACCATTTGCACTGTGAGGCAGGGCACATTGACAGTTCTCCTATAGCCGAATAAACAATAGCTGTGATCGCCATCTACCTGAGCTGAGGAAAAAAACATTTGCAAAAAAGGGAAGAGGGAAGCAGAAGCAAAAAAACACACCACTCTGCAAAGGAGACTCGATGATAATGACTGCGGACACTCGCCAGTACAACTATATGGTTAGTGATGGATCAGAGGCACAGAACACGTGTTCAATTTGGGCAAAATGGACACGGGCAAGCAGGAACAGACGCCATTTCGTTCACTCGCACAAACTCGTGAACTTCGTCTCTTGTAGCTTAGCTCTCAGTGGAGCACCCAAAGGTCTGAAGAGGAGGGAAAGTCGTGCAGTGTTTGTGTTTGAGTATATAAAGTAAAACATCTGTGAAGCAGTGTCAACCTCTGAACGAAGCCAGCTGTCAGACTGTGGCTAGATAATGTCCTTCCTACAGATTCTCCTTTACAAGCAAACAAGAGTCCATTGTTTGAATAAGGAAACTTTACTGCAGAAATAGTTCATTATAGTCCACTGGCCTGAATAGAAGATTCAGGATGGTACAAGAGCATTGTTACCAATGAAGAGAAAAGCATGAGGTACAAAGTAACAGTCCCCAGCTGAACCAGCCTCCCCCCACAGTTCTCAAAACAACAGCTTTCAGACTTGGGAAGCTGGACATTCTCAAGGCCAATCTTGGGTGGAACGTTGATAGACATAACATTCCCTTTCGGTGAGAAGTCTGCTTGGGAACATGTGCACCTGTGGAGAAAGCACTGAAACACTAGAAGCATTAGAAAATGGAGTCAGTACAGCTCATATACACACTGAACCTGACATTCTGCCCCCTTTAAAATAAATCCCCCCCAGGTTTATATGGGTAGCGAGCATGAAAAGCTTTGGTTAATCTAGGGGCATGAACATGTACAGAATTCACCCACTCATCGAACCCAGAGTCAAAGTTCTTCCATCTGATGAGGTAAAACAGCTGATTGCGTTTGATTTTAGAGTCCAAAATCTGTTGTACCTCGTAGTGTATTTGGTTGTCTATCAAAGTAGGGATAGGTGGAGCTTTGACGTGCCATTTGTCATCTGTTGGAGCTTTCTTCAGCAGGCTGACATGGAAGGTGTCGTGGACATGGCGAAGATTTTTGGGTAAATTTACAGCAACAGTCACTTTGTTAATTACTTTGCGTACTGGAAAAGGTCCGAGGAATTTCAATGCCAGTTTGCGGCTGAGTTGGGCTAGTTTTACATTTTTGGTGGATATATAAACATGATCTCCTGGTTGCAAATCCCATTCGGCTGCACGATGGCGATCTGCGTATTTTTTGCAATCCTGTTTGGCTTTCTCTAGGTGGTTTTTAATGAGAGTCCATTGCTGGGCTGCCCCCTTCCACCATGAAGACACATCTGGCGAAGTCGGTGCGGAGGAAGGGGGGGCGTCTAATGGAAAAGGATTGAAGTGGGCCCCATATACAACTTTAAACGGGGCTTCTCCTGTGGATGCATGTACACTGTTGTTGTATGAAAACTCTGCCAGAGGGAGGAGGTCTACCCAGTTGTCTTGTTGGAAATTGATGTAACAACGAAGGAATTGCTCTAGAATTTGATTAGTTTTTTCCGACTGCCCGTCGGTTTGTGGGTGATGGCTTGAACTGATTCCCTGTTCAATATTCATCATCTGCAAAAGCTCCCGCCAGAAGTTGGCAACGAACTGTCCGCCGCGATCCGAAATCACCTTGGACGGAAAAGAATGTAATTTTACAATGTGTTTTAGAAATAGGTCTGCCAGTTTTCGAGCGGTGGGTATAGTGGTACATGGGATGAAATGAGCTTGCTTGGAAAATAGATCCACTACTAGGGGTGTGCAAGCCAAAAATTTTCGGCTATAGCCGAAAGTAGAAAGCCGAAAGAAAATTCTCTATCGTTAAAGCTGAAAGCCGAAACAAGAATCTCTTTCAGGATTCGGGATTCGGGATTCTTTCGGCATTATTTCGGCATTCTTTCGGCTTTTTTCTATGGGAAAATGCCTCCGTCTTCCAGGACGCCTGGAGGAGGCATTTTCCCACCGAATAAGCCCAAAATTGGTGGGGACCTTCCTCTAACCCTTCTCTAACAACCACCCAAGTTTCAGACAGATTGGACTTTGGGGGGCCATGTTATGGCCCCCCAAAGCAGGTCCCCCCATCCTCCCATAAAGGAGCATCTTCTTCATTATTTCCTATGGGGAAAAAATGAAGAAGCAGGCTTCCTTTGCCAGGGGTGGCATTTTGCATGCAAAATGCCCCCTTACCCTCAGGGGCCCTTCTCCCACCCCTCCTCCCACCCCCCACCAAGGCTCAGCCTGCTCCCACTTGGGGGGGCCATTTCATGGCCTCCCCAAGTAGGTGCTCTAATCTCTACCACTGACAGCTGGGGGAGGCTTGTGTTGCCAGGGGTGGCATTTTGCATGCAAAATGCCCCCCAACCCTCTGGGGCCCTTCTCCCACCCCTCCTCCCACCCCCCACCAAGGCTCAGCCTGCTCCCACTTGGGGGGGCCATTTCATGGCCTCCCCAAGTAGGTGCTCTAATCTCTACCACTGACAGCTGGGGGAGGCTTGTGTTGCCAGGGGTGGCATTTTGCATGCAAAATGCCCCCCAGCCCTCTGGGGCCCTTCTCCCACCCTTCCTCCCACCCCACACCAAGGCTCAGACTGCTCCCACTTGGGGGGGCCATTTCATGGCCTCCCCAAGTAGGTCCTCTCAGCCCCTAAAGTCCACCCCTTACAGCCCCACACAAACCCAATTCCCCCCCAGCTGCCGCACACAGACCCAAATCCCCACATTAGCCCCTCACAGACCCAAATCCACCCCCACCTGCCCCACACCCATAACCCCAGGAACAGGCTGGCAAAGGCCAGCCCTCTCCCTTTGTTCCCTATGCTGGGAACTTCTAAACTCTCTTTCCCTGGGCAATTCTGCACAGCCCAGGGGTGCCACAATGGTGGGCACACTTCTGAGTGCCAGCTGGTCCCTGTGAAAGAACACCTGAACCACAGACACCCTCCCTCAAATTCCCCCACCACCTACAGAGATGGCTGGCCAGCCAGCCCCATTGTTCCCTATGATGGGAACCAACTGCACAACAAAGAATAAAACAAGAACAACACAAAATAAAGTTTTTAAAAAATTATTTTCTCCCTTCCAAAGTACAAGTAGGCAAAGCATTATGACACATTACACCAGCAGTCCCCCACACAGAAAAATAACACAACTCACTTAACATCAGAGAATCACAAAGCACGATTCCTGTCAAAAACACTTTATTTCTTGAACAGCTTTAGGTTACACAGCAGGGGGGAACACCAAAGGGCTTGGCAGCAGTATCTTACACAAAAATAACACAACTCACTTAACATCAGAGAATCACAAAAGCACAATTCCTGTCAAAAACACTTTATTTCTTGAACAGCTTTAGGCTACACAGCAGGGGGGGGACACCAAAGGGCATGGAAGCAGTATCTTACACAAAAATAACACAACTCACTTCACATTAAAGAATCACCCCAAAAAATTGCTGTCAAAAGCACTTTATTTCTGTAACTGCTTTAGGTTACACAGTAGGAAGGCACCACAGAGCAGGAAAGCAGTGTACTACACAAAAATAACACAACTCACTTCACATCAGAGAATCACACAAACACAATTGCTGTCAAAAACGGTGAAGTGGGTTGTATTATTTTTTGTAGTACATTGCTATCATGCCCTTTTGTGCCCTCCTACTGTGTAACCTAAAGCTGTTCAAGAAATAAAGTGTTTTTGCCAGGAATTGTGTTTTTGTGATTCTCTGATGTTAAGTGAGTTGTGTTATTTTTGTGTAAGATACTGCTTCCATGCCCTTTGGTGTTCCCCCCCTGCTGTGTAGCCTAAAGCTGTTCAAGAAATAAAGTGTTTTTGCCAGGAATTGTGTTTTTGTGATTCTCTGATGTTAAGTGAGTTGTGTTATTTTTGTGTAAGATACTGCTGCCATGCCCTTTGGTGTTCCCCCCCTGCTGTGTAGCCTAAAGCTGTTCAAGAAATAAAGTGTTTTTGACAGGAATCGTGCTTTGTGATTCTCTGATGTTAAGTGAGTTGTGTTATTTTTCTGTGTGGGGGACTGCTGGTGTTATGTGTCATAATGCTTTGCCTACTTGTACTTTGGAAGGGAGAAAATAATTTTTAAAAAACTTTATTTTGTGTTGTTCTTGTTTTATTCTTTGTTGTGCAGTTGGTTCCCATCATAGGGAACAATGGGGCTGGCTGGCCAGCCATCTCTGTAGGTGGTGGGGGAATTTGAGGGAGGGTGTCTGTGGTTCAGGTGCTCTTTCACAGGGACCAGCTGGCACTCAGAAGTGTGCCCACCATTGTGGCACCCCTGGGCTGTGCAGAATTGCCCAGGGAAAGAGAGTTTAGAAGTTCCCAGCATAGGGAACAAAGGGAGAGGGCTGGCCTTTGCCAGCCTGTTCCTGGGGTTATGGGTGTGGGGCAGGTGGGGGTGGATTTGGGTCTGTGAGGGGCTAATGTGGGGATTTGGGTCTGTGTGTGGCAGCTGGGGGGAATTGGGTTTGTGTGGAGCTGTAAGGGGTGGAATTTAGGGGCTGAGAGGACCTACTTGGGGAGGCCATGAAATGGCCCCCCCAAGTGGGAGCAGGCTGAGCCTTGGTGGGGGGTGGGAGGAGGGGTGGGAGAAGGGCCCCAGAGGGTTGGGGGGCATTTTGCATGCAAAATGCCACCCCTGGCAACACAAGCCTCCCCCAGCTGTCAGTGGTAGAGATTAGAGCACCTACTTGGGGAGGCCATGAAATGGCCCCCCCAAGTGGGAGCAGGCTGAGCCTTGGTGGGGGGTGGGAGGAGGGGTGGGAGAAGGGCCCCTGAGGGTAAGGGGGCATTTTGCATGCAAAATGCCACCCCTGGCAAAGGAAGCCTGCTTCTTCATTTTTTCCCCATAGGAAATAATGAAGAAGATGCTCCTTTATGGGAGGATGGGGGGACCTGCTTTGGGGGGCCATAACATGGCCCCCAAAGTCCAATCTGTCTGAAACTTGGGTGGTTGTTAGAGAAGGGTTAGAGGAAGGTCCCCACCAATTTTGGGCTTATTCGGTGGGAAGATGCCTCCCCCAGACGTCCGGGAAGACGGAGGCATTTTCCCATTGAAAAGCCGAATGAAAGACGAAAGAATCCCGAAACGTTTCGGCTTTTTTCTTTCGGCTACCCGAAACGTTTCGGGATTCCCCGAAACGTTTCGGCATTCCCTGAAAGAAGCCGAAACACTTTTGTTTCGGCATTCTTTCGGCATTCTGAATGCCGAAACGCACATCCCTATCCACTACCACTAAAATGCAGTTGTGTCCCTTGGACACTGGTAAATCAGTGATAAAATCCATGGATATCGTTTCCCAGGGTCTACTGGGCGTTTCCAGGGGTTGCAACAGACCCGGCGGCTTTCCTTTTCGGGTTTTGGCGCTGAGGCAAATGGGGCAGGAGGCTATGTACTGGGAAATGTCTTTGCGCATGCCCGGCCACCAGAACTGCCGTTGTATTAAATGTAGTGTTTTTAGGTAACCATAGTGTCCTGCGGTGGGGGCATCATGACACCGCTGTAAAACCTCCTTCTGCATACTGTCGGGTACATAAAAGCGATTTCCCGATAACCACTCCCCCTGCGGGGATTGATTCAGTTTGGATTTGGGTGCCTTCTCCCCCTCCTTCTCCACCTCATCCTTAAGTTTCGATTTCCATTCTTGGGAGCTGTGCGGAAGGGACTGAAGTGTGCGGCTGCGTGTAGTTACCACGCCTCCCAATTGCATAGGCGAGAAGGCGGTATCTATAGTCTCCTCCCGTTTGCTTTTGTGTTGGGGCATGCGCGATAGGGCGTCTGCAAGAAAATTGGTTTTGCCCGGCAGGTAGTTCAAAGTGAAATTGAATTTGGAGAAAAATTCAGCCCACCGCAACTGTTTGGCATTTAGTCGGCGGGGACTTCGGAGGGCTTCTAAATTTTTATGGTCTGTCCAAACTTCGAATGGGTGGCATGCCCCCTCTAGCCAATGCCGCCAATTTGTAAGGGCTGCCTTTACTGCAAAGGCTTCCTTCTCCCACACATTCCAAATTCTTTCAGCCTCAGAAAACTTTCTCGATAGGAATGCACAAGGTCGAAGCTTCCCGTCCTCCCCCTTCTGCAATAATACGCCTCCAATTGCAGTATCGCTGGCGTCGACCTGCACTATGAAGGGGTAGTTTTCATTAGGGTGGCGGAGAATGGGTTCTGTTATGAACTGCATCTTCAGGCGTTCAAAGGCTATTTGGCAATAAGGTGTCCACAGTAATTTGGAGCTGGGCCTTTTCGCCTGATCCCCTTTGTCTTTAGTTTTTAATAGTTCCGTCAGGGGAAGCGCTATCTGCGTGAAATTTGCAATGAATTCCCGGTAAAAATTGGCAAATCCCAAGAATGATTGTAGTTCTTTACGGGTAGTGGGAGTTTGCCATTCTTGGATCGCCTATATTTTGGCTGGATCCATTTTCAAGCCATCTTGGGATATACAGTAACCAAGGTAAGTGAGTTCAGTTTTATGGAATTTGCATTTAGACAATTTGATAGGCAGTTTATTGTTCATTAGGGTTGCCAGGACCTTTTTGACCAATTGGATATGGTCTTCCTCCGATTCCGAATAAATTAACACATCATCTAGATACACCACCACTCCTTTATACAGAAATTCATGTAGCACTTCATTTATCATGGACATGAATACAGACGGTGCTCCCGTTAATCCAAAAGGCATAAGTAAGTGTTCATACTGTCCAAGGGATGTATTAAAAGTGGTTTTCCACTCGTCCCCGGCTTTGATACGAACATGGAAGTAAGCATCTTTCAAATCTAATTTTGTAAAGATCTTACCTTGGGCCACGACGTTGAGAAGATCCTGGACGAGTGGGATGGGGTAGGCGTTGTTGGTTGAAACAGCATTAAGTCCTCTAAAGTCTGTGCATAGTCGGAGTCCTCCGTCTTTCTTCTTTACGAGAAGAACTGGTGCCGCATGAGGACTATTGGCTGGATGAATGAATCCTCTTTGGAGATTGGTGTCAATGAACTTTCTGAGTTCCTCTCTTTCCTGGAGACTCATAGGGTAGAGTCGGCCTTTTGGCAGCGAGGCTCCGGGTAAGATCTCTACCGCACAATCGGTTCGTCTGTGCGGGGGTAGGGTATCGGCTTCTTCTTCGGAGAAGGCCGGTAAGTAAGTCCAATAATGTTCAGATATCTGGTTTATTTCCTCCTGTGTAAGGAGGGCCTTTTCGGTGTGGGTCGGATTGGTGCCCCAATTTTGATCCCACCGATGGTTTTCGCAATTGACGTGACTGAAGGTGACGCTTCCTTCAGCCCAATTTATGTAGGGGTTGTGATCGCACAGCCACTTACTGCCCAGGATTAACAGGTATTTGGCAGTGGTACTAATAGCAAAAGATCTTCTTTCCCAGTGTTGGCCCATGCCCGTCACCACCGGGATTGTTTCAGTGGTGACAGGGTTCATATTGGTGCCATCCATTTGCTCGAAGATGATTGGGTTTTTCAATTCCCGCACTGGTAATACCAGTCCATTAACCAGGGCGGGGGCAATGATGTCTCTAGAACAGCCTGAGTCAATGAGGGCTTGGACACGGATATGCATCTTTCTCTCAGGGTTCAACAAAGTCACTGGTATAAACAGTATGGACCCTTGTGGCCGGTCCCTTGTTGGGGCGGACCGAGGGTGGATCTGCCGTTTGGGTCCCTTTACGACAGATCCATTTCGTTTCCCGACTGGGGGCTCTCTGGATTTTCCTCTCCTTTCAAGGCAGTAGGGTCATACTCCATGAGTTCTTCCACCTCTATTCCTCTGTCGGGGACATTTCGTTGAGAAGTGCCGCGACCCTTGCCCAATCTGGGAGCGGGTGTTGGGCGTTGAGATGGGGGAAACGGAGCAGGGGTTGGACGCCATAATTGGAGCGGAGGTCTCTGCACAGGCCGGTATGGACATTGTGCTGCAAAGTGACCACCTTGCCCGCATTGCAAGCACAAGCCTTGTTGCCATCTAGCATCTCTCGCTCCTCGAGTAGCATATCCAGTGCCCCGTCCTCCCTTTTGCAAAGTTAGAGGTCGTCTTTGTGCCGATTGTTGTTGCTGTTCAACTAATCGGACTTCTAATATACGATTCTCAACCTCACAAGTTAATTGAATCCATCCCAACAGTGTAGGAGGATTGTCTTGCATGAGTGCTCTGTCCAAAAGTTTTGGGTTTAGCCCTTGTTTGAACAATATTATTTTGGTGGATTCCTCACATCTGGGGCATTTGGCAGCTAGTTGTCGGAATTTTGTAACATAGTCTCTGGCCGACATGCTGCCCTGCTTAATAGCTTGCAGTTCCGTTCGGGCTCTAGTTTCTTCTAACGGGTCTTCGTATTGCGCTCTTATAGCATCTACCAACCCTTGTAAGGTATTAAGTTCGGGGGCCCCAACATTATACAGTCCTACATACCCGTCCGCCGCTTTGCCTTGAAGTCGGGATCCGAGATGTTCGATCTGGCTGGCCTCGCTCCCGAATAGATATCCCCATCGATTGAAGAACTGCACCACTTGTACCAGAAAAAATCCCAACTTGGAGGGATCTCCATCAAAAGTGGCTTCCAGTTTCACCCAGCCCATCGGGAGATCTTGCCGTGGGACTGGGGTGGTGGTGGGGTAGTAGTCCATCGGGATGGATAGCTGCGTCTGTGGTGTGATAGGAGGTTGCTGGGGAGGTGGGGGTGGTTGGGGCCAGGGTTGTGGCTGTGGTAATGGTTGCCCGGGCCCCCCGGCTGCGGCTGTAGATGCGGGATCGATGGAATTGGTGGCGGTCTCACTGGCGGTGGCGGTGGCCGTACCGGTTGGGTTGGGGGTGGCCGAACAGGTTGGGCTGGAGGTGGTCGCTGGGGTGCGGGTCGGAGCGGTTGAAGTGGGGGAGGCCTTACCGGTTGATTGGGAGGTGGTAACAGCGGTTGAGCTGGAGGTGGCCTTATAGGCTGCGGTGGTGGTATTTGTTGAGGTCGAAGCAGAAGGGGCCGCTGCGGTGAGGGCCTGATAGGTGCCGGACCGCGCGGGCTTGCCCCTCCCGGCGTTGCCAATCTCGCACCTGGAAGTATTCCTCGGGGTATGGTCTGCAGAGGTTGATCCCCCCCCGGAGGGTGTTGCAAGGGGGTTGTTGTTGGCGTTTGGTGTGGTGTCCCCCCCCCTTGGAGGAGCTGGACGTTCTTCTTGCTGATACGGTTGGAGGATTACCGGCGAAGTCGGGGGGGGGGTATTACCGGAGTAGTTGATTGGTAACAAAATGTCAGACTGTGGCTAGATAATTTCCTTCCTACAGATTCTCCTTTACAAGCAAACAAGAGTCCATTGTTTGAATAAGGAAACTTTACTGCAGAAATAGTTCATTATAGTCCACTGGCCTGAATAGAAGATTCAGGATGGTACAAGAGCATTGTTACCAATGAAGAGAAAAGCATGAGGTACAAAGTAACAGTCCCCAGCTGAACCAGCCTCCCCCCACAGTTCTCAAAACAACAGCTTTCAGACTTGGGAAGCTGGACATTCTCAAGGCCAATCTTGGGTGGAACGTTGATAGACATAACATTCCCTTTCGGTGAGAAGTCTGCTTGGGAACATGTGCACCTGTGGAGAAAGCACTGAAACACTAGAAGCATTAGAAAATGGAGTCAGTACAGCTCATATACACACTGAACCTGACACCAGCAACCTAGTGTTAAACCAAGTGTTTTGTGCCTCACACTAGTGAAGTTGCTGTATTGAACTTAAGTAACCTTTCTGTTACTTAAGTTCAAACATCTGCCTAACTGCCTTTTGACTTTAACCTACTGTAAATAAACATTCTGTTACCTTTTGAACCTCCCCAAGCCTTGTGTACCAAAGGGAAGCGCAAACCTCTGATCTGTCCCCTATTAAAACTTGACTGGGTAACCATTTTTAATAATCCTTAAGGAAAGTTCAAGCTTAACATCAACCATGCTACCAGAGGCTTCCCAGCCCAGTATACAGCTTCACTGGCTTAAAGAGGAGAAGTTTTACCTCAGGGTAGAAGAAGGTCAGCCTGAGCCTGAGTTGGACGTGGGTTTGTGGCACCTGCCTTTCCTTTTGGCTCAAGGTTAAACCCTTTCTCCAACCTAAGGAGCCTTCCTCCAAATTAATTGGCTTTTCCATTAGAAGATGAACCACCTAAGTTGGTGGAAGCCTCCTTAGGCCAAAGGAAGGCTTCTTGGAGAATGATTGGATCCACCCTATTGCCATATTAGATGTCTCTGAAAACTATTTGGAAGGTACAACTAGCGATACACAAACTCCCACAGGTTCAGTTTGTGCCTGATTGCCAGTCATGATTATGCCATGAATTGATCCACGATTGAACTGACTTTATGCTGACCCATTTGTGAGAGTTTGCTGGGTGATGGCAGGCCTAGCACAACAGCATGTATACACAGCCTTCACCCATGTATGTTATCTCACATAGCATGGCGGTGCTGTCATGCCTGCTGCACAGGAATCCTTCTTTGCTCAACAACCAAACCACTGATTTAAATCTGTCATGAGCTACAACATGCTGGAAAATTAATATGTTTTCAAAATTCTACTTTTCACATTTTTAGGTGGTATCTGGAGAAAGGAGCTCTGACTTCTGGAAGCTCATACCTGGAAAAATTTGTTAGTCTCTCAGGTGCCGCTGGACTCAAGTCTTCCTATTCTACAGTAATGATTTTTTATTATTGTCACCAGTATGTGTGCATTGGTAGGGTTCCTGTGCTTGTGTGGTGTTTGCAAAGAACCATGAGAGTTGTAGTCCCCCCCCCCCTTCCTTTTTGGTATGCCATCCCTCCCCTTCCCACTAGCATAGCTGGGCTCACTGTTTTTCAAACACATTAGTTCTGAATCCTAACCACATGGATGTGAGAGGGCATGGGGGGCAGGGTTTCACCACCATTCTTCTGGATCTCCAGGGCCCAAACAAACATAAAAAGGCATTATATGGAAGTCAATTTCACCATGTAGGATCAGAGTGCACTGCTGTGCTTTAGCTCTATGAAGGAGAAGAAAGGAGTGGAGATTTGTCATGAAAGGCCAGAGATAGACATATGTAGGCATCTGTGCATGTGCACATGCTGACCAGGACTATGGTGGTGGTGAAGACAAGTACTGACAAGTTGTAGTGGACTTATGGTGACCCCTATGGAGTTTTTCAAGGTAAGAGACTAACAGACGTGGCTTGCCATTGCCTGCCTCTGCAACCCTGGTCTTCGTTGGAGGTCTCCCATCCAATGACTAACCAAGGCTGACCCTGCTTAGCTTCTGAAATCAGATGAGATTGGGCTTGCCTGGGCTATCCAGATCAGGGCAATCTGGGCTTCAGGTATGGGAGAACTCCATTGGCTAACAAGCTAATAGTGAATATTGCAAGTTCGAGGCAAGAGTTTTCTGAAAATATCACAGGAAAAGCTCAAGTAGAGCAATGACTGGGAAACAACTCTGTATGTAAGGGAGGGAAGAAAACAATGCTGATATAAAACCAACATGGAGCAAAAACCAGTTCAGAAAAGCCCATGGGCAGTTCATCTCAAAATGGTATCTTATATGGAGAATTCCATGGAGACTATCTTGGGGTACCCCCTAGGCTATTGTAAGAAACTCAGTGCTCAGTATAATAGCAAGACAACAAGAGATTGCATAATTTCCAGGCTTTATTATTTATTTTTTTAATAGAAGATGAAAGCAAGAACCAGAGTTATTTAGAAGGCAGGGGTATCATTATATTCAACAACGCAACCGACAAGAAGATAATGGAAGTCATCACCTAATATAATTTTAAAAGGATTTTGGTGGCTCAAGAGGGAACAGAAGAATCAGCACATAATAAAGGAGAGAAGAAGCTGTTCTCACATTCTGTTTAGTGAGATTCATGGCGGGAAATCCATCCATAAGATGAACTCCACAGTGACGTTATTCCAGTGTCTGGGTTGCGGTTTGGATACTTGGTCATGTTTCACGAATTTTCGTTTAACAACATTGCTTGCTCGGAGCGCAGCACGAACAGCAGCACGATCTCACTTGTGTATAGCAGGGTGAATAGCAAGACTGCATACCGTAGCACGGCATGACGTAAACCACTCTACATCTTTCTTCACCGTGGGAACAACAGCCGCAAGAGCCCATCTTTCGGGGAGTGAAGGCTGAGCTGAAAGGAACAAAGAGAACCACGAACCCGTCACAACACAGACAATATTGTATAGTAGTTAGTTTTTCAGTTGGGGAGCCCCAGGTTCAAATCCATACTCTTCCTTGAAAATTACAGGTTCACTGTAGGGCAATCAACCTCTCAACCTAACCTGTTTTACAGTGTTATTTTTAATATGCAACCATGTAGTTCTTTGGAGGTGGTACCATGAGTAAAAATCAAACTAACTCTATACAAGTACATTTTAGATTCCCCGCCCCCCGGTATTAAAATTAACCATTTTCTCTCCTTTAGATAATTCTTTTTTTATCTAGAATCCAATGAAGATTATTTTCCTTTTAATTCACTGACCTGTGAGTGTTTGTTTGGCCTGTGTTTGTTTGCTTTTTAAGGGAAACCATAATACTTAAAGTATGTTTAACTCAGGGCCAAGCTACACATGACGAATGACACTTGAATGGCAAGTGGATTGAGTGGAGGGCAAGTGAACAGGGAGAAATACACTTGCCATTCAAGTGTCATTCGTCATGTGTAGCTTGGCCCTTAGATAAGTGAGACTTTGAAAATGATGTATATTTGTTACGGAGAAAATTGGAAATCAATTTGTAGTTTATTTTTAGGGGTTTTTTTTCTTCCTATAATTGTTTATGCATTGTTAGTGTGTCTTTTTTTCTTTCAGAATGTTTTTTTTTAATTTTCTATGTTTATTGTCTATAGCTTTTATAGTTTAAACAAAGAAAATGGCAGAATTTCTAAAACTAATTCCTCATTGAGGCATGCAGTTTGCTACAGTTCACAGTCTCTTCCATCCCTTGGGCTGGATTTGAATAAAATTTTCCAGCATTGGAATAAAAATGCCCCATCCACTGGCTGATCTCTATGAAATGCTGCTCCTGTGGGATGGGGAACCTGAGGAATGACAGAAGCGGGAGCTGCAGTGGGAAGTGGGAAACTATGAAAACTGCCCATTTAATCTGGATCAAACCTATGTACATCCCCCCCCATTGCAGAAAAACAATCCTGATAAAATGGCATTGTGCCTGTAAAAAAAGGTAATGTAGTCCTCTGTGCAAGCACTGAGTCATTATTACTGATGCATGGGGGGACTTTCTTGGCAGACTTTTTGTTACGGGGCGGTTTGCCATTGCCTTCCCCAGTCATCTACATTTTACCCTCAGGAAACTGGGTACTCATTTTACCGACCTCAGAAGGATAGAAGGCTGAGGGCCAAGCTACAAGTGACAAATGACACTTGAATGGCAAGTGTATTTCTCCCTGTTCACTTGCCCTCCACTCAATCCACTTGCCAGGCAAGTGTCTTTCGTCATGTGTAGCCCTGAGTCAACCTTGAGCTGGCTACCTGAACCTGGCTTCCTCCAGGATCGAACTCAGGTTACCACTCTGCACCACAGGGCTCACTGAACCTGTATTAATCCCAATGAGTACCCTCACCAGTTCACTCTAGCAAGTAAGTTAGTGGCTGGCTTCTTCCTGATACTGTTTAAGGCTTAACTAGGGGCCAAGCTACAAATGACGAATGACACTTGAATGGCAAGTGTATTTCTCCCTGTTCACTTGCCCTCCACTCGGTCCACTTGTTGTTCAAGTGTCATTCGTCACTTGTAGGTTGGCCCTCAGAGATGGAGATCCAGACATGGCCCTCAGACTGAAATATTTGCCCACCCCTGCTCCAGTCTCATCTTTTTTGTTCTAATGCGCTACCAAAGAACAAAGATTTTTTCTTTAAAAGCACATCAGTGATAAGTGAACGTTCAAAACTTTAAAATGAAACAGTCAATGAGATTCAAACTCACCTTGATCAGCAGTGGGAACTGGCAAGGATGATGTATCCAGCTGGGTGAATAGAGAGTTGTGGAAGAAGGGGAGCCTTATATGCAGCACCATGAGCTGTGCCCCACGGATATGAGGCATGATCCAAGAATGGGTTGTCTCTGTTTAACCATCAACCCGCATACCACTTGCAACACCTTCTTCCGGTTCACGTTTCTGGACACCATTTACATCTATTTAAAAAGTATTTTTTTGCTTATAAAGTTAACTTCAGAGTAATAACCCCATAATTTAAAGACCAACCCTAATAGCACTTAAAGAGTCTTTTGAAACCAAGAATATTGGAATGTAGGAGCAATAAATGGCTTGGTCCGGGCTGAGGATTATGGGAATGTCCTGGAGGCTATCGGTGGCTTACCATCTCCTGATTCCTGCATAGCTGTTGAATTCCACTCATGTCATACCCAAACGTTCACCCTAAGTATTAATTGGAAGTTGCAGCTAAAGGCATAGCACTGCTTAGTAGCATTTGTCAGTGTCGTACTAGGATTTGGGAGATGCAGGTTCAAATCCCTGCTTTGCCATGGAAGCTTGCCGGGTGACCTTGGGCCCATCACATAATCACAGCTTAACATGTCTCAGAGGGTAATAGTAAAAATAAAGTGGAGGAGAGAAGAATGTTGTCAGTCATTTTGGGTTGCCACTGGGGAGAAAGGGGAGGTATAAATAAAGTAAATAAAGTAAATAAAATTTGGGGTAACTATCCACCTTTCCTTAGCCTCCTCTTCATTTCTACTCCTAATTTACCACGCCCCCCCAAAAAAACTTCTGGTTTTACTTAAAGAATCACCTGATCTCATATAGTCCTGTCCATCCACTGCATTAATCACTTCTGGCCCTGCTTCACATCCCCCATAATCTGCAGTGAGGTGGGAAGCTACAAAGGCCTTTTTAGGAAGGGGCCTTTCCAGTGGTTACTCCTCAGCTATTAAATGCCTTTCTCCTCCTTTATTCATAGAATCATAGAGTTGGAAGGGGCCATACAGACCATCTAGTCCAACCCCCTGCCCAGTGCAGGATCAGCCTAAAGCATCTCTGACAAAGATTCATCCAGCCTCTTCTTGAAAACTGCCAGTGAAGGGGAGCTCACCACCTCCCTAGGCAGCTGATTCCACTTTTGAACTACTCTGACCGTGAAATAGTTTTTCCTAATATCCAGTCGGTACCTTTGTGCATGTAGTTTTAGCCCATTGCTTCGCGTCCTACCCTCTGCTGCCAACTGGAACAGCTCCCTGCCCTCCTCCAAATGACAGCCTTTCAAATATTTAAAGAGAGCAATCATGTCCCCCCTCAACCTCCTCTTCTCCAAACTAAACATTCCCAAGGCCCTCAGCCTTTCCTCGTAGGGCTCAGTCTCCAGACCCCTGATCATCCTCGTCGCTCTTCTCTGCACCCTCTCGATTTTGTCCACATCCTTTCTGAAGTGAGGCCTCCAGAACTTCACACAATACTCCAGGTGTGGCCTGACCAAGGCAGTATAGAGAGGGGCTATGACCTCCTGCCATTTCGATGCTATGGCCCCTTTGATACAACCCAGGATTGAATTAGCCTTTTTTGCCACCGCATCACACTGACTGCTCATATTCAGTTTCCAGTCCACCCTTACCCCAAGATCCCTTTCACATATACTACTGCCCAGAAGTGTATCCCCCATCCAGTATTTGTGCTTCTCATTTTTGTGGCCCAGATGTAATACTGTGCACTTGTCTTTGTTGAATTGCATCCTATTCACAGCTGCCCACTTCTCCAGAGTATTCAGGTCTTGTTGAATTTTAATTCTATCTTCTTGGGTGTTTGCTACCGCTCCCAATTTGGTATCATCAGCAAATTTAATGAGCAGCCCTTCCACTCCTTCATCCAGATCATTGATAAAAATATTGAAAAGTACCGGGCCCAAAACCGAGCCCTGCGGCACCCCACTGGACACCTCCTTCCAATCTGATGAAGCGCTGTTGACCACCACTCTTTGAGTGCGGTCCTCCAACCAGTTCTCTATCCACCGAACTGTCCTATAGTCCACTCCACAGTCTTCCAGTTTGCCCATCAGAATGTCATGGTGGGACCTTATCAAAAGCTTTACTGAAATCCAGATAAATCACGTCAACAGAGTTCCCCCGATCCAGTAAGCTGGTCACTCGATCAAAGAAGGAAAGCAGGTTGGTCTGGCAAGATCTGTTAGGGTATTCCCAGGGTCATCTTTGATTTTTTATAACAGAGCCCAGAGTTTTTTTTATCCCACCTACTTTTTTAATTGACTGATGTATGGTTCTATTTTCCTTACGTTGTTCTTTCTGCTATTGTTCCTATTATGATTTTTACTGGTCACTGTGGTATTATTTTGTGCCCCAGTTATAATGTTTGAGAGAGAATTCAGAGAAAAATGGCTCTTAGAACAATTTCCTCTTAGGACACTGTCACCTGAACAGTATTAAAAAATTAAAGTAAATAAAGTAAGTATAGAACTAAACAGTGTGTCTCAAAGTACAGCCACATACCATATACAGTTTACTTTCTGGGGGAAAGCACCTAGGTAGACAATAAATCTCACATAATCTAGTATTCTTTCTTTCTTTCTTTCTTTCTTTCTTTCTTTCTTTCTTTCTTTCTTTCTTTCTTTCTTTCTTTCTTTCTTTCTTTCTTTCTTTCTTTCTTTCTTTCTTTCTTTCTTTCTTTCACTACTCCTCTGACCTATAGGTCTTAAGTAGTATTTATCAAACATGACTGGGAATATGAGGAAGAAATGAAGAATTCAGGCTGGAGAAAGTTAATATGTAAACTTCAAAAAGGCTGCTGTCTTGTAGATTGCTGAATTCTCAAATACATTTTCTGTTCTTGAGTCTATTCTTGAGTCGGGACTAAAGTATCTAATGTAGACGTTGTCCACTGAAACTTCAAGAGTTTAATCCATTGCTGTCTCGCCTTGTTATACCAGGGACATTTGAATAAAACAAGAGTTACAGATTTGATAGCATGCAAACCACATAACATCTATTTGAAAAAGATACACCCAATATACAGTCTACAGAAACTGCAGAAGGTAGTGCATTTAATTTATGTATATTTGCCACTGGGATATTTTTTATCCCACAAATTTTTTATACTCCAGAAATAAAATACAGTACTTAGCTTATTATTATTTTTTAACAGTGATCCAGGGAACTCTTTTTAAGTGCTCTGGAGGCATATTGCCCTTCAGGACAACCACAAATAAGAAACAAACAACTTTGTAGGCCATTTCTACTACTGGATAAATGGAGGGTTTGGTTTGGGATTAGGCTTGCTGTTAGCCGCCAATGGTGGGCAATCTCTAAGAGATTTGGCCCACTAATTGCCAGCGGATTGGCAGGAGGAGGTAGGTTGGGGAAAATGGGTGCATGTGTGTCCATGGCCCTGTCAATGACCTCACTTCAATGTGACCCAGAAGCAATGGCATCACATCAGGGCCAATTCTTTAAAAATTGCCCCCAAACAGTGTTTTTGCTATGTTTTTGGTCAATTATTAAAGAATCAGCCTTAGAGCAATGCTATTGGTTTTGGGTTGTGCTGGAATGTAGGTTCACTCTTGTGCACACACACCAGTAAGTACCTACCACCTGTATCTTCTGCCAGTTTCCAGGGTACACCTGGCAACTGTGTTAGGGCTGGAAATATACCTCAAATGTAATATGTGCAAGCTTTTTTCAGACAGCGGTTTGAGGGTAAAGTGATTACTTTGTCCATGCTGCTAATCTTTTTGAATTATTTTTTATTGTTTTTTTATTTCTTTCATTGGTTTTGTTTGTGTTTGTATTTTCTGTAAAAAATCAGATTTTTTAAAAACAATATACTGGGACAATAGAGGTTTCTAGTGCTTTGGTTCCACTTTGCAAGTACGACCAAGTAATCTAGAACTACAATATTACATTTCTAGGCAAAACAACACCTTTCTAAGTCTATTGACCTCTATGTCCATCAGCCTTCACAGTTGTTTGAGGTTACACACCACAAGGTGGTGCTGTAGCAGAAGGAAAGGAAGGTTTGGGAAGACAGTGCCCGCCTCTGAACATCTACAGGGTTACATTGGGACACTCTGCAGAACCTCCCTTGCCGCCCCTCCTTTCTTTGAATTTCTCCTTGATCAAGAAGGAACTGATTCAAAACAAACTCTAAATTCCCAAAAAATAGGGAAAGAAACGGATTGTTGGTTTTCCAGAAGAAACTGGGTAAAATGGAAGTAAGAGAATGTCTGTTTTAATAGTGCTAATAAAAATGCTAGACACCAAAAAGAAAATGAGATTGCCACTTTTTAAGAAGACTAGGATTGCATGATTTGAGTCCTGTAGCTCTTTAAATACCAACAAGATTTTATGGTATAAGCTTTCAAGTGTCAAAGCTTCCTTCGTATCTGACGAAGGGAGCTTTGACTCTCAAAAGCTTATACCCTGAAAATCTTGTTGATCTTTAATGTGCTACAGGATGTCAACTGTGATGTTCTCCTGCAGACCAACATAGCTACCCACCTGAAAGAGTAGGGTTGTCATCTTCATTTATGAGTACAACCCTTATAGAATATCAAGTGAGTGACAGAGGCAGGCGCATAGATTCAGACCTTTTACTGAACACAATCACTGAGTGTGTGTGTGTGGGTGGGGGGCTGTTGCATTGGCAGCTTCTTGTCTTGCAGTAGGAGGCACAGCAAAACCAGACACCAAAATATGCTCATTCTAGCTTCATGAAAAGCACTCTATGTCTTTAAACAAACTTCTTACTTTGGATTCGGTTTCGTTTTCTCAGCCATGCCGGACGCTCCTCTCGGCTGGTCCGGGAGGAAACGACCGGGCACCCTGACCGGGCGGCTGATCTGCAAGGATTAGCCCCCAGGACTCCCAGGGAGGGAGCCAGGGTCCAGGACGCGGCGGGAAGAACTCCCCGAAATCAATGCGGGGAGGGAATTGCCCGTTTGTCCCTATGGAGGCCGGCAGATGTGCGCGGCGCCTCGAGTGCCGCCGGGCAACGAGAAACGGCAAGTAAAAGAAACAGGCGGAAGCCTGTAAACAAGCGAATCCCTTCTGTTCTACAAGCGTTTGTGAAGGAGAGGTTGATCTGAAGAAGACTCGCTCTTCCCCTTCGTGGAGTTCCAGAATTTTGTTGGCGCCCCCCCCCCAAATGGCAGCAAAGAAGCAAAGTCCCGCTCTCGGTAAGTCAATCTCGGCCACCTTGCAGAAAGGGGAGTCGCTCGAAGAATTGGTGCGCAGGGCGGTGGTGGAAGCCATAAAACCCTTTGTTGACAAGCTGAACGAAACTGATCAAAGGGTGGGCTTAATTGAAAGCGAGGTGAAAACCATTAAGGCAGCAGCGGGGGGGGCAGAAAAGTCTGCTCTGGAAAGTGCGTCACTTGTGAAGGCTACAAAAAAGGAGCTGAAGTTGGTGGAGAACCAGCTGATCGGGCTACAAGTGGAACGAACGCAGACAATTTTGCGTCTCCAAAACGTGAAAGAGGAGGAAAATGAGGATCTGTGGGATTTGGTCTCGGAACTACTGGCGACACCCGCGAGGACGACTAAAGAAGAGGTTAAAAGCGCCATTTTGGAGGTCCGTCGGGCTTCTTCAAAATATGCAACAAAGCGACAGTTGCCTCGTGAGATCATTATTGACTTTTCAACTAAAAAGATTCGGGACACCATCCTATATAACTCATACAATGCGGATTTGGACTTTATGGGTTTGAAAGTCAAGATTTTGAAGGACGTTCCATTTCTAGTCCGGAAACGGCGTTTTAAATATAAAAAGTTTGCAGCTCTTCTGAGGGACCATGGAATAAAGTACAAATGGTTATTCCCGGAAGGAATATGGTTCAGATATAAAGATCAGGCCTATAAGATATTATCAGAAGATCAACTAAAGGATTTTGAGAATAAAAACCCAGAACTCTGCTGCACCAAGAACGAAGAAAAGGAGGAGCCGGAGGGGGGGGGAGGAGGAGAGCATTGCAACAGCAGTTGCACAGAGAGAATTGCGTCCGGGACCCAGAAGGGGGAGGAAAGTTTAATCAGAATTTGAAATGTTTATTCTCTGTATGATTAACCACTCCATCATTATTCTATGGAGCTATTTTTGTATTATGACAGTATGAAGGGAAACATTGAAGTGTAGTGTTTAGTGTTTGTAGTTCATTCCCCCCCCCTCTTTTTCTTTTTCCACTCCCCTTTGTCCCTTCCCTCTTCCCTTTCCTTGTGATAGTCTGGTGTAGTGTTTTGTAGTTATGAAAAATAAAAAAATTTATAAAAAAAAAAACAAACTTCTTACTTTAACTAAATGACTTATTTACGGAGCTCTCTCAACGTGTTATGCAAATTGTGTCACATGTAAGGACCCTTTTCTTTCAAGTGTTCCCCTTGTGTATCAGATACAAAAATGTGCAACACTGAGCAAACTTTTATTTTCACTGCCTGGTGTGTACCAGGGTCTTCATCTTGGGCAGTGCTTCACTCTGAGGGCGATAGGGAACAGGAGGATTCCTGGAAATAAACAGGTGGAAAAAAGAAATATTAAAACCTTTGTTGTTCACAGTACAAGGGCAAGAGTGAGAGGCACAATGGAAATCGAACACACACTCAAAACATACTCACTTGCACACAACAACCTAAGACAACTAGATCCTAAGCCTTTGTTGTGCAAAGAAGGGCAATAGTGAGAAGCACAATGGAAACTGAACACACTCTCAAAACACACTCACTTGCACAAAACAACCTAAGACACCTAGATCCTAAACAATACAAAAAGGGACAATAAAATGGGACAGAAAACATATGAACCTGATCATGAAGGTAAAATGAAATCCTGGGGAGTACTGGGGACAGGAAAGCCTAATGGAAACCAACAGGATCAGACCATAATATTGTTTCTCCTTCTGCTATATCCAGTTCTGCATGTGTGCATGGAGGGGGCTTAAGAAAGTCTTTTCTGAAAGGTACCCAGTATACAATATATAAATCCAAAGCACATTGGAAACCTATTCCCTACATTGATTTGTCAATGCACTTTTATCTGGATTATCAAAACAGTTATGTTGTTGCATTGGCCCTGTCCAAGCTATGGTTTGCAATAGACATGGGCACGAACCACATTACGAACCAAAAAACCCCACGAACCACCTGATCAGCGGTTCACGAACCGGAGGTTCATGAGCGTCCATGGTCAATGAACCAGCGTTTGTTGGAAGCCCGGTTCGTTGCGTTCTTCCACGGTTCGTGAAGCCAGACAGTCAGGCACCATCAATCAATTCCCTTGGTAACGGAGCTGGGGGAATGCCTGAACTCTGTCTGCACTCCTTCTGTCACCCTGGAAACCCAAATCAAAGCCCAGCTTACCTTGATCAGCAGGTCTTCCTTCCAACCATGGAGCTGCAAATTGGTTACAATTGGTTACATGGGAGAAGACACCCGGGGGAGGTAGGGGGAAGGGGGGTGTTCTGTAGCCATGGGCACTCCAATCTCATCCCTGCAAACTCTGATAGGCAGTTCTGACGGCCAAGCCCTTGTACACTGGGCAAACGTCAACTGGTGGCTCTAATTGTATCAAATGGGAGTTTCCTGGGGGGGCTCGGATTGGAGAGGGGATAACTCCAAGATCCCTATTGCAATCTTGACCAAACTTGGGTACTGGCTGGAGGAGAGCCTGCTAAACACTCCCTGGGAATATGGACTCTCTAAGTCCAACGGGGGCCGTTCTGAGCCCCTCAAACCTCAGACCGGTTTATCAGCAGGAAAAGTTTGTTTCGGTTCATTGGTTCGGGTTCGTCAGCGGCACTGAACCATGAACTGCTGGTTCGTTAAATTTTTTTGGTTCATGCCCATGTCTAGTTTGCAAATCTGTTTTCAACCATGGCTTCAAATATAGCTGGGTGAGAAGGTACTAACTATAGTTCACCAGTTCAGACATCATGGCAGTCTATGTATGTATGTAATGTTTATATGTAATGTATATATGTACTTACTTACTTACTTTTCTCACTGAATCTCAATGTGGTTTACATAATGGAAAAAATGGAATGAGACAGCATAAGATGTCCAATAAACAGGGAAGTAGGAGTAGGATAACAGAACTGGAAAACAAAGCAAGCAAGTGTAAGCCCTATGAAGTAACTGATTTAGCCCAGTAGGGTGGAGTCAGTAGCTAAAAGCAGGCTGCTGAGGAAGAAGCTGGTTGCTGAGGAGCTTAATAATTTATATGCTCTTATCACCTTTAAGAAGTTAATCAAATGTTGTAGGTAAACAATATGACTTAACATGGTGATTGCGTATTGTGTTTGGTTGGTGTTACTGAGATTGTATTATTTTTGCAAGGCTGTAATTCCCCAACAAGAGGACAGAAGCCTGGGCTACAGTTACTTAGAATTAGTGAAAAAGGACTCACCATTTCATGAAATGCTGAACTGTTATACTTTTTCAAAGACGTTGATTTAAAGTTTTCTGTATGGTTGCACTTACGAGTTTAGTTTAAAAAAATAGTATTTTATTAATGCCTAAAAAGTTTTTTTTAAAGAAAAATTCTTTCTTAAAGTTGTATGAAAGTTTGCTTCCTAAGTCCCACAGAACCGATAAAAAGAGAAATTACACAAGCATGAAAACAAACAAAAAACCTGTCTAAGGCAGGGCATACCATAAGGCAGAAAAAGTAGAAGACAGCATCCACATCTGACCACATATACCTCCTTATTTCACAGAATCACACAGAATCACAAAGTTGGAAGGGGCCATATAGACCTTCTAATCCAACCTATGCCCAATGCAGGATGAGCCTAAAGCATCCCTGACAAATATTCCTCCTGCCTCTTCTTGAAAACTGTCATCGAAGGGGAGCTCACCACCTCCCTAGGCAGCTGATTCCACATTTCCAACTGTGAAAAAGTTTTTCCTAATATCCAGCTGGTACTGTTCTGCATGTAATTTGAGCCCGTTGCTTCAAGCCCGATCCTCTGCTGCCAACTGGAACAGCTCATTGCCCTCCTCCAAATGACAGCTTTTCAAATATTTAAAGAGAGCGATCATGTCCCCCCTCAATCTCCTTTTCTCTGAACTAAACATTCCCAAGGCCCTCAGCCTTTCCTCGTAGGGCTCAGTCTCCAGACCCCTGATCATCCTCGTGGCTCTCTTCTGCAAATTTCATGATGGTGTGGGTGAAAAAAAGATGAAACCTATACCAAGATTAAAAGCTGTATGTGTGGAAAGGTAGGTGGCCAAATCGAGTCTGGTCCTTGAGGACTAAATTGTCAGTGCAGAAGAGGTCAATGAAATAAAGGCAAGGTGATATGATCCCTCAGAAGACTTCCCATTTTAAAACTTTGGTTTGGTATTATGGCTGGACAAGCCATCTTGCTCGAGGACTTGCTGGAGTCATCTCCGGGTCTCGAGGACTTGCTGGAGTCATCTCCGGGTCTCGAGGACTTGCTGGAGTCATCTCCGGTCCCCTTTCCTCTTTTCCTTCTCTTGGCAACACTCATATCATCACCTTTCCTTGCTTCATTCTCTCCTTCCCACCCACCAGCTGAACTACTTTTATCTGCCCTCCCTTCAGTTTTCCCTCCTTCACTCCCCTCGCGGAGATCAAAGGGGGTGAGTGGCACAGGTTGAGCAGGCCAGCGAGTGAATTGAGAGGGAGCCTGGGTGATGTATACCGCCCCTCCTTCCACAGAGCAGGGACCTGAAGCATCCCTGGCACCCCTTTGACATCAGGAGCAGACCGCCCAGTGCCTCGCCCAGCGGGGGCCGTGGCAAGCCCTGACAAGCCTCATCTTCCTTCCTTCCTTCCCTCCCAACCATCCACCCACTTACATTTTTCTCCCTCCATCTTCAGCTATATTTATTTAATTCACTTATATTCTGCGTTTCTCCACAATGGAGACCCAAAGTAGCTAACATATTTCTCCTCAATTTTATCCTCACAACAACGCTGTGAGCTAAGGGAGGCTGCAAATGTGTGACTGGCCCAAAGTCTCCCAGTGAGCTTGCACAGCAGCGTGGTGATTTGAACTCAGGTCTCTCTAACCACTACGCACACAAGTTTTCATTGAGTGGCTGCTGTCCAGGTCAATCCATACATAAAGGAATAAATAAATCTGACATTATAAATCACAACACTCAAGAAATGGTGGGAAAACGTTCTAATCTTCCAAGACTTTCCATTGCTGACCTAAGAGTGGCTACCCTCAAACAGAGAAACTTCAAAGGAAGATTACAATGGGAGATTGCTGAAATTGAACGCATTCACGAATTCAGATAAATGCTACCCTCCAAGGACTGGATAGGAACATGGGATTCTTCTCTCACTACAGATACTAATTTCCTGCATTTCCTCCCCTGCTCTAATCAAGCTCATTACATTTCACATTATACTTCCACATCTCATTCTAGTTCTTAGCAACACCCCTCCCACCTTCTGATTGAGATATAACAACTCAGATCTCCTTTCCTACTCTTATCTGATGAAGGGAGCTTGACTCTCGAAAGCTTATACCCTTGGAAACTGTTTTTGGTCTTTTAAGTGCTGTTGGATTTGAATGTTGCTCATAAGTCGGAAGAGACTTGATGACATAACACTCACACAAATAAATCTGAGTGGAGGATAATCCCTTCTCCAAATGCTGAGACCGCACATGTGCAGCGCACTTTCCCCAAATTACACAATAACTACACACTTTAATTTCCCTAATGTTGGAAGATAATTTCTAGGTTGGAAGAATTGTATTGCAGGCAGGCAGGTGTGAAGTAGGACCCTCCCATTTAAACAATTAATCAGTGCTTTAATTATATTTTCCCTTCCAGCTTTCCCAGTGCAGGTGTGAATCCTCCCTGATCCCCGACCTTAAGCCCTACAGCATCTCTTGAGAGAGAAAAAAGGAAGGTGCACTAATTCAGTCAACAAAGCATTCTGAATATGGGCCAAGCTACACATGAATGACACTTGAACAGCAAGTGTATTTCTCCCTGTTCACTTGCCCTCCACTCAATCCACTTGCCGTTCAAGTGTAATTCATCATGTGTAGCTTGGCCCTCAGATTGTAATAAAATCACCTTTCCCTGGGTGGCTGATGACATGCTATATTGCATATATCTGGCTACTTCTAAGACTTTTCTCCATGCCTGTTTCAACTACCGTGCTCCTAAATTGGAAATGGGAAGCAATAATTAGCACTAGAAGTTGTTATATTTCCTATTCAGTTTATATTTAGTTTCCATGTTGTTGTTGTTATTTGTTGTTGTTACTATTTAACTTTTTAGTCTGAAAATAGCAAATTTCTTCAAAGGCACATGATTGTAACAAACAGAAACCGTGCAGTACATACCTATTGGCTGTGACATCATCAGGCCACTCCCCATGACATCAGTGGATGGCACTCATGATATCATCAAAACCTGCCTACTGAGTGCCAGAATTTAGGACAATGGGGACCTGGCAATGTACTCATGTCTCCTCACCATAAATTTTGTGCCTACAGGCCTGCCCACTATATAATTGGGCTTACTCCTAAGTAAGTGGGCACAGGCTTGTCGTCTAATAGATTAGCTTTATATACTAAGTTATACACAATTATTTTGTGCCTGGCCCTGTCTAGCAAGCTGCCAAGGATCTTGATTTTTTAAAAAAGCAGATTCTTGAAATGTTAAGTTCTGCCATTCCTTATTCAAAGCCACATCTTTCATGGTGGCGCTTAAAAAGATCATTTTGAAAATGAGAATACAATGAGGCAAAAACAATAATTGACTTGTTCCCCAGGTTTGTCATGGTCAAAGACTGATTATTATCCCATGTTCCTAAATCTCCAACATTTCTAGAACCTGAACTGTTTTGCCAGAAGTCATTGTCGTTCTGACAATACGCAATTAAGATAACTCATGTGAATTGCCTGAACAAAACGAGCAGAAATCCCAGAAGCTATTTCCAAGAGTTTTACATATTATTCATAGGTTATATTTCATATTTAATTATCCTTGGTCATCCATTCCCCCTTAGGCAAGGTTTAACGAGTAAAGTACAATTCAATATGTGAGCAGACCCCGCTTTTAGAGGATCATGGTGCCCAAAGGTGGAGACCTGGTCAGTATTCAGCACTCCATTTTGAATCTGTATACTTTTGACCTGGCTATAAGAGACTTATGGGAAAGGAACAACTGCTATCTAGATGCATTACGCTTATTACAGTTCACACTATTCTTTGGGAGAATTTCAGAGAACTCACTCCAAAATGATTTATATTACATCTGAGTGTCTACTTTGTGTTGTTCATGCATTATTTATTTATTTATTTTATTGATAGAGTGCTGTTTATGAGTAAGGCCCTTGGGCGAAAACATGTCTGGTTTTTCATTCTATACATGTGGAGATTAAATGTACTAATATAGAATCATAGAATCATAGGGCTGGGAGGTACCTCCAAGGTCATCTAGTCGAGCCCTCTGCACAATGCAGGAAATTCACAAATACTTCCCCCCTACACACATACCAAGTGACCCTTACTCCATGCCCACAAGATGGCAAAACACTGTCAGGATCCCTAGCCAAACTGGCCTGGGTAAAATTGCTACCTGACCCCAAGGAGGTGATCAGCATTACCTTGGGCATGTAAGAAAGGCCACGAGAACTAAGCACAGATGTAACCCTTGCTGCCCTCCCTCTCATGAACTGCCCAGGTTCACAGAATCAGCATTGCTGTCAGATGGACATCTAGCCTCTGCTTAAAAACCTCCAAATAAGGAGAGTCCAACACCTTCCAAGGAAGCCTGTTCCACTGAGGGAACTGCTCTGTCAGGAACTCTTTTGATTGAATTTCAATCCATTGGTTTTGGTCTGACCTTCAATGTCAAACAATGTCCAAGGGAGAAAAAACAACAATCCAGCAAACCAAGGTTATTCCACGAGCTTGGAACAGAGGAAAGAAAAAAAAATAGAATGTAACTAAAAATAAGAATTAAAAAACACTATTAGAAATACATAAATTAGATTAAAAACCTTAACCTTAACCTTAACCTGGACCTTAACACAGATTCCTGCAAACATAAGCTGCAGAGACTGAGAGGAGAGTATATGAAACTGTCTTTGTACTTTTCCATCAGTTGGATATGTTAACAATTGTATTGATTAATGTCATTGACTGTTAGCACTGAAGCACTTCTGCACTTTATATGTATTATTAAATGCTTGATATTTGGATTATATATGGTTTACTCCATATAGTTGGGTTTTTTTGTGTGAGCAATTGTATTTCCGGAGCAGCTCCTGTTGGTTGTAGGTATTATGAGTGAAGCAGGTGGCAATGCCCTCTCTCTGCCTTAACCCAGTTGGTATTAGGAGCAGAGCAGGTGGCAATGCCCACCCCCACCTTAATCCAGCTGGTATAAGGAGCAGAGCACTTGGCTATGCCCACCTCCCTTCACCCAGGTAGGATCAGAAGCAGAGGAGGTGGCTTTGCCCACCCACTGCCTTAACCTAGCAGGTATTAGGAGTGGAGAAGGTGGCAATGCCCACCCCCCATTTTAACCCAGCTGGGATCAGGAGCAGAGCAGGTGACAATACCCGAACTCCTAGACCCGACTGGGATCAGAAGTGGAGCAGGTGACAATGCCCCCCACCGCCTTAAACTAGCTGGTGTTAGGAGCAGAGCGGGTGGCAATGCCCACCCCCCCCACCTTAACCCAGCTGGTATAAGGAGCAGAGCACTTGGCAATGCCCATCCCCCTTCACCCAGCTAGGATCAGAAGCAGAGCAAGTGGCTTTGCCCACCCACTACCTTAACTCAGCAGGTATTAGGAGTGGAGAAGGTGGCAATGCCCACCCCCCAACTTAATCCAATTAGGATCTGGAGCATATCAGGAGGAGATGGCAATGTCTATCCTCCTTCACCGGACTAGGATCAGGAGTGGAGCAGGTATTTAAAACTATTTATTGTATATTGATATGCTGAAGAGATGCAAAGTTTGCAGTTTAAGATTGGTAAGACTCCTTGACACAGAATGTTTGTATATTGGTAGTGGTAATGATTTGTTTTGCAGAATTGTTGATAGTGGTTCTGATGAGGGACTCCTGATGAAGCAGAGGGAAACAAGTTGGACATCAGCTGGCCCCTTGTTGAGTCCATGCCAGATACAGGCTTTGATATCTTCTCAGCCACCTGAAACATACAACTAGACTTTATGAATAGCATTGTGTACACCAACAAAAATGATCAGCCTTGTGTGCACTAGCGAATATCATGCTGCATTTTCTTAGGTTCTATACCCAATTGACGAGACTTGTGTACGTCAAAGATGGGGATTTGAGCTATTAAAAGGATTTTATAAATATTCATTTTGAAGCTGTCGCTATTATAGCTGTGTTAAAATTGTCTTTGTGAAAATTACTAAAAAGTGTATTATTTACTGTATGGAATGTCAATTATTGTTCTATATTTTGGAACAGATTTTTTAATATTTATATTGAGGTTCACTGAGCACAGAATATATGAACAAATATTTACTTTAGTGTGGTAATTATTGATTTGGATCCTCCAGTGTGGTTTCCACTGTTGGTTTGATGGTATTAGGAGCAGAGTGGGTGGCAATGCCCATCCCCCACCTTAACCCAGCTGATATTAGGAATTGAGGATGTGGCAATGCCCACCACCAGCCTTCACCTAGCTGGTAATAGGAGTGGAGCAGGTGGCAATGCCCAGCCCCACCTTAATAGAGCTGGTATTATGAGTGGAGCGAGTGGCAGTGCCCACCCTCTGCTTTAACCCAGTTGGTATTAGGAGAAGAACAGGTGGCAATGCCTTCTCTCTGCCTTAAAACAGTTGGTATTAGGAACAGAGCAGGTGGCAATGTCCATCCCCACCTTAACCCAGCTGGTATAAGGAGCAGAGCACTTGGCAATGCCCCCCCTTCACCCAGCTAGGATCAGAAGCAGAGCAGGTGGCTTTTCCCACCCACTGTCTTAACTCAGCAGGTACTAGGAGTGGAGCAGGTGGTAATGCCCACCCCCACCTTAACCCAGCTAGGATCAGAAGCAGATCAGGTGACAAAACCCACACCCCTTCACCCAGCTGGGATCAGGAGAAGAACAGTTGACCAAACCCACATCCCTTCCCCCAGCTGGGATCAGGAATAGATCAGATGGCAATGCCCGCCCTTCACCTGACTGGGATCAAGAGTGGAGCAGGTGACAATGCCCCCCTGTCTTAACCCAACTGGTATTAGGAGCAGAGCAGGTGGCAATGCCCATCCCCCATCTTCACCCACCTGGTATTAGGAGCAGAGCAGGTGGCCATGCCCTCACCGGCCTTAACCCGGCTGGTATTAGTGGCGGAGCAAGTGGCAATGCCCACCCACCCACCCCATCAGCCATTTGGAATCAGTAGTTGAGCAGGGGGCAATGTCCACCTCCCACCTTCACTTGGCTGGGATCAGGTGCAGAGCTTCACCCAGCCAATATAAGGAGCAGAGCAGGTAGGAACGCCACATTCTTCAACCTATTGGAATAAGCCACTGAGAAGACGGCAATGCCCATCCTGTCTTCACCCTGCCGGAGTCAAGAGCCAGCAAAAAAAGACAAAATCCCTGTAATTAGGATTGACACAAAAATAACAATTGACAAATAGAATATACAGCAGTAAACGCTGACTAATTTAAATCACCCCTGAGTTCGGGCAATAAACACATGAATACACAAATTAGCAAACAGAACGAAATGTATTGGAGCTAGAACATCCTAGCTCCGTCATACAAACATATGTACACTAATTACAATTTGCAACAAAAGTTGCCAATTAGCAGATATCCAAGTGTAAAGTCTTTGCAAAAATATATGAACGGCTTAGCTCAAGAGCTGATATCCGAATACAAACCAGCGAGTGACGAAGCATTATTTGCGGTCATGAATCTGAGCGCTGGGATGCAAAATGACTTAATTTCCTGTGATAAAGAGAATTACGAAACAGGACAACAACCGGAATCCTGTCGGAAGCTTTAAAACCAAAGGATTTCCCAGGGAGAAGTTGGGAATCCCCCCTTTTCCAGCTGTCGATACAGTGGGACACAGACTTTGTATTCAAATATCTGCCGGATCCAGACAATTTTGCACCCAAATTGGGACAAAATGAGCCCAAAATGGCCCAGATCAGCTTGGAACAGGCTACAGCCACATGGGAGAGCACTCCCCCGCAAGGGAGAGGTCCAAACCTGGCTATTTAGGGGACAATCAAGGCCATTCTAGGCCAAAATGGTCCAGAAATGGCTCAAATCATCGTGGAATGATCTGCTGCCACATGGGAGAGCACTTTCCCACCTGGCAGAGAAGTGATCCTGGCCATTTTGGGCCTGAACCTGGCTGTTTTGGGCCCTAAATGGTCCCAAAATGGCAAAAATGGTGCTGAAAGGGCCCAGATTGGGGCAAACTGGCCTGGAATGGGCTGCTGCTAGGTGGGGGAACCATCTCCCGCCCAGCACCAGCAAGATCCTGGCCATTTCAGCCCTGATCCAGGCCATTTTGTGTCCTAAATGGGGCCAAAATGGCAAAACCAGCATGGATTGGGGCTGAAATGGCCTGGAAAAGGCTGCTGCCATGTGGAGGAAACCTACCCCATCCAGCACCGGCCTGATCCTAGATGTTTCAGCCCCGATCCAGGCCATTTTATGCCCTAAATGGGCTAAAAATGGCCAAAACGTCCCAGATCAGGGGTGTTTGGGCCCCACTCTGGGCTGTTTTGAACCCTAAATAGGACCAAAATGGCCAAAATGTCCCGGATTGGGGCTAAAACAGCATGGAATGGGCCGCTGCCAGGCGGGGGAACCCTCCACCACTTGGCAGCAGCCCGATCCAGGCTGTTTTGGGCCCAAACGGGCCCCAAATGGTCAAAATACACCATTTTTAAAATACCCACGTGACACCACGGAACACCAGGCATTCCAACTCAAAAAAGCGCCCTGATTTCTTTTTGCAGTCTATGCTTCTTTGTTTGCTTGCTGTTTTCTTTTCTTTTTACATTTCCTTTTATTCCCATCGAAGCTCAGCGGTTCATAAATCTCGAGCACCAAAAAATATATATTCCTTGTTTTGGGGATGCAAGGGCTAAAAAGAACGAGACATATTTCACAATTGCTAAAGTAAATTTAGAATCCTTATCACTAAGTAAAAGAGCCAGAGTTTCTAGAGTATTAGGGGGTGGTTGGTTAATTAAAGGCTTAATATAGTAATCTTACTATATAATTGAGTAAGCGTATTTCAGACAACTCAATTTATACCCTGGTGCACCACCAGAGGGTGTTGCCATAGAGGGAAGCCTAGACCAAGCACCATGTCCCTCCAGAAAACGTGCCATGGTAAGAAGATCAGGTTGGGAGCAGGATAGGAGTGGGTGGCAATGCCTGCCTCCCGCATTCACCCAGCTGGTATTAGGAGTGAGGCAGGTGGCAATGCCCACCACCCAACTTAACCCAGCTGATACTAGGAGTGGAGCAGGTGGCAATGTCCACCCCCTGCCTTCACCCAGCTGGTATTAGGAAAGGAGCAGGTGGTAATACCCACCCCCACCTTAACACAGCTGGTATTAGGAGCGGAACAGGTGGAATTTCCCCTCCCACTTTAACACAGTTGTTATTAGGTGACAATGCCACCCCCGACATTAACCCAGCTGGTATTAGGAGCAGAGCACTTGGCAATGCCCCCCCTTCACCCAGCTGGGATCAGAAGCAGAGCAGGTGGCTCTGCCCTCCCACTGCCTTAATCCAGCAAGTATTAAGAGCAGAACAAGTGGCAATGCCCATCCCTCTTCAGCCAGCTGAGATCAGGAGTGGAGAAGTTTGCAATGCCCTCCCCTGCCTTAATCCAGCTGGTGTTAGTGTTGGAGAAGGTGGCAATGCCCACTCCCACCTTAAACCAGCTGGTATAAGGAGTGGAGAAGGTGGCAATGGCCACACCCTGCCTTAACCCAGCTGTTATTGGGAGCGGAACATATGGCAATGTCCTCCCCCACCTTAATCTAGAAAGTATTAGGAGCAGAGCAGGTGGCAATGCCACCCTGACTTTAAGCCAGCTGTTATTAGGTATGGAGCAGGTGGCAATGCCCACCCCTTCTTCACCCAGCTGGGATCAAAAGCAGATCAGATGGCAATGCCCGCCCTTCTTCACCCAACTGGGATCAGGAGCAGAGCAGGTGACAATGCCCCCCTGCATTAACCCAGATGGTATTAGCAGTGGAACAGGTGGCAGTGCCCTCCCCTGCCTTAACCCTGCTGATATTACAGGTGGAGCAGGTGGCAATGCCCACCCCCTGCCATCACCCATTTGAGATCAGGAGTGGAGCAGTTGGCAATGCCCACCTTGTGCCTTCACCTGGCTGGGATCAGGTGCAGAGCAGGAGGTAATGCCCTTCTACTCTTCAGCCAACCAGGATAAGGAAAGGAGCAGACGGCAATGCCCGCCGTGTCTTCACCCTGCTGGAGTCAGGGGCCAAGCATGCAGCAATGCCTTCCCCCCTTTCAACCTGCCAGAATCAGGAGCAGAGCAGGTGGCAATGCCTGCACCTCCTTCAAGCAGCTGGGATCAGGAGCAGAGCAGCTAGTAAAGCCTGCCACCCACCTTCACCTGTCAGGATCAGGTGTGGAGAAGGTGGCAATGCCTGTTGCTCCCTTCACCCAGCAGGGAGCAGGTGACAATGCCCATCCCCTTTCACCCAATTGGGATCATGCTCAGAGCAGGTGGCAATGCCTGCCCAATGTCTCCCAACTATAGTCATGCGCAGAACAGAAGGCAATGCCCCCCTCTTTACCCAGCATGTATCATGCACGAAGCAGGTAGCAAAGCCCACCACCCCTTCACATGGCCTAGATCAGGCAGATCAGGCATGGAGCAGATGGCAATGCCCATCCCACTCCTTCACCATCTGGAATCAGTGATGGAAGAGAAGCGAATGCCTGCCTGCCCACCCTCCCCTTTCTAGGGCCCGTTGTATTTTTTCCCACAACAGGCTATGTCGCTAGTCCCTTATTTTTTCAAAGAACCTACATTTGAGCAGGACATGAAAGGATGTATCGATCCTATTAATCCCCCCCTTTTTTCTTTGTCTATACTGAATATCCCTCAAGAAATTTTTTCGCCAAGAAATAAGAATTTTTCCCATTGAGAAGATAAGTAAGGCATTATGTTGGCTACCTAACAGTCATTACAGCATCACTTAATGGAAAACTCCTTAAGGGTTGATGGAAAAAAGGAAGAAGATAAAGGAGTATGTGGTTTTCATGACTGGAGGCAGGTGCCAAACTTGAGTATTTAGCTAGGCAAGAATGCAGGAAGGAAGTCACCAAAACAATTCTAGTGATGGTGGTGTCATCTTTTGGGCTCTTAGAGTTAGGATTGCTGAGAGTAACTGCTGGAGGACATGGAACCTCAGCCAGGGAAGAGGCATTTGTTGCAGCAGACGTAGTTGTAGCAACAGTGGGAACACCCGCAACTGGAACAGCATCTCATCTTTGCAAGAAGGTTTTCTGAAGATTAACACAAAGAGATTAAGTTACAGAATTTGTGTGTTTGTAACAGCATCAAGCATTTTAGGTATACAGAATGATGTTTGTAGGGATTCTACCAGAAAGAGGACATCCTGTCAAAAATAGTAAAGAGTCCAGTAGCACCTTTAAGACTAACCAACTTTATTGTAGCATAAGCTTTTGAGAAGCACAGCTCTCTTCGTCAGGTGCTACTGGACTCTTTACTATTTTGTGACTACAGACTAACATGGCTACCTCCTCTGGGTATATGACCATCAAAAATTGGTCTGCAATCCTTCCTTAGAATCATAGAATCATAGAGTTGGAAGGGGGCATACAGACCATCTAGTACAACCCCCTGTCCTTAAAGCACAAGTCTTCTGAAAAAGGAGATTGTCAATTCAGGTAACAAATCTCAATTTCCTTGCAAAACAGTTCAGAGAGAAAGAAATGAATGGTTGGCATGTCATGAGTTTTAGAAGCAAAGACCTTTACTACTTCTGCAAAACCTGATTTGTTATTAAAACAAATAACTTAGTTTCCCAACCCTTACCTCTCCTGGATAAAAGAGAAGCAAACAAGGTCTCCCAAATATTTCAGCAAGAAATCATTTTCTTCTAATGTGCAAAGAGAATTCGGCCCCTTCCTGGCAAGCAGCTACGCTGCTCAGCCAGGGGCCGTCCATTGCCGCACTGGAGGGATAGACGGCACCACCCCCTCCTTCCTTATATGGAAGTGCTGGGAGGGCTGAGCGAGCATAGCTACGCAGCTCTGCCCTCCCAGCTCAGTGCGGTTTAGTCGCTCGGTGGAGGAGGACGTCTCCAACGAGCGACTGGGGGCTTGGGCAAGCGTGTGGCCTAGAGGCTTGCCTGTGGGCCGAAGAAGGCATCGAGCAGTGGAGCGACTTCGGACCTGCGGCGGGAGCCTCGCAGCTCGTCCCGCAGCCCGGGAGAGCCCGGCCGGTGGAGGCGCGGCACGGCTGGGCGGGCTCCTCCATCCCAGTGGGCCGGGTGCGCGCGGAAGAGCGCGCCCAGGCCGGGGCGAACCAGGCTTGAGGGGCTCCGGAGCGGCTTTGGGGGGTCTAGGGACGTTCCAGCATGGGAATACGCCGGGCGGCAGAGGCGCCGCGCGCCTGGGCGGCCCCTTCCCTTGCCTTGCTGGGCACGCGGAGGCGTGTGCTGCTGTGGGGTTGGGGTGGCTATCGGGGCGTGGGGGTATCTGCGCGCCAGCAGGGGTTTCCCATTTTTCTGGCGCGGCTTGGTCTTTGAGAGGAAGCCCTAGTTCGGCTCCCTGCCAGGGACTTTTTCCTGGTAAAGGGGCCTTGAACGGCGACGCCCGTTGGTTAGCCATCTGTCGGCCGGCCGCCATTTTGCCTTGCATAGTAGCCGGCGGCCATTTTGTGTACGGCCCTGCAGGGTCGGCCATTGTGGCTACTGCTGTTCACCAAGGGGCAGTGTGGCCTAGTGGAGGGGCTGTTACTACCCATTGGGCATTGGCCTGGGCACATTGGGCTACTCCGAGGGGTTGGATTATCATTGCTTGCCTGTTAGGGGGGCCCTTCTTTTGGATTAATGTCTGGCTTGGGCAGCCTTGCCTTGTGGTTAGTGGGACTGGAGCACGGAACATCTTTTTCCCTGTTACCTTATAGGTGACGTGCCAGTCCTCATCAGATCTTGGAAGCTAACCAGGGTTAGCCTTGCTTGGTGGTTGGGGGCTGGACCCGGCCTTCAGGCCTGGGGGGAAATTGGTTTTGGTTGCTGTGGTATTATACGAGTGGGTAAGCCTTGAGTATGGCTCCCAAGAAAGGTAAGGGGACTTCCAAGGGGAAGCGGCCTGCTAAGAGGGCGCCGTCCAAGCGGCCCCCTCCCCCAGCTCTTTCGTCTTCTGAGGAGGATGACTTATTGGGAAACCAGCAGGATATTTTAAGGCGCCTGGAGGCTCTTGAGCAGTCACAAGGGAACATGGTCTCTGCACAGCAGGGGGTGCGTGCAGTACGGCCTGTGCGGCGTGCAGCTAGGGACGCAACTAATCGCGAAATTTTGCGCCGTTTATCTGCTTTGGAAGGTACTACTGGATCCCCGGCGGCTAGAGGTAGCAGTGGCAATGCAGGTGTCTGTGTCCAGGAACCAGCTGTAGAAGTGGTGAGCTCGCCTGAGGAGTTACCGCCTGCTGCAGTGGCTGTGGACCCGGTGGAGGCAACTGGTAAGGACCATGCACCACACTGCACTTACCCTTGGCCTTGGGGGCCGTGGACGCAGGGGGCTGCTGGTGGGCTAATTAGTGGTGAGCAAGATGCCCCATTCAATCCTGCAGCTACCCTTGTGGGCGGGGTGCAGCCAACTTTTTATCAGGGCATTCCGCCTGGTGCTCAGCAGCAGCAAGCGGTTCCCCTTCAGGTTGGGGGGGGGGTCCGTCTATTGGATGGCCTGGCTTTCCTGCCAGCCCTTGGGGCTATTATCCTTACCCGGCACTGTACTATGGCCAGGTTCCTTTTCATGCTATGCCCTTCGGTGATACGGCCCTTCCTTTGGGCGACCATTTGGCTCAGGCTATGAGGGATAAAATTCTACGTGGGGAGTATGTCGACGTCTTTTCCCTTCTCTACCGTGAGTTAGAAAAGAGGGATAAAGATGTGATGGACACTAGAAGCAGGGAACGGCGAGTTGACAGGACCTGGAACGATTGGCGGCCTGGCTTCCTGATTTACGCTGGGGTAATTGCCAGGATGCTGCCCAACCGGGCTGTGTCTCTGTTTCAGTGTCTTGACATCAGTCTGAAAGGTTACCCGGGCTTCTCAGGTGCTGCATGGCTGCAGTACGATGCAGTGTTCCGCATGCAGGCAGCAATGAACCCCAGCCTTCCGAGGGACCGCATTCACTAACAGCTGTGGCTGTCGGTGATGTCTCCTGCCCAGCCTAACTTGGGGGACCATTTGGACAGCGGCCATGTGGTTTCTTGCAATGCCCTGTCGACGAATACCCGCGGCAGGGCAGGGCAGCAGGTTCAACACCGGCTGCTCTGCTGGGAGTCTGCGTAAGGGAACTTGCCCTAGGAAACCTTGCCGATTCCGGCATGAATGCCCATCTTGTGCGGGCCAGCATCCATACATTGCGTGTGGTAAAGCCCGTCTAGGGTGGGGAGGTAGGAAGTGGGGGGCGGCGGCTCCACCAGCCAACAGCCTCCTGGAAAAGGGCCCCAGCCCGGTAAAGATGAGGGTCCTTGAACGCCTGTTACGTTCTTATCCTCTTAAGGAGGATGCAGTTTATTGTTGGAAGGTTTCTGGGATGGTTTCAGAATCCCCGTTCAGGGGCCTAGGGCCCTATTTTATGGCTGAGGACTGGCGTTCTGTTCAAGGCAAGGAAGACATAATTAGGCATAAAATCAAGAGGGAATGCGCAGAGGGTAGAGTTTTGGGGCCATTTGTGGCTCCTCCAACCCCCAATTCCGGGTGTCTCCTTTGGGGGTGGTGCCGCAAAAGGCGGCGGGCGACTTTCGCCTTATCCACCACCTTTCGTATCCTGAAGGTGGTTCGGTTAAGGATGCCATCCCTGGGGCATTTGTCTCTGTCCGGTACACCTCTTTTGAGCCCTTCAGCTCATTCCTGGAGGGGGAACTGAGGCGGCGTGTGTTAGCTGTGACTCCGCCCACTATTTAGATAATTTTGTTCATTGGGCGGGTGCAGTCGTCTCAATGTGCTCGGCTTTTCACCTTCTTATTGAGCTGGCAGATGAGCTGGGGGTTCCATTGGCCCCCGAGAAGACGGGAGTCCCTCTACAGTGCTTACCTTCTTAGGCGTTGAGTTGGATACGGTTCAGCAATCCTTACGATTGCTCTTTGACAAGGTCGATGACCTTGGGGCTCGTCGAGGTTCTTAAGGGTAAGCACGAGGCCTCCTTGGTTGAGCTGCAACAGCTTGGGGGCACCTTAAGTTTGCGTGCAAAGCTGTTTCACTTGGGAGGCCGTGTTTGCGTCGTTTGTGCGACGCTGTGGCTTGCCTGCGTGCACCCCATCACAGGTTGCGAGGGACAGGTGGCATGCACGCCGACCTAGAGGTGTGGTTGGAATATTTGAGTGACTTTAACAGTATTGCCTTTTGGCGGCAGGATTTGTGGCCCGAGGCGTAGTTGCAAGTTACATCTGATGCCTCGGGTTCCTGACTTTGGAGTTTATTTCCGGAGGCACTGGTGTGCTGAACGGGGGCCCGTTGAGTGGATGGCATCAGATTTGGTCAAGGACTTGACTTTTGGAGTTTTTTCCATTCTGGTAGCAGTCCAACTATGGGGCGAGGAGCTGGCCAACCACACTGTCCACTTTTGGGGTACAATTTGGCCGTGGCTCACGTCGTCAACTCCTTTACCTCTTAGCCCCCCAGGGTCATGGATTGGTTAGGGCATTTACAATATTGTGCCTGTGGCGCAGTATATTGTTTAAGGCTAGGCACGTTCCTGGCATGTGCAACCGTGTCGCGGACGCTTTGTCTCGCCAGCAGATGGAGCATTTCTGGCAGCTTGCCCTGGAGGCAGATCCTCGTCCGGCAGTGATGCCCCCAGAGCTTTGGCTGCTTGGGAGGTCGAGGCGGGCCGTGCCATCCAGCCAGCCATCGCACCCAGTACATGGGGGGCTTGTTGGAGAGCGGGTGGCCAGTTGGACGGGTTCAGGCGGGAAGCTGGGATTGGTAATGCCTGGCCTATTCCGGTCGAGCACATTCTCCAGTTTTGTGTCCACCAGACGGTCTGTGGGCTGGCAGTGAAGTCCGTTAAGGGGCAACTAGCAGCCCTGGCCTTGTTAGCGAAGCTCGGGGATTTCCTGAGGCCACGGGTGATTTCCGAGTGTGGAAGATGCTCGAAGGATGGTTCAGGGAGTGCGCGGTCCACAAGGATACGCGTCAGCCCATTTCCTCTTCCGTCCTTAAGGGCCTTAGTGCGGTCTGGAAAAGGGTTTGTACATCGGGCTATGAGGCAAGGCTCTTTCCGCAGCTGCGTTGACTGCCTTTTTGGGGGGCCCTTCGGGTCGGGGAGCGGGTGGTTCATCCTGTAAGGATAATTCCAGCCGTGCCCTGATGGCAAGTGACCTAGCTTTCCAGGGTGACCTGCTTTCACTGACGATCCGCTGGTCCAAGGCGAACCAGATGTGTAAGGGGGCTTGCGTTCAGTTGGGCTCTTGCTCTGAGGCGGAGCTGTGCCCTGTCCATGCATTGAGGAGGTACTGGCAGGTGCGTGGCAGTGAGCAAGGCTGCCTTTTCTGGCACTAGGATGGCTTCCCCTTAACTCGCTACCAGTTCTGGGCAGTGACTATGCGAGCTCTGGTGGCGCTGGGGTTGCACGGCGTGAGCGTGGTACTCATACCTTTCGAATTGGAGCGGCTTCAACAGCCGCTGCCATGGGGTATTCAGGTCAGGCCATTCAAAAGGTTGGGGTGGCGGTCTGCGGCCTACCGCTCCTGGGTACGTCCATTGAAGCATGTTGAAACGTTACTAATTGTTGTTTTTCTTAGGTCCTGCGTCTCGGGTTGGACGTCAACGCATCTTGATACGTGGGCACAGTTTTGCCTCCTGGGCTGCCCATCAAGCACGCAGGACGCCAGTCGGGTCTCAGCTCGGGTTAAGTGACCGGGCTGCTGTTGAATGGCAGGGCCGGGGGCCTTCGGTGGCTAGGCCTGTTGCCAATGCTGTTTGGAGTTAGGCGTGATACGCCACCCCATATACTTGTTATCCATTTCGTGGGAAATGATTTGGGTTTGATGCAGTGATGGCATTATATTCTCAGGCACTATCTGATATGCGCCTTAGCGCGGCATGTTGGCCGGGAGTGCTGATCAGGGTCGGCTATGATCCCTCGTCAAGTGCGGAGGGAGGCTGAAGATGGCCAGGCCATCGAGCAGGCCAGGATGAGGGCCAATAGGGCCATCCAAAAGGTTTGGGGGCCGGGTTAGGCGTTATTTGCCTCACCCTCGGATCAGGGCCGAATTCCCCGACCTCTACAGGGGTGATGGGGTGCACTTGTCTCAGACAGGCAACTAGATTTTCTTGACGATCTGCGGCAAGGACTTCAGTTGGCCTTAGGCCATCGGTGGGGCGCCAGGGCCTAAGCAGAGGCTTGGTCCTGGCGTTGGCTGGTTTGTAGGAGTAGGGTGCGGGACGGTGAGCACCCTTGGCGCTTCCCTATGTGGGAAGAGGGGCCTGCCTAAAGGGCTGGTACTGCTGTGACGGCTGCCAGGCCCACAGGCAGGCTGCCTTTGGGAACCCCAGCCTGCGAGTCCTTTCCCTCACTGCTTGACGGCTGAGGTGTCAGGAGCTTAAAGGGGGGTGACCAAATTTGCCTGGCCGGCTGGGTCCGCCCCATCCACTGGATGGGTCCCACCTGGGGCTTCGGGGCTCGCCCAGACAGGTCAAGGCGGTGGTCCAGGTGGGACGCCGTGGCTTGACCTGTACCGCTTTAGGTCCTTGCCGCTGTTTGGCTTGTTCTGTCTGTATAAAGTTAATAAAGTGGCCCTTAGATCCAACTTGGTGTCCGTCTCTTTTCTGACTGGTGTGGCAATTCGGCCCCTTCCTGGCAAGCAGCTACGCTGCTCAGCCAGGGGCCGTCCATTGCCGCACTGGAGGGATAGACGGCACCACCCCCTCCTTCCTTATATGGAAGTGCTGGGAGGGCTGAGCGAGCATAGCTACGCAGCTCTGCCCTCCCAGCTCAGTGCGGTTTAGTTGCTCGGCCCGCCCACCTCTCCCTAATTTTATTGGTGTAGGATCAGCCGGCTGCCGTTATGGGGCCAGGTAGGAATTTTTCCCTCCTTTCCTGATTGGCTTTGGTAAAAGGGGGTTTTTCGCCTACCTTACACCGATGCTTGGGGATTGAGAAATTTGTTTTGAGGTGGTGCTAGTTAGGAGAGTCCTGGCTGGTTTGTAGGAGTAGGGTGCGGGACGGTGAGCACCCTTGGCGCTTCCCTATGTGGGAAGAGGGGCCTGCCTAAAGGGCTGGTACTGCTGTGACGGCTGCCAGGCCCACAGGCAGGCTGCCTTCGGGAACCCCAGCCTGCGAGTCCTTTCCCTCACTGCTTGACGGCTGAGGTGTCAGGAGCTTAAAGGGGGGTGACCAAATTTGCCTGGCCGGCTGGGTCCGCCCCATCCACTGGATGGGTCCCACCTGGGGCTTCGGGGCTCGCCCAGACAGGTCAAGGCGGTGGTCCAGGTGGGACGCCGTGGCTTGACCTGTACCGCTTTAGGTCCTTGCCGCTGTTTGGCTTGTTCTGTCTGTATAAAGTTAATAAAGTGGCCCTTAGATCCAACTTGGTGTCCGTCTCTTTTCTGACTGGTGTGGCAAAATTCATACGAAGGAGCACTGGGTAATCGGTACTGTGCTAAACCATCTAGAAAACCAGTTTGCATTTATGAACATATGAAACAACCTGATATTTGAATCAGACTATTGGACTTTGTCATCTGCCCTGACAAGCAGCAGCTAATCTTTTATTGGGTGTGGAAGCTCCACCATAAGCTCAGAAAGGATAAAAAGTCTGTACAGAGAACTGAAATAGAATTAAGAGAAATCAAGATGCCCCTTTGTAACTTCAGCTATTGTGTTTGTTTTATGTTCCCTTCCTAAGGGTGGTGCTCTAGCAGGAAGACAGGAAGGTTGGGGAAGACATTGGTTAGAAAGTGACTCCAAATTCCTAAAAAGAGGGAAGGAAATGATTTTGGGTTTCAGAGAGAAATTGGTTAAAGAGGAATTAAGAGAAATTCTCTGAACACCCTTAGATGTAAGAAGGATCAGATCTGAATAAGACATTGATTGTAAGCACAGAGAAGAGGAGCAAGTTACCCCACCTCGGAAGACCAGAGAGGAGGGAGTGAAAGAAGGTATTTGAGACTACGGTAACTCCTGACCCTGTGATCCAGCAGAGAATCCAGAACTGACAGAGGATTGAGCACCCTCAGGCTTTCTGTACGTCAAGAGTCTTCCTTGAGTTCTTAATAGGCAATCTGATACTTTTATAGAAATGCAGGGCTGGTCCCAGAATTTTTGAGGCCCCAGACATAATACGATGCCCTCCCCTGCTACATTCAAAATACAAGAAGCCTAGAATGAATGTTTATTCACTTTAAAATGAAATGGGGGAGGGGAGTGAAGGATGACAAAGACCATTATGGGCAATGCAAGGATTTTGCAACATCCGTTTAATACATATTACACAGAATGGAGGTAAATGATGCTGTTAATTAAAATTAACCTTCTTCTTCTTCTTCTTCTTCTTCTTATTATTATTATTATTAATGATAATGATAATGATAATGATAATGATAATGATAATGATAATGATAATGATAATGATAATGATAATGATAATGATAATGATAATGATAATGATAATGATAATATATCATAGACTTTTGCATAGTTTTATTTTAGTTTTGGACTAGTTCACAAAAGCTAATGCTATTGAAGAAGAAGCAGAAGAGGCAGTAGCAGCAGCAGCAGTAGTAATAGTATTAAGACTTTCAAGTCCCACCAGTCTTGTTTTTACTTTAGCTGGGTTTTTTTGTTACATCCTACCTGATGAAGAATTCTGAAAAAATCAAAACTTTCCAATGGAGCCCGAAGAACCCATAATCACAGGCTTCAAAAGAGCAGCCCGTGTATCCCAAAGCAGCTACTTCTAGCTTCTTTTTCTGCTTTGGTATTCTGACAAGGGCCAATCAGATGCCCCAAAGAAGTAATAAATAAGAATAAGATTTACAGTTAACACAAATGAGGCATTACATGAAGAGTTAGTGCTCAGTCCATCACCAGCAGCCCTCAGCTTGGCTGGCCTCCCTGACCTTCTTCTCAGACATGTTTGTGGTGCTCATCAAGTTTTGATGTCTTAGTCGACTACCTAGGTTACCTACATGGTCAGGCTGGCCCTATAAGCATGTATATATCTAGGAGGAAAAACACAAAGAGCACACTGGGGAAAGAATTCTGGCCCCAGTTATAGCGGAAGCCACTGATGCAGAACAAGAAAAAAAGTCCTTTCTGGATTTTGGGAACAAAAACAGGGGAGAGAGATTAATCTAGACTGCATCAGAGATGGAGTAAAATGAGCCCAGATGGATTATGAGGGAGGGACAGAAAAAGGGCAGGTTCATTGGGTAAAGGCTGGGTTGGCCTGACATTTGAATAAAACATGGGGAATGAAGAGTGAAGAGGAAGAGTGACAATGTGAAGAAGTCTGGCTATTCTGTGACCCAAGACATAATGATGTTAGGAGTGGACGACCCCAGATTTCAACTGGGAACCTTCTGTGTGTAAAAAGACTTTTCCCAGCATTAATGTTTGGACTCCCATGGGAGTACAGTCTACAGTACTTGATGTGAGTTATTTCTCCATAAGTATACATAGCATCACATCTTCTGTCTCAAATCTGGTATCTCCTTGAAGCCTGTAATCCAGACTTTGGTTTAGAGATAATAAAATTGTTATCAGACTTCATATTTATCCATGTACTGCATAGCAAAGGTCAGCACAGCATACAGCTTACCTGGTTACTGAAAATGAGTGAAGCTGGCTGAATCCAACTGAGTGAATGAAGAGGTTTTGAAGTACCTTTTATACAGCTCCTTATACTTTTTCCCTAGGAAGTGAGACATACCTGTGGAATATACATGTCTTCATTAACCATTTAAAATACAAGCCGTAATGCCATCTTCAAGACTGTGTTCCTTGACTCAGTCCACATTCCTCATTTTTACTTAAAGAAGAAAATGCCTTCTTATTGTGGTGATTAAAGTTGAATTCAGTTAATAATACTGCAATTGTCAACCTTCACCAGAAGGCAAAAGATTTGTTTTTCCAAAATAAGCACACTGAATTGCATGGATGTTGCAGAATCTATTGTTGACACTGTGCAACAACCAAAACTGTTAGTTGTTCTGAACACCAAGGTGGAAGTTGCATGAATCCTAACATGAAAAGGACGTCACCACATTTGATAATGGCATTCTTTACGCTTCATATCTATATCTATAAAGAAAATTTCCTGACTGACTCATCAACACCCAGCCCAACCCCCTGGACTAGAAACATAAAATTTGTGGAGAATATTCTTTTCATGATGGTAAGACCCACTAAGAAGGGATTTAAAGAAATTTGCCCCCTAAGGGGGTAGTAAGTGGTAAAATGTGTTTTCCCAAAGGGATGTAGCTTCCATGTGTGGCTGGCAGGCTGCTGCCTGCTTGTGCCCCCACCCACTGCCAACTCTTCCCTAATTGGGCCAGCCTTTCAAGATCTTTTGTATATGTGAGCTGATTGGGACTCACAACATTCCACACCTCACCCCCCCCCCCACACACACACATTCACCAGAGACAGTTGGAACATAGAGGTCATTTGCGTATGCAGCCTGATTGGTCCTCACCCCCCACATTCTAAACAGTCTGCAGTTGCTATTGAGAGTCATTGAAAGTGTCCTGAGGTAAATGCACCTCCCAGTCATCCCCTCAAAGTTCACTAGGGTTGCCAATTTCCCTGCGGGTCCGGGCTTTCCTTCCTGCTTGCACCTTCCCCCACTCTCTGATTGGTCAGTTGTAGAACTCTGTGTTCTGAGGTAAAAATCAGGTAAAAGAAACTGCAGACAGTTGAAGAAAGGTGGTACAAGACTCCTGAATAGGGATTTTATATAAAAGTCAGTATGGCAAATGAGTTTTTAAATGTTCATGGGGAGATGGTGCATGACTTTTCTAGGGGCCATTTTGATACAAACCTTTCACATGAACCTACCGTTGCACCCACCACACCACTTCTCCCTCAGTCCAACTCCACCTCACACTTCTTGAAGCCATCACCTCTTACTGCCACCAAGAAGCCTCCTCTCAAACGTTGTGTAAGATACACCAACGCTAAAAGGAGGAAGCAACTTAGAGACCAAAAAAATGTTACATATCCATAAGTATCATAACTGGATTTAAAGTAGTTAAATGCTGTAGCGAAGCATGCGTATCAAGCTAGTAGACATATACATGGATAATGCATTTACAGTGCAATGATTTTTTATTGAATCCCTATGACAAGTTCTTTTGGGGTCTAAACAAAAATATTCAATAGATGGTTCAGATATCTATTTCCACTTTAAACCTTTCTCACAAACTTGGGTTGAATTCAATGGAAACTGGGTATTTTTACACTCAAATTTCCTTCACCCTTGTAAATGCATTGCTAGTGTTCTTCCTCTGTGGAGAGTAGTTATGTCAAGAGAAATGTTCTTAATTCCACTTTAGCCACATTCACCCTGAAACCCAACATTGTATATCCTTTCCTCTTTTTAGGAATTTGGAGTCTGTTATTCCTCAATTTTGTTTTGATCAAAGAGACATTTGAAAAGAGGAGGGGCATGAAGGAAGGTTCTGCAGAATTTCAGAACTTCAGTCTGTAAATGCTCAGAAGCAAGCAATGTCTTCCCAAGCTTTCCTACCCTCTGGCTAAGGAGTGGAGAGTGTCCTGAAGTCATAGCTGATTTGTGGCGACCCCTGGTGGGGGTTTCATGGCAAGAGACTAACAGAGGTGGTTTGTCATTGCCTTCCTCTGCAACCCTGGTCTTCAGTGGAGGTCTTCCATCACATTACTAACCAAGACCAACCCTGTTTAGCTTCCAAGATCCGATGAGATCAGGCTCACCTGGGCTATCCAGGTCAGGGCACCCACTTGCTATATTGCATAATATAATACAGCTGCAGAGGCTAAAGTTGCAAAAGGATGCATTGATTTATCTTCAAAGATAAATAGAAGATAAATGATATAGAAATTCCTCTTTTAAAAGAGAAAAAAGAGAGAAGGTGATCCAAATTAAAATGCTACTTGTGATGCGAGTTAGGTCATGAATGCCCAACCTGACTTTCTGTCACACCAAGTTTACTTAGAAATTGCTTTGTTACTCTGTCAGGATGGCGAGTGCTGTGAGGTGAGAGGAGGGGATTCTGGCTTTTTCTACATTAGGTGTGGCTGTATTCACCCCACTCTGTGGCTTCATGTCCAGACTCATGTCACATGTAACGTCTAGTTGGGATCTAAGAAGAGTCAATGGTTATATCTGAAAAACTGAATTTCAAAAAGACAACTCTATAATAACATTGGTGTTGGAGGAGAATTTTATGGACCATAGACCACCAAAAAGGCAAAAAAGGAAGTTCAAATCAAGCCTGAATTCTCCCTAGAAGCTAAAATGACTAAATTGAGGCTATAATGCATTGTTCACACTATAAGGCAAGACTTGCTGGAAAAGACAATAATGCTGGGAAACATGAAAGACACTAGAAAAAGAGGAAGACACCAAAGGAGATGGATTGACCTAATAAAGGTAAGCCATGGCCTTCAGTGTGCAAGACCTAAGCAAGGCTGTCAATGATAGGGCATTTTGGAGGTCTTTCATTCATAGAGACACCATAAGTCAGGAGTGACTTGACAGCACCTAATATGCACACACACAACAATGCTATTGCAGGGAGTTTACAAAGAGTGGGAAAGTGGGCTGATGTGATATTCTAATAAAATCTGTGTGAGCAGCATCTCACTAAAGAACCTAGGATGGCAAGGAAAGGATTAGGGTGAGGTCATGTGTTGTGACTAGTACATATTTATCTTCCTCGCCTTCTCCATTTTTATCCTTACAACAACCCTGTGATGTAGGTTATGCTAAGGAGGAGGGATTGGTTTCCCATGGAAATTTGAGGATGAGTAATGATTTCAACCTTAGTCTGATACTTCAACCAGAAAATCATATTTTCAGAGTGGCTATAACCAAATACTAGGCTGAGGGTTGGGGACAGAGACGTGGTGAGGGGGTGGTGTCGAGAACGTAAAGTTATTTCCAGGGAAAACCCAGAAGTGTTAACAGGTAGCTCTAGACATTGCTGGAAACTCTATGGCATAACTGCTTTCCCCTGAACGTGAGGTCATCATGTTCATCAACGTCCTATTTTTTTAAAAATCCCCTTTAAAGGCAGGCAACATCTTCTCAAACCTTCCTATCCTCCTGCTAGAGCACCACCCTATAATATAACAACAGCAACAACAACACTCAGAGTAGTTTACAAAGTATGTTGTTATTATTATCCCCACAACAAAACACCCTGTGAGGTCGGTGGAGCTGTGAGAGCTCTGGAAGAGCTGTGACTGACCCAAGGTCACCCAGCTGGCTTCAACCTGAGGAGTGGGGAATCAAACCTGGTTCTCCAGATTAGAGTCCTGCTGCTCTTAACCACTACACCAAACTGGCTCTCAAACAACTGCAAGAGTTGAAGTTGCAAAAAGGGTGCAATGGGAGCTCAAGACAGGAGATTCCCTTCTACCAGGGGCTTGGCCACCCTACCAAGTAGAAACCTTCATGGAATCAGTTTTCCAAAGAAAGGAAACTCCCTGGGGGGAAATCTTAGTGATGGAACAGCTTTCTCTTGTAGTAGTATGAGGCTCCTGCTTTCCTACATGGCTTGCCTTTGCTTTGCAATGCTTGACATTGTTACTAAATTATCACTGTTAAAATTGTCAAGACAGAGTTTGATACAAAAAGTTAAAACATTTTGAGAATGTACATGCTTTAACAATACATCAGGCCTCAACAAATTTTCTTCAGCTTTATAAGCCACCCAGAAAATTTAGGAACCAGCCTTATTTTTCAGTCAGGGGCTTATATTTCTTTTTTAATGACCACACTTTATAATTTTTTTTGCAACAAATCCTAATTCTAAACTCTTCACAGTCACTGATTATATTTTAAAATTATAACAACTTGTAGAATATAAATAAATATGGTATAACCCTGGTTGTCATCACATCAAAAAGCTAACCTCTATCCTGCACCTACATAAGCGTTGTACTTCTACTGAGAATCACCAAGAGGCACTAACAGTGAATGACTGCTGAAAATACTAGGCACCACAATGAAATTTCTAAGTGCCATGGTGCCCTGGCACCTGGGATTTGTTGAGCTCTGAATTACATAGACATCACTTGTATTAAGTATGACAATGATATCAATATCAAAAAGAGTCCAGTAGCACCTTTAAGACTAACCAATTTTATTGTAGCATAAGCTTTCGAGAATCAAGTTCTCTTCGTCAGATGCCTGATATCTGTATCAGGCATCTGACGAAGAGAACTGTGGTTCTCGAAAGCTTATGCTACAATAAAATTGGTTAGTCTTAAAGGTGCTACTGGACTCTTTTTGATTTTGCTACTACAGACTAACACGGCTAACTCCTCTGCATCTAATGATATCAATGTTGTGGTCAAAAGGACACATGATTTATTTTAGAATGACCAGCATAATTGTAGGATTCAGAAAGTAGACTTCGGGGGGGGGGGGGGGGACCCTCAGAATTTTGCAATGATAATTCTGAGTTTTGCATATTCCGTCTTTTGTGAATGCCACGAACTGTGTAATACCAAGGACATTTTCTTGGGAATAAGCCTCATTGGATAACTAGGTCAGTTTTTGAGTGGATCGGCTTAGGGTCTCTCTACATGAGATGCCTCAGCGCATGTTGGTCAAGTGTAGGGAGACACAGGGGCTGTTTTCACATATTGTTAATGTCACACAGTATTGTGCAACATTCATGGAATGGTAGCGTCTTCATGGCGTGATTTCTGATGTCACCCTGTTATGATTCTGTTTTTGTGACACGATGACGTCAGCAATCATGCCATAAAGATGCTAGCGTTCTATGAGTGTTGCACAATGTTATGTGACGTTAACGGCATGTGAAAACGGTCAATGTTAGTCAGGAAGTGTAGTTTAAAAACCCAGAACCAGGGAAGATTTTTCCTCAGAGGGTTTGTTAATTTCATCTTCGCCTCCCAGAAGCCTCTGTCAATTTCACCTCTCCAGTCTAAAACTGTGTGAGATCGCAACCAGAGGGCAGAGAGGAATAGAAATGGGCTGGAGCTGCCTTTCAGAGTGGGGCTTGGATCTGGAGAGGTTCTAATGGGCTGAAGTTTCCCTTCTGGCATTTCACAGCCCCTTCACAAAGCTCCAGTGTATAGCAAATCCTTTGTCCTGCCATGGGATCCGTCTTTTTAAACTACCCTTCCCAGCTAACATTGTATCTCCCAACACATGTTCTTCACATGTCAGATGTCTCGTGTAAAGAGACTCTCTGTCCCCAAATGTGTAAGAAAAGTTTCATGGTTCTTATCAAGACTCTTTTGTCTTCTGTCATAATTCTCAGGACTTGTTCTGTGTTGTTCCCACCTGACCCCATAGTTTTGCTTTAGGTGAAGTTAAATTGAAGCCCAGGGCTAAGTCAAGTTGTGCACCTCTAGACCTTGCTCAAGTTTTTATCAAAATTATGTTTAGCTTACTCTGAAGTTCCTCACATGTCATGCCTGAAGAAGAACCCCCAAATTCACTTTTGATCTTACAAAGCAACTTTACTACACTTTGGGTTCAGTATTGAACTGGAAAAGACTACATAAACTGAAACACAATCTAGACAAAATGAAGGTTCCATATAAGATGGAAAGTTGATCAAGGAGTTGGTATTTAGCCTGTTTTGGATGACATAATATTTCTTCTTTAGAAGCTATGGATTGAGTCAAATGGATCCATTACACAAATGGTGGTGCTTTGACATGGCAGAAGGTTTCCAGGTTATGACAAGAAGGTTATGACAAGAAGGTTATGACAATGGAAATTTCTTGCATAAGAGAAAGTCTGCTTGCTGTGAAGGAAAGTGCCACTATTAATAGAACTGATTCATAGGATTCAATCCCAAAGTTTGCTACTGGTCTTATTTGCAGTTTAGCAGATGGGTGCAATCTAACATCTACAGAATAGTTCATCACTTTCAGTTTCACAGGTACAGGTAGGACAGAAATCTATTGAGCAAATAAAATAAATATATACCACCTCCTGCTTATGCCATGCCATTATAATTCTTCCCCCAACATACAATTTCCACTATGTGCACTGTCCTGAATGTTGATTTGTAACTGTATCCATCTTGATGCAAAAACTGAGTTTGCTAATTACATTACAAACATGCAAAAAGGAAGACCTCTAGCAACACAGATCAAATGACTGAAACAGAAGCACGTGAGTAACAACCAACATGCCTTAATCATGGCGTCCTTGGGAGAAGTACTTTTAGCATCCATTCAGCTTAGTTTTCTTGTTTCAAAATTACTTCTGTATATGCCTTCTAGTCTTGGAATTACAGTGTTAGTACCTGAAGATCATTTAATCATATACTGCAGGAAAATGGCCCCGTGATGAGGAAAATGAATTGAGTCAGGAAGCACAAGAGGACAGGCATGTGGTTTGATGGTGAATAAAGAATGAATGGTGAAAGAAGAATCCACCATTCCACAATCATGCCTCATTTCCTAAGGGGAAGAGCACACAGCAGTATAAAAGGGTACCCCTCTTCCCAGAGCTCATTGTATTCTCTACTCAGTTGAAGTTGTTTCCTCAGCACAAGGTAAGTTTTCTTTGATTGATGTTTAGTGATATGGTGAAAAGTTCCTTTTTTCATAGATCTGTTTCCTTTTTGGAACTAAATTATCCGTCTGCTGCATGAATGTGTGTCTGAGTTTTTTTCTGGGAATTTATGACTGGAGGATGGAAGCTGACTTTCTGAGAGAATTCTTGCGGAGTTGGATCCTGGTTCTAACAATGGTTCCTTCCCCTACTGTAAAGAGGTTCTTGAGTCAGAGGAAGGTCCCTTCTTCTATAGAAGGCACCATCATTAGATTAATTCATCTGAATGATCCAAAAAAATGTTAGGGTGGAAAAGGTGAGGACCTCAAGAATAACCACAAGAGTGGGACACAATCTAGAAATCCCCCGATTACAAGATCTCTCTCTCCAGGCTTCTGTCTCAAAAGTTTGGGCATGCTAATTTTTATGGGGACAAATCAATTTACTATCAGATATTATGCTTTCACATCCAAATCTTGGTCCCATCTCCAACCCTGGAATGTTTTTTTCAGAACAAAACCTAACTGCATAGAAGTTCAGATGAGCAAATAAGGTCAAAGTGGAGTTCGCACTTCCAGAGTTTTATTTTTCCTGCTTTCCCTTCCATGACCCCAACATACAGGGGTCTCAGGAAAAGTGCACAGAAACAATAGTGAAATTGCCAAATATATTTTTACTTTTTCCTCTTGCATTTCATCGCAGAATTAGTTTATCGTGATATTTGTTTCTGTTTTAAAGCACATGGGCACACAATTCCAGGGGTCTTCAAAGATCAGGCTCACCCTATGGGAAGCTGTCCATGGTATTTGTGAACATGGGAGAAGGGGAACTGAGAGTTTACTCCTTGTGCTCTGATCATTGAAACATGCTGGAAGATTGTCAGAGTGAAACCCTAATCTTAACATTAACCCTAACTTTAGGAATGAACAGGGAACATATCCTAAATGAAACAGAATGGGGAAACTCTCTCATCCATACTTGTAGCCAGGATTTTTTCTCCCAATGATCTTTCTTAAGGTGGCAGCCATATGTTCGGGACAAGAACATAGCTGCTTGAGCAGATGCTCTGCCTGCACAAAGCCCTGGGTTCATTTAAAGGGATCTCAGGAAATAGAGAAGAGCTATCAGGTGTTAGAAAAGAGGTCTCTGCCTTCACACTTGGAAAGCCACTCACAGTCGAAGGGGTGGGAAGTGTCCTCAAGCTATAGCTGATATATGCAGGCCTCTGCTGGAGCTCTCAAGGTGAAAGACTAACAGAGGTGGTTTGCTATTGCCTGCCTCTGCAGTCCTGGTCTTCTTTGGAAGTCTCCCTCCAATTACTAACCAAGGCTGACTCTGCTTAGCTTCCAAGATCTGACAAGATAGGGCTTGATTGGCGGTCCAGATCAGGGGACAGTCAAATAAGGCAACGCAAACCTAGACTAGGGTTGCCAGCACTACTTCAGCAAATGCTGGGAGATTGGGGAGGGTGGTGTTTGGGGAGACTGTAATGTCCCCCTGAAGAAGGGAACTGTGACTCTTAAGAGCTTACACCCTCTTGTTGGTCTCTAAGATGCCACTGGACTTAAATCCTGCTGTTGAAGGATCTCTTGTGTCACAGAGGATTGATGTGAAAACATTTATGTCTTTCAGCTTTCAGGGACTTCATTGGCCAACAATGGGCAGTCACGGGTCTTCCCACAGCGATGGTGGCCACAGTTGTTGCGACTGCTGTGGTGGGAATGATGGCACAGAGGTCGTCTGTTGTACTCTGCCCTGCAATAACGGCGGCTGCTGCTGCTGCCAGCCCTGCTGTGGGATGAAGTGCTGCCCCCAGCCTTGCTGCAGCTGCAACTGCTGTGGTTGCAACTGTGGTGGCGGAGGTGGAGGCGGTTCCAAGTGCTGCTGAGTACACACACTCATGCACAACAAAGAGTTCCATCCAGTGAAAGCGTTCTGAGCCTGGCTCTGTTCCCTGCTTCCTCTTCAGCTCTCGCTCTTGCTTCTCTCTTTGGTCGCCGTCCTAAGCTTTGTTTCTCACTGGGCCAAACTTCTAAAGTCTGCTGTCAAAGCAAGAATGGGAAATATAAATACACGTCTTCAGTTGTTGGTTCAATACCTGGAATTGACATTGCCGTCGTCCCCATTGCTTCAAAGCTTCTTACATCCATCTTGTCAAGTTGGGTGCCTGAAGCTCAGTACTTGTCTCTTTATTAAACATGGGATCCTCTATCTCTCACTCCCTATTCTTTCCTTTAATCATGAAGACATTTAGGGGTGAAATATTCTGAATGTTGGAGGTTTCTTGCATCGTCTAGATGTATCTCTTTGCAATTATCTTCTTGGCAGGTGGTTTCTTTCCTCTGTAGCTTCGATCTCCAACTGGATGTGCTGAATACAATAAAAAACTTGAAATTACAAAATAAACATCTACAGCGTGATGCACTGTTACTTCTCACAATGCACACATTCATTGCTTTCTTTATTTAAAGCTATTTTGAAACAAAATAACTATTTATTATTTAAAACTATTTGTAGGCCTTTTTTCGATCTATGTTCTCTATGGGCTTCCATGGTGAGTAGATCCTTTAGAACATTTTCCAAAGTTTCTACCTCTGAGTGGTTCTGCTATTGTTTGGAATATCAGTGGGCTAGAGATACCCACATTCAACTCTTCTCCTGGCCCTAAGGCTTACTGGGCAACCTTGGACCAATCCTCTAACCTACTTAGAGGCATATTGCAAATAAGGTTGTCAACGTCTAGGTGGGGTCCAAAATAGCAACTGATCTCCAGACAACAGAGATCAGTTCCCCTAAAAAAAGGTCTACTTTGGCAGGTGAACTGACTATGGCATTACACCCTGCTGTGTTCCCTTTCCTTTCCTCCTAAAACCTCAGTCTCCCCAGGTTCCACCCCCAAAATCTCCAGGAATTTCAAAACCAGGAGAGGGCAACCGAAGTTCCAATGGAAAATCTCACCGTGCACAGTCATCCTTGCACAAGCGGAAGTGCTAAAATTATTTTTCACTGTCCACCTGTGCAAAGTGAGAAATAAGGGAGACAGTGTGGCACAGTGGTTAGTATGTCAGACTATGAACTGGTATTCCCCACCTCAACACTGCTATGGAAGCTTGCTTGATGGTGTTCGGCCAGCCACACACTCAGAACCTAACCTACCTCAAAAGGATTTCTTTGAGGATAAAACGAAGGAGGGGAGAACAAAGGAAGCCACTTTGGGTTCCCATTGGGAAGAAATGTAGGCTATTGAATGAACGAACGAATGAATTATATCCCCATCATCATCTTCATACATACAAGTTATAGAAACAAAGTATTTCTTCTAATGCCAATTCAGAAGCAAATTCAATAATATCACATGACCCACCTGTTATTCATTCCTTTGCTCCCTGGTAAAAGTTATACTGAAATGTTCTGCGATGCTACAACCCTTGTGCTATTGCTCACATGAGTGGAACTCTGCTATGTCTATTTTTTTCTTTTTGCACATGTCTTGCTGGATCCATTCCACTTATTCAGGGTAGGGAGGGGAATTTTAGTTTGCAACAATATCCTCTGGCAAGTAGAGCATTGAGAAGGAAGGAGCTCTTTCAGAACAACAGGATTCCAAAGGAAAGATTAACATTCTTTCTTCAGATTTGCCAGAGGGATAGAAACTTAATACTAAGTAATTCCATCACATTTACATTTTTTTAAAAGCTGGAAACATTTTTCATCTTAACATTTTGTATAAGATTTTATTTGATGTTTGGAAGTTACTTGAATGAATTGAGTTTATTGTATATGGTCATAGGCCTTTACAATCCAAAACCATTAATTAAAAAACAAAAAAAAATACAAGAATCCTACTACATAATTGTCTTAGCATCTTTCAGACGATGCACTTTTATCCTGGTGCACCTGCATGGGTGCACCAGGATAAAAAGGGCGCCATGGAATTTTAGTTCAGTTGGAGGAGGGCGGCGGCAGCGGCGGGTGGAGGTGGCAGCGGCACAGGAAGGGCAGTGCACCTGCAAGCCCTGGTGGGGTGGGGGCAAAGTGCCTGCTGCCCTCTGACCCCCGCTGGAGTCAAGCTGCACCACTTTCGCAGAGCCGGGGTAATGGGGCAGGGGTGAAGCACCCTGCCGGAGTTGGGCCGTACCGCTCTCCATGGAGCCGGGGCGATGGGAGCGATGCAGCCCAGCTCTGGTGGGACTTGCAGGGTGGCAGGCACTTCATCTCCCCACCCCATTGCCCCGGCTCTGCCCAGCGGGAGGAGGAGGAAAGCAGCATGCCTGCAAGCACCGGTGGGGTGGGGGTGGGGGCAAAGCACCCGCTGCCCTCTGGGCCCTGCTGGAGCTGGGCGCACCACTCTCCATGGAGGTGGGGGATGGGGGGGAAGCACCCACTACCCTCTGAGACCCGCTGACTCCAGTGGAGCTGAGAGGGCTACAGGCGCGTTGCTCCCTGTGTTTCAGCCCTCCCCAGAGCCCCCTTGCCCCTTCACCTGCCAATCCTCCCAAGCCTTGCTCGAGCTGGGGACAGAGAGGGAAAGCAAGCCGCCTCTGAAGCCCTGTTTGAGCCATGGAAAGGGGAATGAAGGTGAGCCCTCCTGCCAGTCTTCCCCAGTCCCCCTGCCTGGCAGTACTCCAATGCCCCCCGCCTGCCAACTTTCCATGCCCCCTCTGCCTGCCAACCCTTTTATGCTCCCTCTGCCTGCCAACTCTTCCATGTCCCCTCTGCCTGCCAGCCCTTCCATGCCCCCTCTGCCAGTGAGCTCTTCCATGCCCCTTCTGCCTGCCAGCCCTTCTATGCCACCCTGCTTGCCAGCCCCTCTATGCCCCCTAGCTGTCTGCCCATCCATGCCCCCTCTGTCTGCCAGCCCTTCCCAGCCCCCTCTGCCAGCCAGCCCTTCTATGCTGCCCTGCCTGCCAGCCCTTCCATGCCCCCTCTGCCTGCCTGCCTTTCCATGGCCCCTCTGCCTGTCATCCCTTTCATGCCCTCCTGCCAGGCTTTCCCAGCTCCTCTGCCTGCCAGCCCTTCTATGCCCCCTCTGCCAGCAAGCCCTTCCATGTCCCCTCTGCCTGCCAGCCCTTCTATGCCCCCTCTGCCTGCAAGCCATTCCATGCCACCCTGCCTGCCAGCCCCTCCATGCCCCCCTGGCTGTCTGCCCTTCCATGGCCCCTCTGCCTGCCATCCCTTCCAAGCCCCCTCTGCCAGCCAGCCCTGTCATGACCCCCTGGCTGTCAGCCCTTCCATGCCCCCTCTGCTAGTCCTTTCATGACCCCCTGCCAGTCTTTCCCAGCCCCCTGCCTGGCAGCCCTCCCATGCCCCCTCTGCCTGCCAGCCCCCCCAGCCCAAGTTTTCTAGATCCCATTGTTTTTTTTCCCTCACAAATATAGTACAAATATAATTACGTACATATAAAAAAAATTACCATAACTTGAAGGGGTAGATGCCTACCACACCACACACACAAAAAATTCAAGCTCCAATGCACTCTCTCTATCAAAATGCCAACAGCAGCTGTCTCTCCCTCTCCAAAGCCAGAGCTCTCCCTCTCCAAAGCCAGAGCTCCCCCCTGCTCTTTGTTCCCTTGTAACAAATTTGGAGCTCCACACTTGAAAGGAAGACCTGCCTATCAAGCTAAATTGGGCTAAGATTGGGGTTTCCAGGGCAACAGCAGGAGTTCAGACAGAGTTCAGACAATCCCTGCCTAAGTTGCCAAAGGAATTGATCGCAGGTGCCAGACTGTCTGGCTTGATGAACAGCAATGAACAGCAACGAACGAAGCTTGCAACGACCACCTGTTCATTTAGAATGGGGTCTCACAAACATCTTGTTCATGAACAGCTGATTGAGTTGTTCATGGCTTTTTTTTTATTATTCGTATTGTGGTTCGTGCCCATCTCTAGTCATAGGCAGACATGAACCAGAGCTCCTCAAAATAGAAGAACTGAGCATGTACAGGTTCATGCACCCCTGTTTGTGAATTGGTCTTGGGTCAGTAAGGTTCATTCCAATCAGAATTCACAAACTGTAGCTTAATATAGCTGGTTATAATAATACAAAACAAAACAAAAAGTATGAGTCTGTGTGAATTTCAATGAGGCAGTTCTTCCAGAAGCATCGCTGTCTAATAGTGTTCCCCATTATCTTCCGAAAGACTCTTCACAGCTTCTGTGTATATGTGCTGTACTGACTGTGTATATGAGCTGTGTATATGAGCTGTACTGACTCCATTTTCTAATGCTTCTAGTGTCTAAGTGCTTTCTCCACAGGTGCACAAGTTCCCAAGCAGACTTCTCACCAAAGAAAATTGTTTTGTCTAACAACGTTCCACCCAAGATTGGCCTTGAGAGACTCTTGTTTGCTTGTAAAGGAGAACCTGTAGGAAGGACGTTATCTAGCCACAGTCTGACATTTTGTTACCAATCATGTCTAAGCCGGGCCCATCGGAATCCAAAGCAGTCCCGGACAGGGATCCTTTGTTTGATCCGTATGCTTCTCCTGGCGATCAACAGTTACGACCTCAAGACCCTGCACGGGCAGGGAACGGAGCTTCAACTACCATGCCTCCTCTCATCGATCTCGGCAGTGAGGGTGAAAAGCTGACAGCCATCACCATCCCGTTGTTCTCGGTACCCACGCCCTCGGAGTGGGGAGCCCGACCCCGAGAAACGAGAGAGTGCAGGGCCAGTGGGGTGCCCCATCCATTACCCATGGATGGGCGCCGAAGCCTAGAAACAGTCCCTGAACTGGACAGCAGCCAACCATGGCTATTTTGGAACAGGACGACCGAACAGATTGAATGGGAAACGTCCCGCCGCAGCGTCCTAAGTTGGGACTATTCGGAACTCACTCCGTGGACGGAGCAACCAGAGATTTCCGAGCAAAGTTGGGTACAGATGCAAAATCGTACCCTGGCTGCAGATTCCGGCATTTCGGCAGTTACAGGACTGGCCAAAGGAATTCTAGCAGCGAGATCGCAAGGCGATCAGGGAGACCCTCCACCTTGGAGGCCGAATACCCCGGTGGCCGCCGCCACTGGGGACTCTACGACGGACCAACCGGGTCCAAGTAGAATTCAATTGCTAGAAGCTAGGTTAGTCGATATGGAAGAAAGCCTAGCTCATGCCATACATCTACTCTCATTAATGGTGGCGGGAGAGAGACCATCACCCAAAGAAATGGCTGTACAAATAGCTACCCTACAAAGCGTTATTTCTAACCCGAGGGAGCCCGCCCCGTTGCAGCCGCTGCCCACGATCAACCCAGGGACAGAAGGTGAGGGGGATTCCTGCTCCGATAACCTGTGCCCTGACGATACCTCAGAATCGGAGGAAGAGGGGGATCCCTGCCCTGGAGAGATGCCAACGGAGATCCCTAAAATGGATGAAAACCCAGATCCCGGGGATGCTCCAGTAGAGGTCCCAGGAGGGAATGGAGATGAATCGAGCCGCCCGACGGAGTCTCCGGTAATACCCCCTCCAACTTCTCCGATAGCCATCCAACCGGATCAGCTCGAAGAGCCTCCAGCTCCTCCAAGGGGGGAGACACCACGCCAAACGCCTGCAACTACCCCCGTACAACAACCCCCAGGGGGGGTCAACCATTGCAGATCATACCCCGGGGACTACTTCCGAGCCCGAGAGTGACGACGCCGGGAGGGGCAAGCCCGCGCGGCCCAGCACCTATCCGGCCCTCGCCGCAGCGGCCCCTTCCGCTCCGACCTCAACAAATACCACCACAACAGCCGGTAAGGTTGCCTCCAGCTCAACCGGTGTTGCCACCTCCTGATCAACCGGTAAGGCCTCCCCCACTTCGACCATTCCGACCCGCATCCCAGCGACCAATTCCGGCCCAACCTGTTTGGCCACCTCCAACCCAACCAGTACGGCCGCTGCCAGCTCAACCGGTGATACCGCCACCAACCCAACCGATAAGACCACCACCAATGCAACCGGCCCCGCATCTGCCGCCACAGCTGGGGGGTCCCGGGCAACCGTTACCACAGCCACAACCCTGGCCCCAACTACCCCCACCCCCCCAGCAGCCTCCTATCACGCCGCAGACCCAACTAACCATTCCGACGGACTATTACCCCACACCAGCCCCAAGGCAAGATCTTCCAATGGGCTGGGTAAAACTGGAAGCCATTTTTGACGGAGACCCCTCCAAGTTGGGATTTTTCCTGGTACAAGTGGTGCAGTTCTTCAATCGATGGGGACATCTTTTCGGAAGTGAGGCCAGCCAGATCGAACATCTTGGGTCACGGCTTCAGGGCAGAGCGGCAGACTGGTATGTAGGACTATACAATGTTGGGGCCCCAGAACTCAATACCTTACAAGGGTTGGTGGATGCTATAAGGGCACAATATGAAGACCCCTTAGAAGAGACCAGAGTCAGAACAGAATTGCAAGCTATTAAGCAAGGCAGCATGTCAGCCAGAGACTATGTTACAAAATTCCGACAGCTGGCCGCTAAATGCCCTAGCTGCGAGGAATCCACCAAAATAATACTATTCAAACAAGGGCTAAACCCGAAACTTCTGGACAGGGCTCTCATGCAAGACAATCCTCCTACGCTGTTAGGATGGATTCAACTAACCTGTGAAGTTGAAAATCGCATATTAGAAGTCCGGTTAGTTGAACAACAACAACAATCGGGACAAAGACGACCCCTAACCTTGCAGAAGGGAGGACGAGGCACAGGATATGCTACCCGAGGAGCGAGAGATGCTAGATGGCAACAAGGTTTGTGCTTGCAATGCGGACAAGCTGGTCACTTTGCAGCACAATGTCCATACCGGCCTGTGCAAAGACCCCCGCTCCAATTACGGCGTCCAACCCCTGCTCCATTTCCCACACTACAACGTCCAACACCAGCTCCCAGATCGGGTAGGGGTCGCGGCACTTCCCAACGAAATGCCCCAGACAGAGGGTTAGAGGCGGAAGAACTCATGGAATACGACCCTACTGCCTGAAATGGGGAGGAGAATCCGGAAAGCCCCCAGTCAGGAAATGAAATGGATCTGTTGTGAAGGGGCCCAAGCGGCAGATCCACTCTCGGTCCGTCCCAACAAGGGACCGGCCACAAGGGTCCATATTGTTCATACCAGTGACTTTGTTAAACCCGGAAAGAAAGATGCATATCCGTGTACAAGCCCTAATCGACTCAGGCTGCTCTAGAGACATCATTGCCCCAGCCCTGGTCAATGGATTAGTATTGCCAGTGCGGGAATTACAGAACCCAGTCATCTTCGAGCAAATGGATGGCACCAATATGAACCCCGTCACCACGGAAACAATCCCGGTGGTGACGGGCATGGGCCAACACTGGGAAAAAAGATCCTTTGTCATTAGCACCACAGCCAAATACCCGTTAATTCTGGGCAGTAAGTGGCTATGCAATCACAACCCCTACATAAATTGGGCAGAAGGAAGCATCACCTTCAGCCACGCCAACTGCGAAAACCATCGGTGGAATCAAAATTGGGGTACCAATCCGACCCACACCGAGACAGCTCTCCTTACACAGGAGGAAATAAGTCAAATACCCGAACATTATTGGTCTTACTTACCGGCTTTCTCCGAAGAGGAAGCCGATACCCTACCCCCGCACAGACGGACCAATTGTGCAGTGGAGATTTTACCGGGAGCCTCACTACCAAAAGGCCGACTCTACCCTATGAATCTTCATGAAAGGGAAGAACTCAGAAAATTCATTGACACCAATCTCCAGAGGGGGTTCATCCGTCCAGCCAATAGTCCCCATGCGGCACCAGTACTTTTCGTAAAGAAAAAAGATGGAGGGCTCCGGCTATGCACGAACTTTAGGGGGCTGAATGCTGTATCAACCAACAACGCTTACCCCATCCCACTCGTCCGAGATCTTCTCAACGTCGTGGCTCAAGGTAAGATCTTTACAAAATTAGATTTGAAAGATGCTTACTTCCATGTTCGTATCAAAGCTGGGGACGAGTGGAAAACCGCGTTTAATACGCCCCTCGGACAATATGAATACTTAGTTATGCCTTTTGGATTAACTGGAGCCCCATCTGTATTCATGTCCATGATAAATGAAGTACTGCATGAATTTCTGTACAAAGGAGTGGTGGTGTATCTTGATGATATGTTGATTTATTCAGAATCGGAGGAGGACCATGTTCAACTGGTCAAAAAAGTCCTGGCAACTCTAATGAATAACAAATTGCCTATTAAATTATCCAAATGCGAATTCCATAAAACTGAACTCACTTACCTGGGTTATTGTATATCCCAAGATGGCTTAAAAATGGATCCAGCCAAAATACAGGCGATCCAAGAATGGCAAACTCCCGCTACCCGTAAAGAACTGCAATCTTTCTTGGGATTTGCCAACTTTTACCGGGAATTCATTGCAAATTTCGCACAGATCACGCTTCCCCTGACGGAACTGTTAAAAACCAAAGATAAAGGGGACCAAGCGAAAAAGCCCTCCTCCAAATTACTATGGACACCTGATTGCCAAACAGCCTTTGAACGCTTAAAAATGCAGTTCGTAACAGAACCCATTCTCCGCCACACCGATGAAAATTACCCCTTCATAGTGCAGGTCGACGCCAGCGATACTGCGATTGGAGGAGTGTTATTGCAGAAGGGGGAGGAAGGGAAGCTTCGACCTTGTGCATTCCTATCGAGAAAATTTTCTGAGGTGGAAAGAAATTGGAATGTGTGGGAGAAGGAAGCCTTTGCAGTAAAAGCAGCCCTTACGAACTGGCGGCATTGGTTAGAGGGGGCATGCCACCCATTCGAAGTTTGGACAGATCATAAAAATTTGGAGGCCCTCCAAAGTCCCCGCCGATTAAATGCCAAGCAATTATGGTGGGCAGAATTTTTCTCCAAATTCAATTTCACTTTGAACTACCTCCCGGGCAAAACTAACTTTCTTGCAGACTCCCTATCGCGCATGCCCCAACATAAGAGCAAACGGGAGGAGACTATAGATACAGTCTTCTCACCTACGCAATTGGGAGGCGTGGTAACCACACGCAGCCGCGCAATCCAGCCCCTTTCGCACGGCCAAGAATGGAAATCGAAACTTAAGACTGAGGTGGAAAAGGAGGGGGATAAAATGCCCAAATCCAAGCTGAATCAATCTCCACAGGGGGATTGGTTATCAGGAAATAAGTTCTATGTACCCGACAGTCTACGGAAGGAGGTTTTACAGCGGTGTCATGATGCCCCCACCGCAGGACACTATGGGTACTTGAAAACGCTACATTTAATACAACGGCAGTTCTGGTGGCCGGACATGCGCAAAGACATTTCCCAGTACATAGCCTCCTGTCCCATTTGCCTCAGCGCCAAGACCCGCAAGGGAAAACCTCCGGGTCTGTTGCAACCCTTGGAAACACCCAGCAAACCTTGGGAAACGATATCTATGGACTTTATCACTGATTTACCAGTATCCAAGGGACATAACTGCATTTTAGTGGTAGTGGATCTGTTTTCCAAGCAAGCCCATTTCATTCCATGTACCACTATACCCACCGCTCGAAAACTAGCAGATCTATTCTTAAAACACATTGTAAAAGTACATTCTTTTCCGTCCAAGGTAATTTCGGATTGCGGCGGACAATTCGTTGCCAACTTCTGGCGGGAGCTTTTACAGATGTTAAATATTGAGCAAGGAATCAGTTCAAGCCACCACCCACAAACCGACGGGTAGTCGGAAAAAACTAATCAAATCTTAGAGCAATTCCTTCGTTGCTACATCAACTTCCAACAAGATAACTGGGTGGACCTCCTCCCTCTAGCAGAGTTCTCATACAACAACAGTGTACATGCCTCTACAGGAGAAGCCCCGTTCAAGGTTGTGTATGGGGCCCACTTCAACCCTTTTCCGCTAGACGCTCCCCCTTCCCTTTCCCCAACTTCGCCAGATGTGTCTTCATGGTGGGGGGAGGCAGCCCAACAATGGACTCTCATTAAAAAACACCTAGAGAAAGCCAAACAGGATTACAAAAAATACGCAGATCGCCATCGTGCGGCCGAATGGGATTTGCAACCTGGAGACCATGTTTATATATCCACCAAGAATCTAAAACTAGCCCAAGTCAGCCGCAAACTGGCATTAAAGTTCCTCGGACCTTTTACGGTGCGCAAAGTAATCAACAAAGTGACTGTTGCTGTCAATTTACCCAAAAATCTACGCCATGTCCATGACACCTTCCATGTCAGCCTGTTGAAGAAGGCCCCAACAGATGATAAATGGCACGTCAAAGCTCCACCCATTCCAACCTTGATAGATGACCAAATACACTACGAGGTGCAACAAACCTTGGACTCTAAAATTAAGCACAATCAGTTGTTCTACCTCATCAGATGGAAGGACTTTGACTCTGGGTTCGATGAGTGGGTGAATTCTGTACATGTTCATGCTCCTAGACTAACTAAAGCTTTTCATACTCGCTATCCATATAAACCTGGGGGGGATTTATTTTAAGGGGGGCAGAATGTCAGGTTCAGTGTGTATATGAGCTGTACTGACTCCATTTTCTAATGCTTCTAGTGTCTAAGTGCTTTCTCCACAGGTGCACAAGTTCCCAAGCAGACTTCTCACCAAAGAAGATTGTTTTGTCTAACAACGTTCCACCCAAGATTGGCCTTGAGAGAGTCCAGCTTCCCAAGTCTGAAAGATGTTGTTTTGAGAACTGTGGGGGGAGGCTGGTTCAGCTGGGAACTGTTACTTTGTACCTCATGCTTTGCCCTTCATTGGTAACAATGCTCTTGTACCATCCTGGATCTCCTATTCAGGACAGTGGACTATAATGAACCATTTCTGCAGTAAAGTTTCCTTATTCAAACAATGGACTCTTGTTTGCTTGTAAAGGAGAACCTGTAGGAAGGACGTTATCTAGCCACAGTCTGACATTGTGCATATCAGGAACTCAAGAGCTGCCCTTGCTTGCTCCACTCACTAATCATCCTAGCTCACTGCACTCACAATATGGTTCATTGCCCTGCACACTTTGGAAACTAACTCCAAAGGCAGCAACGGGTCATTTTTTTCCTCCTATATTGATAAGCATTTCAATACATTCTGTCTGACAAAAAAAAAGCATTCTGTAAATAAATCAATTAAAATACCTGAATTTAACAACATGTACCGTTTGTATAATAATTGGTTCAAATATGTTACAGGATTGTTGGTATAGAATGTAACGTTCTAATTCAGTTTAACAATATATTGCAAGACCAGCAGATAGATAACATGATACTTTATTATTATAGATTGCAAACCAGATTAGAAGGAGACATGAGCCTGTACATTTCACTGGACGGGAAGCAAAGATCTGTCAGTGCATTCTAGAACCAGTTCCGTTTTCTCCAAAAAGCAAAATCTAGATAAATTTTCAAAGGGGTACCATAGAAAAAAAATGGATGTTAGAATCTGACATGCTGCCAAAATTACACAAACAGTAATAAATGCATCTCTTTTGAAGGGTTTAATGCAGAGTTTCCTCAAATGCAAGGCTCACCTTCAAAGACTGTGATGGTTCCTCTTCTTTAGAAGGGGAGCTATACAATTGCAAGCATATGTTTCAGGGTTCAGTCTACAGTTTGGGATGGGAATGATTTTGGAGGGGGGATGCCAATGGAAATAAATATCTTAATAAAATCTAGATGGAATCATGATCTCACTTCCTGGCGGAGCAGGCCCAAGGGATTGAGAACACACTGGGACTTCTCCCTCTCCCCACAAGCAAGGGTGAATGGAGTAAGCCGACAGATTTGATAGTTATTCGGAACTATTAGCCAAGGCAAGCATAAGTCACCTTGTGTCAAAGAACCCCAGTAGCCTTCATGTGAAAATAGTCTTGTAAGTGCCATTGGGACTAGCATATAGATAAGATTACTTCGTAATTATAAAAATTGTATTTCATTCTAGACATGAACGTTTTTGACTGATGAGAAGTATGCATTAAATCAAAAAAGCATAGATCAGAGGTTTATATATGGCATTGAATCATCATGAATAGTGGGAATAAGATGATGATGATGATGATGATAAGTAGTAGTAGTAAAAGAAGTAGTAGAAGTAGTAGTGGCAGCAGCAGCAGCAAAAGTAGTGGTAGCATCTATAAAAAGTAATATTTATAAACAGTTTCCAAAATTTGTATTGTATTGATTTTCTCTTTATAACACTTTCCATTCCAGATCATTAGGTAAAAACCATCCCTGTAGGATCAAAGCCATGGTCTATCTACTCCAGCATCCTATTTCACGCAGTGTCCAGCCAGTTTCCCCGGAAAGCCAACAAACAGGGCATAGAAGGCAAAAAATCCCCCTCGTGTTGCCTCCTTGCATTGATATCCAGAGGTTTACTGCCCTGGGGCCTCTTTTAAGGCCCCATGGATAGTAGGAATTCATTTTGATGAAGAAGAGTGCCATCAAGTCATAGCTGCCTTATGGCAACTCCTGGTGGGTTTTTTCTGGCAAGAGACTAACAGAGGTGGTTTGTCATTGCCTGCCTCTGCAACCCTGGTCTTCTTTGGAGGTCTCTCATCCAATTACGAACCAAGACTCTGCTTAGCTTCTGAGATCTGATGATATCAGGCTTGCCTGAGGTATACAGGTCATGGCACTCAGAATCTTACCTAAGTCTATTCAAGGGGGCTTAGTCTCAGGAAAATGTTCTTAGTAGGGCATGATACCTGAGCAGATTCTTCCGCAACCCTCTTATATCTGCCTTCCCCAGAAGCCTTTCTGACATTTCTGCCAGAGGCCTGAATGAAATGTTCTTTTTAAATAGTTCCTAGAGCAAGGCAGAGGTTACCCCCCAGGGTACTCCCAGGTGCAAATAGACCACCTGCCTGAAAAGATTAATGGAAACATTAATCAAGGACCCATTCAGACTTGGGAACTTCCTCAACCCCTTTTGACCATAAGGAAAGACCTAGGTGTGCAGGTCGATAAGCTAGCTTGAGACAACCATCTGGCCTCCATTTAGTCATCTGTTTTTATTCTGAGCATGTAATCTTAAACACCCAGCCCTAAGATGACTTTCTCATACAGAGCCCCTAAATTCAAAATCTGCCAATGAGGAGAAAGACTACATATACCCAAAATAATAATAATAACAACAACATTTGATTTATATACTGCCCTTCATGACAACTTAATGCCCACTCAGATCCGTTTACAAAGTATGTCATCATTATCCCCACAACAAAACACCCTGTGAGGTGGGTGGGACTGAGAGAGCTCCAGAGAGCTGTGACAGACTCAACGGCACCCAGCTGGCTTCAAGTGGAGGAGTGGGGAATCAAACCCAGCTGTCCAGGTTAGAGTCCTGTGCTCTTACCCACTACACCAAACTGGCTCTCAGTTTTATATATTGTTGAAGGCTTTCACGGCCGGAGAACGATGGTTGTTGTGGATTTTCTGGGCTGTATAGCTGTGGTCTTGGACTGTGACACTGAGAGATCTCTGTCTTTTGGTGCTACACCTCTGAAGATGCCAGCCACAGCTGCTGGTGAAACGTCAGGAACTACAATGCCAAGACCACGGCTATACAGCCCGGAAAACCCACAACAACCATGGCTCTCAGTTGTTCTTATAGTTGTTCTTATAAAAGTGATCAAGGCCTGCTTCAGGTACCATCTTGCATTATGGAATCTTAGGAAGTTTCTCATATTGTTAGTACTCTGGTACCTCAGTAAATTGGAATTATGACCACATTGGGTGATTACTGGCATGAAAAAGCTTTTCCAGCTGAAAAAGATCTAGCCTTCTTCCAGCTGAAAAAGTCTTCCTTCAACTTAAGTGGCTCTTCTACTGAGGAGGAAGTCTTCAGTCTTCGTTCACTGGCGTAGAAGAATAAGGGTGAGAGCCACCCATTTTTTTAAATGCATTTACTGCAGTTAATTGTTTTTTATTGATTTCAATCTGTACCACCTGTGATATTTTTTATAGACTTTGTAACTTCTCAGGTCAGTGATGGATGGACCCAAGTGTAATCATAAGCACAGTTGACTTCGATGGACTTAGAAGGGTGTAACTTTGCTTAGGGAAACAATGTTAGACAACATATTTTTATAACACAAAAGCCCTGCATTGTATATTCCATAATGAACACTGGAGGGAGGGCGGTGGCAGAGGATGTAAAAAAGATAAGGCTGTAAATAAGCAAACCAGTGCTGTCCCAACTGTGGTATTTTCTAAATTCTCTTACAAAAATGTAATTCCCGTATGGGCTCGTCTAAAAATTACAGTGCTAAATGAAGATAGGTGTAACCATTTACATTAGGAAAACTGCTTTTTAATGGTGGAGGTAATTGAGTCCAGATAGGTCATCTGGCTGTAGCTGGGAGACCTGTGCCTCGAAGACAAAGGGAGAATTTACCGCTCTTTGTCGATGTATCACATCCTGAAGGAAGAGCGTACGAAGCTGGATAAATAAGGTTGACTGTTCCAGAGACGTTCAGTCACTCACTTGGTTCCTTTTACTAGCCACGGTAAGATATATTTCGCTGATGTTTTTTCTTTTATTGTGGGGCTTTTAATGTGTTAGAGATCTGTGTTCTCATTCATTTACACTCCATTTACAATTAGTGGTCCAGTTGGATTGGGTTAAAGAAAATGCCATGAAAGAACTCAGGAATAGATTTTGCTATTGCTGCCAGTTCAATTTCTTTTAAATAAAAGTCTGTAACAGAGCTGTCTTGTGGAATAGTGGGGTGAAGGATATTTATTTACCTTGGGTAACTGGCAGCATGGCTGGGACTGGGGACATGTTGGAGAAGCCACACTGTGAGTGGGATGACATCACTTCCAGGGAAAACTCAGCAGTGACGGCAGTAACTCTAGGAATCACAGGAAACTCTATGGTAAAACCATAAGTTTTGCCAGAGGGGATGCACTGACACTTGAAGAGGCAGCAGGCAACAGGAGCTTGGAAAAGGCATCCCTTCCACTAAGGGATGGTGACCCAACCACATAAAACTGGAGATGTTCAGTAAATCTATGGAGGAACTACTCTTCTAACTAGTGGGTTGGTCTGTGCTGTCCTCATTTAGGTTCACATTATTGATGAAAGTTCTTAGAACAGGTTTGCCTGGTCTCCCAACCTAAAAATTGAGGAGGGGGATGTGGGACCTGGGGACAACAGCTACTTACCTGTGCATGTGCTCTTCATGTGCATGCACCCACATCCCAGGTACCGATAGCGTCATTTCCAATACAACCCATTGCTTCTGGGTCATGCCAGAAATGATGTATCTGGCCTGCATCCTGGCAACCCTTCCTCCATTTCCCCCTACCAGCCAGGTGAGCAGCAGCAAGGGCAGTGATGAGGGGCTGGTAAGCTTAACTTCTGCCGTGATCCTTGCAAATATGGAGCTTGGAAATTAGACTTGTAAGACTTACTCTGCTTGAAGAGTCTCTGCATTCTATCAAGCTGAGCTTCCTAGAACCTCGTATTGGTGATTCTAAGGTGAGCAGCATTTTGAGGGACTTTTTGTCTGCATAGCGAGCGGTGTCTGTCCTCACACAGGTAGCCAGCCAGTAGCACCTATTGGAGCATGTCAAATGTTAAGTAGATTGCTGAGGTTAATAGGAATCATCCCTGTTTCAGCTCCCTAGTTCAATTTAGGAGGCAGCAAAAAGCACAGACATGGATAGTCCAAAGAGCCCCTCACAGCATGTGACTCTCCATTATTTATTTATTTATTTATTTATTTATTTATTTATTGTTTGTTTGTTTGTTTGTTTGTTTGTTTGTTTGTTTGTTTGTTTGTTTGTTTGTTTGTTTGTTTGTTTGTTTGTTTGTTTGTTTGTTTGTTTGTTTGTTTGTTTGTTTGTTTGTTTGTTTGTTTGTTTGTTTGTTTGTTTGTTTGTTTGTTTGTTTGTTTGTTTGTTTGTTTGTAATTCACCTTTCTCACTGAGACTCAAGGTGGATTACATAGTGTGAGATTAGTACAATTAGTAGAAAGGACAAAGGCAGGCATTCCCATACGGTGTCAAGAATATCTCCATAATGTCATAGGGTAAATGAATCTCAGAGCCAAGCTACAAGTGATGTCTGACACAGGTTGGACACTTGTCAGCTTCCCTCAAGTTTTGATGGGAAATGTAGGCATCCTGGTTTTACAGCTTGGCTCTCCATTACAACTGCAAGACCAGGATGCCTACATTTCCCATCAAAACTTGAGGGAAGCTGACAAGTGTCCAACCTGTGTCAGGCGTCACTTGTAGCTTGGCCCTCAGTTGACAAAGATATAGTATTAGCAAGGATCCCGTATGAGGTTGAGGAATTGCTGAAACGGAACATAATCAATTTTAGGACTTACATTGAACAACATAAAGCACAGGTAGGATATAGAAGTACATATTTAAAGCGACAGATAATAATATTTGTGGTGTGGAGGGAAGGTGAATTAGAAATAAATGCAACAGGGCACCTGTTTGCATGCAGACCTAGATGTGTGTGTTTTGCATATTGACCATTCAACAGCTACAAATGCCTTTTCAAAATGCATTTTGAATGTATTTGACAATATTTGCTCATAAAAATGCCGTGGTTTTGTGCTGAACACAGGGTTGTCCATCCATTATGGGAAATGTAGGTCAAGCATTCTGTATTTCAGAAAAACTAAAGAGGTGAGCATCTGTTTTTATAATGACTTTTAGAGATCATACAATTCTTTTCTAAAGAGGGAACTATCAGGTTACTTTTGAATTTTACGTTAGGTGAAATTTTCATGGCGGCTGTAATCAGAAGCACAAACTGAGTGGTAGAAACTCTCACATCGTGGATCTAAGAACTGAAATTGATTGGAGAGTTTATGTATTTACTTAGAATATTTCTATTCCACTGTCTCCATATAAAATGCTCAAAGGACCTCAAAACAACATTAAAATGTATAATCAATAAAATGCCAATTAAAAATAAAAGTATGTAGGGGAAATGGGTATCCCACTATAGTGGGAGATCTTCCAGCAATCCTTCCAAACTCTATAGTTAAACCACAGAGTGATGTCACTTCCAGTTACAAGATCAGAAGTGACACCACAGCATCACAGTTTCATGTGATCCCACATGGTGCCCAGCTCTGATCCCAGAAGCTCCCATAACAAATATCTAGTGATAGAATGAGCCTTCCTATTTAAAGTTGGAGAATGTTTAGTTATGCTGACTTGAAATAACACTTAGGAAAGGTTCTACTTAAAGAAGAGTTCAGTGCAGCAGCAAATATGATTGACTTCAGCATTGACAAAGCATAACTGAATAATTTAGAATAATGGCATGCATTCAGCCATACAGTTCCTCTGTCATACTCATAACAGCATTTCCCTTCATGGAAAAGAGTGTGGTGATTTCTGCCATTCCCTCCTCCCACTGTAGCCCCTCCAACTTTGCTCCGAATGCTACTCTTCAAAACCCCTAGGGAATAAATTTAACAGGGTCTGTGAAGTGTATCAGGAAGAAGTGGAAAAGCCCAGTTCTGCAAACTCCTTGGATAGCTGGATACTTGCCAATATGATTAGTGGATACCCATCCAGTTCCATTTGTAATCAGCTCAGTATGAACCAACTCTCTCATGGGAAAGTTAATACAGTTGTCAATTTTCTGAGATCTCTATTGGCTCAGAGTCAGGACGTTAGCAGATGTGTTATGAGGGCATCATGCACATAATGTCATTAATCTCTGGGAAATATGGTGTGGTTACATATGCTGAAGTTGCAATCGGGCTGTTGCCCTCCTGTGATAGATTGGGACCCTATGATTATGTGTTTGGTTTTCGCTTCCTGTACTTATATTCATTCACCATTCTGAGCTGAACATCTGGGAGAAGTGATGCAGAATAGCAACAGAGCCAAGCATTCCATGCTAGACAGGTTTCTAGATTTCATTTTCTGAGAGTTAGAAATAGTTATAAAATCCCAGTAATTACTTGAAATAGGTCCACAGCTAAATTCTGGTTTCTTTCAGCATTGCCTGCAATCCACAAGATGGGGTGCGACTGCGGAAACTGCAGAAGTTGCTCAGGCAATCGTAGACGTCTGATCATCGTTTATTGCAGAGCACCCTGCCATGGGTGCTGTCTTTGCTGCTTTCCATGCTGTGTCCCCATGCAAATGTGTTGTGCTCAAGTACAGTTGCACTGTTGCCATCCGCCCCAATCATGCTCCTCCCCCTCTCTCCCTCCTCCTCAATTATGCTCCTCCCCCTCTTCTCCTATCCAACAATGCCGCATCCCCTCTTGCCCTCCTCCCAAACAATGCAGTTCCACCACTCCTCCTCCTTCCCAATCATGCTCCTCCCCCTCTTCCTCTCCTCCCCAACCATGTTCTTCCCCCTCTTGCCCTCTTCCCCAATTATGCTCCTCCCCCTCTTCTCCTCCTCTCCAACAATGCCGCATCCCCTCTTGCCCTCCTCCCCAACAATGCCGTCCCCTCTCTCCCTCTCCTTCCCAATCATGCCCCACCCCTTCTTCAGCTCCTTCCCAACCATGCCCCTCTCCCTCTCCACCTCCTCCCCAATCATGCTCCTCCCCCTCTTGCCCTCCTCCCCAATCATGCTCCTCCCCCTCTTCTCCTCCTCTCCAACAATGCCACATCCCCTCTTGCCCTCCTCCCCAACAATGCCGTGCCCTCTCTCCCTCTCCTTCCCAATCATGCTCCACCCCTTCTTCTGCTCCTTCCCAACCATGCCCCTCTCCCTCTCCCCCTCCTCCCCAATCATGCTCCTCCCCCTCTTCCCCTCTTCTCCAACAATGCCGCATTCCCTCTTGCCCTCCTCCCCAACAATACCACTCCCCCTCTCCCCCACCTCCCCAATCATGCTCCACACCCTCTTCTCCTCCTCTCCAACAATGCCGCATCCCCTCTTGCCCTCCTCCCCAACAATGTCGTGCCCTCTCTCCCTCTCCTTCCCAATCATGCTACACCCCCTCTTCTGCTCCTTCCCAACCATGCCCCTCTCCCTCTCCCCCTCCTCCCCAATCATGCTCCTCCCCCTCTTCCCCTCTTCTCCAACAATGCCGCATCCCCTCTTGCCCTCCTCCCGAACAATACCACTCCCCCTCTCCCACCTCCCCAATCATGCTCCTCCCCCTTTCCCCATACTCCTCAAGTGCAGTCTGTTCTACCCTGCTGTACTCCTGTGAAGGTGAGCTTCGACACAGTTGAGAAATCTTAAGCGACACTTTCTGGGTATTAAACCCAGTCTTCCAACCAATAAACCCAATGAGGACAGCAACAGAGAAATGAAGACCAGCTATCTTAATTTCCTGGTTGCATCTCACTGAAAAAGCTACTTGGGACTTCTCTATCCTCTTTTAGTAACCTGTTTGGTTTTCTAGTCTTGCTTTTATTGAGTGTAATTCTCTTGAAAAGTTGTGTTGATGAGCACTGTTGGTAAGCTACCTTCTTCTCTACCTTCCCCACAAGCCCTGGCCGTTCCTTTCTTTTATTTGATACCTAGAACCCATAAATGTAGAATTTATGTAACTTCCTGTTGGTCTTAATTTCCAGCAAAGAGACTTAGAAAAACAACAAAGACGCAGAAGGGGTGGCACTGAGAAAAGTCATCAAGGTTTGAATGACTAAAGCTATTTGAATCTAGTAAAAGGTAAAGGTAGTCCCCTGTGCAAGCACCGGGTCATTACTGACCCATGGGGGGATGTTGCATCACAACATTTTCTTGGCAGACTTTTTACAGGGTTGTTTGCCATTGTTTTCCCCAGTCATCTACACTTTACCCCCAGGAACCTGGGTACTCATTTTACTGACCTCGGAAGGATGGAAGGCTGAGGGCCAAGATACAAGTGACGAATGACACTTGAACGGCAAGTGTATTTGTCCCTGTTCACTTGCCCTCAATCCACTTGCCGTTCAAGTGTCATTTGTCACTTGTAGCTTGGCCCTCAGTCAACCTTGAGCTGGGTACCTGAACCTGGCTTCTGCCTGGATTGAACTCGGGTCATGAGCAGAGCTTGGGCTGCAGTACTACAGCTTACCACTCTGCGCCACGGGGCTCCTAGACTGGGAGGGATTGTCTCACTACTAGCACAATGTACTGTGTGTGATCCATTGAGTCAGGTGTGTTTCAGTTTCCCAAGGAAGGAAAAATATGGCTGAATGGAGGGAGGGGTGGGCAAGGGTGGCAGAGTCTGTGGCTGGAAAGGAACTACAGGGGCTGACCAAGAGTCCAAGGCTGGAGATGCTGTGAGATTCTTCCTCCCAGAGGAGCTTGCGAGAACACAATTGTCAGGGAGACAATGCCATTGCCCAGGTTGTGCCACACAAAAATAGCTCATCCCCACTTCCCTCCAACAGAGTTAAATGAACACTTCCAAAAACAATAGGAGGAAGGGGTTGGTTCTCCTCCCCTTGCAAGGACCTGATTGGCATGGACAATGGCATTGCCCAGGTAGCACTGAAAAAAAGATGCACTCATGCACATTGCTCATATTCCCCTTTCCCTCCAACCGTGTCAATAATAACAATAACAATAGTAATAACAATAGATTTATACACTGCCCTTCAGCATAACACCCAATCAAAGCAGTTTACAAAGTATGTTATTATTATCCCCACAACAATCACCCTGTGAGGTGGGTGGGGCTGAGAAAGCTAGAAGCTGTGACTGATCCAAGGTCACCCAGCTGGCTTCAAGTGGAGGAGTGAGGAATCAAACACAGTTCTCTAGATTAGAGTCCCACCGTTCTTAACCACTACACCAAACTGGTTAGGTGGTATAACGTAATGTAAGGGCTCTCTCCCCTTCGTAGACAATGCCAAACAGGAAAACAAAATGCTGCCTGCCCAGTGCCTGCCTGCCTGCTGCCAACACTGTGTTATACTGAAAAGGGGAGGGATGACAAACCCTGTAACAATCTGGTATGAAAGAAAGGGCAAGCCCAATGTGTTCCATTGTATTCCCCATGGGCTTGCCCTTTCTTTCATACCACTGTGTTATAAGCAGGGCTCATTTTGAGGGGCAACATGAAGGAATGCAGTTCCGGCACGTCCCCAAAGAGGACCTGACTCTCGGCCATTTGGAGCCCACCTGACTCTCGGCCATTTGGAGCCCGTTTCAGCCTGGATTGGGGCCAAAATGGCCTGGATTGGGCCTCTGCCAGGTGGTGGATCACTCTACCACTCAGCAGTGGCCCAATCCTGACCATTTTGGACCCCCTTTTGGCCATTTACAGCCCCTTTTTGCCATTTTGGGTCTAATTTTGGCCCTGAATGGCCAGGATTGGGTCCAAAACAGCCAGGATAGGTGGTGCCAGGGGTATGTGGCATATGCAAATCAGTTATGCTAATGACACACTTCCAGTGATGGCAAGGGGTGTGGCATGTGCTAATGAGTTATGCTAATGAGTTATGCTAATGAATTCCTCCAGCTCTTTTTCTACGAAATGACCCCTGGTTATAAGTACCTAAACAAAACATATGAAACATTTGGTAGGAGGGGGTCCTTATAACTTGGATTTAGTTCACCATTCCAGAAGCCACTTTAAGGAAATGAAAGCAATTTACATGTGTATTTCTGACTTATTTGTTTTCATTCTGCACATCTTGTCCTTGTTCCTCTTTCTGGATACAGAAGCCTGTGTAGTTACAAAAATATTAAGATGCCTTTAATATTGTCTTAGCTTGACCTGAATAACCCAGGCAATTCTGATCTCATTAGATCTGAGAAGCTAAGCAGGGTCGGCCTTGGTTAGTAATTGGATGGGAGACCTCCAAGGAAGACCAGGATTGCTATGCAGAGGCAGGCAATTGGAAACCACCTCTGTTAGTCTCTTGCCATGAAAACCCCAGCAGGGGTTGCCATAAATCAGCTATGACTTGAAGGGACTTTCCACCACCACCTACTCTTTAACTTAATGATAGAGTCATTACAAGAGTCTATGCGTTCCAACCTCATATGAATGCAGGAACACATGAAGTGATTATTAACACATCATTAGTCTATGAAGCTCAGAAGTAATTCCTGCCAGATTATTGAACTGGAGGCACCAATAATTGATCTTGGGATGAGCTGAATCTAAAAATGTGCTCTCACACTGAACCACTCCCCACTGCCTACTTTACAAGGAAACTGGTCTAAGAGAAACCCACTCAGATCAAATAGGTTCATATGATGGGATGTTCCCCATATTCATACATACTTTTCACCCAATGTAAGAAGTAAAGTGTGTGAATAAGGCAACTATTTATCCAAGGGATAATCACCCAAGGGTGTATAAGCTGGACACAGTAGTCAGGCCTTATTTGGAATATTGTGTCCACTTGTGGACACAACCGTTTTAAAAAGATGTAGAAGAACAGGAATGAGTGCCAAAGAAGGTAAGAAAGATGGATTGGAAAACAAGTCCTATGTGGAAGGATTCAAGGAACTGGGTGTATTTCATCTGAAAAAGAGAAAATTGAGAAGAGGCTGTGCTCATCAAATAACTAGAGGACTGTCACATCAGAGACAAGGATTTGTTCTCTGGTGCTGTAGAAGGCAAGAGTAGATCTAATCAATTTAAGTTATAGCAAAGCAGATTTTAACTGGATATTATTAGAAAATCAGCTATACAAATTATTATCTGGGAGGTATATTTGGTCACTCCCTCACTGGAGGTCTTTAATTAGTGGCTAAACACCTATTTAACTTTCCTGCACTGAATGGGGGTATTACTTAGATGGCCTAAACAGTCCTTTCCAATTTTATGATTCCATGAAATCAGTTGGTAAGCTTGCCTTCTGTATTATCCTACCAAAAGGCAGGGGGACTATCTAGAATAGAAGAGTCTCTTGAATTCTGGGTTTAGTGCAAGGTTTGACTGATGGGTATCATAAAACATCACTCAAAAGGCATCTTGATAGCTTGCTCTTTTGCAAGAGAAGAATCGACATGGTGAGGAATAGGGAGTGAAAAGACACAAAAGGAATCAAATTGGAAGCTGTGGCAAATGGTACCAGCCCAAAGTTCTGCGCAAAACTGGAAAATAAAGAACGCAAGAATGCAAACAGGTTGTCCTGTGCAAAAAGTACCTTGGTCCAGTTGAATGTTCAATCCTATCAAAGTTTCGTCTTGTGCAGTATTTTACCAATATATATTGCACTTTTGTAATTTAGAGGAGGGAATAAGTGGTGAAAAAAACTTTCACAACTGCACCTGTATAATGTTTCATTTCAGAAATGTGGTGGAGAATGCTCTCAAATAACTGACTTCTGGTCATTTCTGTTGGGGTTTTTTGGCAAGAGACTAACAGAGATGGTTTGCCATTGCCTGCCTCTACAATCCTGGTCTTCATTGGAGGTCTCCCATTAAATTACTAACTAAAACGGCACTCCCGGTGCGCATGCAATGCGCTTACCTGGGTGCCGCCTTTTGCTCGCCTGCACGGAGGAGCAGAGAGCCTCGCTTCCTGGGCATCCGGGTATCCTTTGGTGGGGGTGGGGCCTGGGCCTATATAGGCTGGCTCTGCCCCCACCCCTTCAGCAGTCACGCTGAAAGCTCAACCCACCCTCCTCTCTCCCTTTTTTGGTAGCAGTACAGGACTAGCCAGTCGCTGTTTTACAGGGCTAGGTAGGAATTTTTTCGCATCTTGCCTGATTAGCCCCTTGGCGTGGTGTGTTTTTTGCCTACCTTCTACTGCTAGGTAGTGAGTTTCTGTTCTATCGTTACCAGTTTTTAAGGTTTATGGCAGGTTAGTTTGGGTAGGCAGACCAGGCTGGTGAGCACAGGTGGCACCTCCCCATTGGTGAGGAATGGGGGTCTGTCTCGGATCGGCTGCTGTACGGCTGCCAGCTGAGATGGCAGACTGCCCATGGGACCCCCTGTACAAGTCCTTCCCTTGGGCTTCACGGCTGGGGTGTATGGAGCTTGAAAGGGGGGAACCACTCGCCTGGCTGGCCGGGTTACAGCCATACGGTTGGATGGCTTGCGCCTGGGGCAGGGGGTGCTCACCCATTCAGGCGAGGAGGAGGTCCATTGGCCCCCTTGGCTCGACCTGTACTGCTAGTTATATGCCCTTGCCATTCATAAGTTATTATTGGTCAATAAAAGGCCCAAGCCTTTGTGTCTGTCTCTTCTTCCGAATAGGGGGGTAAAGCTGACCCTGCTTAGCTTCTGAGATCTGATGAGATCATGCTCACCAGGTCTGCCCACTTCAGGGCCATTTCAGAAATAAGATGGTCCTTGCCCTGTAAAATGCAGAGCTTTTTCTCAATTTATGCATCTTTGTAAATTGGCCCTTAGTCACAAATGGTTTGTTATATAAACACTCATATATATTGATGGAACATAGTATGAATGAAAAAAGGAGGAACAAGAATGATCTTTTCACAGCAAACAAATAGGTAAATATTAACAAAAAATATTTTGCAGGCAGATGAAATGATGCTTTAAAACATTTATTATCTTTCATGTCCAATAAGAGGTTGGATACAGAAAATAAAATGAAAAGGATATTTATAGTATAGAGATATTTGAGTGTCCAAAGACTATTTATCGTACAGAAAAATATAAAGCTCAGAATTTCACACCTTAAATAAAGTGGGTATCAGCTTTGAAGCGAGTTGCATAGATTTCAAGCATTAGCCAGTGATGAAAGATGAGGGGGAAAAGCACTTTTGATGATTGAGGAGAAAAATGTAATCTGGATTTTTTTTCTCCCTAGACTGAAGAGTGTTGAGAAGATATTCATTTTTTTTCTGAAATGAATAGTGCTGAAATTTATTTGATTGATCATATTCTAAAACTTAATCAGGCATACTGAATTTGAATTCCATATGGGGTTAGTTTTTAGAGAGCCCCTGGATTATTGTTTTATTTTGCAATAACAGACTAGCGCAGCTACCCCTTTGCAGATTTCCAGATTCCAGATGAGTAGCTGTTTTAATTTCCTGTGGCAAAAAAAGAATTTTGTTTGTGTTGTGGCAACTTAATTCTCACTCAGGGATGCATTGGTTTTATCAGCCATGGATCCTCTGCATTCTTCAGACAAAATGAGTTCTTGCTGATTCACATTTATGTGCTAGGATTAATTTTTCCCTAAGATTCCACAAAATTTCCAAGTGCAAACTTTGAAGACTGAATGCAGATGTTTGAAAACCAGAAAAGCAAGGCCGTTTTCACACAGCCACACACCCTCAAGATCGTACTAAACTCATGGCATAAAAATGTCTTCCTAGCACGATTTCCTGGCACAATCCCATTTAATGGCCCTTTTTCTGATATCATGGGGCCATTAAAGGAGATCATGCCAGGAGATTGTGCTAGGAAGATGCTTCATGCTGTGAGTTTGCACAATCTCCCGGGGCACGTGTGAAAACGGCCCTCACATTACAGTTTACAAAGCAAAATATGCAGTATTTGGTGTGAAATTTTGAATTTAGTAGCATAACCTTAGGGCCTTGACCCTAGAATATGACCACAAAAATTCAAAAAGAGAAACATTGCAAGCCCTGGCAAAACTCTTTAAAATTCAGTGCCTAGTTCAGAAAAAACCATGATATGTTCATTTTTTTGTCATGTTGAATTGATTGAATTTTGAACACCATAGTGCCAGAATTTTTCATCAGCTCTAGCCTTCCATTGTATGATTCTGGGAAAGAAGTTACTTCAGAGATTGCATTGGATATGCACAGGCTTGCTTATATTGCCCATAGACTGGATAGGATGGAAGACAGCACTGTGTAGGGAGGTAACTTGGCACTCTCTCATGACGGCAACAAGATCTTGATCCATGGCAGCAGGATCCCGAACTATGACAGGAAGAACCTGATCCATGGCTGCAACATCCACCACCATAGTATCCTCCTGATCCGTGGCTGCAGCATCCACCACCATAGTATCCTGACTGCTTGTCCATGCAGACTTCCTGCCTGTGAGATCCATGACAACAGGAACCACTATGGCAACAGGAGCCGTGACTGTGGCAACCCATATTTCTGTTGTTGAGATGATGCTGAAAGGAACATAAAAAGTTCAGTGGCGGTTAAGGTTAGGGTTAGGGATGGGGAGAAATAATAACAATAAGTGTGTTTATCTACCACTCTTCTAGACAGACCTGAGCCCACTCCAGCGAATAACATCAGTATTATAATTATCCACAGTACAGCTGGGGAGCTGCACAGAGAGTAGTGGCTTACCCAAGGCCATGTACTAAGCTCATGGCAGTAGAGGGATTTGAACCAGAGAAGTGCTGATTCATGCCCCAACCACTTAACCACAATGCTACAGCAACTCTCAACATCAAAACACCGGCCATTTCCCTACAGTCTAAAAATAGTGCAATACTCACAGCACGCTGCTGGCTTCCTCACATGATTTCTGATGTTTTGTAATGGCCAGCATCAGAAATCACATTTTGTAAACGGGCAACGTCAGAAATTGTGCAAGGAAGCCGGCAACGATCTGTGACTTTTGCACTATTTTTAGACAATGGGGAAATGGCCACTTTTACATGCGTCATTTTTGCAGAATTAATTATAATACATTGATTTGCAACTGTTGTTGGCATTTTGACAGAATTTTTGGGTTATGTCCTATCTCGTGCACAACAGTTCCAAAACAACAGGTAAACCTACCAAATACACTTCCAAATGATTATTAGAGGACTACAGACTTAGGCAAAGACTAAACAGTGTACAATAAAAAATTAATAAGCAAGACATGCTAGAACACATCTTTTAGAGACAGGGATTTCTATAACCCTTTATTTCACATTTTCACCCAGAACATCCCTTCCAGATATCTTAACTACTGAGCACTAACAGAATTTATGCTTGAAATCAGCCTCTATTGTGGCCACATTTCCAGCATACTGGTTCTTGCACAATATTTTGATATTTTTTGGAAGTTCCACATTCCACTATTGTAAACTCAAATATATTGCCATTTCCAATTACATTTCCAAACCAAATGAACATTCAGTTAATTGCTGAATTAACTTTTCAACTGACAAGTTTCTTGCTTGATAGGTTTGGAGGGTTATAGTTATTTAGTTTGCGTCCTAGAAAGGTCAACCAATGTATTTATAATCCCCAAACCTACAAATGGTTATCATTTTCTGTTCATTGCTACTAACTACTACTAAACAATATGCAGAAGTTTGAAGAATTATTGCTCATCAGAATTTGTCCATTCCGCAAGATTTCTTGTATGTTTGGCCAAAGCAGACTATTTTCAATTGCTTTGAATAGGTGCTTCTGGTCTAATTTGATGGCAGTTCTCACAAGTGATGATGAAGAGGTTATATGAGACAACACTATCAACCTGTTCCATTTAATCGTTCACAAATAGTGAAGACAAACTACAAAATTGCTCTCAATAAACTGGAAATTCAGATTCACTTCAAATTGTTACACCAAGTGGCATCAGAACCAAACTGAACCCTTCAAAACTTTTGTAAGACCTAAATATGAAAAGATATTTTCAGTCAAAAGTAAACCCAGACAAAAAAAATTGCATTCTGGTCTGAAAATCAAAATAAAGAACTGTGGATCCAATGACTCCTTTCCACTACATAAGAAGTTTAGAAGAAGAAACTCATCGGATGCAACCTCTGATTATTGATTTTTAAAGTAAAAGAAAGGCAGAAATCCATTCAAAAACTTACCGGGTTCAGTATCTGTAGAGCATAAACACAATCGGTTCGGAGTGAATTATCTCTGCTGTAGGACATGCATCCTTTTATACGATATCACATATTTCCCCCAGGATGTGAGGCAATGGTCTTGAAATGGGGCAAGTCATTATGTGCCATACACCCAAAGCCACATCCATCTACTTTGCCATCCTCTAATATTTGATCCTTGACTCACTATTTTTAATGGAATAACCATTTAGTTCATATTATGAAATCGGGAGCATCTTGTAAACATTTATGACCATCAACGTCTCAACAGTCTTGGTGTGGCAATTTGAAAAGCATTTTTATGAGTGACGTTGCCAGTATCTAGCAATAACCGGATTGTCGTAGTTGGAGTCCAGTCTATGAATTGCATCCTTTTTGATGGATCATCGAAAATGCTTTACACTGACAGTTAAAGGGAATTTTGCATCCATTCCAAATTCAGTAGGTTTTTTTTTAAGTTACACGGACTGTTTATTAAAAGGATCTCAAATTTCATTTATGATATATAGTTTTAAGTGAGAAGGTTTAAATATACACATATATACAGTCTGATGAAAGCTTCTTGGGCTCCTTTCAAAAACCCATCAAATGAATTCAATAATGTAAAATGTTATTGATTTGTTTACAAAATGTATATCCTGTCTTTCTGCCCAGTCAAGACATCCTAGGTGGCCGTGAAGCATTGGGTTTTTTGCTGCTTTTCCACAGACCTCTTCTCCTTCGTCAAGACTGGTAACCACCATAGCGCTCCCTGAAACTGTTTTCCCATTTCCTGTTTGCTTAGTTAGCACAGTGTGTATGCTGTGTGTTTTCGTTGTACTTGCCTCTTCTACCTTTGTTAATAATGAAACCTTTCCTATTAAACATCTGCCTGTTCATTTGAGAGTTTTCTAAGGGAACAATCCTGGTATACATTGGTGGAGATCCCTAAGTTAACTCCTTTTGCCATGTCTCCTTTAATGCTAATTCCTTCAACTCACAAGGAGACCCCCATTGTTGTTGTTATGGTTGTTGTTATATTTTCTTAAATGGCTTCACTTTCTTTACAAAAACATGAATCATTGCAAGAAGAAACAAAATAAGGAAGATTTAGTTGTATCTAACAGAGTTCTGCTCATAGGAGGTAGCAAGGGGGGAAATGACAGGTCTGTTCAAGAAAGAAAATAGTTGGATGAGCATGGCAGAGTTGCAGGTCTTCATGATAATTTTATCAACAGGAAAACATAATAAAACCCAACAACAATCGCATTATCTTCTAACAAGCACAGTTGGATGGTGGGGAAATGAACACTGTGCTGGAATCCAGGGGTTTGCACCCTTGTGCTAATGACTCACTAGATCACAACAACAACAACATTCGATTTATATACCGCCCTTCGGGACAACTTAATGCCCATTCAGAGCGGTTTACAAAGTATGTTATTATTATACGCACAACAAACACCCTGTGAGGTGAGTGGGGCTGAGAGAGCTCCTAGAAGCTGTGACTGACCAAAGTCACCCAGCTGGCTTCAAATGAAGGATTGGAGAATCAAACCTGGTTCTCCAGAATGGAGTTCCACGCTCTTAACCACTACAACAAACTGGCTCTCTGATGTCTCTGGGCACAAACAATTAATTTGTCCTGCATCTTTTGAAACATTTCTAAGTCATTTTTTTAATGCTCTAGAAGAAGCAAAATGGCCTGAGAAGGGAACAAGGTTGAATGACTGGTCTTCTGTACAGTGCCAAGCCAAGAACAGGTGAATTCTAATCATTGTTTGGATGATGACTCTCTGCAATGCTGCAGCCAACTTACAAGGGATCCTTGGAGAACAAATGTTGCTCTAGCTATTTTATCACCTTTGGTTTGAAGTGGATGCCATTGGCTCCGATCACCCCATGTTCCAGACTGATATTAGCATACCTTCATCTTAACAAGCATGATCCCGGTGGGTTCTAAGTTTCTGGTTGTTGATACTGTTCAAGTGGTTATTATACCAATAGAAACTCATGTGTCAATATGGTAATCATCAGTCCATGGGAGAACTAAACAGTTGTGGCTGCACTGAGAATGAAAATATCAATTTTCAATAGAGTACCTCATTATCAAAATGAGGGTGTAGAGCAGTTAAAAAGGGCCACCAGTGCTTTGTACATTTGCCCTCATATTGTTGCTGAAGCCTTGTCTATCTGTCCATAGGGTAAGTCAGACAATACAAGCAAGTTTTTGCCTTGTGCTATGTAGATTCAGACATGAATACCAAATATCTAATTTTATGGATATGTGGCCCTGAATATGTGGCAGAATGAGTGAGTGTTGGGAGATAAAAATAACACTGTGCTTATAAGAAGAGTGTGCTTATAAACTGCTCTTCTAGACAGATTAGTACGCACTCAGAGCCCTGAACGTAGTGAACGTTATTACTATTCCCACAATACAGCTGGGGAGCTGGGGCTAAGAGGAGTGGCTTACACAAGGCCACCTGCTGAGCTCATGGCAGCAGAGGGATTCGAACCAGCAGATCGCTGAATCACAGCCCTACCACTTAACCATTATGCTACAGCAGCAAATGAATCCCTTCCTAAGTTCTTCACTCTTGACACTAAATTTCAGAATATAACATCCAGCCAGCTCTCCAAAGTTCTTTCTTAAAATTATTTCTCAGTGGGGATGATGTGGCTTTAAGCCAATGGATGCAGGTATAACTTGATAGATTTGAGTCCAATAGCACCTTAATGACCAATGGGATTTCGAGGGTATGAGCTTTCACGAGTCAAGCTCCCTTCCATCAGATACAAGTAGGAATGGAGAGCCTGAGCCCCTTGTATTCCAGACAGAACCCCTCACACTTTCTGACTGGGAGATAAGGCCCAGGGATCTCCATTCGTCATTATAAGTGACAAAGGGAGTGTTCACATGCGCAGCTTCCAAACCTCCAACTTCGAATTGCTGAGAAGCAAATAATAGGTGTGTGTGTGTGTGTGTGTGTGTTGTGGGAAAGAAGCCTTTTTCTCCATTTCCATTAATGTGACCTGAAATTCCTTTTGGGAATGCAACAGTTGTGCACACACAAGATCTCACAGGAAGGAGAAGACTACTGGGAGTTAGCCTAGTTCCCGGGGATGCCAATTTCCTGCTAGGGTTGCCAGGATTCCGGCTATGGAGGGTGACCTCCCAGCTATCTTTCTCTGTTTCCCTGGCACCTCAAAGGCCAGTGGGGGGAAATTGTGAGAAATGGAGTGAGTGTGCTGTATTTGTCAGAGATGCTTTAGGCTGATCCTGCACTGGGCAGGGGGTTGGACTAGATGGTCTGTATGGCCCCTTCCAACTCTATGATTCTATGATTCTATGATTCTATTTCACCAACGTACAGTATCACTTGCAGTGAAAACTGGAAGTGACATCATGGCATGGGAGTGTTCTAAGATTTTCCAAAAACTCTATGGTTTAACTGTAGAGTTTTGGCAAATTCTGAAGCATCAACCCCCAACACATGTCCCCCAAACCCTCCAGCGGATGCCCAGCTGTGGCCTGCCATTCCTAGCACCCATCCCTGGTTCCCACTTTGTCCACTTCTACTATGTGGAGCAGTGGGAAGAAAATGGGGAGGGACAACACCACTGATTTGGAGCTTCTTGAAGGTTCAATGCTCTTCCTGAAGCCAAACGCGATGTTAATGTTCAGCTATGCAAAAAATGAGGCTAGATGACAAATGTGAACACTTTATACACTTCATAAGAATAGCATTGCAATAAAACACATAGCAGACATGAAAGGATTGCTGCCATTGGTTGCATTATGCTTGTAAAACAATCTAAAGCAGAGGATAATAGCATGGCATTTGATTGAGCAAAAGAGACTTCCGGAATTACAATGTATATGAAAAATGTGATAATTACTTCAAATTAAAGATTGGCAATGTGAACAATGACAGTAGCACATTTAGGGCAAAATGAAAGACAGAAAAAGGAGCATTCATCTCCCTGAAAGACTTCCACATTGGGTTTGAAGACTAGTCTTTTCAAGATGTGACCAGCAATCAAGAGGAGTGGCGTGCTGAAATTTGGCATTTTATTGATTTTATGGCATTGTATTGACTATTACTGTTTTTAACAGAATCTTTTTATGCCGCGTTAGCTTTTTACTAGTTTTACTACCGTGCACTATACCATAAAGTGCGATGGGATCATTTAGCTGAAACTAAATAGGTGGTAAATGTCAGGTTCAGGATTTTGGCTCCAAAACGTCCTACCATCATCATCAATAACAACAACAAAAACAACATTTGATCTATCTATCTATCTATCTATCTATCTATCTATCTATCTATCTATCTATCTATCTATCTATCTATCTATCTATCTATCTATCTATCTATCTATCTATCTATCTATCTATCATCTATCTATCTATCTATCTATCTATCTATCTATCTATCTATCTATCTATCTATCTATCTATCTATCTATCTATCTATCTATCTATCTATCTATCTATCTATCTGTATATATAGGACAACTTAATGCCCACTCTGAGTGGTTTACAAAGTATGACATTATTATCCTCACAACAATCACCCTGTGAGGTGGGTGGAGCTAAGAGAGCTCTGAGAGAGCTGTGACTGACCCGAGGTCACCCTGTTGCCAACCTCCCCCTTCAGAATCATGGACTATGTACCTGTGCCTGTCTCCTACCCTCTGAATCATGGACTACCATCACTGTCTCCTGACTTCAAAGCAGTGGCCCAGCTCCTTTCTGAACTGCAGGTGCAATGCTTATTCCGTCCAATGCCCTTTCTGATACAAGGAGGGGTGAAAACACTTTCCTTCCTACTTTGTGTACATAGTTGCATTTATTTTGCCCCTCATTCGGTTACTTATTTGATTGAATGTATTCCTGTACTGAGCTCATTGATCTATGCTTACTGTTCAAATTAATTTTGATCTGCTTTTTGTATTAAGTTCATTGGTTGTTAAGCTAATTTTTGACTTTTGTTTTTTTCTTACATTATTGATTTTTTGTTATCTGCCTTCTCATTTGTTCTACTCTGACTCACTAGTTAGGTTAATGTTTGTGTGTTTTTGTGGTGTGCTGCCATTCATTCTGATTATTTGCTTTTCATCGACACTATCGGATTTCCATTGGACTTTTGCATTGATCATGCTGTCCTATGCCTGTGGCATTTCATCCTGTATGTATATATATATATATTGTTATGGCTTACTATTACTATATGTATAAGAGTATGCATGATTTATATGAATGTAAGATGCTTTTGATGATGCTCAGTGAGGTCGTCTGCCCACCCAGCAGCTCCTACCTTAAGCCACTCTGATGTATAGCTCCCTTGTGTACTGGGGTGGGGTGTAGATCTCTTCCTATTGTGTTGTCTCATCTCCCTCCAGCCAAGCTACCCTGTGCCTGTGCTACTGGAGATGGAGACTGTCTAGTACACCAGCAAACACCATGGAATGAAGACTGTCGAGCCAGAGATCTAGCTGCTGCATTAAAGAGCTGACACTCCTCCACTGATTTGTAGGCTGTGTACCCGGAGCACCTCCCTGAGACCGAAGCCCTGCACTGCGACCCAATGCTGGATGCAACGGGGGGAGGAAATGTGTCTTTAAAAATGCTCCATGTCTGTATAATAAAGCAATCCTGTTTCTGTAAATATATGTAACCCGGTTTGACAGCTGTACTGCAAACTGCTCCACCTGTGATCTTTACCGTACCTCTTTGCATGATGCTTATTTATGTATACATGCATAGTATTGATAGTATTGACTGTTGCATAAGGTTCATCCCTGCCGGAAGAGAATCAGAGATCTGCAGCCTATTGGCACGCCCGAAACATTTTTATTAGGACACAAGGTTCTCTTGTATAGCTCCAGGTGACACCTTCTTTCCCCCCACTCCCCCTCCTTTCCCCGTCTGCCCCCTCCTGGAATACTACTACCAGATGCCACTACTCACCTGACCTCTGAAGCTGAGAGAGAAGGCCTCGATCTGGATGATCCGAGGCCTTCGAGGGGGGGGGGGAATTGTTGCCAACCTCCCCCTTCAGAATCATGGGCTATGTTACCTGTGCCTGTCTCCTGCCCTCTGAATCATGGACTATGCCCTCTGAATCATGGACTATGTTACCTGTGCCTGTTTCCTGCCCTCTGAATCATGGACTATGTTTCCTATGCCTGTCTCCTGCCCTCTGAATCATGGACTATGTTACTTGTGCCTGTCCCCTGCCTCCTTGGATTATGGACTCTCTCTCTCTTACTTGCCCTGAGACCCGCTGCCTCTCTTGTGCTGGGCATGAACTGTACCTTAGGACAAGAACCTGGCAGCTAGCAATGACATGCAAGAAGGAAGGATTCTCTGTGAGACAGACTGGGTGCCCCCTGGCCCACTCCAGCAGGGAAGTCACCACAGGAAAGCCCTGGGCCTGCCATAACACCCAGAGAAGCATTCTAGCAAGCCCACAAACACAGAGAAGCAAACCAGAGGGCAGCCATGTTCTCAGGCAACAGGCAGTTACTACGGACAGTTCTCCCTGAGTCCACCATTTCACCGCAAGGCTCCTGTCACATCCGAAGCTAGGCCTTGCCCTGATATGCAGATCACTTGCAGCAGCCCAGGCATGGGAGTGACGCTTATCAATATGCCCATCGAACATCAACATTCCGAGCCGATCACATCAAAAGCAATCTGGCTTCCTGTCAGATTCAATCAACCCGCCCTCTACTCCTTCCCTTTCTTTTGTCCCATCCCCAAGGGTGTCACTATCACACAATTAGGTCCTAAAGCGGCCCATCAAATTCCTTACATTAGCCCATCATATCTTTTGTTTAAACACCCTGAGAACCAGTCCAAGGCCACCCTCTAGGTCCCCCACCTCAGGACACATTTCGGCTATTTAAGCAGGCTCTGCCTGACACTAGGTGCTCGGTGCTCGGCACCATGCCCTGTGCCCGGCGCCGTGCTCGTCCAGGCACTGCGCGCCATCCCCAACCCAGGTGGACCCTCTGCGTGTACAGTGCAGGCACTGTACATCGCCCCCCCCTCCAACCTCGCTGCTGGAATCTCTGCTTCTCGCCATGATCAGGTAATGTATCGCCTTTCTCTGCCATCAATCTCAAGTGGGAACCTGCTAATGCAAATGTCTCTGTAACTCTTTCCAACCTTTATTTCTGAGTTCTTGTATGTCTGCTGTATGTAAGTGCTGTCAGGCATATGCAAAACTTTTAGTAAACATTATTTATTTTAATATTAGCTTCCTCTTTCTTGTCTGAGCAATCTGAAGGATTGACTCTGGTATACATTGGTTAAAGATCCGTGCTAGTTCAAGCCGAACTGCTTGCTAATTTCCTCCAATAAAAATAGCAGTTCTGATAACAACCTGTCCGGCTTCAAGCAGAGGAGTGGGGAATCAAATCTGGTTCTCCAGATTAGAGTCCCACCACTAATAACCACTACACTAAACATACTCTCAACAGCCTTGCTCAGGTCTTACAAACTGAAAGTTGTAGTTTTCTTTATTGAGTCTTCCACTTTTCCTACTGCCTTCAACTTTTGCTAGTGTTATTGTCTTTTCCAGTGAGTGGTGTCTTCTCATGATGTGACCAAAGTACGGTAGCCTCAAAGGGTCACTGTAAGTCAGAAGCAACTTGATGGCACATAACACATACTCACTGGCTGATGGTTGGGGAAAGCTACAGTGTAAAAGAGCTTTCACCCATGTTTTGTTTGTGGGCACCTCAGAACCTTCTGAGTGGCCACAGCTGGACACAGGTCTTGGCTATGATCCAGCAGGATTCTTTTGGCATTCTTCTGCCTCATTACTTCTGCACAGTGAATACATGGTCGAATGAGCCAGTGGTTTTCAAACAATGCTCCAGGAAAAGAGAGAATCACATCATTACTTGGAAATATATCAGGCATACCTCAGTGAATGGTGACTTTTGTGAAAGATGTTTTGCCCACCAGTGATGATGTTCTCTGCCTCATCAATGGTGTTGGAAGTGGTCTGGTTTAGAGATGCAACTGGATTTCAAAACCTCACTTTCAACTTAAAAATCATTTTCACACCTCTCATAATTTGAATCTGAGAGTATATTTTGTTCCTGTTCTGTTCCTTCATGTGTGTGTGTGTGTGTGTGTGTGTGTGTGTGTGTGTGTGTGTGTGTGTGTGTGTGTGTGTGTGTGTGTGTGTGTTAAACTTTGCAATATTTAAACTAATGTCAGACACTCCTTATGAACACACATGAAAACACGAATCAGACTCTTGATCCATCAGGGTCAGCACAGTCTACTCAAACTGGCAGCAGCTCTCTGAGGTCTCAAGCAGAGATCTTTCACATTGTCTACCACCTGGTCCTTTTACCTGGAGATGGTTACGATTGAACCCGGGAGCTTCTGTATGCCAAGCCCATGCTCTGCCACCAAGCCACAAGCCCCTTATTTATACTTCAGTGTTGGGTCAGTCTTTCATAAATGGGACATTGTGAATCATGGTTTGGTGATGGTCCGTTGATTGGTGCCATGATCACCGGAAGAGTCTAGTTCTTAATGGCCACAGGATAGCTGCAAACCCAGAACTATTTGGTAAAGGAATGTTTTATTGGCCCCTAGTATGATCATTACTGGGGCTGCCCTCTCACACAGAAGGCAAAAGCTTTTCTTTATAAGCAGATTCCTTCTGACACAGTTTAAAATACGGCCCTCCGGGCCAGCAGCTTCCACTGATAAGGCCGGGGGCCGCTCTTTGGCTCCCTGGAAGGAGAAGGAGACAGAGCATTTCCATGGTATCTGGGTCTCAGGCCGGGGGGAGGGGGGCAGGGCAGAGAAAGGAGCCTTATGAGACACCTCCGCCCAGCCGGTTGACAGTTGCTCTGTGTGCTCGGCCCACCCACCTCACCCTGTAGTAGTGCAGGACTAGCCAGCTGCTGTTGACAGAGCCAGGTAGGATTCCCCCCCCCCTTTTCCCTAATTGGCATGGGGAAGAGGTGGTTTTTTGCCTACCTTGTACTCCTTGTGGAGGTTTGAGGTAATTAACAAGGTGTGGCCACCTTAGAATGGTCACTGACAGGATACAGTTTGGGAATAGGGAGCGGGCCATTGAGTACTCTAGGTGCTTCTCCACTGATGGGGAAGAGGGGTCTGCCAGGAGCGGATGGTACTGCTTGTGACGGCTGCCATGCTGTGTGGGCAGACTGCCTTGGGGAACCCCATGTGCAAGTCCTTCCCTCACTGCTGTACAGCTGAGGCTTAGAAGCTTGAGCTGGGGGGATCAATTTTGTCGGCTGGCTGGGTCTTAGCCATCCATAGGATGGCTCGCACCTGGGGCTTCGGGGTTCGCCCAGACAGGTCAAGGTGGAGGTCCAGGGGTGACCCCGTGGCTTGACCTGTACCGCTAGTTGGCCCTTGCCATATTAATAGTTGATGTTATGCTTAATAAAGAGGCCCTTTAGTTCGAAGCCTTGTGTCTGTCTCATTATTCCGACTAGGGTGGCAATACATCTATCACGTTTATATTACAATGAGATTTTATTGTACTGTCAATCAGGCCTGTTTTCATGCCATGTCTCCTGAAGAATTTGATTCTTAAGAATTGTTTGTATTTAGCTTTGTATAACAAGTTTTTTCTTTTATTCTGTAAACAATTAGCTTTGAAAGTATATAAGATTCTCTGCTATGGCTGATCTTTATGCACATGTCCTAACAAGGCATAGCATCTGGGTTTTATTTATGAAATAAAGCTCATTTTTCCTCATTGCTCATAGTTTGGTATCTTAATTAATGGAAGGTGACAGCTGTTAGGGAAAATAAAATTAAAGCAGAGTACATTTAAAAAGAAATTTCCCAACAGGGTCCCACCTCACAGTTGCCAGACCTATGGGGAAATGCTTAGATTGCTGGTCCTGCCCACAATTCTGTGATCCCAAATGTTACATGGAAGCTTGATAAGCAGCCCCAAACCTGCAAACAACCCCAAAGGAAGATCCCAAAGTGAGAATCATTTCTTCTTCAGTTCACTGTATGGCATAAAATAGGCAACCTAGCATGGTTTGGGGAGTGTGATGTTTAATTGTTTCATGGAAACAGATATGAATGTCTTTTTAATCCATGTTCCAAGAAACTGTTTGTTTGCTTCTTTCACACTTCTCCAGGTCATATAATGACCTGCTCATCTGGGAGGGAATCTTACTTCAACTTGAACTCAACATGGCATGATCCTTCAGGTTCATGGTTGGACAATCACTGCACACCATTCTGCTATGATGAGATCACAGCATACGTGCTGTGTAGCAACAACTGTTTGCCCAAAAGATGAGGACACTACTATTGCCATTATAGCAACCAACCTCTCTGTACTGGCTTGGCATTAGATTACTGCTGCTGTGGAGGGTCGTGTGGGGTCTACCGACCTTCAAGAGGATGGTTATTGGGGATGCCCTTTTGGCAATGCTTGCAAAAATGTGTCTGAAAATCCCAAAATGGCAGGAAACCAAATTGTGCCACATGTTGAAATTGATCACCAGGAGAACATCGTAACCATGCAACCTCTCTCTGTACATAGTGATGTCAGTGTGTTTCTTGAGACTGCTTCAGCAATATCTTTAGTCTGATCTTAGAGGCAGGGCTAGGCTTGCTTGGTAATAGTTTCAAAAAACATAGTGTTTTAAGGAGAGGTATTATTTTTTCTCTCTCTGACATACAGTTGTAGATCTCAGGAAATGGAATCCTCAAGAGAGAAAGCCAAGAGATATAGTGAGGGCCAATAACTTAGGACTTTGTTTACTCAGTGCAGGAGATGGTTAGAATAGATTGCAACTTCTCAGAGAGTCAATGCTATTTTTGAATACTCCATGTCACTATTGGCAATTGAAGCCTCCTCTACATTTCTTGCTTCTTGTTGTATATTTTTCCTCTTAGTATTAGTAGCCTCTTTGAGTTCTCATTGGGAAGAAAAAGTAGAATACACATGTGCTAGATAAATAATAAATCAATGCCAATAGAAAAAATGCACAGCGGAGAGAAAGCATCCATTGCTTTTTGTTGCTTGCCGTGATGGCTTTCGAGCTGCAGGGAGTTCTTGTCATATTGGACTATTCCAAAACACGGTCTTCAAACAGTGGCCTGACATGAGACAGCCCATTCTACCACCTCATCATTTCACCACCTTACATGCACAAAGCAGGCCTTGGACGACATTTAAAGAGTTAGACAAATTCCTAGGGGAGGACGAGGGTTGCCAGCCTATAGGTGGGGACTGAAGATCTTCTGGAATTAGAACCGATGTCCAAAATAAAGAGATCAGATCCCCTGGAGAAAATGGCTGCTTTGGAGGGTGGACTCAATGGAATTATGTCCTGCTGAAGTCTCTCCACTCCCCATACCCCACTTGCCCCAGGCTCCACCCCAAATCTCCAGAAATTTCCCAGTCCAGAGTTGGAAACGCTAAGGAGGATAGATCATTATTCCTCAGATGACCTGATGCTGGGAGGGTTGATGCCTTCATACCTTGTTGAAGTGACTTGTCAGTCACTCCTGGAAATATGGCACACGCTAGATAGACCTAGGTTCTTAAAATTTCTCCTTCTGACTCCAAAGATCAAGAAAAATGCTGTGTGAAGAATCCCCCCCTCTGTCCCTTTCCTCCAAGAAGTTCAGAGTTCTCCCCACCTCCATTTCACCCTCACAACAACTCTATGTGGTAGGTTGGGGAAAGTGATTGGTCCAGGGCAGAAAGCTACTAGTTTGGGACCCAGCGAATTGTGCTCGGGCACGGCCAATGATCCAGCGATTTGGAGGGGGGCTGGATCGGGGCTTGATTGGGGCGATCATGCTCTGATCGGGAAGCCAGACACTCAGGCACCAGCAATCTATTCCCCTGGCAACGGAGCCAGGGGAATGCCTGAGCTGTGTTTGCCCTCCTTCTGTCGCCCTAGAAACCCAAATGGAAGCTCAGCTTGCCTTGATCAGCAGGGCTTCCTTCCAACCACGGAGCAGCAAAGCAGTCATCAGCTGGGAGAAGATACCCAAGGGAGGGAGGGAGAAGGTTGTGTTCTGTAGCCATGGGCACTCCAATCTCATCCCTGCAAACCCTGATAGGCAGCTCTGACAGCCAAACACAGACAGCCAAACACAAACACAGATGCCGCCAGCATCAGCCACCATTCCTGTATTGCTGGGAACAGCGGAGCGCCCCTCTGCTTTTGCCTCCACGATCCGCGATCAACGATCCACGGATTGGAAATGGGAAATGACTGGTGTGGATCGTTAATTTGGGATTGTCTCCAGCACCGATCCACGACCAGCTTGATTGGTATTTTGGGGGGGGGGGATCGTGCCCACCTCTAATCCCCACCACTATCCTCTTAACCACTCGACAAATCCCAGTTTCTCAATATTCTACCATGCTTGAAGAGATACTTTTTTCACTGGGCAGAGACAAAATGAAGCCCAATTGAACTGCAACTTAGGAATTGTCTTTAATTGCAAATAAATAAATAACTGAAGTGAATTTTAAAGGCACTTGGAGAGCCAGTTTAGCTGAAAAAAGAGATATAATTACCTCAAAGAAAGAATGAAGAAATGACAGGGCACAGATCCACATGCTACAAGAAAAGCAATAATGGAATAGAAGAATATGAGAATATGAATACGAGTCACTAGAAAAAGATTCCTGGTACAGTCTGATCTCACTCATACTCGTCAAAAATGCAAGGGGAGAGTTCAACCTCTACTGCTAGTTATTAAAATACGTGCTGGCATTTGCCAGGGCAGGAGCCAACAGTCAGGAACTGCCAAGCCCTTAGGGCTATTACAAGCAACTACAGGTTGTAAGTAAACACTTTACGAGCAGAGGCCTACACGTACTGGTCCACGTGATCTTTCAGCACTTCTTTATCTGCCGTCAGGATTTCTATTTGGCCCTTTTCTATTTGGCCTGAGTTCCCAAAGTGCTACTTAGGAGCTCCCTCATCCATGTGCATGCTGTCCAAGGTAGTGATTGTTAGCTTGTAAGAAGGTCTGTTTTCACAGCCTGCGGTAGGAGAATACATGTATCGTGCATGGAACTGATATATTTTCACATTTGTGTCTGGAACATTTTAATCCTACCCTTTATTCAAGGAACTGAGAACAGTATAAATGGTTCTCTTTATTCTTTTTACTATAACAACCCTCTGAAGTAGATTGGGAGGGAAGGCGGCATGGTATTGCCCGATCTTGTCAGATCTCGGACGATAAGAACAGTCAGAATTTGGATGGGCGACCGCTAAGGAAGACTCTGCAGAAGAAGACCGTGGAAAACAACCTCTGCTTCTCACTTGCCTTGAAAGCCTCTTGGCTGGTGTTGCCATAAGTCGCCATAATTCTGATGAAACCAGGGTCCGGCAGGATTTATTATCCTTCCGCTGGGCCTGTAAGACAGAGATGTTCCACCAGGCATATGGCGGAGTCTAGGCTGAGCCCCCACCAGCCATACTTGACTTGACTTGAAAAGATCTGCCCACCACCCTATAGATGTCTATAGATATGGATATATGGGCCACGTCTGAAATGAAGTAACTCTTCCATCTCCATCTGAGGAGAAGTTTTTATTGCATGCAGTGTTTTAAATCTTGTTGTAATGTTTTATCTGCTTTTATGTGTTTTTATGTAAATTAAAATGTTGTGCTCCGTCCTGAGCCCACCCGGTGGGGAGGGCAGACTAAAAATCTAATCTAATAAATAAATAAATAAATAAATAAATAAATAAATAAGTTGGTTGTAACTTAACAGCACATACACACACATGTGAAATAGATTAGGCTAAGAGCAACCAACTTGTCCAACAATATTTCTTTTACTTCATTTTCTTACTCCACTTTTCTCCCCAATCAGGACCCAAAGTGATGTACATCATTCTCTTCTCCTTCATTTTACATTCACAACAACTCTGTGATGTAGGTCTGGCTGAGAGTGTGAAAGGGAGCAACAGGGAGCAATCCTAAGTTGATTTACTCAAAAGTATGAATGTAGTCTCAAGGAGCTTCAAGGCAGAGTGGGGATTGAACTCAAGTTTCTCTGTTCCAATACTTTAAATACTGTACCATATACACACTGTGGGGTACCAACATTGCTAAGGTACTTTTGCATGACTTGGAAAAAAAAATGAAAATTTGATGTGTACATGACCCAAAATCACTCAAGGACTTTTTAAAGTGTTGTTGAAGCTATCTGTTCTGAGAATAACATGAAGACGAATTCAAAATGGTCAGCGCGAATTGGGAAGCATATGGACAGATTGTAAATATATATTGTAAATATATTATATGGTGTAATCATTTTGGAATATTTGGGCATGTTCTTTAGAATTGTGGTGGAGAGTGCTGTCAAGTCATAGCTGACTTATGGTGACCCTTGGCGGGGTTTTCATTGGCAAGAGGCTAACAAAGGTGGTTTGCCATTGCCTGCTTCTGCAACCCTCTTCTTCACTGGAGGTCTCCCATCCAATTACTAACCAAGGTTGACCCTGCTTAGCTTCTGAGATCTGACGAGATCAGGCTTGTCTCAGCTATCTAGGTGAGGGCATTATTTAGAGTATTTTTTTAGATGAAAAAAAATCAATAATTAGGTTGTTCTGAGGCTTAGTGAGGGCAGCTGGTCAGGCAGGATGCCTGCACCACAGCTTCTCATTGGCCCTGTGCTGATAACCCAGCAAAACAAAGCACATTTATAACCTATTCAAGACCAGACCTTTCAACCTCACAGTGAGTCTTACCCATGTTTCCCCTGCATACGGAAGCCTGAATTGATGCCTCCTGTAGGTTGCCACAGGATGAAAGATGAAATTGGACATATGGAGTTGCTTTATGTAGAGTCAGATGACTAGTCCATCCAGCTCAGTATTTTCTCCTCTGGCAGTGGCTGGCCCACTTTCTGACTAAGAAAAAGTCTTGGCTGACATAGCAGCAACTCCCGGCCACAGCCATCGGCTGCTTTGGCTGGGTGCCGTTTGTTGCTGACCTTGGAAGGAGAAGAGGCAGCTCTCCTCCCGGGCATACGGGCTCTCAGCATGGGGTGGAGCGTGAGGCCTTAAAAGGCAACTCCGCCCCCCTAGGGCACTCATTTTGTGCCTCATGCTGGGCCTGCCCTCCGCACCCTGTAGCAGGGCAGGTCTAGCCGGTTGCCGGTTGTGGGGCTAGCAGGAATTTTTCTCCCTTCACCAAATTGGCCTAGGTGAGAGGGTTTTTTCACCTACCTTGCTCTGCTTGCAGAGGTAGTGGCAATTGGATTAGGTGGTGCCATAATATAATTCAGCCACTGGCAGGTTAGATTTGGGGAAATGAGAGAGGGCTGGTGTGTACTGTTGACACATCCCCAACGGCATGGAATTGGGGTCTGTCAGGAGCGGCTGGCACGCTTTATGGTGGCCAGCTAGGAGGGCAGTCTGCCTGGTGGGACCTCCTGTACAAGTCCTTCCCTCAGGCTCCACGGCTTGGGGTGCTTGGAGGTTTAAGCGAGGGAACAGGTCCCAGCCCTGTTGTATGGATGGCTCATGCCCGGGGCAGTGGGTCTTGCCCAGACAGTTTCAAGCAGGAGATCCCAGTGCAACTGCTGGCTTGAACCTCTACCGCTAGTTATGCCCCCTGTTGTGACATTAACTGTTTGTATTGTTGCTTTAATAAAGTGGCCCTTTAATACCCAAGCCTTCTATCTGCCTCTTAATTCCGACTAGGGTAGCAACTGCTACCTGAGAACTTGAAATGAGCGAGGACAGAAAACTTGCTTCCTATCTGCAAAAATGATGTCCGACTACTCAGCGAAGATGCCTGCATTGTCTCTCTTGACCTACCCCGATTCTTTAATTGTACAGTTGTTGTGACGCCTGATTTCTGGAAGCAAGGCTGAAGAAATCACTGTACGGTGTTAAGCAATTGTACTCTGCAGGAGAAACCCAACTGGAAACTCTTGCAGTGAACGCATTTGTTTTTAATACCTCCGGCAGCAGTCTGTAAGGGCTGTAATATTCTTGGCTGGGCACGTGAGAAGGGATTGAGTCATTCCTCCTGTTGCCAGGTAATTTAATCATGACAATTCTGCACATGGGAGTGGGGGGTGGGGGGACAGGGAGAGACTTCCCATTCAGTGGTTTCGACTTCCACGCTTGTGTGTTTATTTTCTTCAAATCCAGAAGAACTATTTGGCTAGGGATCCTGGAGGTGTTTTGCCATCTTCTGGGCATGGAGCAGGGGTCACTGGGGCAGTTGGGTGGGTAGTTGTGAATTTCTTGCATTGTGCAGGGGGTTGGACTAGATGACCCTGGAGGTCCCTTCCAACCCTATGATTCTATTTGCCTCTTGGCAAAACACAAGGGGAAGGGGGAAATTCATGGCCAAATGCATCAGCTTCCTGTCTGCTGCACCAGGTGAAACTCAGGTGCTGAGAGTTAGTCCTCTGACAATCTATTCCATACCGATGTGTACAGCACCTAGCACACTAAGGACCAAAATGCAAGGATTCTGGAATACAGCTGTCACTCAATTTTGCTTTGCAGGCATCAAATCAGTTCAGAAACCTGATCCAGACAAGTTTTGAACAGGCTGGTTTATATATGTGACCACTAGCAGGGTTAAGAGGGAATGAAATGAAAAGCTTCTTAAATGGCAAGCAGTGTACCTTTGAGTAAGCCCTGTTGAACACAGTATGATTTACTTCTGAGTAGATATGCCTGGGATCAGGCAGTACATATAGATGTGGTGATGATAACATTCTAGCCAGAAATTCTAGATAAATCTTTCATCTGCTTAATAAAATCGCCCTGACCTGGATAGCCCAGGTGAGCCTGATCTCATCAGATCTCAGAAGCTAAGTCGGCCTTAGTGAGTAATTAGATGGGAGACATCCAACAAAGATATCATCAGATCTCAGAAGCTAAGCAGAGTCTTGGTTAGTAATTGGATGGGAGACCTCCAAAGACTACCAGAGTTGCAGAGGCAGGCAATGGCAAACCATTTTTGTTAGTCTCTTGCCATGAAAACCCCACCAAGGGTTACCGTAAGTTGCCTCTGATTTGAGGGCACCACAAACACACACCCCTAATAAAATGACATCTGGTTCAGGCAAAAAAGATGTTTTTCCCCTGTACCCATCCTGGGTTGCCAAGGGGCAAAGTGGGAGACTTGGGGCCAAGCTACACATGACGAATGACACTTGAATGGCAAGTGGATTGAGTGGAGGGCAAGTGAACAGGGAGAAATACACTTGCCGTTCAAGTGTCATTCGTCATGTGTAGCTTGGCCCTTAGTCATGGGACGACCAAGGCTGTTAACCTGGGACCCTCGCCATGAGTTGCCTAGCTAGGAAGCCTCCTGCTGCCAGCCTCCCACAGCAAATGAGGAAGGCGAGGAGCTCACAGTGGTGGGCAATCAGCTATAGGACAGCAGGCAGGCTTCTTCTCATACTGTATAGTCTAGGCTATCTAGCGGCCTGTCAAGCAGCACCAATGGTGGCAATAAGCTTGGGAGTATAGAGCCTGGCCCTGTCCCCTCAGTGAGGTTGGGACCCCATTCATGAGTTTTGCCCAGTCCCCGGAATCACTAAAACCACCCCTGAATAATACGGTGTCGAACAGTTCATTATTATTTATCCAGAGGAGTTAGCCATGTCAGTCTGTAGTTGCAAAATAGTAAGCTTTTGAGAACCACAGCTCTCTTCGTCAGATGAATCAGTTGCTTCTGATGAATAGAGCTGTGGATCTCGAAAGCTTCTGCTATAATAAAATTGGTGCTACTGGACTCTTTACCATTATCATTTATGTTATAGTGTTTATCTCAATAACTAAATATGCTGGTGTTGTAACTGTGTAAGACCATTTCTGTCCAGAGCATACATTTACTACAAAATTTGTGTTTTCTATTTTCACCCACTCATATGAAGAAAATAAAGGTCCAGCTGCTAAAGTAGCAGAGGGGGCAGCAGTTTGCAGCTCTTTCTCACTCTCTCTTTAGTAGCAGCTGTATTTGTAATTTTGCTCACAGGAAACTATTAAGACAATCTGAAGTAGAGTTACACCATTGGTTTCACTGGATCTAGAAGGGTGTAACTAAGTTCAGGACTGCATGCTACTTTAAATACCATAAATATACCAAGTTGTACAGTTTTATAGGGGAACTTATACATGATACATTCTGTATTGTTAAGGACTACACATTTCAATGTTTGCCCCCATACCTACTTTACAAAATTAGACCCCTACCAGCATGGTGCATTTTTCTACGGCTTCACAATTTGTGGAACATTTTCATCTCTGTTCAGGATCTTTCTGGTATAGGATTGCCAAGAATCTGCAAGAATTGCAACTGATCTCCAGAAATGCCCACCACAGGGTGGGCTGTGTGGCATCACAAACCCATTGAGTTTCCCCCCCTCCCCAAACCCCACTCTAGGCTCCACCCCCAAATCTCCAGATATTTCCCAACCCCGAATTGGCATCCCTACTCCGGTATGAAGAAAAAGAAGAAATAATTCTACCAATACCACAAGCAAACCTTGCGTGTTTCTTTATTTTAATAGCCTGTGTTTACACCAAAACCCTGAAGTGGATGAAATGAAGCAGAAAAGAGAAGAGTGCTGTAAAACAGAGAACAACATATCATAGGCAAAGCATTGATCAGAGAAGACATCAGGAAATGTTTCAGACAGAGCAATGGGACATTGAAAGAGTAAGAGAGCCGCAGTGTAGGAAACCAAGCAGAACTGGCCTTCTGGAATACAGATTCCTGGAGGCGGCATGCTCTTCTTTGCTCCTCTACATCTACTTTGGAGGCGGACACTTGCATGACTGTTTAACTTGCTGCTGCTTGCATGGAGGGGGGCAGCATGGCACCGCAGTCTGAGGCGGCGGTCTCACGTCCTTACAGACTTTAACTTTTGGCTTGCAGCACGATGATTCGCAGCACTTTTCTTTATCGCAGCAGCAGCTTCTGTGGCATGAATGTTCGCAGCACTCTTTTTCGTGACGAGAGCACATCCTTTCCTTCAAGTTGGAGATAGTCCTGGAAGGAAGGAACAAGTCTTCAGTGAAGGAACCAAGTTGTACACCACCCTAAAATCTCACCCGTTTTCATGGGAAAATTTCAGGCACTTCATACACAAACACTTCATGCATAAGGCCTCTCTCAGTGTGTGGGAGACTGAGACAAGATTTCACCTCCCCACGCTGTAGCCCCTGGTAGGGAACCTTGGAAGGAACAAGTTTGGAGAGGTGATGGAACTCAACAAGTATTTGATGCCATTTTGTCTGGGGGGACTGAAAAGGTTCCCATCCTGGCAACCATCAAGAGTCCAGGATGGAGGTGCCATCGGTGATGGCATGTCATCACTTCTGGGGAAACTGTTGTAGCCTGCTCTAAGAATCATCAGGATCTCTATGGCTTTACCATAGAGTTTCCAGTGATTCCTAGAGAAGATTGACGTCACTTTCAGATTTCTTCTAGAAAAGATGACATTGGTCTCTCAAGTTCTTAATTCCCATGACTAGCAGCAGTTCTCCGGGTTTTCTGGCCTTTCACAACACTTACTACCTGATTCTTTTTTTTTTTTGGAGATGCATTGGATTGAACCTGGGACCTTCTGCAGCAATGCAGAAGTTCTACCATTGATCCACGGCCCTGTTGTCTGCAGTAGAACAGCAGGTGTCTGAAGAAGGGAGTTCTGACTCTTAAAAGCTTACACTCTGAAAGTCTTGTTGCCATTAAAGTGCCACTGGACTCAAATCCTGCTGTTCCACAGCCCCTGTGTAAGTGGTGTGTAACTTTCAATTGGAATAAAATGACATCCAATGAGAGCCGAATCCCTAAAAAAATAAACGATTCAGGAACTGACAAAGAAAAACAAAACAAACCTCACAAGGTACCTTGGACAACATCTTAAAGACATTTTGTAGCTCTACACATCTAATTTTGAAGATACCTACTTTGAGGGGACTCTTTCCATATGAGTTCATGTGCCAGAGAATCACTGTATTTCTTGCACTCAAATCTCACTTCGTATTGCAATACATAAAGGATAATGGTGAGAATCGCCTGACCACAACACATATTTTTCTTGGACTGCTGTGGGAATCACTCATGAAGTACATGAAGTCTTTTGGAAAATGTCATCCACCGCTTACTAATTACTGGAAAGGCCCTGACAGGCTTACTCAGTTTGATTTGGAAGAACATTACTCCATCAGGCTACATTGGATTGGTAGTAGATAGTGACCTCAAGTCATAGACTTATCAAGAGTAGACCCTTGGTAGGGTTTTCATGGCAAGAAACTAACAGATGTTGTTTGCCATTGCCTGCCTCTGTGACCCTGATCTTCGTTGGAGGTCTCCCATCCAATTACTAACCAAAGCCAACCCTGTTTAGCTTTTGAGATGTGACGAGATCAGCCTCACCTGGGCTATCGAGGTCAGGGCACTTACATTGGATTGGATCCATTACTCTAGCAGTTGTGCTTTCCCTGATACAAGGAACTTTATCCTGCTGCAAGAGATTTCCTTGCAATGGAAGGGATCCAATTCATTATACTAGCAGCAGCAGCAGCAGGAGGAGATATTCCAATGCATACGACTGCCCATGCAAAAGGCACATCAGTAGAAAATGGGTCCATGAAATGCAGATCTGTTCCATAATACTGACAATTCTAACTGGAATAATATATTCTTGGAGAGAATTTCTCTCTCTCATTTGACTGCCATTAAAGATATTTTAAAATAAAAGTTACATTGTTCGATCCCCTCTTGGGAGGAAAAAAACCCTTCATTGAAAGCAGAACTAGTCAATTTCCAAGGAATATGTTCAGCTGAATTTGAAAAGAGACTTACCGAGAACACCGATAGGATCCCTTGTGGTTGGGATGAAGTCAATAGAATAGGGAATGATGCCGTGAATGAACTTTATATACACCATTTTCTAGTCCTCCTCCCTTGATAAGAAATCATGACTGCCATATTTACAAAACAATTCCTCCTCTAATTATTTCACCATTTTTAGTTTATTTTTAGTCATCTCCTCTGATCGGAATCTAATTTTGTATCTCATTAGGTCTCAGTGTGATACTAAAAAAAGACATAATTAAGGAATTCTCCTCTTTGGAATTTTAATTGCAGGTGATATGCTCGCTTACTTACATACATATGACACAAAACAGGACTGAAATATCACAACAAAACAGCTTGGGTATGTCGTGTTCCATGGGTGGGAGTAATGCCAGGAAAAAGGCATTTGAATACTGTAGCTTTAGGGCAGAAGTAGATGCTACGAAAACAGTGTCTCCATCATGTGTTTTGCTGATGCATAATGTGTCATCAAGTTTTAGGTCCTCGGTTACAGTCAATGAAGATACACATCCTGTGTCAAGTTATTCCAGTATTCTGCCTTCCTTCCATCAAAAGAGTTCATGGTTATACTCTTCTAATATTGATGTTGCTTATGGCTGATTGGTGATTTGTACCTATGAATCCCCAGATCCACTGAGTCCCACTCAATAGTTATTCCCTGCTACCATTTTAAGTAGAGACAGAATCCTGGAGGTTGTGCATACTAGTGTTGTGCTCCACTATATCACACTGATTATCTTTCTCCTTGGCATTTTCTCATCTCCTTCTACCAAGTTTGGAGCAGCTGACTCAATCCAGATCAATATTACAAACCACTCTCCTTCTTTGGAGGTTTTTAAGCAGAGGCTAGATGGCCACCTGATGGCTATGATGATGCTGTGAACCTGGGCAGATCATGAGAGGGAGGGCAGGAAGGATTAAATCAGTGCTTAGTTCTCGTGGCCCCTTTTTACATACCCAGGGCACAGGGACCATGGCTCAGTTGGTAGAGCATCTGTATGGTATGCAGAATGTTTGGTATGCTCCCCTCTTTCCAAGGAGAAAATGTCTGCTTCGGAGGGTGGACTCCATTACATTATATCCTGCTGAGATCCCACCCCTCCCTGACCCCACCTTCTCCAGGATCAACCCCCAAATCTCCAGGAATATCTCAGTCTGGAGCTGGCAACCCTATGTACCACAACTGAGGAACCATTTGCTGGAGGGGCCAGAACTTGCAGCCAGTGCTTTATCGCAAGCCACAACGTTTGCTGAAAGACTGGATAGTGGGGTTTCGAGTAGACATGGGCACAAACCAAAAAAAATTATCAAGCAAGTGGATTGTGGTTTGGTGCGGACCATGATCCCGAATTCCCAAACATCAACGACCATCTCCCGTCCCTGAACCGAACCCGGATTGTGGATCGTGGAAAACGCAGCGGGGCCCGCAGCTGTTCCCAGCCCATGGCTATTTATAAACATGGGTCCCATTCAGCAACACAGGAGGTCTGTGTTTGGCCATCAGAGCTGCCTATCAGGGTTTGCAAGAATGAGATTGGAGTGCTCATGGCTACAGAACACCCCCTTCCCCCACCCTCCCCTGGGTGTCTTCTCCTAACTTGTAACTGCTTTGCAGCTCTGTGGTTGGAAGGAAGCCCTGTTGATCAAGGAAAGCTGGGCTTCCATTCGGGTTTCCAGGGCGACAGAAGGAGGGCAGACAGAGCTCAGGCATTCCCCTGGCTCCATTGTCAGAGGAATAGATTGCTGGCGCCTGAATGTCTGGATTCCCGAATCGAGCCTGAATGTCATGATCCAGGCCTCTCCCGACCACTGGATTGTTGGCTGTGGATGATCACGATCTGTCTGGTCATGATCACGCGATCACCATTTTCGTTGGTTTTTGATGCTCATGATGCAGTTCGTGCCCATCTCTAGTTTCGAGTACCCTCCCCTATGGTAGCCATAACATTTCAACCACCAGTTATCTTAGCCACCCCCAAGTATGAGTTAGGTGGATTAAAGTCACAGAAAACCTCAAGCCTGAAAGGGAATGTCAAAGTTGGACTTTTGGCAATTACACTAGACAGGACCCACTTTGGTGTAATTAAACAGTGTCCACCTAGGATCCCTGAACCTGCTCAAATGACAGGATGTGGAAATGGAAAGATGCTCATCTCTCCAAATACATGCCTGTAAACCTCCCCCACACCTGCACAGTAACAACCAGGTGGTTTCCACATGCTATCTATGTGTCTACATCCTCAACAGAAAATCTGGGAGGAGAGACCCAGGGTGACGAAACCCCTTTCTTCTGGAAAACAAGAGGGTCTCTGGTCTCTTCATGGTGCACTGAGAAATGAGCCCCCCCCATTACCCAATTCCTCTCATAGAATCATAGAATCATCGAGGAAGGGACTTCCAGGGTCATTTACTCCAACCCCCTGCACAACGCAGGAAATTCACATCTACTTCCCTCCCCAACACACACACAGTGACCCCTGCTCCATGCCCAAAAGATGGCAAATCACCTCCAGGGGCCATAGCCAAACTGGCCTGGAGAAAATTTCTTCCTGACCCCAAAGAGGAGATCGGCCTGACCCTGGGCATGTAAGAAGGGGCCACAAGAACTAAGCACTCATGTAACCCTTCCTGCCCTCCCTCTCACAATCTACCTAGGTTTACAGAATCAGCATTGCTGTCAGATGTTCATCTAGCCTCTGCTTCCCAAGATCACTTGGGACCATGGCTCAGTTGGTAGAGCATCTGTTTGGTACGCAGCATGTCCCAAACCCTGGAAGCTCCAAATAAAAGGGTCAAGGTGTAGGTGAACAAAACAATGAACAAAGCACTGAACAGACACCATCACAGCAGCAATCACCATTCCCCAACCCAGCAATGCACAATCATCGTTACAAAGCTCCAGAAAAAAGAATTCCACATGGATACCCCCTGAGGGTCACAACTCCTTATTGGACTTTTACATTGAATGCTTCCATTGACGTACCCAGGCTGAGATAATTGACAAAACAACCACAGAAGAAGGGGTTTCAAAACCAGCAACTACAAAAAAGGGGGAACCACCCTGAGAAACCCAAATACACTGCCAGGTGTTTGTAATTAAAGTGCAAGTGCTCTGTCATACATATCACAATATACACTACAAATTACAAAACTCATGTATCCTCAGAGATAAATATACAAAAAATTGATCATACAGTGCTAAGTCCAATACAATATTCAGTCAATTAGGAGTGTTCCAAAAAGGCCACAATAGTATGAAAAACCTCAGGTATAACTCCTCTAGGTAAATGTCAGGTGGACTATCTTGGAGGACAGCAGAAGTCTTCTATGTTAAGCTACAAAAAGCCGAAAATTCACACGCTTTGAACAGAACAGAACAGGATGATGATGAAAGGTGAGAACATTGAACTAGGAAGACCACATGAATATTGGCCGGGACGAAGAAACATTGAAACGAGTGGATTTATTAGCTGGCAGACTCATTGCCAACTGACTGGAGTCTTCAGCTCCCTGGAGTTTCAACCAACCCTTGAATTTTCAGCTTTTTGATGATAGTGATGATAATGATAATAGTAGTATTGCCACCCTAGTCAGAATGAAAAGACAGACACCAAGTTTGGATCTAAGGGCCACTTTGTTAACTTCATACAACTAAAACAAGTCAGAACAGTGGCAAGGGCCTAAAGCAGTACAGGTCAAGCCACGGGGTCCACCCTGGACTTCCACCTTGACCTGTCTGGGTGAGCCCTGAAGCCCCGGGTTCGACCCATCCATGGATGGTACAGACCCGGCCGGCCAGGCAATTTGGTCACTCCCTTTCAAACTCCTGAACACCTCAGCTGTACAGCAGTGAGGGAAGGACTTGCACACGGGGGTTCCTGAAGGTAGCCTGCTCCTGCAGCTGGCAGCCGTCAAAGCAGTACCAGCCGCTCTTGGCAGGCCCCTTTTCCCACCAATAGGGAAGCGCCAAGGGTGCTCACTGGCCTGCACCCTATCTCCATACTAAAACCTGTCAGAGATACCTCTAACAAGCACCACCCTTATACAATCACCTCAACTCCAGTAATAGGTGCAAGGTAGGCCAAAAAAACCCTTTTTCCGAGCCAATTTGGAAAACGGGCAAAAAATTCCTGCCTGGCTCTGTGAACAGCAACCAGCTAATCCTGCACCAATACCGGGAGAGGAGGGTGGGCTGAGAAACTGAGTGTGACTGCGGCCGGGGAGGGCAGAGCAGTCTACTAAGGCTGCTGTCTCTGCCCTCCCAGCCAAGCCCCAGATGAGGGGGACATGGTTCTGACTCCCTCCTTCCAGGCTGGCAATTGTCGGCCCCTTGCCCTAGCAGCAAAGCTGCTGCCAGGAGGGCCATATTGCCACCCTAGTTGGAATGAAGAGACAGACACCAGTTGCACACGGGGGTTCACAAGGCAGCCTGCCACTGCAGATGGCAGCCATCAAAGCAGTACCAGCCCTTCGGGCAGGCCCCTCTTCGCACCAATAGGGAAGCACAAAGGGTGCTCATCGGTCCACACCCTATCTCAAACTCAAACCTGCCATGACAATGCTAACAGGCACCATCCTTAGCCAATAACCTTGATCCTCACAATCAGTGCAAGGTAGGCAAAAAAAACCCCTTTCCTGTGCCAAATTGGAAAGAGGGGAAAAAATTCCTACCTGGCTTTGGTAACAACAGTTGGCTAATCCTGCACCAATACAGGGTGAGGAGGGTGGGCTGAGCAACTTTTGCAACTAAGGCTGGGTAGGGCGGAGTGGCCTCCTATGGCCCTTAATTCCGCCCTCCTAGCCAACCCTTAAATGGAAAGAGTGGATGGTGTTGCCTCCCTTCCAGGGCAGCAATCAACGGCCCCCAGCTTAAGCAGCGGTGCTGCGTGCTGGGAAGGGCTGAATTCCATGGGAAGGGAATTGCCATCTGGATCCAAGCATGAGGAAGAGGCCCTGGTAGGCTTCCCAACTGCCTGGGTCCAGTGGAGGATGTCCCACTCCTAAGCCCAATCCCTCACCCTCCAGAAACTGAAGAGCAGCAGAGAAAATGCCTCCATGGCGATACTCTAGGAATTTCCTTGATTCTCTATTGTATTTACCATAGAGAGTATGGGGAATTCTTAGCGTATTACCCAGAAGTGACACCACATCCTCCTCATCCTCCCCAAGCATCATCCCCCAAGATGCTGGCCCGATTCCTCCACTCTCGCTGACCTTGCTGATAACATTTTGTAGTAAGGGGAAGTGGCCTCTTGGCTGAAGCTAGATGTGGGCATGAGGAAGGAGTTCTTGACCTCTACTTCTTTAAATGCCTCCAAAACTGGGAGTCTTTGAGGTGGACATAGGAGTCTTGTTGCAAAAGAGAATGGCCCAGCATCCTGTTTCAGCATAGTGGCCAACTAGATACCACCAGAAACGAACAAGTGGGGCTTAGAGGTAAAAGCCCTTCTGTTGTTCCCCTCCGCCAGTAACTGGCATACAGGGGGTTATTGTGGCAATCTAATGATTGTCACAGATATATCAGACTGTTGAGGGCAGCGTTAAAACATTATTAAATTGAGCTCCTTCTATGTGAAGGTTTTGTCTCATCTCTGTTCCTTGTAAACTTGGTCTAGCTTACAACATATGGCAATAAAAGTAAAAGAACTCGTTGCCTCTCTCTCAGGAACAGCCACCACTTGGTTTACTGTGCTGTAAGCTCCTTGCTAGCCAACACATTTTGAGAAATCCTTCAGTTCCCTGAAGTCACTTTCTCACCTATCCTGTTTTTGTTGCTTGGCAAGACTGAACCCGAGAGGAAAGAGGAAGCTGTAAAGTGAAATATATACAAAGCAAGAAGAATATGAATCATTTATGTATCTCCTACCCAATGTAGGCTCTTGTCTTTTGCCCAGGAATGGGCTAAGTTGTGTGTGAGCTCCTCCTACAGCATGAACATGAAAATTGCATAGCTTATAAAGAAAAGGCTGGAACAATTAGCAAAATCTGGAGACTGTGGCACATTTTGAGAAGATGGATGTCTTTGATCTAAACCAGGAGCCTTGAATCAGACAGGTTGAATGACTCAAATTTATTTTTCAGGACCAGCTGTGTGACTGATGATAAAATAAAGAGTTCCATTATGCTGAGCTTCTCTGTAGCTCCTTCAATTATGATCTCATCAGGGACTGATGCCTCAAAAAAAAAAAACCTTTGGTCATTCTAAGTTACTTCCTTCATGAGGTTGCCACAGAGCCAACCTGGGTTCACAGAAACACAGCAGCTCTGGGGAGGGGCTTGCATAAAAAAAAAGAGAGCCCAAACGCGCTCAGAAATCTGCCACCAGAGAAGGAACTGCTCCTGTCTTTGGGTGAAGCTACAAGTGACGAATGACACTTGAATGGCAAGTGTATTTCTCCCTGTTCACTTGCGCTCCACAAAATCCACTTGCCGTTCAAGTGTCATTTGTCACTTGTAGCTTGGCCCTTTCTCCCAAGTTCTTTTCTTCATGCACCCTATGGTGTGTGTGTGTGGGGGGTGAGGTTGGCTTGCTCCACTTGGAGGTATTCTGTTTACATGCAGCAGTAGTAATAGCAAAAGTGCCCCCCCCCATGCACTGTTTTTGCATGGGGAGAAAGCTTAGGAGAAAGGCAGGAGCTCTCCCTCCCCTGACTGAGGGCCAAGCTACACATGACGAATGACACTTGAACGGCAAGTGGATTGAGTGGAGGGCAAGTGAACAGGGAGAAATACACTTGCTGTTCAAGTGTCATTCGTCACTTGTAGCTTGGCCCTAAGATGAAGACTGCATTTCAGAATTGTATTGTGCTGGCCACACAAATTTTCCCCAGTACCTCCTTGAATTAAATAAGGGAATCTGTTTTTTCTTTTTTTATACAGTCTGATTGCCCTGACCTGGATAGGCCAGGTGAGCCTGATCTCGTCAGATCTCAGAAGCTAAGCAGGATCTGTCTTGATTAGTAACTGGATGGGAGACCTCCAACAAAGACCAGGGTGGCAGAGGAAGACAAAGGCAAACCACCTCTGATAGTCTCTTCCCATCAAAACCCCAGCTGGGGTCGTCATAAGTCAGCTATGACTTGAGGCCGCCACCACACACACACACACACACACACACACACACAGTCTGCTTGCTGACTATAAGACAGAAATTCTGTTAATGGTCTGCTGATGGCAGCAGAGAGTAAAGCTTATTTGTAAAAGAGAATAGTGATATAGAGGTGAACTGCTCCTAGAAGTCTAGCAGCTTGACACCTGGGCCAGAGAAGTGAAGACATGATTATCTGTACAATACCATCTGTCTGCAAATGGGCTGGTGAAAACTGCACTAAAGAAAGCTGCAGGTCAAAACTTAAAGACAAAAATCTCTCGTACCACATACCAGTCCCAGGAGCTTCCCCAGCTGAAAATATTTTTTAGAAAAGCTATTTGAACCTGATGGTATTGGCTGAAAATACCTATATTAAGCTGATTCATTGGGAAGTGGATCAAAGAAAAAGAATAATGATAGCAGCCACCCACCATGGGCCTTATATAAGGACACACAGTGTGAGTCAAGAAGAATAGTGATGGGCATGGATCAAGAAAATGATGGTTCATGATTCGTGCAAAGGGATGAACCACAAGCCATCATGAATTTGCCCAGTTTGTGAACCAGTTTGTTCGGTTTGTGTTCTGTCACTTCTGGTGTGGCAAAGTGGCAGCGTCCGCAGCGCTTTTCTAGCTGTTTGCATTTGCAAACAGTAAGGAAACAAGTGAAAAAATTGGCAGGCATTTGAAAGCAGCAACACTTGTCGTGCAAGAAAAGTCTTCCTACTTTCAAAGCCAGCAGCTTTTTTCAGATGACAGGAGGGGGTTCCCCTCCCATCAGCTGAGAAAAGCTGCTTTCAAACCCCAGCAGTATCCCCTCCCTCGTCTCCCCTCAGCTGAAAAAAGAGGTGGACATTGGAAAGCAGCAACACTTTTCTTGCCATGCCATGCAAGAAAAGAATTGCTGCTTTCAAAGCCAGCAGCTTTTTTCAGCTGACAGGAGGGGGATTCCACTCCCATCAGCTGAGAAGCAGCTGGCATTTGAAAGCAATACTTTTCTTGCCATTTGCAAACGGCAAGAAAAGTGCTGTTTTGAGCTTTGGTGTAATCCCTAAAGATTCCTGAATCTTTACGAAGCATACCAAAGCATTTAAACACACTGCTAGGAACCGAGGGGGTGCACACCTCTAGTGACAAACCAAAAAATGAACCAAACGAACAAAACAAACTGGCTTAAAGTTCATCACCTTTCATCAGAAATGGGCTCTGATGAACTGCCAGTTCGCGAACCACAAACTGGCTCGGTTCGTGATAAACTTTGGTCCATATTTCGGTTTGAGCCCATCTGTGGTTAAGAACTTCTCTGGTAAATCCTATTATCACAAATTCAACCTGTCCCTTATATTGTCCAGGTGAATGGACTGGTTATGAGGTATGACACAGGCCATCTCCTGTCGCAGACAGTTCTAAAGAAGAATCTCTTACATTTCTTCTTCATTTTTTCCCGAATTTTTCTGTTACTGTTGTTTTGAAGATATGAGGCCAGAACATTGGGTGTGCACTTGCTAAAATACCATTTTAATTCCATATTAGAAAGCCAGGAAGGATATTATCATTTCTGTTAAATATTGGGACCATTGTTACCATTCTAGAAATATTGAAGCTATAGTTCTAAAATTTAATGAAAACTATAGTGACATACTTTCTATCTTTTGCGGCGTAGTAGTTAGAGTGTCAGGCCTGGATCTGGGAAATCCAGGTTCAAATCCCCACTCTGCCACAAAAACTTGCTGAGAGACCTTGAGCAAGTTAACTCCCTTTGCTTAAACTACCTCACATGGTTGTTTTAAGGATAAATGAGAAGGACGAATTTTGTAAGCCATTTGAGATTATAATTACATATACAAACATACTTTTATGTATTTTATTTATGTATTCCTGCTCTCTCCCATCATGAGGACTATTAAAAAAATAACTTAGTTATTAGCTGGTGTCCCCCAACAGCATTTAAGTGGCAACTGTACTCTTGAAGAATAAGACTGCTTGGAGACCAGTCAGAGAATCCAAACCTCTCTTTGCAACAGCTAGTCTGTGATACACCCTGACCTGTATAAAGGCTTCTGACAAGGGTAAGAAGAAAATTGCTGTTGCTTGTGCCCGTTCTGCCTTTGCATTCCTTCACTACTGCCTCATCTGGCTCCACCTGCAGTCTGAGAGGCACCTGTGTTTGTTTATTGCTTTGTGAAATTGATCCTGTGTCTGATAGCCAGCAAGGGAGAAAGTGAGAAGTGGAGCTGAAATTCTCACAATGCTAGACTTGAGTTTCCACTGCAAATTAGCATTGCTAAGATGAATTATCTTAATTTCTCTTTGCCCAGTTTCCCTCTGAACGTCAATAATCTGTTGCTTTTGCTAGGAATTTGGCATCTATTTCTAATCAATTCCATTTTGTTCAAAAGAGAAATTTGAAGAGAAGAGGATCAAGAAGGGAGGTTTGACAAAGTTCACTCTGCATATGCTCAGAGGAAAACAATGTCTTCCCAGACTTCCTGTTCTCCTGCCAGCATACCACCCTATGGTGTGTAACACCCCCACTCCCAAAATCCTGCAAAGGGATGAAGTTACAAAATGTTGCATGGACATGTAACAGATAACTACGAAGAAAAATGAAATAGAAATGGAAAAGTTGTCTTTTGCAGGAGCAAAAGAAAAGAGGAATTAATAGCTATATCTAAAAACATGAATTTCAGAAAACAGCAATTCTGCTTCCTGTAACAAAGCCAGTGCAAATATAAAACAGAACACCAATATCGGAATGAAATATATATTTTAATGATTCTCATTGGCCACTTAAGGGCTAAAATGGGAGATGGATTGTATTAATGAAGTATCACAGAGTGGATATAAAGTACATGCATTTCTGTAGAGAAGAGCACTGTTGTAATTTTATGATAGAATGTAAATATTATACAAGCAGAATGTTTCGGCAGGTTGAACAGAAGAGAATCCTGCAGCAATTCGATCTCGAATCATGCATTTTTCCATTATCTACTTTAGCTGAGAAGGCCATTGGGGAGGCTGCTTAACCTGCTGCCTCATCTGGGGTTGGAAAGGGGGTTGTTCAGGAACTGGGACAAACACACCAGGTTGTTTTGGGCCAGGAGCTGGGACGAACACAGGAGGCTGGTTTTGGCCAGGAGTTGGGACGAACACACCAGGTTGTTTCGGGCCAGGAGTCGGGACGAACACACCAGGTTGTTTCGGACCAGGAGTCGGGACGAACACACCAGGTTGTTTCGGGCCAGGAGTCGGTACAAACACACCAGGTTGTTTTTGGCTAGGAAGAGGGACAAACACAGGAGCTTGACTTTGGCCAGGAGCAGGGACCAGCATTGGAGGTTGCTTTCCCCAAGTAGGCAGAGGTTTCACATCATAGTCAATATTATCACTGGAGCCACAGCAAGAACTTCCACCCCGGTAACTTGAGGAATCCTGAGGACGACAGCAGCCATCTTTTTCCTGACGAGAACACATCCTTTTGACTATCAAGCTGTGAATCCTGCAAGCAAGCAAGAAAGACCCATCAATGACTTTCCAGCATGTGTACGGTCTTCAATATTCTTGATAATGTATTCTGTAATAAGCAGTGAGTGCCAGGCTGTATCTCTACTATGTTTATTTATTTATTCATTTATTTATTTATTGGAGTTTTGTATCCGCTCTCCCCATAAACAAGCTCAGAGCAGATTACAACATTAATAAATAAATTACAATAAAAACAGCATTAAAATCATAAAATACAGTAGTAATATAATTTAGGCGGCAACCTAAGTTGCTCACCCCCCATCCAAAAACATTCTATGAGGTGGACTATCAAGACTCCCATTGAATGGAGCCTGGGGATGGATCTTGGGAACAGTAACTCCAAAACAAGAGGCTTAGAAACCTTGAAAAAAGAATCCTTAACCTTTTCCCCAAACTACAGGGGGGACAGGGAAGCCATGATAACCAAACCAAATTCTGACTATTTTAAATGTATCATGTGGTTGCAGCCTAAAACATGGGGCAAATAGATGTCAACTCTATGGAGAAGTTGGTGAAATTCCAAGAAAACATTAATTTATTTAATCATTTGTTTATTTATATCTCACTTTTCTCCTCAGTTGGGAATTCAAAGTGGCTTTGAACATTGTTCTCCCTGTCTCTGTTTTCCTACAACAACAACAACAACAACAACAACAACAACAACAACAACAACAACAACAACCCTGTGAGTTTGGCCAGGCTGAGAGAATGTGATAGGCCCGAAGTCACTCAGCGAGCTTCCATCGTAGACATGAAGATTCATACTCAGGCCCCTCTGGATTCTGCTCTGGCACTCTATCCACTATACCAGCCTTCAGGTTTCTTTGTGGAGCTGTAATGGCTTATTTAAAAAAAAATCCTGAGGCTGATTAAAAAAATCAGAAATCAATGACAGAAAGAGGTGAGAACACTAGAGGAGATGGGAGACACTTGGAGAAACTTCTACTGAATTTTCAGTGTACTGCTTTGTATCTTTCTTTTACTTTACAGGACAGGGTAATCATTTACACATTAGGGGTGGGAGATCACTCACACCCAGTTTCAGTTGTCTGCTGATACTCCTGCAGCTGGCAGAAGAAAAACAATTTTAAAAATTCTGGTTTTGTGACTGCGTTACATCAGTTCCAGGGAAAAGCTGGAAGTGACATTGCATTGCTCTAGGAAATCATTGGTGTTACATCACTTCCAGGTTTAACCCAGAAATGATGCAGCATTGTGATGATGGCACCCCTATGTCCCTACCCCTTCAACTGTTTGTTGATTGCTGGCCACCCTACTATAGAGGTTCTTGAAGCCATCACTTTTCATGTATTCCAAGGTTGAAATTTCTAACAGTGTAACAAAAAATAGGATTCTTTCCTTCTTTACTTCCATCCTGAAAGACATGTCATCTAGATGAAAATAGTCTACCATTTGGGTAGCTATGCCCTTGTAAAAAAAAAAAAGAAGAAGACTTCAAGTTTTGGTGCTTTCTAAGAAAACTTAGGTACAGTCTATTCTTGAATTTATTTATTTATTTATTATGATGTAGTGGTTAAAAGAGTGGGACTCTAATCTGGAGAGCCAGGTTTGATTCCCCACTCCTCCACTTGAAGCCAGCTGGGTGACCTTGGGTCCGTCACAGCATCTAGCTCTCTCAGCCCCACCCACCTCACAGGGTGTTTTGTTGTGGGGATAATAATGACATAGTTTGTAAACCACTCTGAGTGGGTGTTAAGTCATCCTGAAGGGCAGTATATAAATTGAATGTTGTTGTTGTTGTTGTTGTTGTTGTTGTTACCATCATCTATTTATTTATTTACTACATTTATACTCCACATTTTCCTCCACTGGGGACCCAAAGCAGCTTACATCATTCTCCTCTCTTCCATACTATCCTTACGACAACCCTGTGAGATAGGTTAGGCTGAAAGAGTGTGACTGGCCCAAGGTTATCCAGCAGGCTTCCATAGTAGAGTGAGAATTTGACATTGGATCTCCTGGATCCTTGTCTGTAACTATAACCACTACATGACACTGTCTCTCAATTATATCCTCTGTTTTCTCTGGCATTTAGAAGTTAGATTGAATGCAAAGAACTGATTGTGCAGTAATTCAGGTCATAGCTACCCAAAGATTTCTTTAACCATTGTTAGAGCAAGAATTGCACTTCTGAATCACGCATTTAGGAAATAATTGACTAGACTCAAGAAGAAACCCTCCAACAATCTCTTCTCATTTTGACCAAATCTGAGATAAAAAAAGAATATTCTTTCTCAGACAAAATATCAGAGGAATTTTGAAGAAAGCCAAGCTGGTTTTAATAAGACGAGCAAAATTTCTCAAGAATTCTGTACATCCCTATTATGCATGCCTATTGTCATCAAAGAGAAGAACAGAAAGCAGTTATAGACTTACCGCAATTGCCAAGAGGAACCTGTGTGGTAGGCAGAGTCCTTGAGTAGATGTCTGTATCCTTGGACCGTGTGATCTTTTATATGGTTTGAAAGGCTTCCTCCAGGAAACTAAATTCCTTGCTTAGGACTTAATGAGGATGATTGAGTTTTCATAAGAGGATGAACCACGTTTCATTTGATTGATTTGATTCATTTGATTGACCTCATCTTATGGAATTCTTCCAAGGTGCTATCAGGAAAGGATTGAAGCAGTTATGCAACGTACCTTTCATTGTATTGTAGACTGGATTTGTATTGCATAATGAACAATATATGCGCCGGAATCTCACATATCAACAAACATTGGACATGATTGATGATGAAGAAAAGGATGTCCAATAAGACAATCCTTTATGGATATCAGCTTCCGAATTCTTTAAAGATAACTCATGATTAAGTAGATTATGTGGAGACACGTGACATGAAGATACACAAGAGATCTATGCACCTTAAGTTTTGAAGTAGGTCTAATGGATCTCATGTATTTAGAGCATCTGCCTAGAGTTCTGTTTGAGCAGAAGACCCCAAATCTTGGACTACTGGAGCCCCTGCGCCAGTGAGGATTGGTGTTACAATGGGGAAGTTTGACTGCTGTGACATGGGGAAATAAGATATGGGTGCAAACACAGACTAAACTAGCCAAAGGCCTTAAAATAACACCACAAACCTAAGAAAAGATAGATAGGTGGAAATTAGAGATGTGCTTTTTCTATCCAACATTTCATGGATTCCCACTGCCCTGTTTTCCACTCCTCTTGAATCCTAGTTAATTCTGGAATTGGAGCATGCTCAGTTCTCTTACACATCACAATTCCCATCATTTGCTGACATATTTCCCTTGCTCTATCAGTTGGATCTGTTCTGCTAATTGGATGTCTTCTCTTGACGAAAGAGGCTCTTCCGCTGGCAGCTCTTTGAGCATGCAGAAGATGCAACCATGAACAAAACAAATTCATGGATCCAATTCAACATGTGGGTGGATTTGGAATCTTAAAGAGGCTATGAAAATAAACTTAGAAACTGTGTGGCAGATTAAATAATTGTTGTATTAGATATCCATGCTCAAAAATAGTATCCTGAAGATACCTTTTTCAAAATATCCCCTGGCTGAAAAATTCCCCATCAGCTTATATTAAAAAGGACAGAAGTTAATGAAACAGGCCAATAAAACCAGTATCAGTTACATTGTGCAACAATTCAGCAGCTAGATGCCTAAACAGAATGTAATGGCTGACCTGACCACCTGGATCCATGCTATGGTAACATCAAGACTTGACTGTTGCAATGCACTATACATGCACCTTCCATCTAAACTAACTAGGATATTCCAATTGGTGCAAAACACTGTGGCTCGACTGTTACCAGGATCAAGCAGGAGGATGAACATCACTCCCATCCTGCAGTCACTCCATTGGCTACCCATTAGTTACCATGCTCAATTCAATGTATTGATTCTCACTTAGAAAGCTCTTCATGGCCTTGGTGAGACATACCTACGGGACCGCCTCCCTCTCATGCTCTTCCACGGCAGCTTCACTCATCCGAACAGGGTCTCTTGTAGGTGCCACCCTGCACCTCGATGAAATCATCATCAGCCTGTATACAAGGTTGCTCTGTGGTGGCCCCTACCCTGTGGAACAGCCTGTCTGAGGAGCTCAGGAGAGCCCCCACTCTCCTGGCTTTCCACAGACGATGCAAAACTGAATTATTCAAAAAAGGCTTTTTTACTTAGATAGGAGGGCTGTATTGTAGGGAAGGATTACCAGATGATCTGGTAATGAGTTAGGAACCATAGACTTTACCACTATGTTGTACTGGATTCCTGCTAATGCTATGTCTTTGTGAACTTGTATCTATTTCCCCTATGGCATTGTTTATGGAAATGTTCTTGATATTGCTGTTGTGGGTTTTCCGGGCTGTATTGCCGTGGTCTTGGCATTGTAGTTCCTGACGTTTCGCCAGCAGCTGTGGCTGGCATCTTCAGAGGTGTAGCACCAAAAGACAGAGATCTCTCAGTGTCACAGTGACACTGTGACAGTGTCACAGTGACACTGACAGTGACACAGTTCTCTGTCTTTTGGTGCTACACCTCTGAAGATGCCAGCCACAGCTGCTGGCGAAACGTCAGGAACTACAATGCCAAGGCCATGGCAATACAGCCCGGAAAACCCACAACAACCATTGTTCTCCGGCCGTGAAAGCCTTTGACAATACATCGTTCTTGATATTGCCTTTACTAATCTCATACTGTGTAATCTGTCTTGAGTCTCCATGAGAAAGGCAGACTATAAATGACATAAATAAAATAAACAAACAAATAAATAGTTGCAATGAGAATGAGCTTCAAACCAGGAATTTATTAATTCAAATCTTTCATAAGTTACACATTCATTTTAGATGAATTAAGATGCTTACTATCATGAGCTCCACAGACTAGGCTACAATCACGGTATAGTTGAGCAGCAGGGTCAAAGAGGTGTTTCATCCATCCTCGATACAGTTCATAATATAGTGATGTTCCTCCTATCATCTTGTGTGCTTTAACTCCTGTAGCTGATGTCTGGTTTCACCCTTTGGCTTGCACCGAGAGGCTCGCACTTCCCTTCAGGGTACCCAAATGAAATAGCGAGGCTAGCAAGCGGCTTACCTTGCTGACTCTCAGGTGTACTCAGTAAGTTGCTCATCCCCTCTAATGTGCAATACTGAGGATATGATTTGGAAGCATTTTTAACACAAGAAGAGATATATTAAACTATCAATATGAAGTCAGGCTGTGAAAATCAGCTTAAGAAAGGTGTTTTTGATCTGTCTCCTGAAAGCCAAAATGGAGTCACAATGGTGGAGAAGGTTTTTTGGGTATCTGCCACCATATAATATCTGAGAAGGTTGGAAAGACACATTTAAGAAGTCCTCTCCTGCAAAGCGAAAGCCCCAGGCGAGATCAGATTATTAGGTCTCAAGATCTGAATGTCAAGATTTTAGCCTTTTTCTTTAAATGGTGAGGGAAGGACTAACACCTCTGAGTGGGGAAAGAGTCAAGAGACATTGTATTTTTAGCTTGGATTGCATCTTTTGGTCATTCACCTGTCATCAGACTCTACCCCTAAAGTACAACAAAACTCTTATCCTGACCAACATGGGTGACATTCTTTGTGCCAACAAGATGTCAATAGAATACACCCATTTCCTACAAAGTTTTACACCTTAACCTTCCAGGTTCTGCCACTTAGCTCCCTGGCTTTCCCACTTTGAAACACTGGGCAACCCTGGTAGGAGAGGGCATGGTGGAAGGTGCTCATTCAGATATTTAGCTGATACACCACTGGGTTGGAAAAGGATAGGATATCAGTTGCAACAACCACCACACTTAAGAATTAAGCAGCAAAAGCTGGACCCATGAGGATTCCTGCCCAAAATAGGACAAAAGTCACCCTCTTCCACCGACTCTTATCTGGATTGATCTTCAGTCTGTTGGTCTTCATTAAACCCATTATTGTTTCCTGGTTCAAGGAAGATCATTTCCCCATCCACAATGAAATCTGAAGCTGGCAACTGAGGGTGGGTGTATTTGTGGGGTGGGTAATCACTTCCTCCTCAAGGGGAAAAATACAGAAATGTTGAGAGAAAAGAAAAGATTTGGGGTTAAATCAAGCAAGTGTAAATGTTCCCGTTGCTGATTCTCTCCACTCCCCTTCACGAAGGATCAAAGGGGATAGCAGAAGTGGTGATCCTAAGATATTTCAAGGCTCCACATCCTTCCTCTTAGATTGATTTGATTTTGATTTATTGGATTTTTAGCCCACCCTCCATGCAAGCAGGCTCAGGGCGGGTTACAATCATAAATAAATTACAATAGATAAAACCAATAAAATGCATCTCAGTGCAAACATAGATTTTGGCATTCCAGATGGGGCACCCTTCCCCTTTCTCTGCCCACCATACACAAGAAAAGGGTGGAGGTGTGGGTTGGTGAAACTCTAACTCCTCAAGCATGGGGGCAGATGTACCATATACTCTCCCCCCCCCCCACTGGCAGGAGACCGGCAGGGAGGCTAATTAGATGGATCTAGTGCTGGCCTCAACCATATGCTTGGCAGAACATCTCTGTCTTACAGGCCCACCGAAAAGATACAAGATCTTGGTGGGCCTGAGGGCCAAGCTACACATGACGAATGACACTTGAACGGCAAGTGTATTTCTCCCTGTTCACTTGCCCTCCACTCAATCCACTTGCCGTTCAAGTGTCATTCGTCATGTGTAGCTTGGCCCATAGTGTCTTCTGACAGAGAGTTCCACTAGGTTGGGGCCAGGACAGAAAATGCCCTGGCTCTGGTCGAGACAAGCTGAGCCTCCCCGGGGCCAGGGACCACCAGTAGGTGTTTACTTGCAGGTCTAAGAGCTCTCTGAGGTACATACAGGGAGAGGCGGTCCCTCAGGTATGATGATCCCAGTCCATTTAGAAATTAGACACTGATTGCATCCCTATTAAATTATATTAGCTAGCTTCTATTCATTCTGAACCCTATAGGGCCTTTGTGGTGTATAGAACAGACTACAGAATTCACCTATGTCTGTATGCATAGAATAGCCAAGCATAACCCTAGAACAGAAAAATCCACTTGTTTCTCCCTTCTCTTTTTTTCCTTGTAAATCGAACTAAAGAAAGAGTTGCCTGTCATTTGAAAGTCAGCATGCATTTCTTTAAAATTTTATTCCAATAAAAAGTATTCGCTCCCTGTCCCCGTCTTCCACTGTGTTTTTAGCTATGAAATAATATCTGGCAATAAAACGGAATCCTTACTAGAGATAATAGAGGTGTAGTGGACAGAGGTGAGCAGAATTTTTAGCATATGAAACCGGCTCATTATTGAGTCAACGTCAGTGCTGTTTGCTTTGACTAGGAGTAGTCCTCCGGCATGGATGATTCATGCTACCCCTTTTAAATGAAGATGCCAGGAATTGAGCTGGGGAGTTTAGGCCACACCCTCACCCATTGAGGAGGGTCTGTAACATTATGGGGGTGATAGAGAGAGAAAGGATAATGGAGGAAGATGTGAGATTCATGTTGATATTTCATTGAGTCAATGCGGGGGTGTGGTGCGGGGTTGGATTATATGGGGAAGTAGCAGGTCTTGTTGGGAAGTAGCAGGTACTGCTGTATAGTAGACACTGAGTGTATGACTGTGAACACATTTGATGGTCATTCTTCTTGTATCCAAAGGCAATGATCAGATGTGAGCATTTGAGGGGGTGGAGCGTGGGAAGGGGGAGCAATGCTGATGCAGGAACAACACTTCTGGGAAACATCCAGAAATGATGTTGCTGCATCAGCGATGCTCTAGAAATTCCCCCCAATCTCATAACATAGAGATGGGGGGAATTCATAAAGCCTCATGGACACAACAACTCAAGTGATATGCATCTGACGAAGAGAACTGTGATTCTCGAAAGCTTATGCTACAATAAAAATGGTTAGTCTTAAAGGTGCTACTGGACTCTTTTTGATTTTGCTACTACAGACTAACACGGCTAACTCCTCTGGATCAGTGATATCTCAGTGTCTGTGGATGTTATTTCTCCTCTCCATTTTCTCCCACCCCTCATTTACTCCCCATTTCCTCACCCAAATGAGAGCAGGGAGGGAACATTGCCAGTTTTAGGCAATCAACTGGCACCCCTACTTTTGGAACATTTGAAGTAACCAGTCAATAACATAAAGACTCATTGGGGATGTGCAGGGTGTCTTCCCCAATTTAGGAGCTACAACCTATTCCTTTGTATCTTAGACTGGAAGGAACTGGGAGGTGCGTACTGAGAGGCAAAACATATCTAATTGTAAAGTTAGTGGCTCTTGCAAGTGATAATAACAACAACATCAGGCCACTCACAGACTGAGGAAGAGTTTATACATACTCAGAGGGCTCCCCCACTGTATACAAAACATGGTGGAAGGAAAAGACAGCAAGTTAGGTTGATTAACATTGTGATGTCACTTCTGAATTTCACCGGAAGTGACATCACAATGCTCTACCAAGTCTCAGAAACTCTATGGTTTTACCATTGAGTTTGGGGTAGAGAGTCGGAACCTGGAAGTAATGTCACATCATTGACTGACACTTCCCCTTCCCAAGCCTCACCCAAAAACTTTCCAGTGGTGGAGGGCAGATGCTTGACAATCCTACTCAAGAGGCATGGAATGTTGAAAGAAGTTGAGAGTCAATTACAAGGATAGAGAGGATCATGGGGGTAATTGAGTTGCTCAGTCCCCTGAGTTTGAGAAGACATTAAATATGTTGAAATTTCAATGGGTGGATTTTCAAAAGTTCTGTTCTCCTCCACCCACCCTGCAATTCCTTGCAGGCCCTGGCTTTGTCTAATAGCAACCTCCATGACCAGTTACCTGTCACAAAGGCATACCCCTTCTCCATAAGGAATTTGTAAACCTTTGTGTGTAGCATTACTATGAAAATTAAAAAGAGCTGCAATTTTTTTTAAAAAGCCAATTATTATTATCCACTGTTTCCAAATGTTGACAGTAATGAGACAACCCAAAACAGGTTGGTGAAGTTGCCCTACTCAAGCTTTCGATACTTTTCTCCTGGAGAGGTAGACTTGGGTCAGGGATATTTCTCAATCATTTCCCCCAGGATTCCTAAGAAGTTCTTAACGATAAGAGTTGCAATAATAAAAACAATAATTAGCATTGATATTGCCTTAGCATAAAGTGATGCACTGACATTGTCTCAGTCATCTGCATTATAATTCCCTTAGATACGATCTCTATCTAGTACATTTTTATCCTGCCTTTCCTCTGAGGAGCTCAGAACGGCATGCTTAGGCCTTCCTTTCCCACCCTATCCTGGCAACAACCCTGCGAGGCAGGTGAGAATGAGAGTACCTGATAGGCTTCTCCATGAATTTGTCTAACCCCCTTCTAAACCAACAATACTTGTGACCCATCATTGCATTTACTGGCAATGAATGCCAGTATATAAATTGAATGTTGTTGTTGTTGTTGTAGACAGTTTTATTTGGGGAAAAAGAAGTTGAAAATTAATTGGGTCTACTGCCTAAAGTAATTAGCATGTGGAGGTTTAAATATACCTAATATTCGATTATATCCAGCTGCAACTATTACCTTGGGTCAGTAGATGGTTGTTAGAACTTGAGGATTCTTCTAAAAGCGTAAATGAACACGCAAGTGCTTATGCCTTTATGAACATTCTTGTGAATTAATAAAACAGAATGAGTTAAGTTTTAAAAGTATAACTTTGTAATGAATAACCTTTTACAATGCTGGGATAAGTTTAATATGAAGACTTTGATCTATCTTTTAAACGAGAAACCTTATTATTAAATAATCTCCCAGATATCTCAAAGAGTCTTCTGGTGGTTCTTTTAAATTTAATCACTCTGGCACACTAGGTCTTTCCCAGATTTTAGTGACAGGAAGTATATCCAGGTCTGCAGTTATGGGTGGAGAAAATCAAAGACTTATTTTTGATGATAAAATTAACCTAATTAGAAAAAGGTAGAAATCTTAAAGATCTGGAACAAATTTGGTCTCCTCTAATTAAACAGATAGATATAAATCTTGTTTAAAGTTTAATGTAAATGTTTTCTTTTACTTACTGTCATTGATACTTTGTAAATTTCAAGTAAATAAATAAATAAACAAAAGTATTAACTATTTTATTTTCAGTCCCTTTCTTAATTATTACCAGTTTGGAATTTATCCTTTTCATGACTGCCTCAAACTAAGTTGACATTTTCATCAAGAAATCTACTATAACCAGAAATAAAGGGAGATCTGGACAGATGGAAAGGACTACAACTGTTGCTACTAGGAAGGATAGCAACTATTAAAATGAATATACTGCCACGTGTAATATTTTTGTATCAAACCATCCGGATATGTATCAGCAAATCATATTTTGAAGAACTTTAGTAAATTTATTTGGCAGGGGAAAAAACCAAGAATTAGATTAAAAGTACTCCAAGGATTGAAAGAAAATGCAGGCTTCGCGCTACCAGACTGGGAAAAGTATTACCAAGTGTGTGGTCTAGTGTGGATGAGAGATTGGATTTTATTGGAAAATTCAAGACTATTACCCCTTGAAGGTCATGACTTACAACTGGGATGGCATGCATTTGTATGGTATGGGAAGACATCTGGACATAAATACTTTAAAAACCACCTGATAACGAAATCCTTTATGACAACATGGGAAAAAATTGCACCACAAATATATGAGAAGATCCCTCAATGGGTCTCCCCACTAGAAGCATTCACTCAACCAAATGTATGTTCGGCAAGTAAAATTATTAGATATAAAGAGTTGCTAGATGATAAAGGACTACTAAAAATGAAAGAAGAACTACAAAACCAAGATGTTAATTTAGACTGGTGGTCAAGTGTTCAGATTGAATCCAGATACAATAAAGATTTAAAAATGGAGGGCTTTTATCTAGAACAGTTTTAAAAACTGTTATGTGATTCAGATGAAAAGTTGATAAAGAAAATGTACATCTTCCTAATGGAAATGAAAGAAAATGATGGGGGTGGAGAAATGTTAAAGACTATGGATACAGAATTTAGGTAATGATATTGACCAAGTACAGTGGGATAAGATATGGAAAGTAAATGTTAAAAAACTAAATCTGCTGTGTTTAAAGAGAATTTATATAAGATGTTCCATAGATGGTATCTAATACCAGTTAGACTGGCTAAAATGTTTAAAAATATGTCAAATAAGTGTTGGAAATGTAAAGAAGATATAGGGACATCTTTCCATATGTGGTGGTCCTGCAAAAAGTACATAGATATTGGGTAATGGAACATAAGTTATTACAAAATATCCTACATATGACAATTCCTTTGAAACCAGAGATGCTTTTATTAAACTGTATGTCGGATATGAAGAGAGAGCAAGAACACTTAGTAATCCATATAGTAACAGCGGCTAGAATCTTATTAGCAACCTATTGGAAACAGCAAAGAGTCCCCCAACAAGAAGAATTAATAACGAAGGTAATGGAGACGGCGGAAATGGATAAATTAACATTGTTAATGAAATGGCAAGTGGAAGAAGATTTTTCTGTACCATGGGAACTCTTCTACAAATGGATGACAAACAACAATAACCAGTAAACATAAATACGATACTAAGATTAACTGTATAATAACATAATAGAGCTCACAATTGATGTAATAAGGTGGAATATAAGATATAAAAGAAATAGATAATAGATATTAACCAGTAAAATGATAACTTTCTCATGTTTCTATATATGTGTTGAAAAACAATAAAAAATATTTTTTTTTAAAAAAAAAGAAATTTACTATAACCCCAAGATTTCTTTCAATCTGGTCTCGGTCAGTTCAGAACCCCTTAGTATGTATTTGAATTTAGGATTTTGTTGATGTTCTTCTTCTTCCAATGCACATCATCTTACACTTTGCAACACCAAACTTCATTTGCAATATTGTTGCATACTTAACCAGTTTAGAGAGATTCTCTGGTAGCTTTTCAGAATGCACTGTTTTCACCATCCCGGATAATCTGGCATTATCTACAAACTTGACCAATACATCACTTACCCTAATTTCAAATTGTTTATGAACAAATCAGTGTCAAATTACAAATGGTGGTTAGTAGACCAACAAATTCTCATTTGAGTTCCTTACAACCGCTCAGGTATATGCCATCTAGACCTTCAGAAATTAGTTTGCCCATTAGTCCTAGAACTTCCTCTCATTACCTCATTTTGACCCAATTTTTCAGAAACCCTCCCCCAAACTGCCTGCTTCAGTGTGGGTATGTTCCCCACATTTTCCACAGTAAAAATGGACTCATGTCACTTACCCTAAGCAATCCTTTTAATGTTTTTGTCACACCAAAGTCCAAAGGCCTCCCTACCCACTTTCCTGTTCCTGATATATTTGAAGAAATGGTTGCTATTTGTCTTAATGTTTTTGAACATTCTCTCCTCAAATTCTGTTTTTGCTCATCTTATTGTCAACTTACATTTGATTTGCCAGAACCTGTGCTCCTTTATCGTCACTTTATCAGTAAAAAATTCCTCTTGTCAGTCCCTGGCAGGTAGATCCCCCAAGTTCTCCACAGCAGCCACACAGGTGTATTGGTTGAAGTAACTTTATTGGAGATCCATCAAGTTCAAGGTGCTCAGACAATGGGATTGGCAGAAGTGACATAAATGGGGCTGGTAGTGTTAGTTATAGGGAAGATTCCCGCCTTCAGGACAGTGACCGTTAAAGTTATGGTGCGAAGGAGCCAGGGGGGTTGAAGGGGAGAAAATAGGTTAAGGCTAGACAGAGCAAAGAATGAAATCATTTCAGTTCCCAAGAAGAATACATATCGAGCCAACTACAGCTGACATTCAAGGACACTTGCTCAAAGTGTCAGGAAAAGAGAAAGTAAATACTTGCAAGATAACCGACTGGTTGAGCATCAATAAGAAACTTCCCAGCACATAACACAGAATACATATGTGGCAGATATGTACGATAGCATATATGACACCACTTTTAAAAGTCTTTTTTGCCTTTTATGTCTGTCTTGACTTCTGTCATCAACCAGACAGATATTGGCCGTCGCCACACGGGCCCTTATTTCATCAGTTTTGCACTAGAAATCGTTTCTTCTGTTATCGTTATTATAATGGATTCTCCCATCTTTTGACGACTGCTTGCGCTTCGAGTCAGTCACTAGGGATGTGCGTTTCGGCATTCAGAATGCCGAAAGAATGCCGAAACAAAAGTGTTTCGGCTTCTTTCGGGGAATGGCGAAACGTTTCGGGGAATGCCGAAACGTTTCGGGTAGCCGAAAGAAAAAAGCCGAAACGTTTCGGGATTCTTTCGGCTTTCTTTCGGCTTTTCTATGGGAAAATGCCTCCGTCTTCCAGGACGTCTGGAGGAGGCATTTTCCCACCGAATAAGCCCAAAATTGGTGGGGACCTTCCTCTAACCCTTCTCTAACAACCACCCAAGTTTCAGACATATTGGACTTTGGGGGGCCATGTTATGGCCCCCCAAAGCAGGTCCCCCCATCCTCCCATAAGAAAGCGAAGGAGCAGCATATTGTTAGCATGCTGCTGCTGATCTTTCTTCATTATTTCCTATGGGGAAAAAATGAAGAGGCAGGCTTCCTTTGCCAGGAGTGGCATTTTGCATGCAAAATGCCCCCCAGCCCTCAGGGGACCTTCTCCCACCCCTCCTCCCACCCCCCACCAAGGCTCAGCCTGCTCCCACTTGGGGGGGCCATTTCATGGCCTCCCCCAAGTAGGTGCTCTAATCTCTACCACTGACAGCTGGGGGAGGCTTGTGTTGCCAGGGGTGGCATTTTGCATGCAAAATGCCCCCCAACCCTCTGGAGCCCTTCTCCCACCCCTCCTCCCACCCCCCACCAAGGCTCAGACTGCTCCCACTTGGGGGGGCATTTCATGGCCTCCCCAAGTAGGTGCTCTCAGCCCCTAAAGTCCACCCCTTACAGCCCCACACAAACCCAATTCCCCCCCAGCTGCCACACACAGACCCAAATCCCCACATTAGCCCCTCACAGACCCAAATCCACCCCCACCTGCCCCACACCCATAACCCCAGGAACAGGCTGGCAAAGGCCAGCCCTCTCCCTTTGTTCCCTATGCTGGGAACTTCTAAACTCTCTTTCCCTAGGCAATTCTGCACAGCCCAGGGGTGCCACAATGGTGGGCACACTTCTGAGTGCCAGCTGGTCCCTGTGAAAGAGCACCTGAACCACAGACACCCTCCCTCAAATTCCCCCACCACCTACAGAGATGGCTGGCCAGCCAGCCCCATTGTTCCCTATGATGGGAACCAACTGCACAACAAAGAATAAAACAAGAACAACACAAAATAAAGTTTTAAAAAAATTATATTCTCCCTTCCAAAGTACAAGTAGGCAAAGCATTATGACACATTACACCAGCAGTCCCCCACACAGAAAAATTAAAACAAAACTCACTTAACATCAGAGAATCACAAAGCATGATTCCTGTCAAAAACACTTTATTTCTTGAACAGCTTTAGGTTACACAGCAGGGGGGAACACCAAAGGGCATGGCAGCACTATCTTACACAAAAATAACACAACTCACTTCACATCAGAGAATCACAAAGCACAATTCCTGTTAAAAACACTTTATTTCTTGAACAGCTTTAGGTTACACAGCAGGGGGGAACACCAAAGGGCATGGCAGCACTATCTTACACAAAAATAACACAACTCACTTAACATCAGAGAATCACAAAAACACAATTCCTGGCAAAAACACTTTATTTCTTGAACAGCTTTAGGTTACACAGTAGGAGGGCACAACAGGGCATGATAGCAATGTACTGCAAAAAATAATACAACCCACTTCACCGTTTTTGACAGCAATTGTGTTTGTGTGATTCTCTGATGTGAAGTGAGTTGTGTTATTTTTGTGTAGTACACTGCTTTCCTGCTCTGTGGTGCCTTCCTAAAGCAGTTACAGAAATAAAGTGCTTTTGACAGCAATTTTTTGTGGTGATTCTTTAATGTGAAGCGAGTTGTGTTATTTTTGTGTAAGATAGTGCTGCCATGCCCTTTGGTGTTCCCCCCTGCTGTGTAACCTAAAGCTGTTCAAGAAATAAAGTGTTTTTGACAGGAATCATGCTTTGTGATTCTCTGATGTTAAGTGAGTTTTGTTTTAATTTTTCTGTGTGGGGGACTGCTGGTGTAATGTGTCATAATGCTTTGCCTACTTGTACTTTGGAAGGGAGAATATAATTTTTTTAAAACTTTATTTTGTGTTGTTCTTGTTTTATTCTTTGTTGTGCAGTTGGTTCCCATCATAGGGAACAATGGGGCTGGCTGGCCAGCCATCTCTGTAGGTGGTGGGGGAATTTGAGGGAGGGTGTCTGTGGTTCAGGTGCTCTTTCACAGGGACCAGCTGGCACTCAGAAGTGTGCCCACCATTGTGGCACCCCTGGGCTGTGCAGAATTGCCTAGGGAAAGAGAGTTTAGAAGTTCCCAGCATAGGGAACAAAGGGAGAGGGCTGGCCTTTGCCAGCCTGTTCCTGGGGTTATGGGTGTAGGGCAGGTGGGGGTGGATTTGGGTCTGTGAGGGGCTAATGTGGGGATTTGGGTCTGTGTGTGGCAGCTGGGGGGGGAATTGGGTTTGTGTGGGGCTGTAAGGGGTGGACTTTAGGGGCTGAGAGGACCTACTTGGGGGGCCATGAAATGGCCCCCCCAAGTGGGAGCAGTCTGAGCCTTGGTGGGGGGTGGGAGGAAGGGTGGGAGAAGGGCCCCAGAGGGCTGGGGGGCATTTTGCATGCAAAATGCCACCCCTGGCAACACAAGCCTCCCCCAGCTGTCAGTGGTAGAGATGAGAGCAGAGCATCTACTTGGGGAGGCCATGAAATGCCCCCCCAAGTGGGAGCAGGCTGAGCCTTGGTGGGGGGTGGGAGGAGGGGTGGGAGAAGGGCCCCAGAGGGTTGGGGGGCATTTTGCATGCAGAATGCCACCCCTGGCAACACAAGCCTCCCCCAGCTGTCAGTGGTAGAGATTAGAGCACCTACTTGGGGAGGCCATGAAATGGCCCCCCCAAGTGGGAGCAGGCTGAGCCTTGGTGGGGGGTGGGAGGAGGGGTGGGAGAAGGGCCCCTGAGGGTAGGGGGGCATTTTGCATGCAAAATGCCACCCCTGGCAAAGGAAGCCTGCCTCTTCATTTTTTTCCCCATAGGAAATAATGAAGAAAGATCAGCAGCAGCATGCTAACAATATGCTGCTCCTTCGCTTTCTTATGGGAGGATGGGGGGACCTGCTTTGGGGGGCCATAACATGGCCCCCCAAAGTCCAATCTGTCTGAAACTTGGGTGGTTGTTAGAGAAGGGTTAGAGGAAGGTCCCCACCAATTTCGGGCTTATTAGGTGGGAAAATGCCTCCTCCAGGCGTCCTGAAAGACGGAGGCATTTTCCCAAAAAAAAACCCCGAAAGAATGCCGAAAGAATGCCGAAAGAATCCCGAATCCCGAATCCCGAAAGAGATTCTTGTTTCCGCTTTCGGCTTTAACGGTAGAGAATCTTGTTTCGGGTAATCCCGAAACAAGAAAGCCGAAAGTTTTTTCCTTGCACACCCCTATCAGTCACATTAAAAGGGAAACGCACAATTCGACAGTCAGTCAAAGTGCCTCCTGAAACGGGGCCCTAAAAATCCCGCCCCCTTTAAAAAAAATTTTTTTTTGCATGTTGGCGTTATATCACTCTTCTATAATAATGTTGTGCTGGGCCAAACCAAAAGACAACCGTGATAGGTTGCAGAGGTTTCCCTCCCATGGCAGAATAGCGCTGTAGCATTATAGCGCTATAAGGCTGACGTTTTTTTTTTTTTAATTACTTTGAGGCTTAATTGCGGGTCGCACTGGGGCTTGTGGGAGTGTAGGGCAGGAGAATCAGTGTTAGGTGAGACAGATGATCAGGGAGAGTGAGTGTTTTGGTGTTGCAAAGCGTTCATAGTCAATCCAGGACATTCACATGGAAGTGGATAAAGACAACATAAAGAGTCACAAAGCGTGAATTGGGGAGAATGGCAAAATCACAAGAGTGATGGAATAAGGTGAGAATTCAGCGGGAGATGGCGCTAGTTTGGCGCTAAATTTATGTCCGTGTGATGACGGCCATTCTTTTAGATACCTTGTCATTGTAGATACCTTGTAATATTATTCTTGATTTGGGGCACCCATTCTATCTGGGCCTCAAAAGGGGGAGTCTTAATAGTTTCAAGGTTTCCTGTAGGAATCTGATTCTCTTCATTCTCCAGTTTAACTTGTCTGACTCATCTCTTCATTTTAACAAAGTTCCCTATTTTGAAATCAGAAGCGGTTATTTAGGACTTTGTAGGCAACTTTCCACTGAAATGAATGCTGAAGATCACATTTCCCAACGGAACAACATGGACCTCTGAGACCAGGTCCTGAGCCCTGCTCTGAGGTCAAGAATCTCTACACCTCCAGTCAGCTTCACGACTGTCTGCACCAATGCATGGCCATTTATGATCTCTGGGGATTTCTGTGGGTGAGTGGTAGAGCATCTGCTTGGCATGTCAATTGTTGCTGGTTCAATTGCTGGCATCTCCAGTAAAATGGATTTGATATCCTCTGTCTGAGACCCTGAAAAGCCACTGCCAATCTGAGACAATATGGACTTTAATCAACCAATGGTCTGATTCAGAATACGGTAGTGTACAATAATTCAAGGAAGGCACCCATGTCTCCGCTTGTGTCAGACACACCAGGTATTTTGTCCACCCTCAACACTGGTTGTTACTCACTCATGCTTTGACACTTCTCTTTTTGGTGTTGGAGAGTGCCCTCAAGACATAGCTGACTCATGGCAACACCTGCAGGGGTTTTCATGGCAAGAGAATAACAGAGGTGGTCAGTCATTGTCTGCCTCTGCAGCCCTGGTCTTCGTTGGAGGTCTTGCATCCAATTACTAACCAAGTTTGACCCTGTATTGTCGAAGGTTTTCACAGCCGGAGAACGATGGTTGTTGTGAATTTTCCGGGCTATATAGCCATGGTCTTGGCATTGTAGTTCCTGATATTTCACCAGCAGCTGTGACTGGCATCTTCACAAGTGTAGCACCTTCAGAGGTATAGCATCTTCAGAGGTGCTACACCTCTGAAGATGCCAGTCACAGCTGCTGGTGAAACGTCAGGAACGACAATGCTAAGACCACGGCTATATAGCCCGGAAAATCAACAACAACCAAGTTTGACCCTGCTTAGCTTCTGAGATCTGCTGAGATCAGGCTCGCCTAGGCTATCCATTTACAGAGAATGGAAAAAACGTCTAATCTCACTGTGCCATTCAAACCACACTCCAGATATCCAGAAATGGATTGTTCCACAGAATCTGGGTACCAAAAACAATAATGTTTTCTTTAGTATCCCAATTAAGAAAGATGGCTAGACAGATGTTAGTAGTCCATCCATTATCCGAAGGTCCAAAGATGATGAGTGTGGGTGTGCTTGTGTGGTTTACAGTTTGCACAATTATGCTTACACAATCACTTCATGGTAATTTTTTTTTTTTTAATGAGATCCTTGTCTGGGCGCTCTGGTGGCAATCTGACCTTGTCATGTAACAGAATCATGTTGGTACATGTCTGATTTGTTCCTTGAAGATGAGAACCTATATAAAGAGTTGTCTTCTACTGAATCAGTTTGGTGTAGTGGTTAAGAGCGCAGGACTCTAATCTGGAGAGCCAGGTTTGATTCCCCACTCCTCCACCTGAAGCTAGCTGAGTGACCTTGGACTAATCACAGTTCTCTGGAGCTCTCTCAGCCCCACCCACCTCACAGGGTGATTATTGTTATGGGGATAATAATGACATAGTTTGTAAACTGCTCTTAGTGGGCATTAAGCTGTCCTGAAGGACAGTATATATCTTGAATGTTGTTGTTGTTGTTGTTGTTTTTTAGATCCACCTCATGCAGATCAGTGTACCCTAATTAGAAGATTCTGACTCAGGTCTTTCCCTAGACCTACTACTTGACAAGATGATTTAACTAAAGTATGGACTTCACTGCCACAAAAGAGACTGAAGTTTGCTATCACATGACATGGTGAGGACCATTGGTTTAGATGATTTTCAGAAAGGAGCAGACTAATTCATGGAACAGGGCAAGTCTATCCTGGACACTAGCTAGGAAAGCTAAACAGAACTTCCATATTCAGTTTGCTTTTGACTCCCAGATGTTTGGGACATACTACAATGGAAGGAGTTCTGTAGCTTCCACGGCCCTTTTGCAGGGGCTTCTTTGACCCTTATTGGAAACAGAAAGTTGGACTAGATGGATATTAGGAGTGATTTTGTTGGACCCCTTTGTGACATTTTAGCAGTCCGTGAGCTGGAAGTTCAACAGGTACTTCTTTCTCCAGGGTTAAAGACAGCTGAGGAAAGCTTTGCCTGATGAATTGCAGCTCTGAAAAATACAAGAACTCTCAGCAGGAAAATGTTATAGCTTCAAGAAATGAATTTCCTCCCGAAAAAAAGATTATCTTAATTTCCCCCATGATCAATATCATTGTCAGGCCTGAGTAGAACCAAAACATATTAGGGTTGAATGAATGTTCCCTGTTTTGTTTCTTTAAAGAAGATGGAATCAGATGTCTCACTGCTGCATTTGGAGCCAGGTATTTTCAACCAGTTTGGAGAGCCAGTTTGGTGTAGTGGTTAAGAACGCAGGACTCTAATCTGGAGAACCAGGTTTGATTCCTCACTCCTCCACTTGAAGCCAGCTGGGTGATCTTGGGTCAGTCACAGCTTCTAGCTGTCTCAGCCCCACCCATCTCACAGAGTGTTTTGTTGTGAGGATAATAATGGCATACATTGTAAACTGCTCTGAGTGGGTGTTAAGTTGTCCTGCAGGGCGATATATAAATGGAATGTTGTTGTTGTTGTTGTTGTTGTTAACCTTGTATGATTTTCTGAACTCTTTTGTTGAGAAGGGCCGTGGCTAAATGGAAGAACATCTGCTTGGCATGCAGAAGATTCCAGGTTCAATCCTCGGCATCTCCAGTTAAAACAATCAGGTAGTAGGCAATACTGAAGACCATTTCCTGAGACCCTGGAGAGACCCTGCTGGTCTACCAACCGTGATCGACTGATGGACTTACAGTCTCTCTACACAAGACATCTTACACAGGGATGCTCAAGTATAGGGAAACGTAATGTTAGCTGTCAATTTCACCTCTCTGCATGAGGGTAGTTTAAAAAGACAGAGCTGGCAGAGATCACTCCTCAGAGGGTTTTTAAATTTCATCTTCACCTCCTTGAAGGGGAAGTGAAGTTAACAAAGCCTTTGAGGAGGTGAAGTTCAAATTAAACCCTCTGAGGAGCTATCTCAACTGGCTCTTTCTTTTAAAACTACCCTCTTGTAGAAAGGTGAAATTGACAGAGCCTTTGGGGAGCCAAAGATGAAATTAACAAGCCCTCTGAGGAGTTATCTCCACCAGCTCTGTCTTTTAAAATTACCATAGTGTAGAGAGATGAAATTGACAGAACCGAATGCTTCCTGGCTAATCTTGCGCTTCCCTACACTTGAACTCCCTGGTGTAAGTTGTCTCATGCAGAGAGACTCTGATTCAGGGTATAAAGTAGCTTTGTGCGTATGTTCGCTTCTGCATGTAAAAGAGATTTCTGGAGATATAAAAAGCACGTGCGCACACACACAAATCTAGCATTTTTTTTTTAGAAATTTCAGTATCTATTCCTCAAGAGACTTGATGATAGATTTCCTAGTAACCATCTCTAATCACCGCACATACAGAGTTTTATTTTATGACTCGTGTTGCTTTGAGGTGCCACAGGATTCCAGCAAACACAGGTGACAGCTGGTTAAACCTAACTCTCACTAATTGTTGGAATGCACAGCCGCTTTGATCAGCAAAAACAAACCGCCTCTGGATTCTGGAACATGCTGTCATCAACCGGTGAGCTTAAACATGCCCTAGTTTACTTGTGGCTCCCATGACAACTCACCTGTTGCATACCTGAGTGAAACATCTTAATTGTATCTAATTACTAAGATCTAGATGAGTTGTGCCACCAAAATACGGCAGCCCAACAGCACCATCTTCTGGTTAACAGAACATTCCAAACTGGTTTTTTAGGTCCACCTACCTCCAACTGCCAGGTCATAAAACTTTTTTTTCAGCTGATGGGAACAATGTTTATTTTTGACCACCAGAGGGAAGAAGAGATGAAGGCCTGGTGACAGAATCTCCAAATGAAAAAGGTTGTCCTACTCTCCTACCAGATAATTTGCTTTAATGTTCTACTTGGCATCTTCCTCATTTATAATTCATTTTATAGATACTCTCAGTGATTCTGCACACGTTGGATAATGCACTTTCAATGCACTTTATCAATCGTTTGAGGTGTTTTTTTTGTTCTGCACACGGAAAAAAAGTTCCAAATGCTCTATATAGAGGATTGGAAGTGCATTATCCAACGTGTGTAGAATCAGTCATTATCTAGAAGATTGGGGGATGTTAAATAACAATTTTTAAAATCCAGATCATTATCACAACATCAGTCTTATCAAGACCTATTCTAGGCCAGTGTATAGTGGGACAGAAATTGCAAGACGTTATTATTTTACTATTATTTTCTTTTAACCCACACTTGCTTCAAGAAGCCCAAGACAGCATACATTGCATCCTCACAACAACCCTGTGTTGTTACCAGTCAGACCCCTTCCTCATACTAAAAGAGCAGTTTATGGATATCAAATATCATAAACCCCTTTCCAGGCAGTCCCGGGCACTGCTTGGACCTGGGTAGAGTGGATACCAGCAGGCCTGTAGACTGGAAAGTAACCAAGACATGAGTCATAGAGGGAATGACTGATGAATGGCTCCCATGCCCTGGAGAGAAGCAGAGACCACAAAACTTCCTGAGGGGACTTCCAGTTTAATCCCATCAATACCATTCCATGCTTCCTCCCACCAGCTAATCTATTCAGTGAACCTGATAGCCTTCCTGTCCAACACTTATCAGGTCATCAAGCAATATTTTTTACCCAAGTTAGTTATATCACACCTTTCCCTGTTTGTTTGTTTGTTTGTTTGTTTGTGTGTGTGTGTGTGTGTGTGTGTGTGTGTGTTTGTTTGTTTGTTTGTTTGTTTGTTTGTTTGTTTGTTTGTTTGTTTGTTTGTTCGTTCGTTCGTTCGTTCGTTTGTTTGTTTGTTTGTTTGTTTGTTTGTTGTCTTTTATAGTCCACTTTTCTCACTGAGACTCAAGGCACATTACCGAGTATGAGATGAGTACAATCAGTATCAAGGACATTTCCATAAACAATGCCATAGGGTAAATAAACGATTATACCATACTGGCTCTACACCATGCTGATTGTCTATCACACCACTCCCCCCCCCCCACAACACTGCCTCTTCCCTTTCAGCAGCTCCAGCTTGGATGGTGTTCACTTCTGACACTATTAAAGCATAGGAAGGCAAACAGGGAGACAAAACATAAGAGGGGATACAGAGTGATGAGATTTTTAATAATGAACAAACTTAGTACCGGCAATGCTTTTGTTTTATTTTGCCCTCCATTCCATGAAAGGAAGGCACTGAGGATGAGAGGGTTACCAAGCTGAGAGCAGTTTCATCCAGACAATTGGAATTTGTGCAGGAAAATATGCCTAAATGCATATCCCATGTACCGCTTGGTGCTTGCAGATTGCCCAATTAAGGCCACAGGGAAGAGTCCTCATGGGCTGAATCATGAGGGGCCCTCTGAAGCTACCTGAACCTGAGGATCATGCCCCCAACCAGGACCACACTAGCCCAAAGACAGATGAATATGAGCTGGAGGTGCAGTCAAGGAGGGCTTGCCATGATGAGAGACATGCCCTCCTGGCCCACTGTCACCCAGCCCAGCTTCACTGTGGCAACGGACATGATCTCACCCTGCTGTCCAGTTTAACAAGCAATTTGTGCTCTGGGGTAGGGCTGGGGGCTGTTTCCATAGCACATCTCCTCCCTCCCAGTGTACCTCAGATTAGAAATTAGGAATCATGACCAATCAGAAATTTGATGGGCTTTTCCGATTGGCTGTTAACAGGCCTTTCTTTTTTTCACCTGCATCACACTGCTGTGTCCTTGGGTGGCTAACCAGAGGCCAGGTTCTAGAAGTGAACATTTGACAAGAACCATGAGGCATCTCTAGATGAGGGGTGGTAGTGTACCATGGTTTCTCAAGCTGCCGTGCCATGGCTTACCAAGCAGGGGATTGAGGAAGGAGCCTCCTTGAGGCTTGGTTTTCACCATTTCTCAACTTTTTGGTTGTCCGGGATGAAGGGGATTGTGATGCAGGATCAGCACCTGTCAGCATAACATTTGGATAAGCAAGAAAGGAAAACTGGATGTGGCAGAAATGCTAGTCTGGGCTAGCCAGGAAAGGATTGCCTATGACACAGGCATGCTTTAATGGCATCCCAATAGATACAGCACTGAGGGGTAGGTGGTTTGACATGCATGTAGATCAGCTGTTGGTTAATAGACTCCGTTCAATCTGGCATTTGGTATGTGACATCATCATTTCACAAAAAAGTCATACCTTGACTGTGATCCATTACAGAAATGGAGGTCTAGATTGGAGTGTAGCAAAAGAAAGAGACAAATACAATGAAGTACAGAATAGGCCAGGGTGTCAATGGCTTGAAATCTGACCTTGGAGGCAAATGTTAATTTAGGCCCATAAAACTCTCCAAATTTATGATCAGCATAAAGAGAGCATAGAACAGAGTAGGCTGAGAGGCTCTGTTGCGAACAGGGCACCCACGTAATTGGGGAGTGACATACACTCCCCTGTCTCTGTGTAAATCGCAGTTATTCTTAAGTAATCCATAATGTGCCCATTTCATTGTGAAATCTGCCCACTCAGTTTTGCATATATGATGCACGTCAAAGGTTTGTTTGTCTTCTAAAGCTCACACCTCTGACTTTAATTTTTATTTGTTTCCTTTTGCATGTTTGTTTGTATGCTAATCCAGCAGACAACCTGACATTAGGCTCATGAAAACAATTGCTGTGAAATCTGGAGAAAACTTGGAGGAGGTGCCAGACGGCACCTGTATTCCCTGCCGAAGAGCAGGAATGTTGAAAGTGGATTTACTTAAAGTACATTGGGCAGGTTTGATGGGCAGCAGTTCATTCTTTTTTAAAGGGACAATGGCTTTTTTCACACTGCTTACTGGCCATGGAACATTGTGCCAAGCTCCCGGAACGACAGCATCTTCCTGGTGCAATTTCACGTGAGAACTACCATTTATACTATCGCGCAAGGAAGACACTGTCGTTCCAGGAGCTCGGCGCAATGTTCTCTGGCTAGTAAGCAGTGTGAAAATGGCCAATGAGAATTTTGATGCAAATATGATTGCTTGTCAAACTTGACATCATTGAACACCTCCTTTACACATTAATCAAGCCCTCTCCCTGAATCCCTCGTTGTTTCTTTTCAGAGTTCACTTTGACTAGTCTGTGCCAAGCGGCTTTATACCTACACAATAGCCATTTGGATCATTCCATCATATCCAGGTCATGACTTTGTAAATTCTGCTATTGTAACAGATGTGTTCCCTCCCTTGCTTCAGGGAAACGCACACAGGTTTCCATCCTCTCATTTTATCCTGACATGAACTTTATTGATTTATCTATTTAGAAAATTTCTAGGGCAACTCACAAAGTTTTTTTAAAAACCCAATAAAAACACAATAAATGCATTAAAAAATCCTGGCAAATAGATCTCTGCATAGCTCCTGTACCTCAGAATGAAGGTATGAAACACCAAAACATGGGTCAAACTAGGTTTTTTTTTAATAACTAGCAACATAGCCCATTGTGGTAAATAATACGATGGGCTCTAGAAAAGGGAAGTTGGGCAGGCAGGCATTCGCTCCTCCTCCGTCACTGATTCACAGCTGGTGAAGGAGGGGGTGGACATTGTCATCTGCTCCATGCCTGATCTGCCTGATCTCGGCCATGTGAAGGGGTGGTGGGCTCCATGACTGATGCGTGTTGGGTAAAGTGGGGCATTGCCTCCTGTTCTGTGGCTGACTACAGCTGGGTGAAGGGTGGTAGACATTGTTGCCTGCTCTGAGCATGATCCCAACTGGGTGAAGAGGTGGTGTGCATGCTTGGCTCCTGACTCCAGCAGAGTGAAGACAGGGTGGGCATTGCCACCTGCTCAGTGGCTTATTCTGGTAGATTGAAGAGGTGGCATTGCCACCTGCTCTGCTCCTTATCCCAGCCAGGTGAAGGTGTGAGGTGGGCATTGCCACCTGCTGCACTCCTGATCCCAAATGGGCAATGGCAGGGGTGAGCATTGCCACTTGCTCCATCACCAATACCAGCTGGGTTAAGGCAGGGGAGGGCATTGCCACCTGCTCCACTCCTGATACCAGTGAGGTGAAGGAGGGCAGGCATTGCCATCTGATCTGCTTCTGATCACAGCTGGGTGAAGGGGGTGGGCGTTGCCACCTACTCTGCTCCTAGTACCTGCTGGGTTAAGGCAGGTAATGGGTGGGCAAAGCCACCTGCTCTGCTTCTGATCCCAGCTCGGTGAGGGTGTGTCTGCATTTCCAAGTGCTCCGCTACTAATACCAACTGGGTTAAGGTCGAGGGTGGCATTGTTACCTGCTCTGCTCCTAATAACAGCTGTGTTAGGAGGGGAAATTCCACCTGCTCCGCTCCTAATACCAGTAACAAGAAAAGGAGGCTTCCCCCGGTGAACACCAAAAAACTAGAAGCGGAAAAGAGCCGCACAGGAGAATACAGATTATTACAGGTGGTCAATATATCAGTAAATTCATATATTTCCACAGGTTATACACCAAATTAACACATATAACAGCAATACAATAATTCATAGGTTCATAGGTGTGTAACCTCAAAGCAATATTAATTTCAATTGACCACCCCTATATACAACAACATGCAAGGAAAATTGCACATGTCCCAATTAGACACACCCCATATATTTCACAGGTGAGTCCAACAAATATTGATTATGCAAGTAAATCCAATTCTCTTCATACGTCAAGTATATAAAGATGGCTTTTCTTTTTTCTTTTTTCTTCTTTACGTGGAGCAAGCGAAAAACTTGGTTGAGGTGTGTGTGTGTGGGGGGGTGGACATTGCCATCTGCTCTGCTCCTGATACCAACTGGTTCAAAGGGGGGCAGGCATTGACACTTGTTCTGCTACTAACACCAGCTGGGTTATGGTGGGGAGACGGTATTGCCACCTGCTCTACTCCTAATACCAGCTGGGTTAAAATGGGAAGTGGGCATAGCCATTTGCTCCACTCCTGATCCTAACTGGTTCAAAGAATGGTGGGCATTGCCACCTCATCCGCTACTGATACCAGCTTGGTTATGGCAGGGAGAGGACATTTCCACCATCTCTGATCCTAATACCAACTTGGTTGAGGCAGGAGGTGGGTGGGCATTGCCACCTGATCCTCTCCTAATACCAGCTATGTTAATGTAGGGTTGGGAATTACCACCTTCTCCACTCCTAATGCCAGCTGGGTGAAGTCAAGGGGTGGGCATTGCCACTTGCTCCATTCCTAATATCAGCTGGGTGGTGAGCATTGCCACCTGCCTCACTCCTAATACCAGGAGCCAGAGGACAGGCATTGCCACCTTCTCCCATTCTGCTCCCAGCCTGGGCTTCCCACCATGGCACATGTTCTGCAGGGGCATGGTGCTTTGCCTAGGCTTTCCTCCATGGCAGCGCCCTCTGGTGGTGCACCAGGGTATAAAGTGAGTTGTCTGAAATACGCTTACTCGATTATTTAGTAGGACTAGCAACAAAGCACATTGTGGGGAAAAAATACAACGGGGTCTAGAAAGGGGAGGGTAGGCAGGTGTAAATTCCCTCCTCTTCCATCACTGATCCCAGCCAGATATAGGCAAATGGAGTGGGCATGGCCACCTCCTCTGCTCCTGATCCCAGCTGAGTAAAGGGGGCGGGAATTGCGACCTGCTGTGCACCTGATTCCAGCTGAGTGAATGGGGGGTGATCATTGCCTCCTGCTGTGCACTTGATCCCAGTTGGGTGAAGGGGGGGGCAGGCATTGCCACCTAGTCCACTCTTAATCCCAGCTGGGTGAAGGGGTGGGCCTTGCTGCCTGCTACACACCTAATTCTGTTCAGCTGAAGCAGGGGTGGGCATTGCCGCCTGCTCCGCTCCTGATTCTGGCTGGGTGAAGTGGGATGAACATTGCCACCTGCTCTGTGCCTGTTTGTAGTATGTTGAACAGGGGTGGGCATTGTGTCTTGCTCCATGCCTGATCCAGGCTAGGTGGAGTGGGGTGAGCATTGCCTCATGCTCTGTTCCTGATCCCGGCTGGGTGAAGGAGGGTGGGCACTGCCACCTGCTCCACTTCTGATCGCTGCTGGGTGAAGTTGGGGGCAGACATTACCTCTTTGCTCTGTGCCTGATCCAGGCCAGGTGAAGGGGGAATGGGCATTGCCTCATGCTCCACTCCTGATCCCAGCCAGTGAAGAGGGCAGGCATTATCACCTGCTCCTCACCTTATCCTGGCCGGGTAAAGGTGGTGGGCATTGCCACCAGCTCTGCTTCTGATCCTGGATGAGTGAAAGGGGATGGGCATTTCCCCCTGCTTCGTAGCTGATCCTGGCCAGGTGAAGGGAGCAAGCGTTGCTAACCTTTCCACTCCTGATTCCAGCTGGGTGAAGGTTGGTGGTGAGCATAGCCATCTACTTTGCTTCTGATTCCAGCTGAGCGAAGGTGGGGGTCGGACATTGCCACCTGCTCCACTCCTGATCCCAGCTGCATGAAGGTGGGAGTGGGCATTACCTCCTGCTCTGTGCCTGGTCCCAGCTGGTTGAATGCAGGGGTTAGACATCACTACCTGCTCCACTCTTAATCCTAGCTGGGTGCAGTTAGGGGCAGGCATTACCTCTTGCTCTGTGTCTGATCTTGGCTGGGTGAAGGGGGCAGGTTTTGCCACCTGTTCCACTGCTTTTATCAGTTGGGTGAAGGGAAGTGAGCATTGCCACATGCTTTATGTCTGAACCCAGCTGGGTGAAGGTAGAGGCAGGTATTGCACCAGGTCCACTCCTGATCCCACCTTGGTTACAGTGGCATGCGGGCATTGCCATATGCTTTGCTCCTGATCTGAGCTGGGTGAAGAGAGGATGGGCATTTCCACCTGCTCTGCTCCTGATCCAAGCTGGATGATGTCAGGGGGCAGGCATTGCCACCTACTCCACTCCTTATCCCATCTGAGTGAAGGCAGAGGGCGGGTATTGCGCCCTGCTCTGTGCCTGATCCCAGCTGGGTGAAGGCAGGGGGCAGGCATTGCCACCTGCTTTGCTCCTGATCCCACCTGAGCGAAGGTGGAGGATGGGCATTACCACCTGCTCTGTGCCTGATCCCATCTGGGTGAAAGTGGGGGGCAGGCATTGCCCCCTCTCAGCTCCTGATCCCAGCTAGATGAAGACGGCAAGCAGACATTGCCACCTGCTTCACTTCTGATTGCAGCTGCATGAAGGCAGAGGATGGGCATTGCCACCCACTCCACTCCTGATCCCCGCTAGGTGAAGGCAGGGGCAGGCATTGCCACATGCTCCAGTCTGGATCCCAGCTGGGTGAGGGTGGGGAGCAGTCATTGCCACCTGCTCCATGCCTGATTTCAGCCTGGGCTTCCTGCCATGGCATGCTCTCTTGGAGGTCTGGCTGCCTCATCTGGGCTTCCCTCCCTAGCAGTGCCCTCTGGAGGTGCACCAGGGTAGGAACTTAGTTGCCTTGAATATGGTTTTATATAGTAGGATTGGTCTGCAAGATTGGAGTCCATCTTCTGAATGTTAATGCGGGTAACTAATTGTGGACATTCCTTGCTAGTCCAACATCTGGGTAAACCCATCCTGTCTTTAAATGCAGCCAGCACTACTGGTGAATTCAGGAAGTAAAATTATTTGGGAGGGTTTTTTTTAATATCCCTTAGTACTTTAAGAGATCCAAACTATTGTTGATGGAGGGGGGAAATCTGATTTTGTACTTGGCTATTAATAGTGATGGTTCAGTTCCTTATCATTTCTTTTTGGTTGAAATAATATGTTTGTCTATTGTATTTTTACTTCTAAGTAATATGTGCTTATTTCTTATTACCTTTTTGCTTTATAGACTTATCTTTCTGGGATCTTTAATAATAGGTGAAAAACATAATTAATAACATTTTAGATTTTTGGTTTGGAATAGGGGGAGAGGGGCAATAGTATCTATTACATACCTAGCATGTATTGTTTTATATTATTATTAGCTAATCTACTTTATTATGTATAATCCTCAGAACTACTTAACAGTTTTCACAAGATTCTATCTATTCTTAACTGTTTCTTTTTGTTTTTTCCTTAATAAATAAAAATTATTTTAAAAAAGAAAAAAAAAAAACAGAAGCCAAGTAGCCTGCAACCATTTTGCAAATGGAGACATCTGGAATTGTGGGGGGAAATCACCAGCATTCTGTGAGTGAGCCATCCCTATAAGAACGTGTTTCTTCCTATTATCTGGACCTAACCCTTCCCTCACAGGAGCTCCCAGGACCCTTTCCTTTATGACCTGGGATCAAATGCACTGCCATAGGGTGGTGAATTGACATCTTTCTTTTGTGCTTAGCTGCTTGATACATGGAGTATGGCCTTTTCCATGGTGGCATTGTGAGCAGACAATCCCAGCCTCCATTACTTTTAAAAGCAGCCTGTGATATAAAATCTCAGGGCCCCTAAATTAATGAGGCTTGATCTGTATTAGGGAAATTCCAGTGAGCTGAGCAGAGCATTGCTGAGTCCCTCCAGGAAGAGTGAAACATGAATGGAATGCAAATTGAAATGCCAAGGAATGGGTGTGATTAGTTCCTGCCCCTCCGTGCTGCGGACATGCAGTTGTTGACAAGAAAAGTTCATAGAATCATAGAGTTGGAAGGGGCCATACAGACCATCTAGTCCAACCCCCTGCCCAGTGCAGGATCAGCCTAAAGCATCTCTGACAAGTATTCATCCAGCCTCTTCTTGAAAACTGCCAGTGAGGGGGAGCTCACCACCTCCCTAGGCAGCTGATTCCACTTTTGAACTACTCTGACCGTGAAAAAGTTTTTCCGAATATCCAGTCGGTACCTTTGTGCATGTAGTTTTAGCCCATTGCTTCGTGTCCTACCCTCTGCTGCCAACTGGAACAGCTCTTTGCCCTCCTCCAAATGACAGCCTTTCAAATATTTAAAGAGAGCAATCATGTCCCCCCTCAACCTCCTCTTTTCCAAACTAAACATTCCCAAGGCCCTCAGCCTTTCCTCGTAGGGCTCAGTCTCCAGACCCCTGATCATCCTCGTCGCTCTTCTCTGCACCCTCTCGATTTTGTCCACATCCTTTCTGAAGTGAGGCCTCCAGAACTGCACACAATACTCCAGGTGTGGCCTGACCAAGGCAGTATAGAGAGGGGCTATGACCTCCTGCAATTTCGATGCTATGGCCCCTTTGATACAACCCAGGATTGAATTAGCCTTTTTTGCCACTGCATCACACTGACTGCTCATATTCAGTTTACAGTCCACTCTTACCCCAAGATCCCTTTCACATATACTACTGCCCAGAAGTGTATCCCCCATCCAGTATTTGTGCTTCTCATTTTTGTGGCCCAGATGTAATACTGTGCACTTGTCTTTGTTGAATTGCATCCTATTCACAGCTGCCCACTTCTCCAGAGTATTCAGGTCTTCTTGAATTTTAATTCTGTCTTCTTGGGTGTTTGCTACCGCTCCCAATTTGGTATCATCAGCAAATTTAATGAGCAGCCCTTCCACTCCTTCATCCAGATCATTGATAAAAATATTGAAAAGTACCGGGCCCAAAACCGAGCCCTGCGGCACTCCACTGGACATCTCCCTCCAATCTGATGAAACGCTGTTGACCACCACTCTTTGAGTGCGGTCCTCCAACCAGTTCCCTATCCACCGAACTGTCCTATAGTCTACTCCACAGTCTTCCAGTTTGCCCATCAGAATGTTATGGGGGACCTTATCAAAAGCTTTACTGAAATCCAGATAAATCACGTCAACAGAGTTCCCCTGATCAAGTAAGCTGGTCACTCGATCAAAGAAGGAAACCAGGTTGGTCTGGCAGGATCTGTTAGGAACAAAACCATGCTGACTTCCCCAGATCACTGAGCGGTCCTTCAGATGCTTACAGATTGATCCCTTTAAAATCTGTTCTAATATCTTCCCAGCAACAAAAGTCAGACTGACTGGCCTGTAGTTTCCCAGGTCCTCCTTCCTCCCTTTCTTAAAGACTGGGATAATATTCGCTCTTCTCCAATCTTGTGGCACATCCCCAGTCCTCCAGGAGTCCTTGAAGATGATGGACAGGGGTTCTGCAAGTTCTCTGGAAAGTTCTTTCAGCACTCTTGGGTGCACCCCATCCAGCCCAGGGGATTTGTATTCATCCAGTGCAGCCAGATGCCTCTCCACTACCTCTCTGTCAATGTCAATTAGCCACTCAGGTGTCCTGCCACATTTTCTACTATCTCTAGATGTGCCTGAGTTCTTCAGGGAGAAAACAGAGGCAAAAAAGTCATTAAGCCTGTCTGCTTTTTCTCTGTCCTGCATCAGATTCATGACGCTTTGCTGAGCCTGTCTCCCAGCACACATCAGAGAAGTTGAAGTCACCCATAATTACAAGGTTCTGATGTCTGGATACTCTGCCAATTTGTTCAAAGAGGGCAGCATCCATTTCTTCTCGCTGGTCAGGTGGTCTGTAGCAGACTCCAACAACAATACCCTTTGTCCTTCCTCCCCTTATTTCTACCCATATACTTTCCATCGGGCTGTCCGCCCCATTCTCCATAACTTCTTGACAATCAAGCCCTCTCCTCACATGCAACACCACTCCACCTCCTCTTCTACTCTTCCGGTTTTTCTTGAATAACTCATACCCATCCACTAGCACATTCCAGTCATGGGAATCATCCCACCAAGTCTCAGTAATTCCTACTATATCATAGCCCTCTGTTTGCAATAGAAGCTCAAGCTCTTCTTTCTTATTGCCCATACTTTGGGCATTGGTATATAAACACTTGTAGCCTTGTACCTTTGTTTGACCTTTCCTACCCAGGTGGGTCCCCACTGTGTTCACTTCATCATTGAAGTCACCATGTTGATCATCCCCTGCCCCTTGCGGCATCAGTTTAAAGCTCTCCTGATGAAGTTCTCCAGGTTTGTTCCAAACATTTTCTTCCCTGCCCTTGAGAGGTGAAGCCCATCATGTGCTAGAAGGCCTTCTCTAAGAAAACCTATCCCATGGTCCCAGAACCCAAAGCGCTCCTGCCGGCACCACCATCTCAGCCAGTGATTCACCTCAAGTATTGTCCACTCCCAGCATGCTCCTCTTCCTGTGACTGGAAGGATAGAAGAGAATACCACCTGAGCCCCCAATGTCTTCAACTGCCTTCCAAGGGCTTCGTAATCCTCTTTAATTCTTGCAACAGTATTTGAAGCCGTGTCGTTCATTCCCACATGAATCAGCACAAACGGGTACTTATCAGCAGGCTTGATGAATTTTGGCAGCCGGTCGGTAATATCCTGAATTCTGGCTCCCGTCAAGCAACACATCTCTCGGAATAGGGGATCTGGCCCAGAGACATGGCGTTCCATACCCCTGAGCAAGGAGTCCCCGACGACTACCACCTTCGGGTTTTTTCCACTTCCATGAGGCCCCATGTCTTCTGCACTCCCTCTTCCAGATCTTTGCGGTTCTCCTTCCACTGTCACCTCCGTCACCATCCCTAGCACTTCAAAGTGATTCTTGAGCTCAAGTGGACCAGAGCACCTTCTTCGTTGACACCTTCGGGTTTGTACTGTAGATCTGAGAGGAGGCTCAGAAGGGAGATCGGCTCTTTCCCCTCCTCCTTGACTTTCCTCTTCTTGGCTGTGCGGAGCCCCCAGGCTGTTGTCAATAAAATTGTCTCCCTCCTTGATCTCCTGAAGGGTGGTGATCTTTTCCTCCAGGCTCTGAACCTTTTCTTCCCAAACTCTGACCAGCTTACACTTCTGGCAAGTGAACTCTGTCTTCTCCTCTGGGAGGAAAACAAACATGGCACACTCCATGCAGGTGACTGCGAAGGGGGCTTCAGTAGACATGATTGCCTTCCAAATGTACCTAGAGTACTAGCAGAACCAGTATACTAGCAGAGTTTCAGGTCCCCCAGGCAGATCCCCAGGCTAAGAGCCACAGGGCAAGAGCCCTTTAGCTCTCGCCCTTCGGCTGGCGCCAAAGGCTCACGCCTCTGGCAAGGAGGAGCCTTTTGTTTCAAAAGGTGCCTTCCTGCCTAGCCCAGCAGGGCCCCAGGACACTAGGGGGCGGGGCTTGTAACCACAAGCAACAGCAACCAGCTGCAAACAACAGCAATTCACTCAGCTCCCAACAGCCTCACACAGAACTTAACCAGAACCACTCTCTAGCAAGCTACCCAGAATCACTCACCCTCAGCTTCTCACACAGTAGCTAGGAAAGGCAAAAGGCAGAAAGACAACAAACCCTTACCTTCTAGCTTCAGTTCTCCACCATGTGCTCTTGCCTCAGCTCAGGTGCTTCTCGCTGTGTCACCACCCGACATTTCTTTAAAAAAAAAAATTGGGTAGAGTGAAATAGGTATTACAAATTTCATTAAAAAATTCATTTAGTTTCACCCTCTTGCAGATTAATTGTCTTACATTTCTCCAATCATCATTTCCCACCCTCTTCCCCCCTTACCCTTGACCCCCCACAGCACTAAAACCTATTTAAATCTTAATATATTGCTCTATTCTGGTACTTCTAATTTTTTCTAATTCTTCAAGATAAAGTTCTTTTTTCACACACTCTAATCTCTATCCTAAAGACATCAATAGTTATCCATCGACAATAATTGTCCTTTTACATCCCATTCATTTTCCAAATATTCTTTAATTTTTTCCCAATCTTTTAAAAATTCATTTGCATTTTGTTCTTTCAGCTTTCTAGTTAGTTTGTCCATCTCCACCATGTGTAGCAGTTTTTGTATCCAATCTTCGATCTCTGGTATTTCCTCTTGCTTCCAATATTGTGCATAGAGTAATCTTGCTGCCACCGTCATATACCAAATTAGTAACCTATCTGTTAATCTCATTTTTTCCATTTTAAGTCCAAGTAGAAATAATTCAGGGCTTTTTGGTAAATTACCTTTTATAATTTTCAACATTTCTGCATGTATTTTAGACCAATATTGTTTGGCTTTATCACAAGTCCACCACATATGGTAAAAAGAGCCTTCATGTTGTTTACATTTCCAACATTTATTTGAGATAGCATTACTCATATTTGCTAATTTTTTCAGTGTTAAGTACCATCTGTACATCATCTTATATCCATTCTCTTTTAAATTAACACATGTAGATATTTTCATTGAAATTCAAAGCCCACTTCACCATTTGTGTCTTGACCACTTCATCTTCTGTATACCATTTCAACAACAATTTATAAAGTTTAGCAATTATCTTTGTTCCTTCCCCGAGTAAAAGTTCTTCTAGCTCTGAATTTCTACTTCTAAAGCCTACTTTCCTTTTATCTACTTGAAATAAGTCTTTAATTTGTCGATATTGTAGCCATCCATATTTGAAAGGTAAGCCTTCCTCTGTCTTCATTTTAACAGTATCCCTCTCAATCAACAATAAGTCCTTATATGTTATCCAATCATCCCCTTGATAGTCTGTATGTAGTTTTATCACTTCTGCTGGTACAATCCACAGTGGTCTTTTCTCCTCAATGTATTTTTTGTATTTTTGCCAAACTAAAAAAATATTTCTCCTTACATAATGGTGTTGAAACATTCCATCCATTTTATATTTCTCAGAACATAAATATGCATGCCAGCCAAACAAATTATTATGACCCTCCAACATTAACAGCTTATAATAAGATAAATTAACCCAATCTCTTAACCATGTTAGACATATCGCTTCATGATATAATCTCAAATTTGGTAATTGCAGCCCACCTCTTTTTTTTGCATCACCCCACATTTCGATCCCCTTTCTTTCCATGATGAAGATCCCACTCTAAGTTTGTAGGACCAACAATCAGCTCTGTTCAGTTTGTAATTTCTCCCTGGGTACATGTAATCAAGATCTAAATTCATTAGCCCAGCTCCAGGGACATTAATTAAGCAACTGTTTCTTTGTCAAGCACCAGGAGAACCCAATCTTATTCTTTTGTCACACCCCGGTAGCACAAATTAAAGGTAATCAAACCTTGGTCATTACCAGGAGCTGACCTTTAAGGACTTTGTCCCAAATTTTGAGGGGTTTCCCCGGTCCCAGGACATGTTTTGCCCTATAAGAACCAGGGCTTTGCCCCATTCAAATCATACATGCTTACCCAAGCGTAGTGCCCTCAGAGTCTCTCTGATCCCTCCTCCTTGGCTGAAGACTCGGGACGTTTGAAGCTCTGTCTCTCTGTGGACCACCTCTGCTTCCAGGATAGGTAATTATGCCCCAAATCCCTCACTCTATTCCAACCTCTGGCTAATTTCCTAGGACTCTGTGTGCTTGTGCAAACTGTCTATTGCTTCTTATGCATTTGTGAGTTTTCTCCTTTTAATAAAAAATTACTCCTTTACTTTGAAGAATGCTAGTCTCATCAGTTTCCTTCAGGACGGGACCCGTAAAAATAGGTAGAGGTCTTGCTTGTTACCCCTCTCACAAAACCTTCTCCTTGCTGCTAATTCCCCCCTCTTACTCACAAGGAGTCTCATTCTGGTAACAGCGTCAGCTGTCTGAGATGAGTCTTCGGCACTGCTTGCTTTCTTCCCATTGCCAGGTATGTATATATGTATAAACCTACGTAAAACAATTTCCTTTGGCTATTAAGTAGTTTATGTTGCTTGCATCTGTCCTTGAAGTTTCTGTTATATGTCTTACAGTGTTTTTGAATAGGTTTCTTTATTAAGCATCTTTTTTGTTTGGAAAGTGACTTTGGGAACTGGTTCCTGTAGGTAAAAAGAACCTGGAAAGTTCAGAAAATAAAAAAAGTGCAAGCAAATTGGGTCATGTTCATCATTCTATAACTGTGAAATCAGATAATTGCTTGTAAATACTCAAACACCATCCCAGATCCTAGATAAAAACCACAAAAGGGATTTAAAAATATTTGTCAATTGAAGTTCTTCAGGAATGAAGCTGTCTTCTGCTGAGTCAGTTCAATGGAACTTCTTAAGAAGGTGTTGTCTATTCTGTCTAGAAACATGTTTCCAAAGTCATTTCCAGTTCTCTCCTGATATCTTAACGCTGTGACAGAGATATGCAGGACACCTTGATTAATACCCCGAGAGGCCCCTTACATCAGGGAAAATGTACACATAAATGAACCAAGCTATAATTTCCTCAGTTTTTAGACAGAGAGGAGAAGTTAGCCTTATATTTGGTTTCTTTTTCTTAACTCTGTAATACTTCTGTCAATGTTCTGATAGCAATCACCCCAGTGCCTCTGTGCTCCTAATGAACAGAGAACTGTGTTAGTTGAATAAATATTTTATCTTTTCTAAAGATCTCAGACTGTGACCAAAGTCTTGCTCAGGTGTCTGACCTTTCACTCGCACAAATACAAAACCTCTGTCGAGGCTTTAGGACTAACAGGCAAGAGGAATGAGGCTGTAGCAGTTAGGGCACGCACATAGAGTGTCTTTGTCAAATTGATGGAAAGAATGGCAAGCCAGTTGGAGTGGGGGCATTCTTGTGGGCAAGAGTGACAGGAGGTGGCTAGGCAGTTTAAATCCTCTCTCGCACACTCACAGGCCCCAGCACCTCACAGGTATTCACAGGCAAGGGCAGTGAGTGGGAAAACAATGGATTAAAACTGGTGGAAGCAGTGGGATTAACATGAGAGTTTCTCACAGCTTGGAAATTGAAAGAGCACCCTTGGTTGTAAAGTATTAGAACAGAGGGGTTCAGAAAAGTTTTTGTTTGTTTTGTGAGGGCTCAGCTAGTGAAGAATGGTAAAATACAAATGTGCTGGGCCTTAAGCATGCCCGAGAGATTCATCAAGAGGGGCAAGGTGGAGAGTGGAGGTCCCTGCACCCTCGTCTTGCACACTGGACAGGGCAGAGGGAAGCACCTGGCTGCTTAGCAGAACTCCTGTATCTCTGGAGATGAGTGGGAAGCATTTCTGAAGAGATGAGTTAGGGACCACGTTCAGAAGAATCCCAGCTGTTACAGGACCAGAAATGGCCAGGCCAATAGGCCCTAACCCTCTGCAGGGTAAGCCCAGTATTTTATTCTCCAACTCTACCAAGATCTCAAGCAGATGTCTTCCCTATCAGTTGTAGCCTGAGATCCTGGAGATACCAGGGATGGAAACTTGGAATTTCTGCTTGCAAAGCTATTGTTCTTTCATCGGGATATGATCCCTTTATCACTTTATGAAACTGCCAAGGGCCAAGCATGGTGGTGGTGGAAAGAGCTGTCGAGTCATAGCTGATTCATAGCAACCCCTGCTGGGGTTTTTGATGCAAGAGACTAACAGAGGTGGTTTGCCATTGACTGCCTCTGCATAGCAACCTAGTTTCCCTTGGAAGTTTCCCATCCAATTACTAACCAAGGCAGATCCTGCTTAGGTTGTGAGATCTGACGAGATGGGGCTTGCCTGGGCTGTCAAAGTCAGGTCTGGGCCAGGCATACTGGTTGTAAATCTAGCTTAGTATTAAATATAGAAATCTTTTCTAACCTAAGTATTGAAGATCCTGTGAGCTAGAGAGGCCAAGGATTGATCTGGTGACCTTCTAGATGCAGAGAAGTTGTTCTTCCAATAAGGCCCAACCCCTCCCCAACCATCTAATGACTTCATATGTGCTGATAGACACCCAAGTGTAAATCAGTCTACAGAACTGTGTGTGACACATGCATCAATTCAAAATCTGGATGGAAGGAAGGAAGAATTCATAAATCCATTACTAAAAGAGGTGCAGGGTGGACAGATAATGAGATAAATCAGTAAGACAACCAACATATTCATTCTGAGGTAAGCTTTATTATCTCCCATGCAATAATGGAGAATGAAGCAGGAAATCAGTGGCGGGGTTGTTATTAACCCCTTTCCACCCCAAAGACCATGCAAACAATCACACAGATAAGAATTTACAGAGACACACTGAATATGAAAAGTAAAGAGAAGCGGGAAGAATGCAACATGAAAAGTGATGTCAGCTTAACCTGACATTGTAAAGATGTGTAGACTCATGAGGATACATTTCTATTTGTTTCTTGCACTGTCATTCCAAACAGATTTTACTTGAAGCTTGGTGGCAAGGAGCAAACCTGCTTGGTTTGCCCTAACACAGGTGCAACAGAAGAACTACCACTGGAAACAACGATGGTTCCCCCGCTAGAGCCCCCTGTACCACAGCACACTGCACCACCGTCTCCATCACCTGATACAACAATTGTTTTCCCACCAGAGCTTAATCCACTGCTTAAGCCTCCTCCCAGACTCCCCCCAGATCCTACAACCTTAACTCCACCTACACCTCCGCTTCCACTGCCCACACAAACAGCACTTCCGCCACTGGACCCCGATGAAGCACAACAGGCAGCTCCCCCACCACTGCCACTTCCAACTACAACTGGGACACCACCACTGAGCCCCCCACCTACAACCTTAACTCCACCACCACTGGACCCTGATGAAGCACAACAGGCAGCTCCCCCAGCACCTCCACTTCCAACTACAACTGGGACACCACCACTGAGCCCCCCACCTACAACCTTAACTCCACCACCGCTGGACCCTGATGAAGCACAACAGGCAGCTCCCCCAGCACCTCCACTTCCAACTACAACTGGGACACCACCACCGGACCCTGATGAAGCACAACAGGCAGCTCCTCCAGTGCTGCCCATGCCCATGCCCATGATGGGAGCTTTTTGCTGGTACAGACCACTACCACCAAAACCAGACCCGACCCCAACGCAGCATCCAGAGGTCTGTCCGCCATAAACACCCATTGGAACCATGACGGACTGGGTTGATTGTCCGCTGCTACAGCAGACGGCGCCACCACCACTGCCACCGCTGCCACAGCACACTGCACCTCCACTGCCACTACTGCAGCACACTGCGCCTCTGCTGCCACTACTGCAGCACACTGCGCCGCCACTGCCACCACCATAGAAGCCAGGTCCTTGAATCTGTTGAAGCCCAGCAACACCACCGCCGGCACAGCAGGATGCTCCTTGGCCTCCTTGGACTACGATGACCCGTTGTCTGGATCCACAGCAGCCTCCTCCTCCACAGCAGCCTGAGGAACCCCCTTGGATCTGTAGGACTCCACCAGAAGAGCCACTGCAGCAAGAGCCTCCTCTGCCACTTCCTCCTCCACTACAGCAGGAGCAGCCTCTACCTCCACAACAACAGCAGCTTCCGGTCTGTCTTTGCTGAGCCATCTTTCTGAGGTTGTTTGTTTGGGTGGCTTAAACCTGAAAGAGAACAGAAAGTTGCAGCATATCTCATTAGGACTGTGGTCTCTAGGCCCAGTTTTTACCTGGATGCCTGGGATCAATGTACTGGAGATAAGATGGAATTTTGCAAGGTGGCCTGTTCAAACCCCAGTTTGAGTTTTGTTTGTCCTTTGGCTGAAACTTGTCACCTTTTATCTTTGTACCCATTGCTCTTTCCATGCACTGAATTTTCCTCATTGAAATTAATGCCTTAGCAATGTCATTTTTGCTTAAGTACATATAGTGCATAAATGCTATATAAGTGCATTAAAAGATACATCAGAATAATTGATGGTAACAAAAATGAGATGAACTGCAACTGGTGGCAGCCCCAACTTATGGAATCAGAAGGAAATAAAAAGAAAAAATATCCCTAGACTGTGCCACTTCAGAGTGCAGGAGGGTGAATTAAAAGATGAATTTCTTCTACAAAACAACAACAACAATCTCGGCATAAAGAAAATAGGCATGCCAGTGATAAGAGTTCTAGTCTAGCCTTACTTGAGGTGACATTTTCTCTCTCTCTCTGGAAGACTGGGAAAGTAGAGAAACATTCAGTGATGTGGACTCCCATGATGAAAAGAAATCCATAAATCTTGACCTCCCATTAAAAAATATACCAAACTTCCTTCCTTCCTTCCACTCTTCTTTGCTTCTGTGACCACAGAAACATTATCTAAAGTGATCTCTCTGTCTCTCTCACCTTACAAACATATACTTTGACCTGTGCTGAAGCCTCCAGTTGGAATCCTAGGTGACCAACCAAGGATGTTCAGCAGTCCTTTAAGAAATGTTATTGCTCCTGCACCAGTTCCTGTTTTGCTTGAGAAACTTCTTCGAAATAGCCAGGGCTTTTTTTCAGCTGGAACGCTGTGGAACGGAGTTCCAGAACCTCTTGAAAATGGTCACATGGCTGGTGGCCCCGCCCCCTGATCTCCAGACAGAGGGGGATTTAGATTGCCCTCGTGCCTGGGAGCATGCGTGCACTTTACGCACACACATGTGGTACCAGGGGCACCACTTCCTGCCAAGAGTTGCCCCCTGTGCTGGCAACCCACTGAGTTCCACCACCTGTTTTCCCAGAAAAAAAGCTCTGGAAATAGCCTTTCAAAGGTTTTCAGCAAAACATCAGTGGCAACCTTGTTCCAAACAAGGCCTTTTAATATCACAAAGCAATGGTCTGTAACACCTAACCTCTTATATATCAATGACTGAAGCAGCTCTGAGACCAGTTGGCCACCATCTTGATTTAACAGTTGAGATGGCCTATGAATGTTACTAGAGTTGTGAGTTCTGTGTTGGAAAACTCCTGAAATTTGGAAGCAGAGCCTGTGGAGAATGGGTTTTGGGGAGGAGAGGTAGCGCAGCAGGAAAGTGATGCCATAAAATATATTTTCCAAAGCTGCTATTTTTTCGAGGGAAACTGTCTTCTGTAGCCTGGAGATCAGCTGCAATTTCAGAAGATCTCTACACATGAGCATCTGCCTCCATCACTTTGTCCATATGAGAAGAACCAGCCAAACTCATTGAGTTCCATGTTGAACCTGACATAGACATTGCAACTGGAGCATCTAGCTACATTCAGAATTTTGCTGGTTGCACTTTGACACCCTGAATCTTTTTTAATGTAGGCCAGATAAGAATCCGAAGACATGACTCAATTCTACAGCAAAAGGAAAGCATGTGCAGCCTTTGATATGGGAAATTGTGGGTGAACTTGAGCTGGCATATTTATCTGATAAAGGATTAAAGTGCCTCTCAGAATGAGTCAAGGGAGTGGCAAAATGTGACACTCAAAAAAGATGATGAAGAAGACACATTTATCATGTCTATATACAGTCAGCCACAACATAAGCTTGTTCTCCATGCTCCTGAAAACACAGACTACACCCAAAACTCAGCATGCCATTCAAAAATCATTAGCAAGCTCGCCAGATTAGACGATGCATGGAATAACTCCAGTTTTTAGATTCTGTGTAGAAGAATTCCTTCATCCCTTGAAGATACCACAAGAAGAATTTCTGCATCCCGTAAAGAATTCTGGACTGCATCGTCTACCTATGTACCATCAGAATCTTCAGAAATCATTCTAATGATATTATCTGTGCCTTTGATGCTCTGAAAATCATCTGGTCAATGAAAGAAAAGAAAGAGACAGAGCTGCAAGTTGCTCCTCTTGGGCTTACCTTCTTCGGCAAATGCCTTCAAACCAAGCGAGAAGTTGTCTCGATTGAGCGAATGAAGAGCTTGGAGCACAGAGATCTTTTTATACTTGTCTCTGGGCCTCTCCTACGGGAAATGAGACACCCCCAGGAATGGTGAGTGACACATTTACTCCCTTTCTAACGACAGGCCTCGTGAAACCGTAGATGCCTGGCAAGTCATATGAGATCCATATCTCTCTTTGGGATCACTGCTTATTTTATGAAGCATAAACAGCTTAATGAGGCTCTCCGCCTAATAGGTCAGTTCCTGTGATGCTGTTTCATAGCGGTGCTCAAACATCAAAGGGACTTTTGACAGATGCCTGATTCAGGGCTTAGGGGGATGAAAATTTGAAAGAGACCCTCATCAATGGCCCACCTTTGAACTGCAGTGACAGGCCAACTAAGAAATATTTTATACAGTCTGACGAGCTTGGATTATCCATGAAAAATAGCAAACAGCACATTCCTGATTTCTCACTACATTCCAGAATCAGCCCCGCTTGTGCCCGTCAAAGGTCTTCCATCAGTCTATTTTCTAACACTGGCAATGAAAGAAGGCTATATGGATGGGCAACAGGCAGCTAATGCATGACTCTCCCTAGAAGCAACTTTCTCTGCCCCCTACAGCTCTATCTGTTCATTATTTAAGAAGACAGAAGGGGCAGTTGTTAGGGGATAACATTTCATTACTATTGTTAAGAGGGTATCATTTAATGCCCAGGGTAATGCCAATCACCACTTTGGGGTCAGGAAGCGATTTTCCCCAGGCCAATTTGACTAGGGATCTTGATGGTGTTTTGCCATCTTCCAGGCATGCGGTAAGGGTTACTGTGTGGGAGGGGGGAGGAAACTGTGCATTTCCTGCATTGAGCAGGGGGTTAGACTAGATGTCCCTAGAGGTCCCTTCCAATCCTATGATTCTATGATTCCGCTACATCTCAGAGTCTGTCTACTCATCTTACACAGGCATGCTCAAGTGATTTACTTTCTGTGTGGTCATAACTTCAAGTGCACTCTGTCTTCCTAGTGGTGCACATGTATTCACAACAGGAGAACAAGTATAAGATCTTTCATGTGATCCTACTCATGTAAGATGTCTTGGATAGAGAGACTCTCCGAGTAATAGATCTGAAAAAGTAACCGTTAGCTCACAAAAGCTTATGCCACCATAAATATGTTAGACTGCAAGCTGCCATTGAATTATTTTCCCCATAAAAAGAACATGATTCTAATCATATCTTACTGTATTCTGTAACCAAAGAAATCTGCATATTTTCAAAATATTTTTTTAGGTTGTGCTTCATGGAATATTCTTGGGAGAAAACCCCAACAAAGGTAATTGAGCCTCATTTGTGTGTGTGTGTGTGTGTGTGTGTGTGTGTGTGTATGTATATATATATATATATGTTATATATATATATATGTTATATATATGTATGTATGTTTGTATGTATATAACACTAGGCAGCTCTTATGTGTATGGATGGATGGATGGATGGATGGATGGATGGATGGATGGATGGATGGATGGATAGATGGATATTGAAATATTGATATTAAATCGATTATCACCATAAACTCCTAATTTGTATTAAACCATTTGAGGTATTTAGAAATTAGACTGAAATTTAAAAATTCTAGTGGCACATAAGCAACCTTGTTACAATTTATTTTCAAAAATTGCTCACTTTTTCTTTTTAATTATATTAGTTTCCATTTAGAATCAGTTCCTTTTTAATTAAAGTAATATAATAAATTCAATCAAATAGAACAAAATGCTAAGGCCATCTGTGTCATCCATTTCTGACTGTTACTAATGTATTTGGCTGTGAACACCACTGGACACTGAGCCATTCCACTCTATCTCATAGACATTTTTTTCCCCAGCACGAACCAAGAAGTTTCATTAATTGCTGGGTCCTGAGCATTTTATGTCTTCCAAGGTGAGGTCAGTGTGGGATAGAGTATAGTATGTTGAATTTGGATTTAATTTTAAATCACCACTGTGATATTCAGTTCTATGGGTGATCATGTGCCAGTCGCACTCTCATTCAACCTACTTAACAGAGCTGTTAGGAGAACACTATGAGAGAACAATGTGTCCTACACTGAATTCATTGGAGAAAGAGTGGGGGGAATTGGATAGATAATGTTGTTGATTTCTGGTAAGCTAGTCTACAAGGTAAGGAAAAGCACATTTTGTCTTCTTGGATCTTTTTTTATTACTTGTGCTTGACAATAATTTGCAGATTCCTGTATCATTCATTCATTCATAGTCTGCCTTACTCATTAAGACTCAAGGCAAATTACATAGTGCAAGATTAGCACAGTCAAGATAAAGGACATTTCAAAGACATAGAACCAGCTGTCATAGAATCATAGAGTTGGAAGGGTCCTTACAGACCATCTAGTCCAACCCCCTGCCCGGTGCAGGATCAGCCTAACATAACATAAGCAATGTTGCATTTCTCCATTCAGTATAAGTGGTCTTGCAGATGCATTGGCGCAATGGAATACAGACACTGACCTGTCTACTTCAAGAATAATTTATTAAAGGATTTTTTTTTAAAAAAATGAATATGCAGAATATGTGTGGGTCAAAAAGTAGGGTAATCTTACACCACTAAGAATTTTAAGGGAGGTTTTTTGGGGAGGGAGGATATAGTATGAAATGTCCCAACACTTCTTCAGCAGAGCAGAGTAACTATAGAAGTCAGCTCTGCATTGGGAAATTCCTGGAGATGTGGGGGTAGAGCCTCGGTAGGGCAGAGTTTGAGGAGGAGAGGGGAGCCCAGCAAGGATGTGATGCCATAATCCACCCTCTGAAGCTGCCATTGCCTCCAGAGGAACTGATCTCTGTAGTCTAGACATTGGTTGTAATTCCAGAATCGCTCTAGTCGCCACTTGGAGGTTGGCAATTGTGAGCCAGTTTGTAGTGGTTAAGAGCGGCAGGACTCTAATCTGGAGAGCCAGGTTTGATTCCTCACTCCTTCACTTGAAACCAGCTGGGTGACCTTGGGTCAGTCAATTAAGAGCGGCAGGACTCTAATCTGGAGAGCCAGGTTTGATTCCCCACTCCTCCACTTGAAGCCAGCTGGGTGACCTTGGGTCAATCACAGCTCTCTGGAGCTCTCTCAGCCCCGCCCACCTCACAGGGTGTTTGTTGTGGGAATAATAATAACATACTTCGTAAACCACTCTGAGTGGGCATTGTTGTCCTGAAGGATGGTATATAAATTGAATGTTGTTGTTGTTGTTATAGCTTGATGCCACCATATTTATTGTAGGGCTATGGCATTTGTGATTGGGGCAAAATGCAACTCCTTCACTTCAGGAATGCAAACTGAGTAGTGAGAATTCAGACCGTGGTCTCCCCTGATCCCTTTGGCCTCTTAATGCCTATGGGATCAGGACCTTGACAGCAGCTGGATTTGAGATGACACAGAATGAGTGAACTTCCCCTATTTCATTTTTCTTCTAAATTCAAGCTATATATTTTGTGTCAACCATTTCGGTTCTTCGCTATTCGTTGTAGGTTTCATAGATATCTTCATATGCACATTTTTATACCCAATCTGCACATAATGTTCATACCATTAATATGCATATTGCATGCAGAGAGCCAGTGATGTGTAGTGGTTAGAGTGTCAGACTAGGATCTAGGTGACCTAGGTTCAAATCCCCATCTGCTATGGAAAGCTTACTGGATAAGTCAAAACCAATTGCACACTCTCAGGCTAATGTAACTCAAGGCCAAATTAGATGTTATGGTGGCCATAGGTTCAACCTTTAGCCACCAATGCCATTTTAGGGGGAAATTTAGCCATGTAAAAGTGACTGCAAGAGCCTGATCCTGATTTAAACTTCAGCATGGTGGTAACTTGTGATCTTGTTCCCCTCGCATTTTCAAGTTCCCCCCAACTGTTGTGTGTGTTATGTCCCATCAAGTCACCTCCAACCTATGGCAACCCAATGAATGAAAAACCTCCAAAACATCCTGTCATTAACAGACGTGCTCAGATCTTGCAAACTGGAGGACTTGGCTTCTTTTATTGAGTCAAGCCATCTTGTTTTAGGTCTTCCTCTTTTCCTGCTGCCTTCTACTTTTCCTAGCAATATTGACTTTTCCAAAGAATTTTGTCTTCTCATAATCTGATCAAAGTATGATAGCCACAGTTTTGTCATTTTAGCTTCTAGGGAGAATTCAGGTTTGATTTGATCTGGTACCCACTTATTTGTCTTTTTGGCTGTCCATGGTATCCACAAAACTCTCCTCCAGTACCACATTTCAAATGAATAAATTTTGTTCCTGTCAGCTTTCTTCACTGTCCAACTTTCACATCCATACATCATAATTGGCAATACCATTGTTTGGCATATTTTGATCTTGGTTTCCAGAGAGACATCTTTATCTTTAAGGATCTTCTCTATCTCCCTCACATCTCCTCTTCCAAGTCTCAATCTCCTTCTGATTTCCTTGTTGCGGTCTCCTTGTTGATTGATGATTGAGCCAAGGAATAGAAAATCTTGGACACAACTGTTACGGCTCTTGAAGAGGCAAGTAGAAGGGAGGACAAGATTATATGCTGCTGCCACACTACAGGACCAATCCGGATCAGGCCCTTTGGGCAATTTTTAGAGGGCTGCAATCTCCTGTAAAGTGGCATCAGTGTCCAGAGGGTGGACCGGTGGCCACCGTAACACCAAGTTTGGCCCTCGGAATTGTTGTGAGGATGAAATAGTGGAGAGAAAAGTGATATGAGCCATTTTGGGTCCCCCATCAGGGGAAAAGGCAAACTATAAATTAAGTAGGTAAATAAATAATGACTAATGCATACTATTGCGGCTCAAATTGAGGCTGAAAAAGTGTATATATTATGCGAAACAGTCTAAATCATCATAATAAACTCCAGGTGTTGGCAGTGTCCAGGAACACCTTTTACTAGGTGTGACCAATGTACTAACTATACCCTTTCCTTCACAGGAATGCTCTAGCGACAGTTACACACATCCTGGTGACCTTCTTGACTGCATTGCTGAAAAATGTTCTACAGGGCACTACATGAAATGCTTTCCAAATGTTTTCGGAAGCTGCAACTGGCCCTCAAAAGTGGCTATTGGGCCAGTAGAAGGAGTTGGCCACCTGGAGAATACTCATCAAGTTTTGAAACAGCTCCTTTTTTTTCAACATGGGCACACTTCAGTGTGATATTTCAGACCTTCAAAGCATATAAATGGCATGAGCCATGCTACCTTTAATGAGCATGTACTCTGATATGAACTTCTGAGATCATATGGTATAAACCTTTCTGCGCCCCCTCCATCTCAAGTGTGATAAGGTAGCAATGCCTGTTTTTTGATGCAGCATTATCAAGGGTTGTCAACCTCCAAGTAGGGCCTGGAGTTCTCCTGGAGGTACAACTGGTCCTTTGACTACAAAGATCAGTTCCCCTTGGAGAAAATTTCAGAGGACAAACACTAGATTATACCAATAATTGTAGGTGAAATACCTCATAAATTTCCCCCTCCCCCAAATCGTCAGGAATTTCCCAGAAAGGAGTTGACCACTGTGGTAATAGAACATCCTCCATAGCATTGGCATGGATATCTGAATGTTCATGCTAAGGAAGCAGGTGAAGACCATTTTGTTTTGGTGGGCACATAGTTTGACTAAAATATTTGTGGCTGGTAATTTGTTTGTTTGTTTGTTTGTTTGTTTGTTCGTCCGTCCGTCCGTCCATTCGTTTGTTCGTTCGTTCATTTGTTCGTTCATTCATTTGTTTGTTCGTTTGTTTGCTAGTTTGTTTCAAATTTCTATTCTGCCCTCCCCACGAGTGGTCTCAGGGTAGATAACAACATATTAAAATACAAAATACAATAAAACAACATCTTAAAATACAATAAAAATCCATACACATTTAAAACAGGATGATGGACAGCCTTCACAGGGAGGGTTAAGATTTTATACACCCCTTTTTTTCAGGCCAGCAGAGGCCCAGCCTCAGCCATATGCCTGGCGGAACAACTCTGTCTTGCTGGCCCGGTGAAAGGATAGTAGGTCCTGCCGGGCCCTGGTTTCAGCAGACAGAGCATTCCACCAGGTGGGAGCCAGGACTGAAAAGGCCCTGGCTCTAGTCGAGGCTAGGCGGGCCTCCTTGCGGCCAGGGACCACCAACAGCTGTTTGTCCCCTGATCAGATTGTCCTCTGGGGAATATATGGGAGAGACTGTCCTGTAGATATGCTGGCCCCAATCTGCACAGGGCCTTATAGGTCAATATAATGGCGGGCCTCGACATTTACTGACTTAGTTGGGGGGGGCAGTGTTGGTCTTCAGTAGACTATCAAGATTCTTGTCCAGTGCCACCTTAGAGCCCAACAAGATTTTCAAGATGTAAGTTTTCAAGAATCAGAGATCCCTTCAGGTGTCTGAAAAAGGGGAGCTCTGACTCTCAAAAGCGTACTCTGAAAATCGTGTTGGTATCAATGGTGCCACTTGAAGAAAATCCTGCTGACTGAGATAGTTGCCTTTCTTTTTTTGTTTCTAAAAGTGTTATTGTCCTACACTGCTTTGAACATCATGGTGGTCCAAAAGGGGCAATGCCCATGAATCTTCTGAAGCCTACTGAAATCTATCTTATACTTCAAAAGGACCATCTCTTAAGAAACCATTGAACTGAATTGCAGGGAAGTCCTCTCCCCTGGGAAATTTCACTGAACTTGAGTTCATATAAAAATTGCTTGGGAGGAATCTTTCCAAATTGCTTGAATTTTTTGATAGAAAAAAACCGACACTACAGTCCTAATAAGAGTCACATACTTCTGAGTGAATTGCAGTTAGTTAGTTATGCTGTGAACTACAGATAAAGTTTTTGACCGAAATGTGACCTCTGGCATGAATTTAGTCCCTCTTCTACTATTTTACTAGGAATTATATTACTGGCCAACTTTACAGGTAGCATTACCATTTGTCTAACCTCGGCAGACCAACTGCTTTCTCCACATGCCAGTCCCCGTTCTCGTTCAATCGAACAGTGGAGGGAAAAAACGGGAACAAAAAACAAAGTCGCACGTTGATCTCCTGGAAATGACGTCATTGCATCAGGCAGTTCTGTAGGAATTTCCCCATTCTCTATGTTCTTCCTAGAGCATTACTTGACGCACTGATGTCACTACTGGGTAACATACATTGCTGGAAGTAACATACACTGTTCCCACTCCCCATGCCCCATCCCCAAAATCTCCCAGAACTGCCAGGCATAGTCCTGGCAACTCTACTTACAGAGGTTTTGTGCAGTTTACAATAAAATATTCTTTGTGAAAGTCACATTGCTCAAAACAATTACATGTGTTGTTTTAAGCTGCTCAGGGTACCGTTCAATCTGCAACAGGTTCACTTTAGTGGTTGTTGTGAATTTTCCGGGCTGTATCGCCATGGTCTTGGCATTGTAGTTCCTGACGTTTCACCAGCAGCTGTGACTGGCATCTTCAGAGGTGTAGCACCAAAAGACAGAGATCTATCAGTGTCAAACTTGTGTCAAACTTGTCGCAGTGTCAAACAGGTTTGACACTGAGAGATCTCTGTCTTTTGGTGCTACACCTCTGAAGGTGCCAGTCACAGCTGCTGGCGAAACGTCAGGAACTACAATGCCAAGACCATGGCGATACAGCCCAGAAAATCCACAACAATCATCGTTCTCAGGCCTTGAAAGCCTTCAACAATATATAAGTTCACTTTACTTTACTTGTTAATTTAAACAGTTCTATGTCATCTTTCCACCTAAGTCAAGGTCCCCAAGACAGTAAACATTAAAACATTTCCCCGTTAAAATGTTTCAACCATGAAAATGTTTCAAAATGCACACACACATATATAAAATTTTAAAACAATTGAATAAACATATAAACACTTAACCACATATAAACATACAAGCAGGGCTAAAAAAGAGTTAGTGAGGAAGCACCAAACCAAACAGAAATGTTTTCAATTACTGGGTAGGAGACAAAAATGGGAGATAGACGAGTTTCCCTAGCAAGGAGAATTTGAAATTTTGTCGTCATTACTGAGAAGGTCCTTTCTTGGGTTGCCACCCGTCTAGCCTTAGAGGGCAAGGGCACCCAAAACAGGGCCTCTGAGGATGATCACAGCACCTGGGTAGAGCAGGAGGTCCTTAAAGTATGGTGGCCCCAAGCTGTATAGATCTTTAAAGGTCAATACTAGAACCTTGAATTGGGTCCTGAAGCAAACTGGGAGCCCAGGTAGATGGAGAAATAATTGGACTGATATAGTCCTATGATTCGCTCTGGTGAATATTGTGGCTGCAGAATTCTATACCAACCGTAGCTTCTGGACAGTCTTTGAGGGCAGCCCTATGCAGACTGCACTGCAGCAATCTAATCGATATATTATTAGGGTATGTGGCAAAATCTTTCCTGCCCAGGAAGGGCCACAGCTGGCTCACCAGCTGAAGATGATGAAAGGCACTGCTGTCCACTGCTGTCACCTCTTTATCTAACAGGTGGTCTGTGTCCAGCAGTGCCCCCAACCCATAAACCTGCTTCTTTAGGGGGAGTACAACCCATCGATAACACGAGATAACCCAATTTCTGGGTCAAACCTTCCCTCCACCAATAACACCACCATTTTGTTGAGAATAAGGTTGCCATTGAAACCTTCAAAATAAATCAATGCTTAATATTTTATTATGCTTCAAGAGAGGGCCATGCAAAAACTCTCCATGAAAGGTTACAAGTGTTATTGAAACTCTCCTGGACTCACTGAAATTTTTAGGCTTTTTGTCTGAGCAGGTATCTCCAATTTTGTGCGAAGATTCATTTTAAGCTTCCCAACTTCCCAAACTTCCCAAATAGTAAACGCTTTGTTGTTGTTTTGTATTGTAAGCACTGGGTGATTCAGTAGAGTTCCTGTTCTCATTAAACATACTGTGCTACAAGTATCCCAATAGGACCATTAATGTATTACAGGGTGTAAAGCTTGAGCATACCATAAATGCCTTCCAAGCCTCCCTTCAGGAATTCCTTTATCATGATGCCACTAAAACGTTTGAATGAAATTCACATCTTGTAGTAACAGTTCTGGACCGAAATTCTTTAGATGTTTCACTTAAGCAGAAGTTGATTTGAAATCGCACTCTGCAAAAAAATTCAAGGTCAAACTAGCTATGATTGCGAACAGACCTCATTTTTTAAAAATGTTAACATGCCATTTGAACAGGGCCAGTGTCAACTTTCCAGTTCACAAGTTCTTATGTGACCTAATAAAAAGAACCAGTGATAGCAGTTGCCCATAGAAGTGGGATCAAGAAAAATAAAATAGGGTCATGTGGCTCTCACAGCCCTTTCTTACATGCTCGGGGTAATGCTGATTGCCACTTTGGGGTCAGGAAGGAATTTTCCTCCAGGCCAGATTGGCTGGGAATCCTGGGGTTTTTTTTTGTCTTCCTCTGGGCATAGAACAGGGGTAGTTGAGGGCATAGATACCTGTGAATTTCCTGCATTGTGCAGAGGGTTGGACTAGATGACCCTTGGTGTCTCTTCTAGCTCTATGTTTCCATGTTTTAAACAATAATAATATGAAAAAGCCATAAAAGTATGTCCAATAAAGTCCTATGAAGATAAAGAGCTACATCCAAGCAACATTTGACACAAATATTTTTGGTGAAAGAGGGACTGGGCAAGGTTTTAATGGAAGCATTTTTCTTGCAGGTTCTACAGATTGAATTAACCAAATGCTATGGTCTTTCTCTAGGAAGAGATCAATAAGTAATCCATTTCCTGCTAGGGATGTACTTAACAATTCTTCCCCGTCTGGAAAAAGTATCTTTGCTTAGTGGGGATCTTAATCTCAGGAGATCTTGAGAAGTTGATGGATAACCAGTGATCACACAGGCAAATGAGCCTGTAGTTTGGTCTGTGTCAAAGCTTCTGAAAGGTGACACCTGGGCTCTACTATCAAAAGCCATGAATCTTTCCATGCTGTGGGAGGGAATTCCTGAGCAGAGGCGAAGGAACAACCAACTCCAACACCACATCTGTTTAGAGTTAACATCTCCTGTCTACCCGGTCAAGAATAACTGGAGGAGCGGCATCAAGTGGTTTCTGGGGGAAGGAGGAGCATCTTGGGCAACTGTAATAGTCAGTGTTGCACTGTAATCTTCTGGGGGGAGGGATCTGCCCTTTTTTGCTGATGTCACTTTGCTTCTTCCTCTTCCCAGCCTAGAATGGGGTGAGATAACATGGGGATCACGTTTACTAAGGATTGTGCCATGGCTCAAGGGTAGAACATCTGCTTTGCATGCACAAGATCCCAGGTTCAATCCCCGGTGTCTCCAGTTAAAAAGATCAGGTAGCGGGCGGAGTAAAAGACTGAGACTGTAGAGAGTTGCTGTCAGCCGGAGCAGACAATAAGTGACTCAGAAGAAATCCACTTCATGTATTGTTGACCAGAAAGAGATGTTTTTTCAACAAATGTTATTTCTAGTTAAAGGCATTATACACCATTAGCCAAATTGCTCCATAATCTAATGAATTGCTATCCCTCAGGGTTGTGGGATGGCGCTGGGGCAGAATGCCAAGAAAAGCTAACCTTACTTCTTAAGATTCACTTAATTATATATTGGCTGGTTCACAATAAACTAGAAAGCAAGGGGGAAACCTCAGGTATGTTGTAGGATTTTTTCCCCATTCTTTTAGCCTTCAGACAGCTTAAGAGAGAATAGCTTGGTGTGTGTGTGTGGGAGGGGTGTCTGGTTGATAGAATTGAAATGGTTTGTAGTTTGTTGGCAAGATGTATCTTGAGGCAGGGGAAGGACTGCGATGCTGAAAAGGAAACCGCTCACAGTAATTGTGTCTCTTCTCTGTTTGGTGGTCAAAACCCATATATTGACTGACTATAGTTGCCAATTCCGACCTTAAAAATTCCTGGAGATTTGGAGGGTGGTGCAAGTGGAGGAGGGAATTCGGGGAGGGATTTCACCTAGAATCTATGGTATACCATAGAGTTTGCTCTCTGAAGCTTCCATTTTCTTGGGGGCGGGGGGGTGATCTCTGTAGCCTAGAAAATTTTGGAAAAACTCTAGGCCCCATCCAGAAGTTGGCAATCCTATCTGAGAGGGACAAGGTTAAGTCCATCCCTTTAAAAAAAAAATCCGTCACGCCCCTTGTAAATCTGAAACCAGAAGAAGCCAAGCAGGGGCTTCAGAAACCTCAGAAGGAGATGGGAAGGAGAGCTGGAAGAGTAATAACCACTTCTTCAGATATGATTTAGACATCTAACAGGCAGGTTAGGAAGAGCTCTATTTCAGTCTATCTTCAGGAAGAAGCAGACTGTTACAGTGTGATGATCAAGAGAGATATTCACTGGTTGTCAAGCTCTAGAATTTAGCCCTCTTATGCAGTGCGAACCTTAGAGAAACTTGTTTTCTTAACATCCTCATGCAGTAAATTGACAGTTTCTGCCTCACTTTCTCTTTTTGAAACAATATATATAATTCTCAAAGTGGCCAGATTTATGGATACTTAAACCCACTGGCAGGAACTATGAACAGACAAGACAGAGCTTTCTATAAAACTGGAAAAAGCCTCAGTTTTTCAGAAAAATCTGAAATCTTTAAAAAAATTGAGGAGTTAAAAACTTTCATAATGTGATTTGGTTTCGTTTTCTCGGCCATGTCGGACGCTCCTCTCCGCAGGTCCAGGAGGAAGCGCCCGAGCACTCTGACCGGGCGGCTGATCTGCGAAGATTAGCCCCCAGTGTCAGACTGTGGCTAAATAAGGCACTCACTACAGGGTTCCCTTTAGAAGCAAACACAAGTCCATTGTTTGGAAAAGGAAACTTTACTGCAGAAAAGGTCCATTATAGTCCACTGTCCTGAATAGGAGAATCAGGATGGTACATGATCATTGTTACCAATGAAGAGCAAGCATAAGATACAGAGTAACAATACCCATCTGGATCAGCCTCCCCCCACAGTTCTCAAAACAACATCTCTCAGTCCTGGGAAGCTGCTCTCCTTCAAGGCCAATGCTTGGTGGAACGGTGTTAGACAAAACAGTCTCCTCCGGTGGGAATGCTGCCTGGGAACTGGTGCACCTGGGAAGAAAACACTCAAACACTAGAAGCATTAGAAAATGGAGTCAGTACAGTTTAGATATACACTGGACCTGACATTCTGCCCCCCTTAAAACAGATCCCCCCCCGGCTTATATGGGTAGCGAGTATGAAAAGCTTTGGTTAATCTAGGAGCATGAACATGTGCAGAGTTCACCCATTCATCGTAACCAGAATCAAAGTCCTTCCATCTAATGAGGTAAAAAAGCTGATTTCGTTTGAGTTTAGAGTCCAAGATTTGTTGTACCTCATAGTGTATTTGGTCGTCAATCAAAGTTGGAATGGGTGGAGCTTTGACGTGCCATTTGTTGTCGGTGGGAGCTCTCTTTAGAAGACTGACATGGAACGTATCATGCACATGGCACAGGTTCTTGGGCAAAGTTACAGCAACAGTTACTTTATTTATTATCTTGCGCACAGGAAAAGGTCCTAGGAATTTCAGAGCGAGTTTGCGGCTTGTCTGAGCGAGTTTTAGATTTTTTGTGGAAATATACACATGATCTCCGGGTTGTAATTCCCATTCGGCCACACGATGGCGGTCTGCGTATTTTTTGTAATCCAGTTTGGCTTTTTCAATGTGTTTCTTAATAAGAGTCCATTGCTGCGCCGCCTCCCCCCACCACGAAGATACATCTGGCAATTTAGAGGAATGGAGAGGGGGTGCATCCAACGGGAAGGGATTGAAGTGAGTTCCGTAGACAATTTTGAAGGGGGCCTCCCCCGTTGAAGCGTGTACACTGTTGTGAGGGAGGCAGGGTCCGGGAAGCTGCGGGAAGAACCCCCCGAAAATCAATGCGGGGGGTAAATTGCCCGTTTGTCCCTATGGAGGCCGGCGGACGTGCGCGGCGCCTTGAGTGCTGCCGGGCTATGGAAAACGGCAAAGAACAGAACTAGGCGGAAGCCTGCAAGTAAGCGAATCCCTTCTGTTATTACAAGCATACGCGAAGGAGTGGTAGGATCTGAAGCTAAGAAGGCTAGTTCTTCCCCTTCGCTGAGTCTCAGAATTTGGCTGGCGGTCCCCCCCCCTAAAATGGCAGCGAAAAAACAGAGTCCCGCCCTGGGCAAGTCAATCTCGGCTGCCCTGCAGGGGAAGGGAGAGTCGCTCGAAGAACTGGTGCGGAGGTCGGTTACCGAAGCCATAAAACCCTTTGTTGACAAGCTGAACGAAACAGATCAAAGGGTGGGCTTAATTGAGAGCGAAGTGAAAACCATTAAGGAAGCAGCGGGGGGGGCAGAGAAGTCTGCTCAGGAAAGTGTGTCACTCGTGAAGGCTACGAATAAAGAGTTAAAGCTGGTGGAGAACCAGCTGATTGGGCTACAAGTGGAAAGAACACAAACAATTTTGCGTCTCCAGAATGTGAAAGAGGAGGAAAATGAGGATTTATGGGGTTTGGTCTCGGAACTATTGGCGACACCCGCAAAGGCAACTAAAGAAGAGGTTAAAAGCGCCATTTTGGAGGTACGTAGGGCTTCTTCAAAATATGCAACGAAGCGTCAGCTGCCTCGCGAGATCATCATCGATTTCTCATCTAAAAGGATCCGAGACATCATCCTATACAACTCATACAATGCGGATCTGGACTTTTTGGGTAACAAGGTCAAGATACTGAAAGACGTCCCATTTTTAGTTCGGAAAAGACGTTTTAAGTATAAAAAGCTTGCAGCTCTTCTGAGGGAACGTGGAATAAAGTACAAATGGTTATTTCCTGAAGGCATTTGGTTTAGTTACAAAGATCAAGCTTACAAGATATTATCAGAAGATCAACTAAGGGATTTTGAGGATAAAAATCCGGAATTCCAGCGAGACACCAAGCAAGAAGAAAACGAGAAGTCTGAGGGGTGGGGGGAGGAAATGAGCACTGTGGCTGCAGTTGCTCAGAGAGAACTGCGTCCGGGACCCAGGAGGGGGAGGAAAACTTAATTTGAATTTGAATTGTAATTTGCATTATGTAAGGTCGACCACTCCATCAATATTATACAAAGCTTTAGTTTCTAATAATGGCAGTATGAAGGGAAAGCATTCTGTGTAGTGTAGATGTTATATGTTGTTGTTTGGGGTTTTTTTCTCTTTCCTTCCCTTGTTTCCCTTCTTTTCCTTTGTATTGTTAGTTAATGTAGTTAATAAAAAGAATAAAAAATGTTAAAAAAAAAACTTTCATAATGTAAGCAACACCTGTACCTTTAAGAAACAAATGCCCTCGGTGACTATTGCTAGGCATCCACAACAGTATTGCCAGTCTTCAAGTCTTGGTTTCTGTCAGTAAAAGGCAAGGGGAAGTGGATGGCTCCTTCAAAGGCTATTTTGGCCTTTAGAAGGGATGCACTGGAGTCAGGCCCAATAGCAACCACAGGGCAACTTGATACCACGTGACTTGCATAACTCAGCTAGAACTGGCTGCTCAATATGGTTCAACACTGGTTTGTGGTTAGGGTTTCAGAGTAGGAACTGTAGATCCAGAGTTGACTCCTCACTCTGCTGCTGAAACTCACAGTTTGGACCAGTCACATACTCTCAGAAAAAAGCCATGAGGAGGGGAGCTCTTTCTCTCTTTTCCTTGTGTTTGCCCGGGACATGCATAGAACAGGCAATAAAAGAAAGAGCCTCACATACCTCTTTTCTATCTGCAAAAGCATGCTGGGTGGAAGGCAGGGACAGATGAAGTTGCTTCTGCCTCTGTGTAGACACGTGGGGGCCTTTTGCCCTTTCCCCAAACCATTTTGAAGGTGAGTGAGGTCACACATTAATCTAAAGTAGAATTGGGGTTTTCCCCAATCACACACAAGTTTAGGGCACACATAACTGGCCCAAATACACCTCCAAAAAGAACATGTTGGATTCTTTTAAGTATTGCATACCCTCAAATTATGATTGCCAAATTAGGTGAAAATCCTACCAGTTTCTCATACTTGTGACCCGATAGGTCATGCCTAGCTGCATTAACAGTCTCTCTAGACTTTATAAAGTATCTAGGGACTCATTTCACATGTCCCCACTCCAACTTCCCATGTACTTGCTCGCACAGTCAGATTTCAACTTGCTTCACTTGGATACATTCATAAGTTCTATATCAGTTCCTTCTCAACTGCTACAGTATCCAAATCTTCCCCACATCCATTCATTGAAATGCACATCTTGACACTTGCTCACACCTTTAAAATGTTCAAATTGGCAAGTCCAAGGATTCTACAGTACTTATTCTCCCAGGGAAAATAGAGTGGAATTGGTGCTTTGCCCTCTGGAATCACTTGCAGATGCAGCCACACAAATGGATCTCCCATGAAAGCGGCATTCATGTGCTCGCAGCAAGAACAGCCTGCACGTGAATTGAGGACTACAGATGCAATTCTGCACTTGAGCATCTCTAGACACTTATTTATTTTTTATTTATTTTATATTTCAATTTATAAACCGCCCATCCTCAGGGGCTCTGGGCAGTGAACAAGTTAAAATCAATAAAAACAGGAAAACAACAATTCTAAAATCAACATACAATAAACAATAATGAAATAAATTAACCAGGTGCAATGGTGGGGAGAACCCCCCCCACCCCAAAGGTGGGAGGCCGACATGGCACCGCCCCGTTCAACCACCGAACGCCTGGCGGAACAGCTCTGTCTTACAGGCCTGGCGGAACAATAATATGTCAAGCTGGGCCCGGGTCTCCACTTAGTAATGTGTAGAGAGACTCTGAGTGTCTGCGAGAAAATGGGAACATAAACAAACTAAAATGTTAGTTGTTGTAGATTTTCCGGGCTGTATGGCCGTGGTCTTGGCATTGTAGTTCCTGACGTTTCGCCAGCAGCTGTGGCTGGTATCTTCAGAGGTGTAGCACCGAAAGACAGAGATCTCTCAGTGTCGATGTGTGGAGAAGATGTTAGCAGGTAATTTATATCTACTCAGGAAGGTGGGTTTGGAACTAAAATGTTCTCCAAATTTGTACAGTGACCTCCCAGATGACTGACATTTTCCCCAATCCTGCAGGAGGTAAACAGTTTAAAGGAGCCTTAGCAGTCTACCATACATGGCTAACTAGGGATCCCATTTCCCTTGTGGGGGTGGGAGATCCCCTGCTTCCAGCCTTAGCCCCCGCCCCCTCAGGTGGCCAGTGTGGGGAAAGGCTTGAGGAATGGGCCCAGGAGACCCATAACATGCTCCCATGCACTGTAGAGCACCTCCTTGTTGTGCTGGAAATGATGTCATTCCCAGGGCTACAAGGAAGTAAAGTCTCCCATGGGGGGCTGATTTGATAAAAAATTATCTTCAATCTAGGGAAGTACTCCCAATGCATGCACCCACCAACCCTCCCAGTCCCTCAGTTAGGGCTCTGGGCAACCTGGCAATTCTACTGACTATGTTCAGTTGCTGGAGGTTGGACCATGCTAGGCCACATGTAGCTGTGTCCAAATTGGACCAAGGTAATTTATGTTCTAGGTGTCTGGGGTTTGTGGTCTGAGCTCGGAGAGGTGAGGTGTGTAAATACAAGAACCCTGATCTTCCACTTGAGTCTGTTCAGCAGTGTCTCAGATCCATTTACAAGTTCTGACCAATTAATAAGCTTCATGTAACTTCAGGATTACTGGAGAAAATGTGGCACAAACCCTATATTTTTTATCCCCAGGGAAGATTCCATATTCTAACTAGACAGATATTCATCTATGGGATACAAGTTGTCCATATTGTAGAGGCACACCTCTTATTTTTTCTTCTTTCCCATTAAAACATCAGAGCAGGTACGCATTGCTATTATTACAGAAGTGTGAATTGTGACAGAAACCAAACATGTACAACACGATATGAAATAAATATCCTGATGTTGTGTGCTTCCACCCAAAGGTCATGGGAATTTGCATTAGAAAGATGAAGAAACTGGATGCTGCAAAGCAATGGAACAAATACAGAGAAGGGTGAGTGACATTCTTCTCATCCTATTTTTTAGATCAGTAGAAGGTGTGTGCATAGTCCCAGATCAGTCACCAGATGAGCTACCACCATCAGAACACAACAGTGGCTAAATTGTCAGAGAATTGTCAGTGGGGAGGGGGTTATTTCACTCTCTTCTTCCTCCTTCCACGTAGCACATGCTCTCTTTCTCCCCCCCCCCCTCTCTCTAGCAACACCAAACAAGCTTTCCTTCCTGGCCTCACAGAGAGGAAACCCTTTTATCCCCCTCCTGGTTCCCTCCCCCCTTTCCTTTTCCCAATCACCCTCACTCTCTGGCTTGTCTGTCTCTCTTCCCCCTGCTGCTCCCTGCATGATGGGCTTTCTGGCCTGCCACTCCCCTCTGGTTGGCCTTTTCCTCTGGAACAAGCTCACCTCCTGAGTTGGGCTCAGTGTGCTGAGATTATGGCTGCCACCCTTCACACTCACCCCTGTTCCAAGACAATGGCCAGATCTCGGTCTGCCTGTTCCTGAAGCTGCTGTGTGCTGGGGTGTTCCTTCTCTTGGCCTCTGCCCAGCTCCCACTGCTGCCTGAGTAGGCGGGGAAGGCTCTTCGTGTGTTGATCTCTTCATCCCGCTCTTCCTCCACAGCTTCTGCTGAGCTCTGACCTCTGCTGGATGTCTCCGCTTGAGTAAGGGGTTCAGCTGCATCAGGGAGGGGTGGGCCAGGGCTGAGTCCAGTGGAGAGACCAGCGCTGGACATAAGTTACAACTTGGGGGGGGGGGGGTGGAGAGTGCCTTCAAGTCATAGCTGACTTATGGAGACTCCTGGTGGGGTCTTCATGGCAAGAGACTAATAGAGTTGGTTTGCCATTGCCTGCCTCTGTAGCCCTGGTCTTTGTTGGAGATCTCCCATCCAATTACTAACCAAGGGCAACCCTGCTTAGCTTCTGAGATCTGACAAGATTAAGCTCACTTGGGCTATCCTTGGGGTACCTAATAGTAAGCCGTAAGTTCTATCGGTCTGGTGTGCTAATCACAATGGATCCTTTCCCTTAGGCAGTAGCATTAAGGAATCTCTATACCTATAATTACATCATTGATCACCTTATTATGTGATGAGTTATCACTTGATTTCTTGTGGCACGAGATTTCATTGTCCAAAGCCCGCTGCATCAGGCATGTGATAGAATGATGATCAGTTACATTACACACACCTGAAAATTGGGGAGGTATTATAACTCATGCTTTGCATCTGCAAAATCACGGGTTGGATCACTGACATCACTGCTTAGCCAGGTTCTCAGTTAGCAAGTTAATGGTCTGATTCAGTATACAGCAGTATATTGGTATGTTGCTAGTGCCTGGATCAATTATTATTATTTATTTATGTTTATTTTTGTCATTTATTGTCCATCTTTTTCTCTGAGACTCAAAGTGAATTACATAATATGAGATTAGTACAGTCAGTACCAAGGACTTTCCAATAAACAATGCCATAGGGTAAATAATGCAAGTTTACAAAGACATCGCTTTAGCCAAAATCTGATACAGAGTTGAAGAAAGGCTGCAACAGAGCATAAGCAATTCTAGGACTGAGAGTGGACAACATAGGACTACCCAGTAGAATCATACTTAAAGCAATAGATAGGACATAAGGCAACATAGTGGTGAAGTCTGTGGTCCCTATTAGTGATGGGCACGAACCAGAAAAAAATCAAACCATGTGGTTCGTAGTTCGTCAAATTTCATGGACCGTGAACCACGAACTTTCATGAACCTGCCCTTGGTTCACAAACCGGTTTGTTTGGTTCGTGAAAACGTCACATCCAGGTCAGAAAATCATCACTTCCGGGTCAGCAGAAAGTCACTTGCGGGCCAGCACAAGTTCACTTCTGGGTCAGCAGAAGGTCTGCAGGAAGTCCATCCCTGGTTGCCTAGGAAACTGATTGTTTGGAACCAGGCTGTCTGCAGTGATGAATCAAAAAACAAACCAAATGAACCAGCCTAAAGTTCATGGCGGTTCGTCAGAAATGGGATCTGACAAACCGCTGGTTCGTGAACTATAAACCAGCCTGGTTTGTGCTTAATTTTGGTTCGTATTTCGGTTCGTGCCCATTTGTAGTCCCTATTTTGTTAGTGAAGCATCTCTTTGAGACCATCTCTCCACAATATAGTCCTCCTATCTGAGAGCTAAACTACATGAGATGAATTACATGAAAATGTTCAAGTGAAAGTAGATGCAATGTTAGCTGGAAAACATAGTTTGAATTTCACCTCTCTCTACAAAGCCAGCTAGATAGCTCTTCAGAAGGTTTGTTAATTTCATTGGTTGTTGTAGATTTTCCAGGCTGTATGGCCATGGTCTTGGCATTGTAGTTCCTGATGTTTTGCCAGCAGCTGTGACTGACATCTTCAAAGGTAGCACCAAAAGACAGAGATCTCTCAGTGTCAATGTATGGAGAAAATGTTAGCAGATAATTTATATCTACTCAGGAAGGTGGGTTTGGGATGAGTCATCCTGTAAGTGTTTCCCAGGGTGTGGAATGCTAATAAGGGGAAGCTTCACTGTATCCTGAGGAGGTTCTTTTGCATATGGATATGCAAAAGTTGATATGCTAATCTTATCTGCAGGGTTATTGTAAAACTAGCAACAAAGCCCGTTGTGTGGGGAAAATACAATGGGCTCTAGAAAGGGGACAGTGGGCAGGCAAGCATTTGCTCCTCCTTCATCACTGATTACAGCCAGTGAAGGAGGGGGGATGGGCATTGTCATCTGCTCCATGCCTGACTTCCTGATCTTGGCCATGTAAAGTAGTGGTGGGCTTTGCTACCTGCTCCATGCCTACTACATGCAGGATAAAGGGGGGGGGCACTGCTTCATGTTCTGCTCCTGACTATGGCTGGGTGAAGGAGGAAGGCATTCCCACCTGCTCCAAGCCTGATCCCAGCTGGGTGAAGGTGTGGGCATTGTGACCTGCTCCCTGCTGAGTGAAGGGAGGAACAGACATTGCCTCCTGCTACGCACCTGATCCTGACAGGTGAAGGTGGGTGGCAGGCTTTACTAACTGCACTGCTCCTTATCCTAGCTGTGTGAAAGGGGTGTGGGCATTGCTGCATGCTTGGCTCCTGATTTTGGCAGGTTAGGGGGTGCAGGCATTGCTGCATGCTTGGCCCCTGACTCCGGCAGGGTGAAGACAGGGTGGGCATTGTCACCTGCTCAGTGGCTTATTCTGGTAGTTTGAAGATGGTAGCCATTGCTGCCTGCTCTGCTTCTTATCCAGGCTGGGTGTAGGGAAGAAGGGCATTGCCTCCTGTTCTGTGCTTGATTTCAGCCAGGTGAAGGCATGAGGTGGGCATTGCCACCTGCTCCACTCCTGATCCCAAATGAGTATTGGCAGGGTGTCATTGTCACTTTCTCCACTCCTGAGCCCAGTCTGGGTATGCAGGGTGGGCATTGCTATGTGATCTGTGCCTGATCCCAGCCAGGCAAAGGCACAAGGAGGGCATTGCCCCCTGCTCCACTCTCAATCCCAAATGGGTGATAGTGGGGGTGGGCATTGCCACCTGCTCTACTCCTAATACCATCTGGGTTAAGGTGGGGGGCATTGTCACCTTCTAGACTCCTGATCCCAGTTGGATGAAGGAGGGTTAGCATTGCCATCTGATCTGCTCCTGACCTCAGCTGGGTGAAGGGGGTGGGGATTGCCAGCTGCTCTACTAATATTTTCTGGGTTAAGGCAGTGGTTGGGCAAAGCCACCTGCTCTGCTTCTGATTCCAGGTGGGTGAAGGGGGGTGGGCATTGCCAAGTGCTCCACTCCTAATACCAGCAGGGTTAAAGTTGGGGCTGGCATTGCCACCTGCTTTACTCCTAATAACAGCTGTGTTAAGGTGGGAGGGGAGATAGCACCTGCTCTTCTCCTAATACCATCTGGGTTAAGGCAGGTAGTGGGCATTCCCACCTGCTCCACTCCTAATACCATCTGTCTTAAGGTGAGAGGTGGACATTGCCATCTGTTCCACTCTAAATATCAGCTGGTTCAAGGCAGGGGAGGACATTGCCACCTTCTCCACTCCTAATACTAGCTGGGTTATGGTGAGAGATGAGCATTGTCATCTGCTTCACTCCTAATACCACCTGGGTTAAGACAGGGGGGCATTGCCACCTGCTCCGCTCCTAATACCAGCTGGGTTAAGATGGGGAGTGGGCATTGCCATCTACTCTGCTTCTATTACCAGCTGGGTTAAGGTAGGAGTGGGCATTACAACCTGCTCTGCTCCTAATACCAGCTGGGTTAAGATGGGGAGTGGGCATTGCCAACTGCTCTGCTTCTGATCCTAACTTGTTCAAAGGGGAGGTGGGCATTGCCACTTTCTCCACTGCTGATACCAGCTAGTTTATGGCAGGGAAAGGGCATTGCCACCTGCTTCACTCCTAATACCAGCTGGGTTAAGGCAGGGAAAACGCATTGCCACCTGCTCCACTGCTAATACCAACTTGGTTAAGGTGGGAGTGGGCATTGCTACCTGACACGCTCCTAATACCAGCTGTGGTCATTGCCACCTTCTCCACTCCTAATAGCAGCTCGTGAAGTCAGGGGGCAGGCATTGCCACCTGCTCCACTTTTAATATGAGCTGGGTTAAGTTGGGTGGTGGGCATAGCCACCTGCCTCACTCCTAATACCAGCTGTGTGAAGGTGAGAGGCAGGCATTGCCACCTGCTCCCATCTTGCTCCTGGCCTGGTCTTCCCACCATGGCATGTTTTCTGGAGGGACATGGTGTCTTGCCTAGGTTTCCCTCTATGGCAGTGCCCTCTGGTGGTTCCCCAGGTTATAAAATGAGTTGTCTGAAATACGCTTACTCAATTATATAGTAAAATGTGGAGTATTTTGTTAGTCTGGTGTTTTTCAGGACTGGAAAACATGCACTATTAATTCTTAAACTCTTCTTTCCTGTTGAAATTGTGCTTATGTGTATGAATTTTGATGGCTTCCCTGTGCAATCTGACAAAGTAGTTGGATGTGTTGTCTTATATTTTGTTAATTTCACCTCTCTACAGAACTTCAGAGAGTTTGTTAATTTCCTCTTTCCCTCAATTATTAACTAACCCGCTGAGGAGCAATCTAGCTGGCTCTGTAGAGACAGGTGAAATTCAAACTACATTTCCTGGCTAACATTGTGTCTCCCTTCACTTGAGCATCTTTTTGTAATTCATCTTGTGTGGTTTGGCTCTGAGTGAAAAAGCACTTTTGAATAATTCAGTTTTGTATTGTTTGTGCAAAGCCAAGAGAGTGGGGGCTCTCCTGACCTCCTCAGGCAGGCTGTTCCACAGAGCAGGGGACACTGCAGAGAAAGCCCATGTACAGGGCAGTAGTTGATTTTTTTTTCTAGTGCCACAGTACTCTGCTGTGTTTGATACAACAGACGAGCATTTTTGTCCTTTGGAATAAATCACTTTATGGTTCACAGGTGGCTGTCTGAGCTGCTTATGTTGGAAAAAAATCCTATCTGTAGTGAGGTCCAACGAGCTATTTTCAGGAGATAAGATTCTCGTGTGGGATCAGTCCAAAGGTCCATTTAGTTCAGGATTCATTCATTTTAATAAATTGGACTTTGTGCAATGGACAGTTGGTAACAGGAACTTTAGAAACATGGTGAAGGATATAAAACAGTATAACCCTAGGCAGGTTTATACACCAGGTAATCCCATTTAAGTTAACTAGGAGACTCCAATTTGTGCAAAACACTGTGGTGCAACTGTTATCAGGAGCAAACAGGATCATGAGCATCACCCCCATTCTGCAGTCACTCCATTGGCTACCTATCAGTTGCCCTGCTCAGTTCAAGGTATTGGTTATTACATACAAAGCTTTTCATGGCCTTGGTCCAGGATATCTATGGGACCGCCTTCCTCCCTGTGCTTCTCCATGGCAGTTTCGCTCTTCCAAACAGGGTCTCCTGCAGGTGCCACCCTGCTCATGGGCGAAATTGACAGCAGCCCATACATGGGCTTTCTCTGTGGTGGCTTCTACCCTATGGAACAGGCTGCCTGAAGAAGTATTCTTAAACTACACTTCCTAGCTAACATTGCGTCTCTCTACACTTGAGTGTCCCCATATATGATGACTCGTGTAGAGAGACTCTTAGATAGACGTACATAATGTCCAGAATAGGGGTGTTTGCAGAGAAAAAAACTATTTGAATTTCAAATCTGGGATTAGCGGGGGGAGACCACTATGATTCCTGATTTTGGGGTAGGACATCACTGGTTCAGGATTCAAATCTGTGTGATTTTTCAAGTTGCAGAATGTAGGGACCATTCTTTTCAATGAGGTATGAATCTGAGGATCTGGGGCAGCTGTTTATAAAAATAATGGCAACAAATTTACACAAAATATAGTCCTCCCTCTAAAGACCCCCCAAGCAAATTGGACAAAGGAGTTCAATTTTACAACTCCCCTCAAGTAGATGCCTCTCAACACAAATGCATTTCTCGCAACTAATTCCTATGCACTAGGAGGAAATGGTGAGCAAGTGGCAGTCTAGCAGAAAAGTGCCAGACAGCCATCAGCATTTAATAAAACCCTATCTGCAATCATTTCATTTCCCTGTTCTTATTGTGACTGGCATTTTTTTTTGGCCTTTCCACTGAAAACTCTATGTTTGCCAACCTTCCTTGTTATGGTCTGTTGTTCATTTTCTTTCACAAATTGACGCAGGTGATTTTTCCCTATGGGAGACTTTTTGGTGTGTGTGGGGGGTGGAGTAGCTGTTTTTCAACCAAATGACATGAAAAATTCAAGGGAGCTACTGCTGCCTGTTCACTAAAGAACCCTCAAGTTTCAAACAAATTGGACAAAAGAGTCCAGAATAAGGAGCCATCAGCCATCCTAGTTGCAGAAAAAGAAATATCCACCCCTGAAAGGAGGGAAGGAAAAGGAACAAGCCAAAACTGTAGCTCTGCTGGGCTCTGAGCATGGCTTGTGCTGACCATAGGGATCCCATCCCCCCTGGAGGGGGTGGGGGATCCCTTGCTCCCAGCTTCCACCCCCAGCCACCATTTACCTGACTGGTTGGGGGGAAGGCAGGGAGAACAGGCCCAGAAGATGAGAAACCTCCTGAGCATGTATGCAGCAGGTTCACTCCTGGTGGGAGTGACAACATCACTTCCTGAAGTGATGTCATCATGCCCACAGATGAGAGTGCTCCCGTGCTTCACAGGGGCCAATTTTGGCCCCCACTGGGCTGAGTTGGCCTTGCACAAAGCACAGGAGCACACTTGGTGCTGACCCCATGACATCATTTCCCAGACATGTGCACATGAGAAGAAGACTCCAGGTATATCCCAGGTCCCCCGCCCTCCCGCCAGGAGGATATAGGGACCAGGCAACCCAAGTTGGCCAGAAGCCACCTTGCCTGGTCCATGGCCTGGGATATTAGTAGAATTAAAGAAAAAAATGCCTGCTGTTAAGCAGCTGAACACAAAATAACTATGTAGATTTGTCACAGAGCAAGTTTCATAATTCCCAAGAATCTCTGGATGTGTGATAGCATTCTGTAAAATCATAGTAACAATCCCTAACAGTGAGTTTTGTGTACATTTTCAGCTCATGAATTTGGTAATGTACATCCATTGACCAGAATGGACTACCATGGGGATGGCTTTGATGACATCTCAGTATGGTTACTAGGTCTCTGCCATCTTCACCATCTGTTGTTTGCCCTTGTTCCGGTAAGCAGCAGGAGAAAAATGGTGGTGATAGTGGGGGGAGACAATGCTTATGATGTTTTGATGTCACTTCCAGGTTTTTTCCTACCCCCAAGACACTCTAGGAAACGATCCAATTTCTATGGTCTTTATTGTAGAGTTTTGAGGATTCTTAGTAAACCATGGCAGTGACATCACTTCCAGGTCTTCACTTAGAAGTGGTGTCTAAGCATCGGAAACAATTCTCTCTTCCTGACCCCACCCCCAAGCTGCTCCTGGAGAGCATTGTTGTGGGTCTGGCATCTCTGTGTCTCAGAAGCTTCAAAATGTAACAACAGGACTCCTGTCTGGAGGTCAGTCATTTGGGACATATAATTCCAGTGTTGTGGCAACTTAACTAGTTAACTTTTTGTGAGCCCAAGTCAAAGAGCTGGTTATTGCCTTTAATCACTTCATGGCCTAGGGCTCTCACACTTAACAAACCGCATCTCTCAGTACTACAGCTGCCAAGTATTAGAGTGTGACCCAAAGATCTTCCAGAATTACAGCTGATTTCCAGACTACAATTATCCTGGGAAAAACAGATGCTTTGGAGGACAGACTCAGGCATTATACTACACTGAGGCCCCTTCCTTCCCCAAATTCCAGCCTCTCCAGGCTCCACTCCCCAAATTTCCAGGATTTTCCCTACCTGGAGTTGGAAACCTTTCCCAATATACTCCCACACACCAACTATATTATTCATACAGCCTCCTACTGATAGAGTCATCTTAGGACTGACCATGTGGCCACAGTTAGGTCCTGGGCTTTTTGTGTGGTAGGTCCAGTCCTTTGGAAGAGCCTAACAGAATGGGTGAGAAAGCATCTTCACTTGCTGTGTTTAGCATTTGGTAGATCTGACTTCATTTGGATTTGTGTATTATTTTCTTGATGGGCTGTTTTTCCATTGTGGTGCCTTTGCAATTTGTTGTTAATTCTTACCCTGTTACCATCCTTAAGCTGAAGGAAATGAGAGACTTGTTCGCATGTTACAGTGAATACACTAATGTGTCGTATATAATGTAAATTAGGTTGAGAGAGAAAATAGATCCAAATCACTTAAACCCAGTAACCTTCTTGCACCACACCAGCACTTCAAGGTAAATGGAATCTCCAGGTACAAAACCTCTGCAAACTTGCTGTGGATGGGATCTCTTCTCTTCATACCTTATGCATGGGATTCCCAGAACCACATGGATGGACACTGTTAATGGATTCTGAACAAAACTGGGCTTTCCCCCTGATCCTGCAGAACCGTGCTTATATTCTTAGTCACGCTAATCTTTGGACACAATTACCCTATGTATCTATCAGTTTAAGAACATAAAGTGAATCTTTGCAATGCTAATGGAATTCCATGGTGAATGAATGGGATTTGAATCTAGCAGCACCCAAAGACTGGATCACCTATATGAAACAGAAAGGTGCTTTATATTATTGATCCATGTAGTACAGTATCATCTGCTTTCACGGGCAACAGCTCACCAGAGTCTCCATTAGAGAAAGATCTTTCCCAAACACTGTTATTCAACTGGACATGCCAGGGATTCAAATGAGCATCTCTTCTATATATGCTTTGCAGATCATGAGAGGGAGTGCAGAAAGAGTTACACCAGTGCTTAGTTCTTGTAGCTGCTTCTTACATGCCCAGGGTAATGCCATTGGACAATTTGGGATCAGAAAGTAATTTTCCCCAGGCAACTTTGGCTAGGGATCCTGGAGATGTTTTGCCATCTTCTGGGCATGGAGCAGGGGTCACTGGGTGTATGTGTGTGTGTGGGGGGGGGGTAGTTATGAATTTCCTACTTTGTGCAAGGGGTTGGACTAGATGATTCTGGAGGTCTCTTCCAACCATATGATTCTATGATTCTACTTAACTGAGGCCTCTCTCTCTCTGTTATCAGCTTCTTGTGTAAGTCCTATAAGTATAGTGTGGGCTGTGAATTCCAGCCTGGAGATCAATTGTGGAATGCTTCTCACATTTAATACTCACATAAAATAGAAAACTAACATGTTGGGGGGGGGGGGGTTGCATCCCAGCCTTATTCTTTCAGTGCTAGTTTTCTGCTGTTGTGGAGTTGTTTTTCTCCCCTACATGAGGAAGCATTCAAAAACCTGATTTGTCAGGTACAGTATGAAATGAAAGCTTACATCCTATAATCTCAGGGCTCAATTACTATATTCTGTTGTCGCTGTAGATTTTATCTGGATCAAAGATTACATTGATCATAAAGAATGAAAGACAGCATTAACTCCTCTTTTTTTGGTTTAATTTTCAAGTCTGCTGTATTGTCTCCAATGTGTTAGTGGAGACAGAAGCAAGAAATTGATGGAGGCTAATGCTAACCTCCTCCACTATAGTGGTACAAATAATCACATTTTTCAGATGATAGCACATGCAATAAAAAATACAGGAGAGAAGATAAGCAAGTGATTGCAGAGTAACATGCAAGGATTAGCTTGCTTCAGGTGATACTTCAAGAATTTGAAATTTGGACACATTGATTTGATTACACTCCAAAAGAAGACATGGTGAAAAAAAAGAAGAAGGGATTTACTTTTGACCCAGTGGCCATTGGGAGGACTGCTTGGTTTGACTTATGCAGGGTGGGATTACAAGGGGTTGTTTTTGCTGCATAGACTGGGACCCCCCTCCAGACCCTCCTCCAATGCAGCAGCCAGAACTTTGGCCACCACTGCTGCCACCACCAGATGGCACTATGATGGTCTGGCCACTTGAGCCACTACTGGACCCTCCTCCAATGCAGCAGCCAGAACTCTGGCCACCACCGCTGCCACCTCCAGATGGCACTATGATGGTCTGGCCACCTGAGCCACCACCAGACCCTCCTCCAATGCAGCAGCCAGAACTTTGGCCACCACTGCTGCCACCACCAGATGGCACTATGATGGTCTGGCCACCTGAGCCACCACCAGACCCTCCTCCAATGCAGCAGCCAGAACTTTGGCCACCACTGCTGCCACCACCAGATGGCACTATGATGGTCTGGCCATCTGAGCCACCACCAGACCCTCCTCCAATGCAGCAGCCAGAACTTTGACCACTGCTGCTGCCACCACCAGATGGTACTATGATGGTCTGGCCACTTGAGCCACCACCACCACTGGACCCTCCTCCAATACAGCAGCCAGAACTCTGGCCACCACTACCCAGCTTTTGCTGCATAGATTGGGAGCCCCCACCGGACCCTCCTCCAATGCAGCAGCCAGAACTTTGGCCACCACTGCTGCCACCACCAGATGGCACAATGATGGTCTTGCCACCTGAGCTACTTCCACCTCCTCCAGCACAGCATCCCGAACTTTGGCCACCACCACTGCTACCACCTCCTATAATCTTCACACCACCTCCTGAGCTACCACCTCCTACACAACTTCCAGATCCCCCACCTATTACCTTAACACTGCCCTCTGATCCACTGGATCCCCCACCTATTATCTTAACACCACCCCCTGAGCTACCCCCTCCTCCAGCACAGCATCCTGAACTTTGGCCACTACTGCTCCCACCACCACCTATAATTTTAACACTGCCCCCTGAGCCACCACCTCCTCCACAACTTCCAGATCCCCCACCTATTACCTTAACACCGCCCCCTGATCCACCGGATCCCCCACCTATTACCTTAACACCACCCCCTGAACCACTACCTCCTCCACAACTTCCAGATCCCCCACCTATTACCTTAACACCGCCCCCTGATCCACCAGATCCCCCACCTATTACTTTAACACCACCCTCTGAGCCACCCCCTCCTCCAGCACAGCATCCTGAACTTTGGCCACCACTGCTGCCACCACCACCTAAAATCTTAACACCACCCCCTGAGCCACCACCTCCTCCACAACTTCCAGATCCCCCACCTATTACCTTAACACCACCCCCTGAGCCACCACCTCCACCACTAGACCCACCACAAATACAGCAGCCAGATCCCCCACTGCTTCCACCTGATCCTATCACCTTAACTCCACCACCAGATCCACTCCCCCCACTTATTAATGGAATCTTTTGTTGACTTAATCCACCCCCTGATATCCCACCAGACCCTCCTCCAATGCAACATCCAGAAGATTGTCCACTGCTCCTTCCAGTTCCACCGCAGCACTGTCCTCCTCCACCGCCGCCAGATACTACGATGATCTGTTGTCCACTGCCACTGCTCGATCCTCCGCCAGCACAGCAGCTGGATCCAGACCCTCGCACCTGTTGAATTCCACCAGAAGATCCAGAGGAACCTCCACCACAACAGCAGCAGCAGCCTCCTCCACTACTTCCACTGCCACCTCCGCAGCATGAAGAGCCGCCTCCTCCACCACCACCACAGCAAGAGCCACTCTGCCTCTGCTGCCCGGAACTCATCTTCTTGAGTTTTGATGGAAGATGTAAGTTGTATCTACTTTTGGAGGACAGAAGGTTTTGTTCTGGAAAAAAAAGTAGAAGCTTCCGCCTAAATATTTCAGACAACTAAGTTTTATTTATGTCAAGATACAGTGGATCTGAATCTATGGAGTCTCTCCCCAACACAGGGTTATCAGAAGGATGAAAAGTCCTGTAGGAGATGTGGTTAAGAACTATATAAGTCACAATGGTCTTTATACACAATGAAATAAAATGGATTGCCAAGGTGTATCCAACTGTCTTAGATCTCTCCCTCCTTCCTCCAAAATAAGTTGTTGTTGATGAATGCCGGCATCATTTTTGCAAAGCCAATTCAATTGCCACTCAGTAGGTATTAGGTTGAGATGAAAATGCCTCTTTATTTGCAATGTATTAATCAAACAGTTGTAGTCAGGACCACCTGTGTTCATTTTCCACCTCCTAAAATATTTCAAATGATCAGAAGAAGCAATGCTAGTTCTTCATGCTAGTGGAATCCTTGGCTATAGCTCAAAAGAACACATGATGCCACCTAAAACAACAAACTGATCTCTCTCTCTCTCTCTCTCTCTCGTTAGTTTCACCAAAATATTCTTTGCATTTTTCAAAATTTTGTCACCTATTTTGGTCCAGGTAGATTGAAATTTATACATGCAAAGCAGAAGATTTATGATTGAGCAACTCCCCTCCTTACCAAAGTGTATAAACATATGAAACTACCTTTTGAGTCAAAGTATTGGTCTATCTAGTGGCTAACCCATATTAACCTACTGTAGGAGGACAAAGCTCTAACCTGGAAAGCTTGATCTCGTCAGATTCTGGAAGCTAAGCAGGGTCAGCCTTGGTTAGTAATTGGATGGGAGACCTCCAAGGTAGACCAGGGTTGCAGAGGCAGGCAATGGCAAACCACTTCTTTTAATCTCTTGCCTTGAAACCCAGCAGGGATTTCCATAAGTCAGCTATGACTTGATGGCATCTTCCATCACCAGCAACAAGAAATGACTCAAGTTAGTCTCAAGTAGAGAAAGTCTTATTCAGCCTTGCAAGACAAGTTTATTTAAAGTGGATCTGTCATGTTTGCACTTGAGTATGTTTTCATACAAAGTATGTTTTCATACAAGGCAAATGGTGGTTGAGGCAGGTGGGCTGCGAAACTGGCCTGCTGCCGTGGGGGGGGGGTGTCTTACCCCTCTTCTGTCACCATCTAATGGCTGGCCATTTGGCCCCACTGATTGCTGGTTGGATTGTGCAATATGTGTGCTGCTGTCTTTTAGAAATTGTTTTATATTTTTATTGTTTTATATATTTATCAATGTTTTTATCTGGTTTTAAAGTAATATGTTTATGTATTTTATATATGTTGTATTCCACTCTGACCCTATTTGCAGGGAGAGCAGATTGATGATGATGATGATGATGATGATAATGATGATGATCATGATGATGATGATCATGATGATCAGGGCTTTTTTCTGGGAAAAGAGGTGGTGGAACTAAGTAGGTTGCCCTCGGAGAAAATGGTCACATGGCTGTGGCCCCACCCCCTGATCTCCCGACAGAGGAGCTCTCCAGCCCTCCTGATCTCCAGCCCTCTGCGCTGAGTGGCGGGGAGGGCAATCTAAACTCCTCTCTGTTTGGAGATCAGGGGGCGGGGCCACTAGCCATGTGACCATTTTCAAGAGGTTCTGGAACTCCATTCCACCGTGTTCCTGCTGAAAAAAAGCCCTGATGATGAAGATAGTGCCTAAAAACCTAACTTCCAGCCAAATATGATGATGAGCTTTGGAACTGAAGATACATCCCACCTCAGAAACGTTCACAAGATTTCATTTTATGCTCCTTTTAACATTGCTTGGATATTACTCCTGAGCAAGAACCACCACAATGAACTTCAATTTTTTTTTCCTTACAAAATCCACTGGTACCTCCATTACTAGTCATCTCTTTAGATCCTTCTATATCTTTTTTTGCATTAGAATATCTTCATATCTTAATTGTCCTTAAACAGTTCTAGATTGCTTAATGGAACTTCCTTCACCAAATCTCATCATCTGGAATATATTATTTAAATTTCATTGTCTTGCATACTGTGCTCCTTATACCAAAGAACTTACTGATGCCATTAATAAAATAAAACAAACAAAAACACAAATTGAAGAGTGCAAGCTCAGCTTACCTTTTTTTCAGCAACTGAAACCAAATGAAGTTGCAAGTGAAGATCTTTGCATTCTAGAGATCTTTTATACTGTCTCTGTGCCTCTCCTACGGGAAATGAGACACCACCAAGAAAGGTGAGTTGCATAGCTACTCCCATTCTAACCATTGGCCTTCCTAACTCTAGATGCCTAAAGAGGTGGAGGAGATTAGTATCTGTAATTTGTATCACTTTAATTGCTTAATTAATGAGTAGCTCCACCTAGCATTGTGATTCTGTGCTGCTACTTTGTAAGAATGGAAAAGATCTCTTTTATTGATTGATTGATCGATTGAGATCACCTATAACTCACCGTTCTTCTATGATGGACTTAAGATTTCTCGCAGATAGAGGTGTGAGTAACCTGTGCATGGAACTTTATTTCCTGTGCTTGTATTTCCTAAACCTGTACCTTAATTTTGATAAATACTTCCACACAACGAAGCCAAAAGACAGGCCATCTCCAAGAAAAGAGTTGTTATTGTGAAAAAGTGCATGCACACGCACGCACACACACACATACACACACACCCGTTCTTTGCAGTGTTTCAGCGATTATTTAAAAAGAAATAAACTTTTTTTAGGGAAGATTTATTTTGTGGAAAGAGTTTTTTTTGGTCCACTTGACACTTCCACATTTGATCCTATTGCTGGTTAAATGGAGTTAGAAGAAAGCCTTATTACAATAATAGAAATCTGCTTTTCTAGAAGTCCCAGTACACATGCGCGTGTGTGCATATGCTCAATTCAGAGAACAATAGGCTCGCTCCACTCAGAATAGTCAGCACAATTTGCTTTAAATTACCAGTCTTGCCAACCAGCAATCTGGATTCAAATTGTTTTCCCTCTGCTGCTTAGCCAAGGACAGAGATGGCTGCTTCTAGAGACTTATTTAAGGATATGTAGAGGTGAGTGCCATCATCACCGAATTCTAGACCTTTGGAAGATCTCATTGAAAGGCTATACATAGATATTAAAAGGGGATAAAAATAGATCCTTGCCAAATATGACAGGATAAATTCCAAGTAGCAGATTCTGAATCTTCAATAACAGCCTTTCGGGTGGGGTTAGCTAGAAAAGAATTAAATCAACTAAGAGTCATTTCCTTAATCCTCACTCTAGCCTCCAGATATTTTATGCTATTAAAATCTATAAAGGCTGGAATGGGGATTAAGGAGAACTGTTGACCAAGCTATAACAAAATTGGAACATACACTTTACATGTATATGTATATGTATATGTATATGTATATGTATATGTATATGTATATGTATATGTATATGTATATGTATATGTATATGTATATGTATATATCTGTATATATCTATATCTATATCTATGTCTATGTACTTTATATAGCTATATATATACTTTATATTAGTATATATATATAACTATATATATACTTTATATAACTATATATATACTTGTTGTGGGTTTTCCGGCTGTATTGCCGTGGTCTTGGCATTGTAGTTCCTGACGTTTCGCCAGCAGCTGTGGCTGGCATCTTCAGAGGTGTAGCACCAAAAGACAGAGATCTTTTGGTGACACTGTGTAAGGGCCTGCAGAATTTTTTTTAAAAGAAGCAAACTGCTTTTTTAAAAAGACGGATTACTGTATATTTAAGGATCTTTCAGGATATAGTCCTGTTTTTTTACTTCAAAACCTAAATGGAAAATTATCCTCTTTTCTTTTACGATGGCCACATATAGACATTGAAACAATGGTTTGTTAGCTCATATAAGACCACTACTTCTTCTGGGGCTGCCCTCAGCCATCTCCTATGCCCATATATGGACTCCCAATATTTGTTTAAATAGCCCGCTCCTGGACTATTTTAATGACTTTTAAAAAATTATTATTGATTTTATGTTTTTGTGACTTTCAATGTATTTTTGAATGTTGTTAGCCGCCCTGAGCCCATCTGTGGGGAGGGTGGGGTATAAATCAAATCAAATAAATAAATAAACAATAAAGGCAATTGGAACAGAATGTGAAGACACAGTAAACTGAGGGGTGGGGACCAAATGGTTTGGAAACATATTTGTCCCTTGCTTAAGGGCAAAGTTACATGGCAGGAGATATAAGAAACAAGCTCTAATTTTCTTGGAGCTGAAATGGATAAATGGAGCCCATTTAATCTTCCCCAAGCTTGACAAACAATACAATAGACTGAACAGAATGGGTCTTTTTGTTCCTCAAATTAAGGAAGAGAATGAAAATTGCAATATGTGTTTGTGAAACCTGGCTTGGAATGGGAAGAAGTGTTTCAAACGGGATGCTGGAGGTGGGAAGGAAGCTGTCACATGAGGCTTAGAAGTGAAATATGATCCTGTCAGCACATCAATTAGCCATTTTCTCGTATTAAGGTGTTTATTTGTCATTGGGGTTGGGAAAAGTAGGCCAGGGAGTTCTTAGTCAACTTTCTGTGTAGGTGTCTGGAATGAAAGATCGGAAAACTGTACTTGTAGAGTTGCAGGGTGGTGGTCACTCAGTGGTGTGGTTCGATTTCTAGTGTGGCATAGGGTTGTGAAGCATCCAGTTTGCCCCAGACAGTAGGTTTTTTTCTTGGACTGTCCTGGGGAAACTGGGTTAAAATACCAAATTGGCCCTCTGCAATGCTTTTGGGGTAGTACAACGATGTCACTCCTGGGAGAGATGTCATAGCAGTGTCCCAGAAGCAAGCCTGGGAGGCCTGTTCCCCACCTTTCGCTCCTGCTGGCCAGGTGAGTGATGGAGGGGGCTGAGGATGGGAGTGGGGAATCACTTGCCCCCACTGGGGGAACAACAACCCTATCAAGCAATAGTGTGAATTCCTAAGGAATTGTAGCTTTGTTAAGAGAAATTCTCAAAAATCCCCTTTACCCGGCTTCTCCTTGAAATCCAACTCTCTGTTTCTTTTCTTCTTTTTAGGAATTTGGAGTCAATTTCTAATCAATTCCGTTTTGATCAAAAAGAAATCGGAAAGGCAAAGGGACAAACAAAAAAGGGTTCTGAAAAAATTCAGAATTTCATTCTGTAAATGCTCAGCAGACTAGCAATGTCAAATGGAGTCTAGCAAGTTTCCATGTTTTCTAAAGTTAATGAAATTCTCCAAGGAAAAGATGGCAGACTATACAAAGCAACTATCCATACCAGTGGGAAGATTCTCAAGTTCGGGAAGAAAGAAAGTGGGCTAAATATGAATGTATATGATTGCATCCATTTAATATAATTAATAAAGCCTTGAACTTTTAATTTTTAATATGAAAACATTTAATATTAAAATGCAGTAATAGAAATCAGCCACTGTTGAGCAGCCGTCTATTTTATTTATACAGTCATTTGTCTTAACATTGTAAAGATTTAGTAAATTAAAATAGTTTCAAAATGATGCAGTTTTCAGCATTGGCTAGTCTTGAACTAGGATCTGGAACCAGGTTCAGACACCCACTCTGCAATGGAAGCTTGGTGGGTGAACTTGGTCCAGTCACACTCTTAGTCTAACCTACTTTGCGGGGTTGCTGTGTGTATAAGGAGGAGAGAAGAATTCTGTACGTTGCTTTGGGTGCATACACCTTCAGGCTAAGGTACCAAGCAGTTTATACTTAAAATAATTAGAATATTGTTTTACAAAAGTCTTGTGTCCAGTTGAGCTGTGGACATTTAATTTATCTGCTGAAGTCAGCCATGTTCACCCGATCTCCATCCAGGTGGTCATGACTTCCACCCATGGTCAATCTGCACCCATTTAGACGAGTGTAGTGATTCAGAGCATGGTGGTAGTATTCAAATTGGTCTCTAGGGCTTCAGATCAGTTGAATCTTGGACACATACTGTGTAGATGTTTTGATTTACATTAGAGTCCTGGCTCCCCACCCATTTCTGGGCACAATTCAAAGTGCTGGTGTTGGCCATTAAAGCCCTATATGGTTCAGGACCAATATACCTGAAGGACAAACTGCTCCCTTGTGAACACCATTGTCTTTTTTTGTTTTACTTGGTGTTCCTTCCTTCGTGTTTTAATTTTTGTTGGTTTTGTGTCTTTGTATGTTTTGCAACTCTGGTTTTAATTGTTTTAGCAATGTGTTGTTGATGATGTTGTTGTTTTGTTGGTTTTAATCCATTTAAAATTGGATTTTTATTATGCATGTTTTAATTTATTTGCTGCCTTGGTGTCCCTTATGCGAGTAGAAGGGAGGGATATAACTTTTATTAAATAAAATAAAAATAAGTAGCTATTCCAAGAACTGCTTCAGGTTCCCCTACCTTCTGAGAATCGGTGTGTGGCAACATGGGAGAGGGCCTTCTCTGTTGTGGCACTAAAACTTAGGAACTCCCTTCCCAGGGAAACTTGTCTGTCCCCTTGTGTTGCCACAGCCCACCAGTGAGTAAAGGCTTTTTTTTTTGTTTCATTTGACATTCCCTCGGTGATCTCTCCTTCCTGCCCAGTGTTTTAATTTTTAAAAAATAATTTTAATGCATTTTAGCTCAAGGTTTAATTGTTTTAATAATGTGTGTCCTACTGATTTCAATAGCTTTTCAGAAGTAATTTTATTGTGTACATTTTAATTTGTTAATCACCTTGGTGGCCGTTATGAATGCAAAAAGAACAGGTATAAATTTTGTAAAATACATAAAATAACAGTGCAATCCTAAGCGGCAGGGTGTAAAGTGCATAGGGAGAGAACTAAGCCTTGCATGGGCATAAATGGCACTTATGTGGACACAACTCCTCCTCCACCAGTGCCTGCCTGAGGCACACTATTGCCTATCTTAGACGGTTTGCCACTGGTGGGCACACTTAGTGGCTGGGTGAAGGTATAAGTGTGGTGCATGGCCCCACACTGGTGCTAGAGGGGGCAGGGCAGGGGGCGGGCCATGAGTTAATCCACTTCCAAAGCAACTCCAGGCCCGGGAATGCCCCTGCAGCAGTGGAAAGTTACACCACAAAAAAGAAGGCATAGCCCATAACCGCCCATTGAATGGGAAAACTCAGACCCCTTTCCCAGCACCCAGCCGTCCCCCCGCAGCCCAAAGGACATAGGATGGGAAATACCATGGGGGCCAATGTGTGTGCGCTTCCAGGGTACTCATGACCTCAGGTAGGTGAGCACATGGCCAAAGGCTCTGCCCATCATCCTTCTGTCGCGGGGACTTTGTGCATGAGGTGGGAGAGTGGGTACTCATGGTGGCAAGCCCTGAGTGCACTGAGGGGACTTAGCAGGGAAACTGGGAGAACTTTGCACTCACTCAAGGGAAGAAGGGCAAACTCCAGAATGTCTGACTAACAATTACTACCCCAAGTCTCCTTGTAGGTTATCTAACTCTGGAGTTCCAGCTTGGTAAGCAGCGAGGGAGCACTGACAGATAAGAAGCTGGGGTAGCAGCTAACCCAGCTCACTGATTTGTGCCAGCTGCCCCCTCACCTGAACTCACCTGATTGCCAGCCTCTTCAGGTGAGGCTCGGCAGGGGAGAGGGTGGTGGTGACAGCCCCTGCCTGCCCCAGATGCAGTTACCCAGAGAACTACTCTTGGCATCACCAATTGGGGGCGGCTACTCATGTGGGAGCTCTGTTCAGACTCCCTTACCTGGGGCCCCTCCTGGCAGAGGAGGAAATGCAGCCAGTGGTTGGGTTGACTGAGTGTTCATAACACCTGTTGCTGGAGGGTGCTCAGACACTTGACCTTTTCTCTCATGGGATAAGATCATCCCAAGGCAGAGCGCTGGCTTGCCAGAGGGTCATGCATCATGTTGTTGCAAGCTGTACCTGCACCTCTTAACCAATGGACAACTTCCCAGATGTTGCAGATTGGGCTTTGCCTTGGCCGCACATTGGCCTGGATCACTTGCAGATCACCACTCGTCCAGGAGACCAAAAGGCATGGCTGTCTGAACCCCCCGCCATAAGCCTCCATAAGTGCCATTCAGGTCCTGCCCAGCGAGTAGTTTACCAAGGCAGCCCATGGCTTAGCCACATTGGCAGGAAATATTTCCAGAGAACCTCTGCACCTTTTCCAGTTTGATAAAATATGTGTTGAAAAACAAGAAACTGCTTCTGTTCACTCGCTCCCCTGACATTGACAGTAGCTTCTGCCACCCCCATCTCCCTGTCGGGATGTCTTCTCGCACATCCCCAAAAATTTTCCCTGGCTTGAGGCTGGGATCGATGGGGTGGGCTCTGCTGCCAGGAGGAGCAGGTGTCAAGTGGTCCCTGTTCAGCTTCCTTGCCCCCTTCCCTCCCCTCAATGTATGTTCAAGCAGTGGAGTAGGAATTGAAATGTGGCCCATGAATGTCTGGCAGGGCGGGGGGTGGCTCCAATGAGGACGTTCATTCTCTGACAGACTGAGCTGATGGCATCTGATAAGCTAGGCAGAGGGGAAGGCAGAAGTTACTGCAGGGAGGTGGGGGATGTGGAGTGACATCTTCACATTTCCTCTTCCCGGAGGATGGACCACATTTTGCTGTTTGCAGAAGTAGGGATGGACTTGAGGAATCTGGCACATGGAGAGGGTGAATGGCAGCCCCCAGAGCATTTTCTCTGCTCCCGTGGGCTGACAGTCCACAGGAGAGCATCACTCCTGGATTGGGGCATGGCTCTCAAGGTCCAACCCGTGTTCTCGCATCATTGTGATGCAATGATTGTTCAAATGGTGCTGCTGTAAGTCTGTGGGTGTTTTGCACTCCCTTCTGGCCACTCGTGTGGTTTCCAGTGGGCATTCCTGTCACTCATTGTAGAACCTCCCCCCCCCCGCCTCTCCAGATCCTGGGGACTGCTCCCAAATGCTGCAGGCTTTCTGATCTCACTTTTCAGGGAAGGGGAACCTTTTTCTTGTGGTAGCAGTGGCGGCAGCAGGGATTTGCAGGTGCACCGAGCTGTGGCCACCAGCCTGGCCCTCATCGGAAGTGGGGGATGGATGGGCGAGAAGGTGGGCGATCCAGACCTCCACTGTCACCTCTTCCCCACTCCTTGGCAGGGATGCCTGCTCTCTGAGGGGCGCTATTGGTGGGCCGCAGGGATTGTGGCATCCCCATTGGCTGCACCGCTGCTTGCCCCTTACCTGCCAGTCAGAGGAGCAGTGTAGCCATTGGCTGGTGTGAGCAGGGTTGTCAGGGGAAGGGCAGGTGGGTGTTCCTGGTGATGGCCATGCCTCACCTTGCTACACTCGGGTGCCGGTGGGACTCTCCTGCAAAAGTCCATAGGGAGCTGTGGAGTGGCACCCCATTTACGTCGATGCACAAGTGACAACACTGCCTCAGGGCTTAGGATTGAGTTGTCCGCATACTTACACTCTTGAAATCCCATTTACTTAACAGACTTAGAAGAAGGTAACTCTGTTTAGGCTTGCGCTGTTAATAAGTTATGAATGTGAGTTTCTGCCTCTTGCACTGTTTATCTTTCCCCAAATATAAAGTTTATGTTATAGTCATCACAATTCAAACCATGTTCAAAACAGTTCATAACAGGAGACACAAAGGTTCATTACGTAACATGAGATCATGAGTCATTTAATGGAATGGAATGCATCTTCAGACTGACTTGTTAAGACAATCTGCTAAAATAAGGGGAAAGGATTTTAATGTAAATATTTAAGGAAACAATTCCTTCATGAGCAGCTGGTTTTCAGAGAAAGTTCAGCTTTTTAATTTTATGTTTTAAAATCAAGATGGGGGGGCAGTGGGACTGTGTACCCACTCATGGAAGGGGACATACTGCAGACAACTTCCCCCAAAGACTCCCAAAATCTGGAACTTGCATTGCTTGACTTTCTGGACATTATGCTTTTGAGTTTCCCAAAACCAATGGAAAGATTCCAAGGACAAGGACATTCAGTCAATGAAATACCCTTTGCTGTGCTTTCTCTGCTTCTTCTCAATCAGTCTCAATCACTCAGTGTTTTGACTCATCCAAAGCATATCCACGCAAGGATTGCTCATTGCCCCATACTTTCTACATCAGGTTCTGATTATTTAATCCATTCCTTCCGTCTCGTTTAACCACATGTGGTTGCAAGCATGTAAGGTATTGCAAGTATGTTTTATGCTGAGACTCTGAAATATCAAAGGGATTTCCCCAGTATGTTCTCCAAAACGTAAAGAGATAATATCGTATTTCACTCTTGTATCCATCAGCTGCTTAATGTACCTTAGCATCAACAACAGAAGCACATTTTCTGCCACTACCCTGGATATCCGACTCGATGATGCCAGTTCTTGTCTACTATTCGTTCTGTTTTTTTCCATTGCTCGAAATTTCCATCATTATGTAGATCTTGCATCAGGATTAATCATGTCATTTACTATGGATATTAAAAATAATACTAGGGTGAAGGAACATATTCAACATTTACATCTATATATTTGTATATCTACTTCTCCCCGTTGGATGCAAGGCTATCCCTTGGATGTTCTCAGATGGGTGTAGCCCACTTGCTTGAATGGTCCCAAGTAGTAATATAAGAGAGGCGGTCCCTCATATGAAATGAAACAAACAAGAGCTATAACAAGCAAGGAAACCAATGCAATGAAATCAAATATTGAAATCACTTAAATGTATTCCTCATTGATACTCATTGTGAAACATTCCAATAAATAACGTTGTGTATAACAATATCAAAAACTCTTTAAAGCGGTACTTTCTAATGATCCATACAAGTATAAATGAAACACTCCAAACAATGAAGGTGTGTAAATTTCAGACCGTATATCCTCAGCCCAGTTACTCAGTCCTGTGGTGCAATCCCTCACATTGAACTGGAATTGGCAGAGCATTTAGGATGCATATTCGACCTGTACTGTGCCAGTTGCATCGGCTTCTGGTTGAATTCCGGGTCAAGTTCAAGGTGTTGGTGTTAATCTTTAAACCAACAAACCAAGGGTGGGAACGGTCACAATTGAAAACCAAGCTGAAGTGAAAATGGACCGTGAAAGGACGCAAATTCGTTTCCAAAGTTCTTTTATTGGTTTATCTCAGGCAACGTGTTGTATATCCAGTTTAGTAATAATCATACAGGGAGCAAACCCCCACAAACAGTTGGGGGTTTCTCCCGGTGGGAGAGTGGCAACGGGTGTGCCTGGCTAAGTATCCCGTTTCGCTATATACACGCTTCTTCAAAAGCCTCCATACATTTGCCTGGGAACATAAATTAAATGGATACAATTCAATGTATGTCCAAATACATGAAACTTAATAATTGCACTGGAGTTATAATGTAAAATGCAAAAGAAACCCACCAGTTCTATGTACTCACCAATGAAACCTATTTTTTATTTTTTATATGAAGCAGGAGTCGAATATGTGAATTTCCTTATTTTAATCCTGGGCAAAACCACTATCCTTTCTCGATCTCCTCTCCTGTATAGGTATAATTCTGGGTGGAGTTTATAAGAGTATCGCCCCGTTGAGGGTTGCTACTTGCTGTTAACTATTTAAAGTGCACACACGCATTTACCCATTCTCCTTGACCACACAAAACAGACTCTACCAACGCCATTCTTTGAAATACAGTACCGGTATCTTATCATCTGAAACATACCTCCTTATTGAGAACACTTCAAACTACAAGAAAGGTGTAAAATCTGCCTCCAAATTAAGACCATTTGGGGCCAAGGTGCGTAGTCTAATGATCAATTCTGTCTCCAATCTTAGTAAAGACCGCCGCATATTTATGCCTGCCCCCTCCTGCAAAACCTTCAGAACTGTAAATACCAATTCCCGTTCGTTTGTGTGATGCTGAATGAAGTGTTGGGTGAGGGGTGCCTCCAAAACTTTATTTCTGATTTTTGACATATGCTCCTGAACGCGGAGCCTAACTGGGCGGGTCGTGCTTCCTATATACAACAGCCCACAAGAACATCTTATTGTATAGACTACATTACAGGTACTGCACGTGGAAAAATCTTTCGAAAATAAATTCCTCTTGGACACAGGATTCATTATAGTGCTTGTATTCACAGACAAGGGACAAACATTGCAGTGGCCGCATGGAAAATGGCCAGTGGGGAGGGAGCGGGGTGCTTCTTCCCTTTTGAAGTCAGAATGCACCACCAGATCTTTTATATTCTTAGATCATCTCAGCCCCACCAAGGGAGGCTGAGAGCAGCCCGTAATGCTGCTTACTATGTGCCAATTCCGTCTGATGATGCTCATGATGGGCAAAGCTAGGGGGGGGGGAAATCCAGTGACCACGCCAGTCTATTTTTCTCCTGCCTGGTGGTTGGACGTAATAGGGAACTTCTACCCGTGGCATCCGCCCGTCTCCTCGCATTTTCCACCACTCTATACGGATACCCCCTGGAAAGAAAGGCATCCCTCATCTTAGTGGATTCCCTCCTATAGTCCTCCATTCTAGTTGAGTTCCGTTTAATTCTTAAAAACTGGCCAAATGGAATGTTCTGTTTGAGACTCATCTTATGGTGGGAAGAATAATGTAAGTATGCCCATCTGTCCGTGGGCTTCCTGAATGGTTTTACCCCTAATTTCCCTTCTGAGGTCTTATACATCACCACATCCAAAAAGCTGATGCTGTCGGAATCAGACTGCCAAGTCAATTTAATATTGCTGTCCACCGAGTTTATCCACTGTCCTAATTCCTCAAGATGTTCACTAGATCTCAGGATCATGGCCACATCGTCAACGTACCTCCTGTAATAGAGGATCTCCCCATAAAAGGGATTCACCCCAGGGTTTAGATAGTATCTTGTTTCTAGATCCGCCATGTACAGTATGGCTATGCTAGGTGCAGCCGGACATCCCATAGCCACCCCTTTACGTTGATAGTAAAATTTATTCCTGAACCGGAAATAATTTCTTTCCAAAACAATATCCACCAGTTGTAACAACAAACTGGTGGGAGGAATGTTAAGGGATCGTGAATAAAGAGCGTTTTCCACCACTGTTCTAGCTCCCTCATGGGGGATTGAAGTATATAACAATTCCACGTCCATGGTGACTAGCAAGGATAGTGGGGGGACCGTTAAATGCTCTATGGAATTAATAAAGGCTGTGGTGTCCTTAATATATGCCTCTGTCTTCTGTACAATGGGCTGTAACACATAATCAATGAGGAAGGACAAGGGTTACAAAAACAGAATTGGAGCCTGATATAATGGGGCGGCCCGGGGGCGGGAACCTGTTTTTATGTATTTTAGGGAGAATGTAAAAAACAGGAGTGAGTGGGGAATCATTCATCAAGTCCCTGGCTGAAATGTCGTCCAATTCTCCCAACAGAGTGGCTTCGTCCAAAACAATCTTTTTTTTTTTTTTAATTTTTATTGGGTTAGAACATTAATATTTTTACATTACATTACATTCAATTTTCCCCTAATTTTTCGTTTCTAACCCCCTCCCTTTCCCCCCCTTTTGTTGACTTCCAACAGCTTTCCCACCCTCTGTCCCTTTTCCCTTACTTCTATTAACTTCCTCTGTCTAAAACAAATATATATTCTCCATTATATTAAGCAGTACATCTTTAACTCTTTTACTTATTATACATCCAAACTATACTTCTTTAGATGGTTGTTGGGGGTTTTCCGGGCTGTATTGCCGTGGTCTTGGCATTGTAGTTCCTGACGTTTCGCCAGCAGCTGTGGCTGGCATCTTCAGAGGTGTAGCACCAAAAGACAGAGATCTCTCAGTGTCACAGTGTGGAAAAGATGTAGGTCATTTGTATCTACTCAGGAGGGGTGGGGTTGAGCTGAGTCATGCTGTAAGAGTTTCCCAGGGTGTGGAATGCTAATGGCGGGAGGCTTCACTGTAACCTGAGGAGGTTCTTTTGCATATGGATTGGTGCTTGATGTGCTAATCTTCTCTGCAGGGCTATTGTCGGGTGTGGAGTGTTTTGTTGGCCTGGTGTTTTTCAGAACTGGAGCCCATGCTCTGTTCATTCTTAAGGTTTCTTCTTTCCTGTTGAAGTTTTGCTTATGCTTGTGAATTTCAATGGCTTCCTTGTGCAGTCTGACAAAGTAGTTGGAAGTGTTGTCCAGTATTTTGGTGTCCTGGAATAAGATACTGTGCCCTGTTTGAGTTAGGCTATGTTCAGCCACTGCTGATTTTTCAGGCTGTCCAAGTCTGCAGTGTCTTTCATGTTCTTTTATTCTTGTCTGGATGCTACGCTTTGTGGTCCCGATGTAAACTTGTCCACAGCTGCAGGGTATACGGTATACTCCTGCAGAGGTGAGGGGGTCTCTGCTGTCTTTTGCTGATCGTAGCATCTATTGTATTTTTCGGGTGGGTCTGAATACTGCTTGAAGGTTATGCTTTTCCATAAGCTTTCCCATCTGATCAGTAATTCCTTTGATATATGGCAAAAACACTTTTCCTGTAGGTGACTGTTTTTCCTTGGTTGTTTGATTCATCCTGGGTTTGATTGCTCTTCGGATTTCATTTCTGGAGTAGCCATTTGCCTGAAGTGCGTGGTTTAGATGATTAATTTCCTCATTGAGAAAGCGCGGCTCACATATCCGTCTTGCACGATCCACTAATGTTTTCATTATGCCTCTTTTCTGTCGGGGGTGGTGATTGGAGTTTTTGTGTAAGTACCGATCAATGCCAAGACCACGGCAATACAGCCCGGAAAACCCCCAACAACCATCGTTCTCCGGCCGTGAAAGCCTTCGACAATACATCGAACACCTCTACGGGGAGGAAACATTCCAACAGACCCGAAGATTGGAAACACTTCGGAACAAGAAAGCACATCTACTCTGTTCTTTGACCTTTCTTCTACGCTGCAGGGACACAAGAACCATTCCATCTTTTCTCACAACTAAAAGAATCTTCAAAACCACACAGGCAAACCGCATTTATGACCGTCTAGAACAGGCCCTCTTACGTGAGAGAATCCACACTACCCGCAGAGAACTTGCTGCCACAGACAAGGAGCTATTTTGCTTGCATATCAACACCAGCCATAAAATGAGAAGTCAGGATTGGGACAAGGTCGATAATCTCACCTACAGGAAGATGGAACAAGTGTTTACCAACCACACATCCAGACAGAAGCAGAAGTTTAACAAACTACAGGAAAAAAGACAGACAAGCCCAATGCTCGACAATGCACGCATTGTCATCAATCTGACAGACCGTCAACTCTCACCAGAAGAAACCTCCATCTTGGCAAAGGGAGGAAACTTTGCAGTCACCCCCACCAGAATTCCTGTGGAAGACATCATTGCAAATGTAGAAGCTGCCATCCGTCATCTACCTGAAGAGGAAGCTGAGGAAATAAGAGGAGAGACAGCCAGGATTCTACGAAAGGCAAAGCTTCCCACCAGCAATATAACACGCAAGGAGAGAAATGCCATCAAGACCCTCAATGCAGATCCAGACATCATCATTCTACCAGCTGATAAAGGCAATGCTACAGTGATCATGAAAACGGAGGAATACAAAAAGAAGATTAAGGAACTCCTGGACCCCTCCACCTACAAAAAACTAAAACGAGATCCCACTTGCAAAATCACCAGGCTAACAAATGCGCTGATCAAGAATTCCTCACTACATCCCGACACGCACAGAAAACTATGCAAGACTGAAGCACAGCCACCTAGACTATATGGACTCCCCAAAATACATAAAGATTCAGTCCCACTCCGACCCATTGTGAGTGCCATTGGTTCACCGACATATGAATTAGCTAGACATCTGGCAGATCTCCTGCAGGACCACATCGGGAAAACCTCGTCTTACATCAAAGATTCAGCAGATTTCATCAACAAAATCAGTTCTCTGAAACTCAATCCACAAGACATACTTGTCAGTTTTGATGTTGTATCCCTGTTTACCAAGGTTCCAGTAAAAGACACTATTGCACTGATTAATCAGATTTTCCCAGAGGATGTAACAGCCTTATTCCATCATTGTCTGACAACCAGTTACTTCCAATGGGACAATGAATTCTATGAACAGATGGATGGGGTGGCCATGGGGAGCCCACTCAGCCCAGTTATAGCAAACTTCTACATGGAACATTTTGAAAAAACAGCTCTAGAATCAGCACCCCACAAACCCAGTGTATGGTTCCGGTTTGTGGATGATACATTCATCATTTGGAGCCATGGGGAGGAAGAATTGAGGGAGTTTTTGAATCATCTCAACAACATCCACCTGAACATACAATTCACAATGGAGAAAGAAAGTGAGGGAAAACTCTCATTCCTAGATACCTTGGTCATCCGCAAAGCAAACTTTCAGTTAGGTCACAAGGTCTACAGGAAACCAACTCACACTGATCGGTACTTACACAAAAACTCCAATCACCACCCCCGACAGAAAAGAGGCATAATGAAAACATTAGTGGATCGTGCAAGACGGATATGTGAGCCCGGCTTTCTCAATGAGGAAATTAATCATCTAAACCACGCACTTCAGGCAAATGGCTACTCCAGAAATGAAATCCGAAGAGCAATCAAACCCAGGATGAATCAAACAACCAAGGAAAAACAGTCACCTACAGGAAAAGTGTTTTTGCCATATATCAAAGGAATTACTGATCAGATGGGAAAGCTTATGGAAAAGCATAACCTTCAAGCAGTATTCAGACCCACCCGAAAAATACAACAGATGCTACGATCAGCAAAAGACAGCAGAGACCCCCTCACCTCTGCAGGAGTATACCGTATACCCTGCAGCTGTGGACAAGTTTACATCGGGACCACAAAGCGTAGCATCCAGACAAGAATAAAAGAACATGAAAGACACTGCAGACTTGGACAGCCTGAAAAATCAGCAGTGGCTGAACATAGCCTAACTCAAACAGGGCACAGTATCTTATTCCAGGACACCAAAATACTGGACAACACTTCCAACTACTTTGTCAGACTGCACAGGGAAGCCATTGAAATTCACAAGCATAAGCAAAACTTCAACAGGAAAGAAGAAACCTTAAGAATGAACAGAGCATGGGCTCCAGTTCTGAAAAACACCAGGCCAACAAAACACTCCACACCCGACAATAGCCCTGCAGAGAAGATTAGCACATCAAGCACCAATCCATATGCAAAAGAACCTCCTCAGGTTACAGTGAAGCCTCCCGCCATTAGCATTCCACACCCTGGGAAACTCTTACAGAATGACTCAGCTCAACCCCACCCCTCCTGAGTAGATACAAATGACCTACATCTTTTCCACACTGTGACACTGAGAGATCTCTGTCTTTTGGTGCTACACCTCTGAAGATGCCAGCCACAGCTGCTGGCGAAACGTCAGGAACTACAATGCCAAGACCACGGCAATACAGCCCGGAAAACCCCCAACAACCATCGTTCTCCGGCCGTGAAAGCCTTCGACAATACATTATACTTCTTTAGATAAACAATTTGTCCCATTTTCCAGTTTTGAATATTTCTATATATCATAAACCATAAAAATTTCCCACATTTAAATCAAACAATTTGGTTTGTTCTCTATATATTAATCATTTCTTCTTTTTATAGTATTTCTATATAACTCATCACATAGTCAGTCGTTTTAACTCTTCTATACCTTCAGTTTGGTGCATATAAGTCTTATCAAGTAAAAAAAATATTGTTAATTACTCAATCCTCATGTTTAAACCGTTAATTATTCTCTATCAATATTCTATCAATTAACCTTTACATATCTATATATATCTCAATCAATTAATTAATCTAACTGCTTATAAATTCACATTTCTCTTCCTCCCCCGGTAAAGTCACCCCTCTCTTTTATACTTTTATTATACTTCAGTAGTTCTCAAACTGCCACAGTTTTCCTCCCACCTCCCACTTCTTCTCCAGATATTGTTTCAGCTTCTCCCAGTCTGTGTTAAACTGCCCTGAGTCCAGATCTCTCAGTTTTCTTGTCATCTTATCCATTTCAGCCATATACAGCAATTTGTAGATCCAATCTTCAATAGTTGGCACTTCTTGTACTTTCCATTTCTGCGCATACAAAAGTCTAGCTGCTGCAGTCATATAAAATATCAACGTCCTATGATGGGCTGGAATTCCCTCCATTCCCAAGTTTAGCAGCAGGAGTTCTGGGTTCTTATTTATTTGAAACTGTAAAATTTCACTCATTTCTCTTATTATTTCCCCCCAGAACTGCCTAGCTACCTCACACGACCACCACATATGATAGAGGGAGCCCTCATGCTTCCTACATTTCCAGCATTTATTAGAAGTGTTCAAGTTCCCTAGCGCAATCTTCTTTGGTGTCATGTACCAACGATAAATCATTTTAAAGATGTTCTCTTTGATATTAATACATGTCGTTGTCTTCATTGTAGTTTTCCACAGGTATTCCCATGCCTCCATTGTTATTTCTTTATTAAAGTTTATAGCCCATTTCACCATTTGTGTTTTAACTATCTCATCCTCGGTATACCATTTCAACAGTACTTGGTATACCTTGGATATTCTTTTCTTGTCTTTTTTAAGAAGGGTCTGCTCTAGTTCCGAGTTCTCTGTTCGTATGCCCCCTTTTGCAGAGTCCGAATTGTATAAGTCTCTAATCTGTCTGTACTGGAACCAATCATAGTTAGGTGATAGTTCCTCTTGCGTCTTTATTCTAAGTTTAGATACTTCAGTTTTAGTTATTTCTTTGTACGTTAAACATTGTTGTTCATTATCAACAGCTCTCGGATCTATCACCTCGTATGGAACCACCCACAAGGGGGTTCCTTCTTGTAGATAAATTCTATATTTCTTCCAGATTGTATATAAACTTCTCCTTACAAAATGATGCAGGAACATCGAGTTGACCTTTACTTTGTCATGCCATAGGTATGCGTGCCATCCAAAAATATTTTATATCCCTCTAGGGCTAATAGTTTCTTATTCTTTAATGTCATCCACTCTTTTAACCAAACTAGGCAGATTGCATCATGATAAAGTCTCAGGTTGGGCAGTTGCATTCCGCCTCTTTCCTTTGCATCTTGTAGAACTTTTACTTTCACTCGAGGCTTCTTGCCTGCCCAAACAAAATCTGATATTTTCCTCTGCCATTTTTCAAATTGTTTAGAGTCTCTGATGATTGGTATTGTCTGTAGCAAAAACATTACTCTTGGTAACACATTCATCTTAACTGCTGCAATCCTGCCCAACCATGACAAATTCAGTCTATTCCATTTGATCAAGTCTCTCTCTATCTGAGTCCATAATTTTTCATAATTGTTCTTGAACAAATCTATATTTTTTGCAGTCAGCTCAACTCCCAAATATTTCACCTTACTAGTTACTTCACAGTCCGTTGTTTCCATTAACAATTGTTGTTTCTGCTTAGTAATGTTTTTGCATAATATCTTTGACTTCTTTTTGTTAATGAAGAAACCTGCCACCAAACTCCTTGATCTTATCTATCACTTTTGGCATGTTCTCCAATGGATCTTCTACAATTAACATTATGTCATCTGCAAATGCTCTAACCTTATATGAATAGTCCTTTATTTTTATTCCTCGTATTTCCTCATCTTGTCGTATTTGTATCATCAGAATCTCCAATACTAAAATGAACAACAATGGAGATAACGGGCAACCTTGTCTTGTTCCTTTACTAATCGTCAATTTCTTGGTCAGTTCATCATTCACTACAATTGCTGCAGTCTGGTCTCTATAAATTTCTTTAATTGCTCTGATGAATCTTTCTCCCAGTTGTAGCTTTTCCATAGTGGCAAACAAAAAATCCCAGTTTAAATTGTCAAACGCTTTTTCAGCGTCTACAAAGAAGAAACCAACCTCTTTATCACAACGCTTGTCATAATATTCAATAGCATTGATCACTGTCCTTAAATTGTCTCTTATTTGTCTGTCCGGCAAAAAGCCTGCTTGTTCTTCCTCTATGACTTCCGAGAGCCACCCCTTCAGTCTCTCCGCCAATATCTTCGCAAAAATTTTATAATCATTGTTAAGTAATGATATAGGCCTGTAATTTTTCACATTAGTCAGATCTTGGCCCTCTTTTGGGATCAATGATATATTCGCTTCACTCCAAGTGTCTGGAATTCTTTGATCCCTGAAAACTCCGTTCATCACCTCTTTTAGGAATGGTGCCAGTTCGTTGGCCATTGTCTTATAAAATTTAGCCGTAAGTCCATCTGGCCCTGGCGCCTTTCCTAGATTTGCGGATTGTATTGCCTTACTTATTTCCTCATCAGTTACTTCACTGTTCAACTTATTTCTCCAAGCTTCCGAGATCTCTGGAAGTTTGGTTTACTCCAAATATGATGCTATTGATTCTTTGGTTACTTCTTTTTTATTATACAGCTTAGCATAGAATTTATAAAAGGCTCTACTAATGGTAGTCTGCTCCAGGTACGTTTTATTTTCTTCACAGATTTTATTTATTATTTTCTTTTCCCTTTTCTTCTTCAATTGCCATGCCAAATATTTCCCAGGTTTATTAGCACCCTCAAAAGCTTTTTGATTCAGTCTTTTAAGGTTCCACTCCAATTCTTTATTACTCATTGCTGTTAACTGTTCTTGAAGAATTTTGATTTCCTGATGTATTTTCTTTTTCCCTGGTCTCTTTTTTAACTGTGCTTCTTTGGCCTTTATTTTCTCCTCAATCTCTTGTCTTTTCTCCTCTTTCTTTTTCCTTGCTCTGCCATTTAAGTCCATTAGTATGCCCCTTACAACCGCCTTGTACGCGTCCCAAACTTTACTGGTCGGTACTTCTTTATTCACGTTGTATTGTATAAAAAACTTTGTCTCTTTTCTCAATATTTCCATATTCTCACTTTCCTGTAACAAGTCCTCATTTATTCTCCAGGCTTTCCTTTTTCTCCTTTTTCCAAATTTCCACATAATTGGATTGTGATCTGAGCCTACCATCGGCATTATTTCTACCTCCTTAGTCCATAATGCTAAGTCCTTTGAGGCCCAGATCATATCAATTCTTGATAATGTAAGATGCCTTGCAGAATAAAAAGTAAACTGTTTGGTTTTAGGATATTCTCTCCTCCATACGTCTTCGAGAGTCTCTTGTTGAATCAACTCAAAAAAAAGCTTTGGCAATAGTCCTCTTTTCTTTTGTGCTGTTGTAGTCTTTTTGTCTAGTTCCAAATCTGTCACTCCATTGAAATCTCCAGCAAGAATTATCTGGTCATATACAAGATCGTCTAAATGCTTCCTTAAATCCTCAAAGAAGCTTTCCTTTGCACCGTTAGGTGCATAAAGTCCGACTACCAACACTCTCTTTAAATTCCAATTACATTCCACTGCTACAAATCTAGCTTCAACATCTCTCATAACAAATTTTGGCTGCAGCTCCTCTTTTATGTACAACACCACTCCTCTTTTTTTCTTGTTAGAGGCCGCTACAAATTCTTTGCCCAATTTTCCAGATTTTAAATATTTTACATCCTGTTTTCTAATATGGGTCTCCTGCAAACAAACAATATCACATTTTTGTTTTAGTAGCCAATGAAAAATATTTTTCCTCTTATTCGGTGAGTTTAGTCCATTTACATTCCAAGATAATACTTTGCACTCCATATTCATGGTTTTGTTGGTAAGTCTTTTTCATTGTCCTTGATAAATCTCTCCATCTCCCGCTCAGATCTGATGCGTTTTTTTGCCCCTCCAAACTCAAAGGACACTCCTTCCGTTAACTCCCATCTGTATCTGATATTCATGTCCTTCAAAGTCTGAATTAGCACTCTATATTTTTTCCTGTCCAGTAACACTGATCTGGGCAGTTCCTTCATTATGATAATCGTCTTGCCATCAATCTCCAATGGATCTTGAAATTGTTTTGTCACAATCCTCTCTTTCATGTTTCTAGTTGTAAACTGCACAATCACATCCCTTGGTAGTTTCCTCTGGGTTGCAATTCTCGAGTTCACACGGTACGCCACATCTAGGATAGCCACAATTTCCTCCTCCTCCTTCCCCAGGTAATCAGCCAACACCTCAGTCATCTGTTCTTGCGCTGACTTCCCTTCCACTTCTGGCAGACCACGAAAACGAAGCTGCTTCTCCATGTGTTTAGTTTCTGCAACTGACATCCTCCCCTTCACCAGTCTCATCTCTGTTTGTTGCGTGTCTATTAAATTCTCCATCGCGTCTTCTACTGTTTTAACTCTCTGCTGCGTTCCTTGTAATTCACTACTAATCGTTTCCACGCCTTTTTTCACTTCTGACAGCTCCGACTTTACTGTCTGTGTAACTTCTTTGACCTCTTTAATAAGCTCCAATTTCGTGTCCTTAAGTTCTTTCATCATGTCTATAAGTTTTTTGTCCAAATTTTCTATTGCCGATTGCCACTCTTTTTTCGACATCGTGGGGCTTGCTTTAGCTCGCTCCCACGAATCTGCTCTCTTCCTTAGCTCCGTGGCGTATATTTAAACGTTTTCCTTTTTTTCAAATGTCCCAATCTTTGCCAAAATTAATTTTTTTGTATCCAAAATGTCGGGCGTCTTTTCTCTATGGTTTCTCTATGTTATTGTAATCCAAAATGGCCTACTTCCTCTTCCGCTGAAGCCGCGACCCTTCCCCTTTCAAAAATGGCGATTCCCTACTTCCTGTCCGTCGGCAAGGGCCGCTTCCCTCCAGCCACTCTATTGTTGTTACGCACTTCCTGTCTCCCGTCTTCCCACAGCAGGTCTCGCGATGGTGTCTTTTTCCCACAGCTCCAAAACCACAGGTATTCAAAACAATAGTCCGATTTTTGCAATAACTTCTTTAAATTTAGTCTCTTTTAAAATACAACTCCTGCCGAGTCTTCACCTCCTTTTCACTAGTCTGTTGCAGTTTAAAAATCTACTTTCTTTCCTCTCTGTTTTTATCAATCTGTCCCGTTTCAAGAGATAGCGATCTTTACCTTCTCTTCAACTTTCTCGGGTTGTAATCGCTGTTTCGATCTTAAATTCTCCTCTCGACTTCCCTCCCCGATCGAAGCTTGGGTATGTAGGTCTTATGCCAGCCGAATTGGCCCCAAAACTGCCGCAGAGATTATAGCCGACCCGTCGCAAGGTGGGACCTCAAGGATCGGGGGGGAGACTCCTTGAGTAGAGCCCCCCCTCGTCCGAGATCTAGCTCACCCTAGGGTCTTGAGCGTTCTTGCCTGCTCCCCTCCTGAGAGCAGTCGGCCGCGGGTTATTTTCACCCCTCCGGCCGGTTAAAACGGCAGTCCGGTCAGCTCCGCGAATGGAGCTGCGTTAGACCTCCATGAATCCCAAACCGGAAGTCTCGTCCAAAACAATCTTAATGACTCTCTGAATGTCTGGCAAGGGGTCCTGACTCAATGGTGAATAATTTACAGAATCACTGAGTTGTGATTCAATCTCATTGAGATAATCCTTAGTGTTCAAAATTACAACCCCCCCCCTCCTTTATCAGCCGGCTTCAAAATTATGGACCTGTCATTATCAAGGTCTTTGAGTGTGTTCCGTTCCGCTATGGACAGATTTTGCCGAGCCCTGCAGGGACGGCGTTCTAGGTGTTCTATATCCATTCTCACCAACCTTTCAAAAGTTTCAATTAACCCATCCTGCACCTTGGGGATGAAAGTAGATCGGTGTTTAATGCCCCCCATTCTATTAGGGGCTGCCTGGTCACCAAAAAGCTTTTTTAATTTAATCTGTCTGAATAGCCTAAATAAATCCACTCTGGTTTTGAAACCATCATAACCCTGGGTGGGAACAAAACCCAAACCTTTATTCAGTACTTGAATCTCTGTTTCCGTGAGTCTTCTGTCAGACAGATTGAAAACTAGTTTCAGATGATAAGATACCGGTACTGTATTTCAAAGAATGGCGTTGTTAGAGTCTGTTTTGTGTGGTCAAGGAGAATGGGTAAATGCGTGTGTGCACTTTAAATAGTTAACAGCAAGTAGCAACCCTCAACGGGGCGATACTCTTATAAACTCCACCCAGAATTATACCTATACAGGAGAGGAGATCGAGAAAGGATAGAGGTTTTGCCCAGGATTAAAATAAGGAAATTCACATATTCGACTCCTGCTTCATATAAAAAATAAAAAATAGGTTTCATTGGTGAGTACATAGAACTGGTGGGTTTCTTTTGCATTTTACATTATAACTCCAGTGCAATTATTAAGTTTCATGTATTTGGACATACATTGAATTGTATCCATTTAATTTATGTTCCCAGGCAAATGTATGGAGGCTTTTGAAGAAGCGTGTATATAGCGAAACGGGATACTTAGCCAGGCACACCCGTTGCCATTCTCCCGCCGGGAGAAACCCCCAACTGTTTGTGGGGGTTTGCTCCCTGTATGATTATTACTAAACTGGATATACAACACGTTGCCTGAGATGAACCAATAAAAGAACTTTGGAAACGAATTTGCGTCCTTTCACGGTCCGTTTTCACTTCAGCTTGGTTAATCTTTAAACCCCTTAATGGACTGGGAACTGCATAACTTCGGGCCTGTCTCTCATTGTATGTTTCCTGGAGGGTGTTACACTCTGCAGACCAACATCTGCTGGGTTTTCTTGGCCCAAAGGATGTTGGCTTGGCCTCAACCAGGACTAGAGCCTTTTTGTCTCTGGCTCTGGCCTGGTGGAACACTCTCCTAGTTGAGCCCTGAGCCCTGTGGGACTTATTACAGTTCTACCGGGCCTTTAAAATGAAGCTGTTCTTCCAAGCCTACAAGATTGCTTGAGGAGCTGACAAAGTACTCTGCTGGCCTCTTCCCTGGTCTGCTCCGCTCCACTGTCTAATGAGATCTGTTGTGCCTGCCCAGAGTGATATGTATTGATTTGTTATTGTTTTATGATTTTAAACTGCAATTTATTGTGTATATAAATATATCTTTTGAAATTGTTGTTTATGATGTTGTGACCGGCCCTGAGCCTGCTTGCAGAGGGAGATATAAATCAAACAAATAAATAAATAAATGACATGAAATAATGTACATTGATATGAAGTATAACTTTTTTTAATGTTTTCCATCAAACCGAGGCTATTTCTGTGTTAACATTTCATAGCATAGCATAGCAACTGAAGATATCTCAAAATGGCGCTCATACTTTGATATAAGCCACTCAGGGTGGTTTCAGATGACCTGTTTCTAATCCATCCTTTTGTTGATAATCTCACTATCATATTGGAAACGTCATACAAATGCTCTTGGGTGATGACAAGAAGACAGGAGGTGAACTCTGGATGAAATCCATTGAAGTTACAGGACACCATGCAAAAACAGCAACTTCTGGCTTGAAATTACTGCAGGCTGTTCTTTCATGTGTATATTTCTGTACTGCCAATAATCGTATTCTCTTTCTGTGTGTGAAAGTGACACAGGAAAGCATTTGGCAGACCAAGCAAAAGCACAGTTCAAATTGTTATGTCCCAGTCAGCAAAACTGAAGTCACATTAGATACAGTTGGGTTAAGAAATGAAAACCAATACGTCCTCCCTCATCACATCAATGAATCAGATGGCTAAAATCAGAAATAAGTCTTTGGTTGAAGGAAGTTGTACCCCAATTATATTTTCACTGCAAACCTAAATAACTTTTTTTAAAATTAGCATCTCATTAAAGAAACTTTTTCAGAGCTACAGTGCTATTAACTTTCTGAGGAAATATTCTGAGGTGTTTCCTGGAGAATAATGGCAAGTAACTCAACATCCTCTATAAAAATAATGACAGTTTAAAGGGTGTACATTTTTGTCACTTAACATTTGACAAGCCAAAGGAATGCATCATCGGAGAAAAAATCATAGTCATAGAATTTGCATGCAAAAACATTTATCAGTTTAACCCGGGGGGAAACAAAAGCAGAGAAGTGGCAGGTCTTCATTTATAGTTCAGCTCAGCTGTTGCTCTTTTTCTTGCTGTTATTTTGGCCCTTGTGGGCACTGTGGAGGAGATTGCTTCTTCTGTTGGCCCTGAGGTGACCCACAACTGGGAGAGCATTGGTCAGGGGTCTTCTTTGGAGGGCATGTTGTTGAGCTCCCTGTACAAGATGGTGGGTTTGTTGGGCAATGTGTTTGCTGGGAAGACATCTTTTTGTTGAATCCTGAAAGAGACAACTACTATTTTTAGTTCCTTTTAAAATGCCTTTTTTTGTGTAAATCACTAACGAAGGCAGTCTATGTTTTTCTTTTCACTCTTGATTTCCCCTTAGATTCACCAGTCAACCCAACAAAGCAATAACCATTGGAAGCATTGCTAGGACTTCAGTGTTGTTTCATATTTTTTGTTCTCACCATGGCATTTCAAGTTAAAGAATCACCAGATATGGGTAGTTGAGGAGACCCCAACTACAATATTATATCGAGGAAAATCTGTAGCTTAGTACTACAGCACATATATGGGTAATGGTCTACCTTACAATACAGATTTATATGCTGTTACGTGTGGAGCCATAGAGGAGATGTTTTACAAGCAAAATGTCCTCATTTCAGTTCTGGGTATCTTCAGTTAATAGCATCAGGTTTGGGAGGGAAATCCTTTTCTCTACCTGAGAAACTGCCAAGTTGCTGGCAATCTGAATAGACAATTCTGGACTTGGTTATACTCACTATGACATTGTTTCATATGTCTGTAGCAGGACTGGATTCCATTGGCACCACAGAGATGAACAAGCTTTTCAGGGTATAAACATCTGAGAATCAAAGCTCCCTTCTTCAGAACTTTATCTCCCAAACGCTTACACTCTGAAAATCTTCAAGTCTCAAATCCTGCTGTTCTGGTACAGACCAACATAGCTACCTATACGTTCTGTAGCATCTTGACGTTGAATCGCCGACAGATTTTTAAAAAGACCACTGCCTTCAGGACTCTTTTATCTGCCTGCAGTCCTCGACATGCTGCCTGTCATAGTGACACCTGCCTGGCAAAGATGGACCAAAGATCTGACTCGCTTTAAGAAAATTACACAGAACTTTTGGGGAAGGGCTCTGGGTCAGTGATAGCACACCTGTTTTGCATGCTGTAGGCTCCAGGGTCCAGCATCTTTAGTTAAACAGATCTCAGGGCCAAGCTACACATGACGAATGACACTTGAACGGCAAGTGGATTGAGTGGAGGGCAAGTGAACAGGGAGAAATACACTTGCCGTTCAAGTGTCATTCGTCATGTGTAGCTTGGCCCTCAGTTAGTAGGAACTGGGAAAGACATTTTTCAGCTTGAGACCATGAAATGTTACGAATATGGAACTAGTAGCATCATGGCTGGATTCATGAGGAGACATCTTCACCTGTTCAATAAACCATCATCACAAATACTGCTTGTTAATTAATTTCAACCAGAAAACCAAAAAGGGGGTCCATACTAATGCTGAGCTGAAATATCACATCCCTTCCGATCCCATTAGATGAACCTACTTTTCAACAATTTCCAGTTGGAACCCTTGTGATTATCATGATGATAATTCCAGAATAACATAAGAACTATTTTTCTGGAACAGATGGAATCACGTGCAAAGTAAGTAGTCTAGCTAGAGCTTCCATTCTTTACACAGACACCTGAATTATACCTCTGTGCCACTAAAGATCTTTTTATCTATCAAAAGAGATACACACACAAAATTACAATCATTATTTTATTATTCCAGTGATCCATAAGGGATCCCCTTATTCAAGACTCACCTGATTGCACGAGAAGTAACAGAACAAGTCTAAGAGTCTGGTGATGAAATGCAAAGATTTTGCAGAACACAAAATGCTTTTATAGTCTTTTAAAGCCAGTCCTAAGAGTATGAGATGCCCCCCTTCACATGGACACTGAATTAGACACCAGTGAAAATCAGATTTAATTACACCTTTTTGCTGAACTTGTAATTTTAACATAGAATTGTCCCTTATTTTTGTCATATATTTGACAGTAGATATTGCAAGGATTAGATCCACCCAAACAAAAATTACAAGGTTCCGTCTGCTAATCTTGCACAATGTAGCAAAATAGGATTGTTGGGTTGTTTTCTTCCCCCATAAAAATAAAATATGGTTAATAAGTACCTTGCTGGGTTAAACAAAGACATTCTCGGCCTGCATTTTAAATATTTTCCCAATATAAACCCAAAGACTGTTCAAGGCATTTTCTGGAGCTTCTTTTCAGTGGGTTTTTTTCTAATTTTTTGTACAGTTAGTCATGAAGAACATAGTAAGCTGTTCCATTGCACTGAATTCCCCCTTAGAAGAAAATGCATTTCTTTACAATTACTAATGGAAAAATAAACCAATGATTTTATAATACAAATGCTATACATAGAGACAACACACTTTGCACATATAAATACCATCTAAATTGAATCTCAAGTCCAAGCATTGTGATTACTGAATGGAAATTAATGCAACGCATACACACACACAACTGCAAAAGTGGTCAGCTAAAATCATTAACAAAAAAAAGAATACATAAACAAAATTGGACATGTCTCGTGGACTGAGAAGGAGTTCTTGATAAGCTATGTGGAGTTGGGACTCCCAAATAATCTATTTTAATTTAAACAAGGATGGACCTGTGAGAATAACATGCGGGAATTCCAGGGACTCAGGCCAGCATTTCCCCTGCTTTTTTCCCTCAAAGGCGGATGCTGCAGGCGCATACTCTAAGCACTGAACCATGGGTTTTATAGTCTTTTGAGGCTTTGTTATGCATAAACTGATGTAAAATGATTAAATTATGGAAAGTACAAGGTAACTTGATAAATGGTTGAGGCAGAAAATGTAAGAATTATATATGTCTGTCAACTGTTCCAGAATACGTTGAGGAAAATGCAGGAGATTGTGTGTGCATTTAGAAAAAATGGAGTTATTTACTCTTTTCTTACGTTTTGTAACAGATGTTGAAAACTGCTTTCAATAAAACAAACTGTGCCCAAACACTCCTGGCAATACATTCTTTCTTTTAGTTTCTGCAATGGACAATACCTTGAGGCAGGCGAGATTAATCCTCGATAAGGGATACAAGGAAGTTTTCACCAGGTATTTTAGAATAATAGAATCATAGAGCTGGAAGAGACATCTAGGGCATCCTCTGCACAGTGCAGGAAATTCACAACTACCTCCCTTCCCCCCCACACACACACACACCCAGTTGCCCTTACTCCATGCCCAGAAGATGTTAAAACACCATCACAATCCGTAGCCAAACTGGCCTGGGAAAAATTGCTACCTGACCCGAAGTTGGCGATCGGCCTTACCCTGGGCAAGTAAGAAGGAGCCACAAGAACTAAGCACTGATGTAACTCTTCCTGCCCTCCCTCTTTTGATCTGCCTAGGTTCACAGAATCAACATTGCTGTCAGATGGCCATCTCGCCTCTGCTTAAAAACCTCCAAAGGAGAGCCTACAACTTCCTGAGGAAGCCTGTTCCACTGAGGGACTGCTCTAACTGTCAGGAAGTTCTTCCTAATGTTTAGCCCAAAACTCTTTTGATTTAATTTCAAGCTGTTGGTTCTAGTCCATCCTTCTGGGGCAGTGGAAAACAACTCTGCACCATCTTCTATATGACAGCCGTTCAAGTATTTGAAGATGGTTATCATATCGCCTCTCAGTCATCTCCTCTCCAGGCTAAACATACCAAGCTCCTTCAACCTTTCCTCATATGACTTGGTCTCCAAACCCCTCACCATCTTTGTTTCCCTTCTCTGGACATGTTCCAGATTGCCCATATCCTTCTGACATTGTGGTGCCAAAAACTGAACACAGTACTCTAGGTGAGGTCTAACCATAGCAGAGTAGAGCGATACCATCACTTCACGTGATTTAGACACTATGCTTCAGTTGATACAGCCCAAAGGTTGATACAGCCTTTTTAGCTACCACATCACACTGCTGACTCATATTCAGTATATGGTCTACTAAGACCCCTAGATCCTTTTTGCACATACTACTGCCGAGACAAGTCTCCCTCATCCTATTTTGTATATGTGTGTGTGTATATATACATTGAGAGTACAAAGTCATGTACATTGGTCTTTAGCATGAGTATGAGTATTGTAGACATTTTATTTTCATCTGAAATGTTTCATATACAGATACACACACACATGTGGAGAGAGAGAGAGAGGGAGGGAGAATGAAAACAGAAAAATGTCTACAATACTCCTATACTCATGCTAAAGACCCTGATACATTTTTGTACTTTCAATTAGTTTCAGGTAAGTAGCCATGTTGGTCTGCAGTAGAACACCAAGATTGAATTTCAGTAGCATCTTAAAAAGCTCTATATGATTTCCAGGGTAAAAGCTTTTGAGAGTCTAGCTCCCTTCATCAGATACGTTGCCGAAGGTTTTGTTGCAGCCAGTTGTTTTGTTTGTCTTTTCAGAGGCATCTAGGCTTTCCCAGAAGAGACATCAGCATGCCAATTTCGCTGCTGAATAATGATTATAAAATATTTGCGAAAATCATGGCAGAAAGGTTAAAGGGATGGATGTCAGAATTTATTGCAGAGAGGACTTCCGGTTTGGGATTCATGGAGGTCTAACGCAGCTCCACTTGCGGAGCTGACCGGACTGCCGTTTTAACCGGCCGGTGGGGTGAAAATAGCCCACGGCCGACTGCTCTCAGGCGGGGAGCAGGCAAAGAACGCTCAAGACCCTAGGGTGAGCTAGATCTCGGACGAGGGGGGGCTCTACACAACGGGTCCCCTCCCGATCCTTGAGGTCCCACCTTGCGACGGGTCGGCTATAATCTCTGCGGCAGTTTTGGGGCCAATTCGGCTGGCATAAGACCTACATACCCAAGCTTCGATTGAGGGAAGAAGCTGAGAGGAGAACTTAAAATCGAAACAGCGATTACAACCCGAGAAAAGTGAAGAGAAGGTAAAGATCATTATCTTCTGATACGGGACAGATTGATAAAAACAGAGAGGAAAAAAAGTAGATCTTTAAACTGCAACAGACTAGTGAAAAGGAAGGGAAGACTCGGCAGGAATTGTATTTGAAAAGAGGCTAAGCTTAAAGAAGTTATTAAAGAAATTGGACTATTGTTTTGAATACCTGTGGCTTTGGAGCTGTGAGAAAAAGACACCATCGCGAGATCTGCTGTGGGAAGATGGGAGACAGGAAGTGCGTAATAACAATAGAGTGGCTGGAGAGAAGCGGCCCTTGCTGGAGGGCAGGAAGTAGGGAATCGCCATTTTTGAAAGGGGAAGGGTCGCGGCTTCAGCGGAAGAGGAAGTAGGCCATCTTGGATTACAAAATCATAGAGAAACCATAGAGAAAAGACGCCCGACATTTTGGACTCTTTAAAATTTAATTTTTACAAGAAGACCGGGACATTTAAAACAGAAAAACGTTAAATTTTACGCCACGGAGTTAAGGAAGAGAGCGGATTCGTGGGAGCGAGCTAAAGCAAGCCCCACGATGTCAAAAAAAGAGTGGCAATCGGCAATAGAAAACCTGGATAAAAACTTGGACAAAAAACTCTTAGATATGATTAAAGAACTCAAGGACACGAAATTGGAGCTGATAAAAGAGGTTAAAGAGGTTACACAGACAGTAAAATCGGAGCTGTCAGAAGTGAAAAAAGGTATGGAAACAATACGAAGTGAATTACAAGGAACGCAGCAGAGAGTTAAAACAGTAGAAGACGCGATGGAGAATTTAGCAGACACGCAACAAACAGAGATGAGATTGGTGAAGGGGAGAATGTCAGTTGCAGAAACTAAACATATGGAGAAGCAGCTACGTTTTCGTGGCTTGCCAGAAGTGGAAGGAAAGTCAGCGCAAGAACAGATGACTGAGGTGTTGGCTGAATACCTGGGGAAGGAGGAGGAGGAAGTTGTGGCTATCCTAGATGTGGCATACCGTGTGAATTCGAGAATAGCAACCCAGAGGAAACTACCAAGAGATGTGATTGTGCAGTTTACAACACGAAATATGAAAGAGAGGATTGTGACAAAACAGTTTCAAGATCCATTGGAGATTGAGGGCAAGACGATCATTATAATGAAGGAACTGCCCAGATCAGTGTTATTGGACCGGAAAAAATATAAAGTGCTAATTCAGATTTTGAAGGACATGAAAATCAGGTACAGATGGGAGTTACCGGAAGGAGTGTCCTTTGAGTTTGGAGGGGCCAAAAAACGCATCAGATCTGAGCGAGAGATGGAGCAATTTATTAAGGACAATGAAAAAGACTTACCAACAAGATCATGAGTATGGAGTGTAAAGTATTATCTTGGAATGTAAATGGACTAAACTCACCGAATAAGAGGAAAAATATTTTTCACTGGCTACTAAAACAAAAATGTGACATTGTTTGTTTGCAAGAGACCCATATTAGAAAACAGGATGTAAAATATTTAAAATCCGGAAAACTGGGCAAAGAATTTGTAGCGGCCTCCAACAAGAAAAAAAGAGGAGTGGTGTTGTACATAAAAGAGGAGCTACAGCCAAAATTTGTTATGAGAGATGTGGAAGCTAGATTTGTAGCAGTGGAATGCATTTGGAATTTAAAGAGAGTGTTGGTAGTCGGACTTTATGCACCTAACGGTGCAAAAGAAAGCTTCTTTGAGGATTTAAGGAAGCATTTAGACGATCTTGCATATGACCAGATAATTCTTGCTGGAGACTTCAATGGAGTGACAGACTCGGAACTAGACAAAAAGACTACAACGGCACAAAAGAAAAGAGGACTATTACCAAAGCTTTTTTTTGAGTTGATTCAACAAGAGACTCTTGAAGATGTATGGAGGAGAGAATATCCTAAAAGCAGACAGTTTACTTTCTATTCTGCAAGGCATTCTACATTATCAAGAATTGATATGATCTGGGCCTCAAAAGACTTAGCATTATGGACTAAGGAGGTAGAAATAATGCCGATGGTAGGCTCAGATCACAACCCAATTATGTGGAAATTTGGAAAAAGGAGAAAAAGGAAAGCATGGAGAATAAATGAGGACTTGTTACAGGAAAGAGAGAATATGGAAATACTGAGAAGAGAGACAAAGTTTTTTATACAATACAACGTGAATAAAGAAGTACCAACCAATAAAGTTTGGGATGCTTACAAGGCGGTTGTAAGGGGCATACTAATGGACTTAAATGGTGGAGCAAGAAAGAAGAAAGAGGAGAAAAGACAAGAGATTGAGGAGAAAATAAAAGCCAAAGAAATACAGCTAAAAAAGAGACCAGGGAAAAAGAAGGTATACCAGGAAATTAAAATACTTCAAGAACAGCTAACAGCAATGAGCAACAAAGAATTGGAGTGGAATCTTAAAAGACTGAATCAAAAAGCGTTTGAGGGTGCTAATAAACCTGGGAAGTACCTGGCATGGCAATTGAAGAAGAAAAGGGAAAAGAAAACAATAAATAAAATTTGTGAAGATAACAAAACGTATTTGGAGCAGACTACCATTAGTAGAGCCTTTTATAAATTCTACGCTAAGCTGTATAATAAAAAAGAAGTAAACAAAGAATCAATAGCGTCATATTTGGAGAAAACCAAACTTCCAGAAATCTCGGAAGCTTGGAGAAATAAGTTGAACAGTGAAGTAACTGACGAGGAAATAAGTAAGGCAATACAATCTGCAAATCTAGGAAAGGCGCCAGGGCCAGATGGACTTACGGCTAAATTCTATAAGACAATGGCTAATGAACTGGCACCATTCCTAAAAGAGGTGATGAATGGGGTTTTAAGGGATCAAAGGATTCCAGACACTTGGAGTGAAGCGAATATATCATTGATCCCAAAAGAGGGCCAAGACCTGACTAACGTGAAAAATTATAGACCTATATCGCTACTCAATAATGACTATAAAATTTTTGCGAAGATATTGGCGGAGAGATTGAAGGGGTGGCTCTCGGACGTTATAGAGGAGGAACAAGCAGGCTTTTTGCCAGACAGAAAAATAAGAGACAATTTAAGGACAGTGATCAATGCTATTGAATATTATGACAAGCGTTGTGACAAAGAGGTTGGTTTCTTCTTTGTAGACGCTGAAAAAGCGTTTGACAATTTAAACTGGGACTTTATGTTTGCCACTATGGAAAAGCTACAATTGGGAGAAAGATTCATCAGAGCAATTAAGGAAATTTACAGAGACCAGACTGCAGCAATCGTGGTGAATGATGAATTGACCAAGAAATTGACGATAAGTAAAGGAACAAGACAAGGTTGCCCGTTATCTCCATTGTTGTTCATTTTAGTATTGGAGATTCTGATGATACAAATACGTCAAGATGAGGAAATTCGTGGAATAAAAATAAAGGACTACTCATATAAGGTCAGAGCATTTGCGGATGACATAATGTTAATTGTAGAGGACCCATTGGAGAACATGCCAAGAGTGATAGATAAGATCAAGGAGTTTGGAGACTTGGCAGGTTTCTTCATTAACAAAAAGAAGTCAAAGATACTATGCAAAAACATGACCAAGCAGAAACAACAATTGTTAATGGAAACAACGGATTGTGAAGTAACAAGTAAAGTGAAATATTTGGGAGTCGAATTAACTGCAAAGAACATAGACCTATTCAAAAACAATTATGAAAAACTATGGACTCAGATAGAGAGAGACTTGATTAAATGGAATAGATTGAATTTGTCATGGTTGGGCAGGATTGCAGCAGTTAAGATGAATGTGTTACCAAGAGTAATGTTTTTGCTACAGACAATACCAATCATCAGAGACTCCAAACAATTTGAAAAATGGCAGAGGAAAATATCAGATTTTGTTTGGGCAGGCAAGAAGCCTCGAGTGAAAGTGAAAGTTTTACAAGATGCAAAGGAAAGAGGCGGAATGCAACTGCCCAATCTGAGACTTTATCATGATGCAATCTGCCTAGTTTGGTTGAAAGAATGGATGACATTAAGGAACAAGAAACTATTAGCCCTAGAGGGATATAAAAAAATATTTGGATGGCACGCATATTTATGGCATGACAAAGTAAAGGTCAACTCGATGTTCCTGCATCACTTTGTTCGGAGAAGTCTATACATAATCTGGAAGAAGTACAGAATTTATCTACAAGAAGGAACTCCTTTGTGGGTGGTTCCATATGAGGTGATAGACCCGAGAGCTGTTGATAATGAACAACAATGTTTAACGTACAAAGAAATAACTAAAACTGAAGCATCCAAACTCAGAATAAAGACACAAGAGGAACTATCACCTAACTACGACTGGTTCCAGTATAGACAGATCAGAGACTTATATAATTCGGACTCTGTAAAGGGAGGTATACGAATAGAGAATTCGGAACTAGAGCAGACCCTTCTTAAAGAAGATAAGAAAAGAATATCCAAGGTATACCAAGTACTGTTGAAGTGGTATACCGAGGATGAGATAGTTAAAACACAAATGGTGAAATGGGCTATAAACTTTAATAAAGAAATAACAATGGAGGCATGGGAATACTTGTGGAAAACTACAATGAAGACAACGACATGTACTAATATCAAAGAGAACATCTACAAAATGATCTATCGTTGGTACATGACACCAAAGAAGATTGCGCTAGGGAATTTGAATACTTCTAATAAATGCTGGAAATGTAAGAAACATGAGGGCTCCCTCTATCATATGTGGTGGTCGTGTGAGGTAGCTAGGCAGTACTGGGGGGAAATAATAAGAGAAATGAGTGAAATTTTACAATTTCAAATTAATAAGAACCCAGAACTCCTGCTACTGAACTTGGGAATGGAGGGAATTCCAGCCCAATACAGGACGTTGATATTTTATATGACAGCAGCAGCTAGACTTTTGTACGCGCAAAAATGGAAAGTACAAGAAGTGCCAACTATTGAAGATTGGATTTACAAATTGCTGTATATGGCTGAAATGGATAAGATGACAAGAAAACTGAGAGATCTGGACTCAGGGCAGTTCAACACAGACTGGGAGAAGCTGAAACAATACCTGGAGAAGAAATGGGAGGTGGGAGGAAAACTGTGGCAGTTTGAGAACTACTGAAGCATTGAAGTAGAAGTAGAGGGGGGAGACTTTACCGGGGGGAGAAGAGATAAATGCGAATTAATAAGCAGTCAGATTAATAGATTGATATATATATAGATATATATAGGTTAACAAACAGAACATAGAGAAAATAATTAATTATAAGGACTAAATATAAGGATTGATTAACTAACAATATTTTCTTTCTTTCTGGTAAGTTTTGTACCAAACTGAATGTCTGAAGATATAGATGGGTCAAATTGATTGACTACGTGAGGAGAGATATATAGAATTATTATAAAAAGATAGAATGAGTAATATATAGAGAATAAGTCAAATTGTTTGATATAAACGAATGTATGATCTATATGGGTTATGATATATAGAAATATTTGAAATTGAAAAATGGGATAAATTGTTTATCTAAGATGGAAACAAAGACTTACAGTTCGGGCATACAATGTTAAAAATAGTTAAGGATGTACTGCTTAGAATAATGGAGAAAATATATTTGTTTTAGATAGAGGAAGCTAATAAAAGTAAGGGAAAGGGGAAAAAGGGTTGGAAAGCTGTTGGAAGTCAACAAAAAGGGGGGGAAAGGGAGGGGGTTAGAGATGAAAAAATTGGGGAAAATTGAATGTAAATGTGAAAATAATGGATTCTAACCCAATAAATTTTTTTCAAAAAAAAAAAGAATTTATTGCAGAAGAACAGGCTGGATTCCTACCTAATAGACAAATTAAGGATAATTTAAGGACAGTAATAAATGCTATTGAATACTACAACAAGCACTGTGATAGGGAAGTTGGTTTCTTTTTTGTGGACGTAGAAAAAGCATTTGACAATTTGAACTGGGATTTTATGTTTGCCACTATGGAAAAGCTGCAAATGGGAGAAAAGTTCATACAAGCAGTTAAAGGAATTTATAAAGACCAGTGTGCAGCGATTGTAGTTAATGATGATTTGACTAAAAAATTGAAAATAAGCAAAGGTACAAGACAAGGTTGCCCATTGTCTCCATTGTTGTTTATTTTGATTTTGGAAATTTTGTTGACCTAAATACAAGAGGACGATACAATTCGTGGCATAAAAATAAAGGAATTTTCCTACGAAGTCAGAGCATTTGCAGATGATGTAATGTTGATAGTGGAAGATCCAATATATAACATGCCAAAAATAACAGATAAAATAAAGGAATTTGCAGACTTGGCTGGATTTTATGTGAACAAAAAGAAGTCGAAGATATTGTGTAAGAATATGACGAAGCAAAAACAACAAGAATTAATGGAGATAACGGACTGCAAGGTAACTAACAAAGTGAAATATTTAGGAATTGAGCTGACTGCGAAAAACATAGATTTATTCAAAAATAATTACAAGAAACTGTGGCAACAAATAGAAAGAGATTTGATAAAATGGAATAAATTAAATTTGTCATGGTTGGGAAGAATAGCAGCAGTGAAGATGAATGTGTTACCATGTGTGATGTTTTTGCTGCAAACTATTCCAATTATCCGAGACTTCAAACAATTTGACAAATGGCAAAGAAAAATTTCAGACTTCGTGTGGGCAGGCAATGAAAGGTTGGGGTGGGGGAATCAACTGCTTGTTGATATAGATATGTTCCAACTGGTGAGTTTCGACATTATTGAAGATGTCTTGTTTAATTACTTACACTTGTTTAATCTCTGTGTTTGGATTTCTTCTGTTTTTCAAATTTCTACAACCCATACCTTATTGTAGCCCTGACCTGGATAGCCCAGGAGAGCCTGATGTCATCAGATCTCAAAAGCTAAGCAGAGTCGGCTTTGGTTAGTAATTGGATGGAAGACCTTCAATGGAGACCAGGGTTGCAGAGGCAGGCAATGGCAAACTATCTCTATGGATCTCTTACCATGAAAACCCCACCAGGGGTTGCCATAAGTTAACTGTGACTTGAGGGCAGGATTTCATTCATTTTTCATTCCCTGTTGCATTTGTTCATTGAATGTCCTAGCTGTTAATCAGATTGTGTTATTGTTCATTGAATGTTCTAACTGTTGTTCTCATTGACTTGCAATGTGTAATCCACCTTGGGTCTCAATGAGAAACTATACACAAACAAAATGAATCCCTTGTGAACTGTTATTCTTCTTGATTTTGTACAGTTTTTCTTTAATAGTTATGCATGAAATAAATTTGGTCACAAGAAAACTGCTCCCCCCTCCCTTTTTAAAATTAGTGACCAAGATGTTTATTATGAAGGTGGAGATTAGCAGGTAAGATTCGTCAATTATGCAAGAGAAGATAGACAAACTTGTTATATCTGCACATAAGCTCTTGCATAATACGGGCCATTCATCATGCACACGTCAATCTTTCATTTCATTCCACCAAATGAGTCATGATGCCTTTTCAGTCATATTCTAGGCTTGTTTTGGAAGGGAAGAACATTAATCTGGCAAGTAGTAGCAAACATTTTCTTTTTCTTTTTGGAGAAACAAGAACATGAGTAGACCTCACTGGTTCAAAAGTCTTTTCGCACATACCAGCAGTCCTGGATATAGGCAAATAATATGCTTGAACTATGAAAACCCATTTGAGAATTGGTGCTGCCTAGTGGTTAGAGTAACAAACTAGAAGCAGAGAGATTTAGGCCTATATCCTTTTCAGATAGCTCACGAGGTGACACTGGGCCATTCTGTCTCTTGACCTAGCTTTCTTCACAGTGTTATTTTGAAACTGAGGAGAGGAAATCCAGATATATAATGAATAATTCAAAAAAATCATTTATCCTGCTTTCTGTGCTGAAGAATATGAATATTGTTTTTGGACTTAGGGATGCTGTTCACCTGCTATCGGCAGGCAATCCCCCACCAGCACTCCACCCCTTGTCAGCACTCAGAGCTAAACTACACAATATGCTCAACATGTGTCGGGTTCCTACAAGTTTATCTGAGAAGTGTAGTCGGGCCTACCCCCAAGCTCCCAAAGGAAAACCCAAGTGTCTCTTGCAAAAATTCACTCTGGTTGGGTTTTCTTCCAGGAATTTGTGGGCGGGGGGGATGGCACTTGTCAGAGCAGCAGCAGGGCCAGAAGAATGGAAAGGAAAGAATCAGTGAGGGGAGCCTGAAGAGAGCTGAACTCTGAAGCTGACAGGAGACTAGCAACAGCACAAGGTACTCTCCCAGCTCTCTTCACTGACTCTTTCCCTCCCATCCTTCTGACCCTGCTGCTGCTGCTCTGACATGCCCCCTCCCCGCCTCTGAGCTCCCAGAGGAAAAAAACTCCTGCAAAAATCTGCTCCACGTGGGTTTTCCTCCAGGTGGGCCCAACTACACTTCCCAGGTCAACTTGCAGGAACATAACACATGGCGGGTGTATTGTATAGTTTAGCTCTGAGTGAAGTAATGGATAAGAAGGGATGGAGGGATCCCCATTGCTTGATGCAGTGGTGACACTTCCAGGTGGAGACCTAGAAGTGATGTCACTGTGTCAAGCAACACTTTAGGAATGATCTTTAGCATGTTGGTGGTGGAGAGTGGTGGAGAGTGCCCTCAAGTCATAGCTTACTTATGGTGACCCCTGGCAGAATTTTTATGGCACGAGGCTAATGGAGGTGATTTGCCATTACCTTCCTCCACAACCCTGGTCTTCATTGGAGGTCTCTCATCCAATTTTTAACCAAGACTGACCCTACTTAGCTTCCAAGATTGGATGAGAATGGGCTTGCCTGGACACTCCAGGTCAGGGCTGTCTTTACCATAGAGAATGAGAAAATTTCTAGAGTGTCACATGACATTATGATATATATCTGGGTCTTCACCTGGAAGTGGCATCACTGCATCAGGCAATGCTGATTTTGTCATTCTCCCACCCCACCCCCCAACTCTCTCTCTGGTTGACAGTGAATGGTTAGTAGCCCTGTTTGCATTTCTTTTCAGTAGCCACTGTTAATGCATGCTCAGAATTGATAGGATTGCTGGGATCAATGGGAATTGCAATGTGCATATCCATCCAATTCAACTGTCTAAAAAAGCTACAGTTCCCTTCAGCCCTGGAAGGAAGCTATGCTGAAACAGATTGGGAAGAATGATTGACAGAAAAGAGAGACCTTGGTTGGGATGTGTGTGTGTGTGTATGTTGGGTCTATCCTCTATATAAAGAGCCATTGCCTATGGAAGTCTATCCCTATTTATAAGTAAGACTTGAAATTATATTAAGTAAGGTTTTTCCCATTCTAATTTCTGTTTAAGGCAATAGCTGTATGAGCAGTACCAGATAAACAGAGATATAGAATTTAGCTTTGGGAAATAACAAGCTGGTGGCGAGGGGGATCTATCTAACATGTATGGGTTTGTATGTTTTGTGAGCATCTCATCTAGTTGTTGGAAATGTTCACTGAGATGGACAAGTATGCTCATATATTCAGGTCCAATATGGGAGTGTGCTCCCCCCCACTCAATTTACGGATATGTGATATTTCCCCGAGATATTTTACTAATCTTTTTGAACTTTGAATGTAAGTAGGACCCTCCCAATTCATTTCTGTATTTTCTTTCAGGAAAAAGCCGTAACAATCTACTTGTAAAGCTGCCTTATACTGAGTCATTTGCTATAAGTGGCAGCCACCTACCTGCTCCATGGTGACTGTACCTGGTAACTTCTGAATGCAAAGTAAATGCTCTGCCACTGAGCTATAAGTCCTCCTCTAAAGATGGGTAGAAACACCATGCCAGTTCATGAAATCTATTTTGATTTTTGAAAGAAGACTATTTAAATTGCTTGGGTTTTTTTTTGTTGGCTGCTGGCTTTAAACACCTGGTAATCCATTTTATGAGACTATAAAAGACATATCATTAAATTCACATAATTAGCCACAAGTAATTTATAGGAATAAGAGCCCTGGGTACATTGTTATTGAAAGCCAGAATATTGGTATGGTTAATGTATTGGGCTAAAACTAGGAAGACCATATTTGAAATTCCTGCTCATCCATAAAGGTCACTGGGTGACCTTAAACTAGTCATTTTCTATTTGCTTAGCCTACATAACAGGATTGTTGTCTGTCTATCTATCTATCTATCTATCTATCTATCTATCTATCTATCTATCTATCTATCTATCTATCTATCTATCTATCTATCTATCTATCTATCTATCTATCTATCTATCTATCTATCTATCTATCTATCTATCTATCTATCTATCTATCTATCTATCTATCTAATTTATATTCCACCTTTCCCATTGAGACTCTAGGCGGATTACTCAGTATAAATCAACAGTTAGGCTATTCAATAAACAATACAGATATGCTAGGGACTGCAGAAATTTGAAAACATGTATAATTACAAATACAGAGATGAAACGTTGCTGAAATAAGCCATAAGTAATTTGACATGGCATATTAAATAATGCAGAAATACCCAGTAGGAGCATATCTACATCAAAAGACAGTACCCACTAGCATAGTCTACAGTCCATGTCCCTTTACCAAAGGATCTCGTTGATCCATGCCTTAAAGCATAGCCCTATGATCTGAGTGAAAAGGCCTTCCTGAATAATTCAATTTTGCATAGTTTGCAGAAAGCCAAGACAGTAGGAGCTTCCATGACTTCATCAGGCAGGCCATTCCATAAGATGAGGCCACCACTGAGAATGTATATGTATGAGCAGCAACCGATTTTGCCCAACTGCAAGGTAGCATCTGAGAAGGCCCTGTTCAGAATGGCAGCACATAGGGAGAAAGGTAGTCAAGCAGATATGAGGGGCCAAGGCTATGAAGGTCTTTGTGTGTGATGGACAGAACACCCATAAAAGAACAATTCCCAGGGTATATTGTCGAAGGCTTTCACGGCCAGAGAACATTAGTTGTTGTAGATTGTCCGGGCTATATGGCTGTGGTTTCGGCATTGAAGTTCCTGATGTTTCGCCAGCAGCTGTGACTGGCATCTTCAGAGGTGTAGCACCAAAAGACAGAGATCTCTCAGTGTCAATGACACTGACACTGTGAAACTGAGAGAACTACAATGCCAAGACCATGGCCATACAGCCCGGAAAATCTACAACTAAAATTCTCAGGTTATTTTGAGTGGCAGAGGGCAGAAGCCATGATTGCAAAAATGGTTAAAAAAATCACTATAAAGTATGAGTGTAGAAATTGAATTTGAATAATGTATACTCATTGCAGAAATCCGATCTATGTGATAGTTTTGTACGATGCTTTTAAATGTTTTATATGGAATGTTTAAAATGTTTTAATTGCTGTTATCTGCTCTGAGCCTGCTTGCATGGAGGGCCGAATACAAATATGATAAAATGAAATAAAAATAAAAATAATAATAATAGACCCTGTTCAGATGAGTGAAGCTACAATGGCAGAGCATAGCGAGAGAGGCAGTCATGCAGATGAGGAGCTGAAGTCCTGAAAGCTTTGTAAGTGATAGCCAAATCCTTGAGTTGAGCCCAGAAACTGATAGGAAGCCAAGGGAATGATTGCAGAATTGGAGTAATATTCATGCCCCACCTAACTCCTGATCATAGTCAAACCACTGAGTTCTGCACCATCTGGAGTCGGGAGAAAGTCTATTTTGCAGCAGCATTTGAGAAGATCAAATGAAAGTGAGGGCCAACTGCCTTCTAGGAAATGTGGGATTTAAAAAAAATATTTTATTTGTGAATCCATTTTGGATTGCCTTAATGTGCTCAGATTTAATCAATACTTTAGAAGTAATCATTCAGAAACCTCTATCCATGAGAAACAAAGAATAAAGTTTGTTTTAAAAAAAAATGCTGACCACAACTATTTGTGATTTGTCTGATTGGTGCAAACAGGTTCTGTTCCTAGGGAAGTGGAAACGAGATTAAGTAAGTGTCTGATCAAGGTCATGACTGCCACATAGCAGGAAACAGAATGAAACCACCTACATCTAGCTTTGCATAGTTTCCGTTCACTAATCCTCACCACCATGCAAATTGCTTAATATCCTCTTTCTGGCGGGCACTGCCAATGACCTACATATTGTTATTTCCTTTCCTAATGTTCTCAGAGGGTTTTTCTTTCACACAATTGTTATTGTCTCATTCCAGGTTTCACAAACCAAATGTTGACCTGTGTCTTTAACAGATGTTTGATCTGCAGACAATAGTATCTAAGGCACTGCTGTAGCGTTCCTCCTACATATAGGGTTCACCAGGGCTTTTTTTCTGGAAAAAGAGGTGGTGGAACTCAGGACTACACAATGATGTCACTTTGGGTCAGCTGGAACAAGGAGGGAGTTTTTTAAAGTTTAAATCACCCTCGGCGAAAATGGTCACATGGCCGGTGGACCCACCCACTGATCTCCAGACAGAAGGGAGTTTAGATTGCCCTCTGCGCCACACTGTGGAGGGCAATCTAAACTTTAGGACAACTTAATGCCCACTCAGAGTGGTTTACAAAGTGTGTTATAATTATACTCACAACAATCACCCTGTGAAGTGGGTGGGACCGAGAGAGCTCTGGGAAGCTATGACTGACCCAAGGTCACTCAGCTGGCTTCAAGCGAAAGAGTGGAGAATCAAACTTAGTTCTCTAGATTACAGTCCTGCCACTGAGGGTTGTGTGAGAAAACCGTGTCTCTTTTCAGCAAGTTTTCCCCACTTGCTGACCCTCCCTCCCTATGAATGTCATGGGAATAGCTATTTTCCACTTCTGGGGCCAAGATGGAATATTTTGGATTCTCCTAACTGGGTATGAGGAGTGTTTATTTCATCTGCTTTGATATGTCCTGTTTTGTAGGTGGCTTTTTTTTAAAAAAAAAAAGATGAAATAGGCCTGGTCCCTGTCTAAGTCGTAACTAGCTTTGGCAGGGATTTGGCAGGTTGCTTACTATAGACAAGAATTGGTCAGCAAGCACTTTGAGGCATCATGGATGGAGGGGGTGTCCAGCCAAGCCCATCACTGGCCTTATGGTAGGTGGGTTTTGAGAAGGAGTGGCCATTAGTGGTATGCAAAATCTTACCAAACCTTGTAGTGGCTTTACAGTGCATCAGTGGAAGGGGATGGAGCTTGGCAGCCCTCAGCACATTGTGTACAAGTGAGGATAAACAAGATCAGTGAACGCCGCTGTCTGTGTTTGGATCTGCCAAATTAAGGTGGCCTTTATAAAAAGGACAAAATGCTTGGCTGTTTTAGCACAACCCATCTATTTTAATATTTAGCATATATAAATATGACATAGATCAGATATTTAAAGTGACTAATTAAATCCAGACTGTGGCCTTGTGTTTTTGATTTGGGTGCTGGAGCAATTTTTATTGGTGGGGAGATTTTAGAAGTATCCATGGAGGCAAACCAATATTGCTCGGTAATCCAAGAACCCAGGGAACATGTCAAAATCTGAACTTGCAACTACGAAAGATAACATTGCTTGGGTACGAAGCTTTACAGCTGGAGGACACTCACAAAGAAAGCCCCATCACCATTAGCTACCTGTCTAATTTCCAAAAGCTGAAACACCTCAGATGAGGATCTCAGGCAAGAGACATTGTTATATCAGAAGAAAAGGTTCCCATATTTCCTGCCTGCTGCACTCTGGGTTTAGGACACCAGTTCTGGCTCCTGGAATGCCTTCTTGTGATCTTGATTGAAACCAGTCCTGATGTTCAGTCAGGAACACTCATATATCCTCAACCAGACAGACCTCTGTACTGCCTCATACCTGTGAGCTGATAGGAACTTTGACCCCAAACCTCTTTGCCCCACCTTTCATCCTGGTCTCATAAATCATCCATATCTGTGTGGATGAAACAGGTATGATGACAATGACATTATCAAGGGAGTTGGATGAGAGATCTGTGGATGGAAAAAACATATATCCCAAGAACAACCTAGTCTGGTTTTGCCAGCAGTGTCTGGAATGTGGAATGTAACCACAGATCAATTATTTTCAATCCTTTAATGCTTCAAATAATTTAGAAGCTTCTATGCAATTAACAGTTAAGCCAAGTTCTTTGCAAAGAGATGTAAACAGTGTAAGGTCAAGATTGCATTGTTTTTAAGTGGTAAAAATGGAAATAAATGAGACAGGAAGTGTCCGTTGCAAACTATCAAGGGAGGAAATGTGTTATATACTAGCCACAGGATTAGTGGAAGTTCTTGTGAACACTTCTTGTGAACTGCATATTATAGATCTGTTGTGCTACCATATTTAGAACATTATATTCAGTTGTGATTGCCCTGTCTAAAAAAAAAGTCTAAAAAAGATAAAAGGGCTGAAAAGGGCTGCAGAAACGATCCAGGGATTCCAGTACCTTCCATATGAAGAAAGGCTGAAGTAATTGAGGTTTCTGAGCTTACAGAAAGGACAAAAAATTGGGACAACAAAGAGGATTGTTGAATTGTTCGAGAGATGGAGAAAAGTAGACAGACAGAACCTGTCTGTTTCTCCTATAAATCTAGAACTCTCTGACATCCTATGAAAAGAAAGTCCTCTTTATCATACAGAGAGGCTTCACTGTATCCTGAGGAGGTTCTTTTGCATATGGATTGGTACTTGATGTGCTAATCTTCTCTGCAGGGCTATTGTCGGGTGTAGAGTGTTTTGTTAGCCTGGTGTTTTTCAGAACTGGCAACCATGCTCGGTTCATTCTTAAGGTTTCTTCTTTCCTGTTGAAGTTTTGCTTATGCTTGTGAATTTCAATGGCTTCCCTGTGCAGTCTGACAAAGTAGTTGGAAGTGTTGTCCAGTATTTTGGTGTCCTGGAATAAGATACTGTGCCCTGTTTGAGTTAGGCTATGTTCAGCCACTGCTGATTTTTCAGGTTGTCCAAGTCTGCAGTGTCTTTCATGTTCTTTTATTCTTGTCTGGATGCTACGCTTTGTGGTCCCGATGTAAACTTGTCCACAGCTGCAGGGTATACGGTATACTCCTGCAGAGGTTAGGGGGTCTCTACTGTCTTTTGCTGATCGTAGCATCTGTTGTATTTTTCGGGTGGGTCTGAATACTGCTTGAAGGTTATGCTTTTTCATAAGCTTTCCCATCTGATCAGTAATTCCTTTGATATATGGCAAAAACACTTTTCCTGTGGGAGACTGTTTTTCTTTGGTTGTTTGATTCATCCTGGGTTTGATTGCTCTTCGGATTTCATTTCTGGAGTAGCCATTTGCCTGAAGTGCGTGGTTTAGATGATTAATTTCCTCATTGAGAAAGTGCGGCTCACATATCCGTCTTGCACGATCCACTAATGTTTTCATTATGCCTCTTTTCTGTCGGGGATGGTGATTGGAGTTTTTGTGTAGGTACTGATCAGTGTGAGTTGGTTTCCTGTAGACCTTGTGACCTAACTGAAAGTTTGCTTTGCGGATGACCCAGGTATCCAGGAATGGGAGTTTTCCCTCGATTTCTTTCTCCATGGTGAATTGTATGTTCAGGTGGATGTTGTTGAGATGATTCAAAAACCCCATCAATTCTTCCTCCCCATGGCTCCAAATGATAAATGTATCATCCACAAACCGGAACCATACACTAGGTTTGTGGGGTGCTGATTCTAGAGCTATTTTTTCAAAATGTTCCATGTAGAAGTTTGCTATAACTGGGCTGAGTGGGCTCCCCATGGCCACCCCATCCATCTGTTCATAGAATTCGTTGTCCCATTGGAAGTAACTGGTTGTCAGGCAATGGTGGAATAAGGCTGTTACATCCTCTGGGAAAATCTGATTAATAAGTGCAATAGTGTCTTTTACTGGAACCTTGGTAAACAGGGATACAACATCAAAACTGACAAGTATGTCTTGTGGATTGAGTTTCAGAGAACTGATTTTGTTGATGAAATCTGCTGAATCTTTGATGTAAGATGAGGTTTTCCCGATGTGGTCCTGCAGGAGATCTGCCAGATGTCTAGCTAATTCATATGTCGGTGAACCAATGGCACTCACAATGGGTCGGAGTGGGACTGAATCCTTATGTATTTTGGGGAGTCCATATAGTCTAGGTGGCTGTGCTTCAGTCTTGCATAGTTTTCTGTGCGTGTCGGGATGTAGTGAGGAATTCTTGATCAGCGCATTTGTTAGCCTGGTGATTTTGCAAGTGGGATCTCGTTTTAGTTTTTTGTAGGTGGAGGGGTCCAGGAGTTCCTTAATCTTCTTTTTGTATTCCTCTGTTTTCATGATCACTGTAGCATTGCCTTTATCAGCTTGTAGAATGATGATGTCTGGATCTGCATTGAGGGTCTTGATGGCATTTCTCTCCTTGCATGTTATATTGCTGGTGGGAAGCTTTGCCTTTCGTAGAATCCTGGCTGTCTCTCCTCTTATTTCCTCAGCTTCCTCTTCAGGTAGATGACGAATGGCAGCTTCTACATTTGCAATGATGTCTTCCACAGGAATTCTGGTGGGGGTGACTGCAAAGTTTCCTCCCTTTGCCAAGATGGAGACTGCACAGGGAAGCCATTGAAATTCACAAGCATAAGCAAAACTTCAACAGGAAAGAAGAAACCTTAAGAATGAACCGAGCATGGTTGCCAGTTCTGAAAAACACCAGGCTAACAAAACACTCTACACCCGACAATAGCCCTGCAGAGAAGATTAGCACATCAAGTACCAATCCATATGCAAAAGAACCTCCTCAGGATACAGTGAAGCCTCCCTCCATTAGCATTCCACACCCTGGGAAACTCTTACAGGATGACTCAGCTCTACCCCACCCCTCCTGAGTAGATACAAATAACCTACATCTTTTCCACACTGTGACACTGAGAGATCTCTGTCTTTTGGTGCTACACCTCTGAAGATGCCAGCCACAGCTGCTGGCGAAACATCAGGAACTACAATGCCAAGACCACGGCAATACAGCCCGGAAAACCCACAACAACCATCGTTCTCCGGCCGTGAAAGCCTTTGACAATACTTCTTCTTGTCAGCTTTCTTCATTGTCTAACTTTCACATTCATACATAGTAACAGGGAACTTGAGGAAATTTGAGGAAATGAGGAAATGGAAATTGTTCAAGATTTTCTGTTCCTTGGCTTAATCATCAACCAACAGGGGGACTGCAACGAGGAAATCAGAAGGAGATTAAGATTTGGAAAAGCAGCTGTGAGGGAGCTAGATAAGATCCTTAAAGCTAAAGATGTCTCTCTGGGGACCAAGATCAAGATAATCTAAACAATGTCATTCCCCATTGCCATGTATGGATGTGAAAGTTGTACAGTGAAGAATGCTGACAGGAAGAAAATTGATTTATTTGAAATGCGGTGCTAGAAGAGAGTTCTGTGGATACCATGGACAGCCAAAAACACAAATAACTGGGTTCTAGATCAAATCAAGTCTGAATTCTCCCTAGAAGCTAAAATGACAAAACTGAGGCTACCGTACTTTTGTCACATCAAGAGATGACAAGATTCTCTGAAAAAGTCAATAATACTAGGAAAAGTAGAAGGCAGTAGGAAAAGAGAAAGACCTAAAATAAGATGGCTTGACTCAATAGAGGAAGTGACGTCCTCCAGTTTGCAGGATCTGAGCAAGTCTGTTGATGATGGAATGTTTTGGAGGTCTTTCAGTCATGGGGTCACCATGAGTCAGAGGTGACTTGATGTCACCTAACACACACACACACCAGGGAATACCATCTAAGTCTCAACCTTCTTCTGATTTCTTTGTTGCAGCCTCCATATGTATATGAGCTTGCATTAATTGCAAGAGCTAGATTAAAAACTGTAAATAATTGAAAGACTATAAACTATGCTAATACACTGGAAGTTCAATAGAGGGAGTGTGATGGGCTGCACTTCTTTAAAAAAATTAGAAGTACTGTAAAAACAGCTGATGGACTGTGAAGGGTTAATGCTTCACAGAAACAGAGAGCTTTGCGTGACAAGTTACTCCAAGGAATCTTATTGGGTAGCATGAGCTGAACAGAGAAAAAATTTTGGACTGGATGCTGGGGAGAAGGGAATCTGATTTCAGTCGAAGCTGAGAGGAATACTGACAGTTTCTAGATTCAGCCCAGACTGAGAGAAGTTTAACACAGACAGAAGAACTGGGGGAAAGTTGGCAAGGAAGTTTGGGAAGTAGTTGCAGACTCCGATTCCAGCCAAAGAAAGAGGATAGATCTTCTAGTGAGGGAAGAATTTCCCTACCTAGTCAAACAGGGAGTTAGCTCTGAAGAATGAAGAGATCCCTGGTCTGGTGTGGTTAGAAACTGTCTTTGGAGACCTTAAGGGTCACTTAAAAACTTGATGAGTACTGATGTTCCAAGAGAAGGGGGTTCGGTACTGGAAAGAGGGTTGGAAACCAAGAGTAAAAGAATACTTAAAGAAAGTGTACTTCCGAATTTTGGAAAACACTGGAACAAAAGCCTCCATTACTCCTGATGTAACCTTCCATATTTGACAAGGAATTGTTTGAGACTGGTCTTTATGTGGAAAACCTTTGCACATATATGACAGGTTTATCATGTTGCTGCATTGAATGCTGTCTTCCCCTTATGACTGCTTTTTCCTTTGGTTTTCAGCTTTCTCTGCCTGTTGCAGTTGCTTATGGCCTTTTCCATTTCCTTCTGTGGGTTTGAAATGACATAGAAAGACCAGAACAACTGATTTCAATGTGCTGACTCCAGCAGTGGACACATATTGGCTACCTGGCTGAAACAGAATTAAATGCCAGTGCTGTAACTAGGAAACCACACACCTCTTCACTATTAAACAGTGGCCACAATCCAGTGACAGTTCAGCATCCCTGAGGGCCCATGTACACACATGCTAAAACTGTGTGAAGCCTGTTTTTAAGTGCCATGATTTCTTAATTTAAAAAGCTTGGGGGACTGCATTCTTTTAAAAATCAAAGAGCTAGAAATCTCTATCACATAGTCCTGGGGCCTTTTCTACACATTGGCAGAGGTTTCTAGAAAGCACTCTATGTAATTTAAACCTGTTAGAAACATGCTTGCATTTTTCAGTGAAATGAGCCTTTAGAGAAAATTGAAGTTAACATCCTAATAAATTAACTGATTGCTTAAAACATCTCCTATACACAAGAGAAATTCCAGGGTAAAGGAACTTAAAGGTTCCACAAACAATCTATGGAGTATGAAATAGGATTTAGTATATTTTTGTTTTTTCCTTTATAAAGTGTGAAGTGCTGATATAGTGTAATAGTCAACAAACAGTATAAATACAGTATAAATAATCCTATACAATAACTTAGCAGGGTCAATCAATACTTCTAAAAGTCCAACTGGTGAAACATTCAGCAATCCATATTTTTCCATTTTTAACAGGCAGAAATCAAGATGGTGACCTCCAAGTCCATAATCCAGCAGAAGAGATGAAGCTGAATGTTTCTTCAAACCATCAGCCTATGGGTCTTAGCCAGAAAATTTTCAATTCCCATTTCATATTGTCACTTCCTCATAGGCAACACGGTCTAATGGATGGTCACAAATTTAACAATAGCTCATCATCAACTCAGTAAATGCAGACGGAACAATACTGAGAGATGTCAATGGGACCATAGAGTTTTGCCCAAATTCTAGAATTCTGCAAGGGCATCAGTTCTGAGTATTAGCTGGAAGTAATGCTGTGCTGCTGGTCTGGTGCAATTTTTTTTTAAAAAAAATCCTCTTGCCAGCTCTAAGTGGGCCAGTGGGCAATGAACAAGGATATTGGGAGATCTCCCACTGAAGCAGGAGACCTGGTCTCCTTATTCCCTGCCCTTTGCCTACAGCAGCAGTCCTCAGCATGGTGTCTGTGGGCACCATTGTTCTCACCATCTTTCCTGGTGCCAACCAAGTATTTTTAAAAGTGAGAGCCAAGCTACAAGTGACGCCTGACACAGGTTGGACACTTGTCAGCTTCCCTCAAGTTTTGATGGGAAATGTAGGCGTCCTGGTCTTACAGCTTGGCTCTCCATTTAACTGAAGTTTACAGAACCCCCCCCACACACACACACCCAGTGGCGGGGAAGGGGGGCGCTCAGCGAGAGCCTGATGTCTGCACTCCCCTCCCAATTGCATGTTCTCCCTCTCATAGACTGCCGCTCTGTAAACTTCAATTAAATGGAGAACCAAGGTGCAAGACCAGGATGCCTACATTTCCCATCAAAACTTGAGGGAAGCTGACAAGTGTCCAACCTGTGTCAGGCGTCACTTGTAGCTTGGCTCTCAAAGAAATTGGGGAACCCTGGTCTACAATGATGCTTAGCCTAGTCTCATCTACTGCTAGTGGCAGTGCTAGTGGCAGTGATTCCCCATCAATACAGAGTAGATAAAAGCCAACAATCCTTTTCACAGAGCCCATAATTATTGTATGGCATGAAGGAATCACCTGTAGCTTAGATGGCTTTAAAAGGAAATGAGAAAGAATCACAGAGGAGGCAACACCTGTCATTAGCTATGAACCATGACTGATGGAACCTTTCGGCAGCATCCAAGTAAATTCCAACTGCTGGCAGACAACAGCAGGGGGCTTTCATGCACCATTCACGGGCTTTCCAGTGCCACTGAGCCAGCTACCGTAAGAAACTATGGTTGATGGGGCTTTTAGTCTCTGTTAAGGGTCTTATATTCTTGTGTTATTACTGTACTGCAAGTTGTAGTGTGGATGTGACTGAGAGAATATTGGCACTGAATGTGTAAGAAGGGGTGTACAAAAAAAAAAAACAAACAAATGAGCCGGAAATGCACCCTCTGACACTCACTTTCTTCAGGGTCCTTTGTTCTCTGTGTTTGTAGTGTAACTGAAGAAAAATTTGATAGATTGATGGTTTAGACAGAGAACTGTGTTTTGGGTGATTTTGGTGCTGTTCACTGCAAAAACAGCTGCCCACAAGAGCCTGGAAGCCCTCTTTACAAAGAATGGGACTGAAACTCGTGATAATGATGGAAAAAATGGATTAGAACTGAGCCAGGAATGCTGCAACAGGGGGAAAAAAAACAGTAACTAAAGAGAGAATGTTCAGAAATTCTGGATTCAAAACTGAAACAGAATTTTTTTCACTGCACACCTCTAATGTGCAATTCCTGAGTTCTTATTATATATACAGATTGGATTTTGAAAAGAAATTTACATCTAGGCTCTGCCAAGGAAGTGCCAGATTCCATCCTAGCTCCACACTTGAGCTGTCAAATTCTCCGCCATTTGTATTTGTTGAATCCTACAATGCCACTGTTTCTGAGCTCTGGAATTAGCCATTATTCCAAAACTAGAAAGCCAGCTTCTAAACTTACCCCTTCTTACAAGACTGTTACAAAGAAAGCACAGAGATGAAATGCACAGTTAAACTGCACAAGACTCCCAATACGTGTCAGGTTCCCTCAAGTTTACCTGGGAAGCAGAGTCTCCCCTCCACCCCTCAAGCTCCTGAAGGAAAACCTGAGCAGAATGGATTTTTGCAGGAGTGTCAGAAAGGGGAGCCAGTAAGGGAAAGAGTCAGCAAGAGGAGCCCAAAGAGAGCCAACCCTGAAGCTGACAGGCAGCTAGCAGTGACAGAAGGAGCTGCTGAGGCTGCTACTGCAGCTGCTAAACTCAACCATCCCTTCCCACAGAGCTCTGAGTTCAGAGGGCTCAAGTCTCCTGCCCCTCTCTGTGGCTCAGCTCTCTTCGGGATCCCCTTGCTGACTCTTTCCCTACCGTCCTTCTGGCAGGCTACTGCTCTTGCCAAAATCCACTCCGCTCGCGTTTTCCTCCAGGATTTCAGGGACACTTCCCCGGTAAACTTGCAGGAACCCAACACATAGGGTAGTCTCGCGTAGTTTAGCTCGAACTTTTTTTGCAGGAAATGTGGGATAAAAGTGTGGTAGACTCAATGACTGTATATCTTAAACATGAATCTGTGAGATTAGCTCAGAAATTGAATGGAGGGGGAAATGTTCCAACTTTGACACGATCATGACGAAATTTGTATTAGCATTTCAGAGTTGGCTAAGAATTAAAAGGATGTTCTTCTGGAATTTCTTCATTAATCCAGTCCTGGTAGAACCTAGCAACAACCTGGCACACGACACTTGAGTCATCCATTCTGTGACCCAGGTGTTGCTGTGTCATTTCTTTCCAACCTGATTTATAGCTGCCTGTTTCCTGGGGCATCTCCCTTTATTTTCTGGCCTATCTCCAGCACCATCAGACTCACCTAGGCTGGGTACTCCATCAAAGAAATCAGTTGCCCAGCAGATGCTCAGCCTCTCCTAAGTCTACTTAGGAGTAGGATGTCAGTGTGAATCCTGTAGATTTTCTGTCGTTGGATTTCTTCAGGTTGACCCTTTTGGTTTTACCGATGTTCTCCATGATATTGTGATTCTCACTACAAGAGACATCTTACTCAAGGGTGCTCAAGTGTAGGGAGACACAATGTTATCCAAGAAGCATAGTTTTAAAAGACAGAGCCAAAGAATGTCAATTTTGATGGTTGTGGATTTTCCCGGGCTGCATTGCTGTGGTCTTGGCATTGTAGTTCCTGACGTTTCACCAGCAGCTGTGACTGGTATCACAGCTGCTGGCGAAATGTCAGGAACTACAATGCCAAGACCACGGCAATACAGCCCAGAAAATCCACAACAACCATCATTCTCCGGCCATGAAAGCCTTCGACAATATAATGTTAATTTCATCTCTCTACAGGAGATTCACCTCCCAAAGGGGAGTTGAAATTAACAGAGCCTTGGGGGAGTTGAAATTAACAAACTCTGAAGAGCGATCTCCGCTGACTCTATGTAGAGAGGTAAAATTGACAGACGCTTCGGCTCGGCCATTTAAAACTACACTTCTCAGCTAACATTATGTCTCCCCACACTTGAGCATCCTTGGTCGAATCCACATTCACCCATTACCCGCATGTTTATCGGATATCTTCCGTTTGCCTCCAATCCGCGATTTTTTCCTCTTCGTTCACATTCCTGCTTCCAAGCCGTCTTTCTCGCGTGTCCCTCTGGTCACACGGCCGCTCGAAAACCGCTTTTTTGGGTGGGACCTTTTTTTCCCGCCCATTTTTTTAAAAAAATTTTGAGCGCACTTTTCCGTTATTTCGATCTTGCCTTATAAAGAAACATCATTGAAGATAATGATGCCTCTCTTTCCCCCACTGACAGCACTGATGGCTCTCTCCCGTTTCTTTTTTGGAAATTTGGAAGCATGTGGGAAGCTTTCGTGGGCATTTCCTACGCAGGACAGTTCAGTGCCTGAATTTTACTGAAGTTTCACTTCCTTGGAGTGTCATTATTTCAATATTTCATAATTTCGATATTACAGTAATATAAAATTTAAAAAAAAAACAGTTAAAAAGGAAGTTTCGTGAGTCTGTTCTGAGGATGGATTCACCCCAAAATGGTTTTTCAAACTACCAGATTTGATTCAGAAACAGCATAATCAATAAATCCAATGCTATGAAGTCAAAAACAGTCTTCTGCAGACTACGGAGCACTTGCAAGTTGAATCAGCCAATAGGAACTCTCGGAACGGCTGGAGAGACAGGAAGGGGGGTGGTTTAAAAAAAAAACCATGTAAATTGTGCATTGGCCCATTCACGGCCACCGTGAAACTTCCGTTGAAAACCTGTGACCACACATTCGGGAGAAATGCGAATGAAATGCGTCTGTTTAATGAGGTAATGTGACCGGCACTCGGGATTGCGTGGGGAATGTGGGGAACATGCGACTTAGAATGAGTAATGTGGATTTGATCCTTGTGTAAGAAGTTTCATGTAGAGAGTCTCTGTGTCTTGAATGACAGGAGAAAACGGGGAGGAGGGGCTGTTACGTAAAAGCCCGGGGACGTTGTCATCCACACACATTGTTTATTTTAAAAAAGAAGAAATTAAGAAGCCAAAACAACAAATGCCAATAACTAACTTCCTTCTTTTTAAAAAATTATTTTATTAAAACTGCAAATAGCATTGAACCGTAGAAAAAATTTCAAAAGCAGAATATATAACAGAAAGTATTATTAGACAGTAAACATAATATGTTAAAATACATTATACTTGACATTTTATATTCAACATCTTAAAGAAAACTAATATGTCAGCCACATAGTCAAAACAACTTTCCATTTTTCCTGAAAATTCTGAAATTGTCCTGTTATGCATATACGAGGTTAATTTAGCCATTGATTCATAAACGTAACTCCCTTCTTAACAATGTGGCTACCAGCCAGCAAAAGTCTGGCAAATATAATAAAATGAAAACTAAAAATAAGATAAGATAAAATGCTCAAAATAGGAGAGGACTGTAGCTATTAAACCGGAATCCCATCCATTTATTTATTTAATGAATGTATATGCCACCTCTTCAGATACTCACTTGAGACAAGATTTCGGTCCAGTAGCACCTTAGTCCAGTAGCACCAAACTAAAGATTTGGGTCCAGTAGCACCAAAGAGATTTCCAGGGTATGAGCTTTTAAGAGTCAGAGCTCCCATCATCAGATATGGGGACTCGTGAAAGCTCTTACTCTGAAAATCAAGTCTAAATTAGTCTAATTTTTCCAACTATCTGGTTATAAGGAGGTAACACTACTTGAAACCATTATTGCCAAACTATTTTGCAACTGCAGCACTCTATTCCTGTCCCTCACACAAGGCCTGAAGCATTTTACAACAATTGAAAAACAATTAAAAACAAACAATTAATTAAAACTACAATAAATATTACCTCTTAAAACAATACAATAGATGATATAGTTACTGCACTCTCTATTGCATGTATTATGTTGTTTATACAGTAGTCGAATCCTTGTAGAACCCCATTTTTGAATTTTCTATGATAGGCCTTATATTTTTATGGGATTCTGAATAAAGTGAGTGTGTGTGTGTGTGTGGCGTGTGTGTGTGTGTGTGTGTGTGTGTGTGTGTGTGAGAGAGAGAGAGAGAGAGAGAGAGAGAGAGAGAGAGGTGTCATCACATTGCTTCTGACTTATGGTGACAATAAAGTAAATATATAAATACCAGATGGCCCCAAATTCTCTAGATCTTTGGCATAGAGACATACAAAGAGGCCTCATACAGACTTAAAACTTCTGTCAATCTCCACCATTACATTTAAATCACACCCCAGATAGGAAATTTCTGCCCGTCAGACTGGAGAGTATTGAGTTTAGGGGGTCTGACCCATGTAGGGTAGGAACTTACTAGAGATATGGGTTGGGGCTTTAGGAGGGTGGGGTTTAGGAAGGGGAGGGACCTCAGTGGAGTGTAATACCATAAGGCCCACCATTCAAAGCAGCCATTTATTTTTTTTCTCCAGGGAAATTGATCTCTGAGGTCTGAATCAGCTGTAAGTCAGAGAGATTTCAAGGCCCCGTCTGAAAGTTGGTAACCCTACATTCATGGCAGCTATATATGGTACAATGTAATTGACTTTAAGGGGAAACCAACTACACCCAGATAATTTCTTTGCAGTGATAAAACTATTCTCCTTTCAAAAAGAGTTATGACTGTTTTCAGGTCTTACAGGGCCTGGTTCTGATCTTTTAATAGCACATGATGTCTACCAGTAAGAGAGAACCCTCCCAGACATCTCTATTTACATCACAGAACTCCCTTCTTCTCCTTCTTTGGGATATGAGGTTGTTGCATGGCAACATATTTTCTGAGTTACTCCCCAGAGCATGCCAGAGCCTTGGCATGTAGTAATTACTCTGAACCTGTAATTTGAACCTTCCCTCTTTGCTTACGTTTTCTCACACCCACAGTCCTTGTTCACCTGCCAGAGCACTGAGTCACTTTGCAAAACTGGCTAGTAAAAATAAAATCATACTTTAAAAACAGAGGAATCTTGCATTTATGACTAAATTTTATGCAGCCAGGCTGCGTGGCTCCTGCTGGTTTCAATTGAAGTTACATGAATGTTATACATAAAATGTACATTGATAAAAAGGGAAGGGGGAGATCCTCAGATTAAGAAAATATAGTATATCCTCCTTCTGTATTGGTGCTATGTAAATATTGCATCATTATTTATTGTGATACTTATGAAGAGCCCTACTGGGATCAGACCAGTGGTTCATCTAGTCCAGCGTCTTATTTCACAGAGCAATCAACAAGTTCACAACGTTTTCCCGCAACAACTTCTCAGATAAACTATGCTTTTATTTAATGCAATAGCCTTGAACCTATCATATTGTGTCCCTCTAAGGAACTCGAGGCAGCATTCCTACATCTCTCCTCAATTTTGTTTTCACAACAGCCTCGAGAGGTAGGTTAGCCTGAGGGATAATGATAGTCCCAAGATCACACGGTGAGTTTCATACCAAAGCAGGGACCTGAACCTGGAATAACCACCATTTCCTGACAAAATATGATAGCTATATTTTAATTGTTGATTTTCCTTAAAAGTAAAAAGAGACTACATAATCTCTTTCTTCCTCTCTCCTCTCCTTCTCTCCTTTCTTTCTTTCCTTCGTTCTCTCCTTTCTCTCCATCTTTCTTTCTCTCCATCTTTCTCTCTCCATCTTTCCATCTTTTTTTCTTTCCATCTTCCTTCCTTCCTTTTTCTTTCTTTTCAGTTTCAGATGTATTTGTTGTATTTTCATCCCATCTATGCTAGTTTTCATTTATGCCACTTTTGTGGGATTCTTACACTATTTTATTCTGCTTTTATCAAAGCATGTTATGAATTTGGTCTACCAAAGAATATTGCTTCATGTTCTGCCATGGGGTTGCCTGTTTGAAAGTGATGCAGCCCTTTGACAATTCAATCCATCACTGATGGCATGACTAGAGTGACTTATCTCCCCTCTGCTATCCATCTATTGCAGATTTTGTACCTAAATTGGGTTCGGCTGCCACCTGTGGCAATTCATGTCTTGCAAAAGAAGTCTGTGCTAATCCAAAGGAGTTCTGAAAGGAGCTGACAAAGCCAGAGGCATGTGACTTCACTATGAGAAGAGAGAGTTTCCTGAGAAGTTAGGGCTATTCTTGTCCACTGGATGGCACAATGTTCTCTGCTCTCTTTTCTCCCTGAAGTAAATCCTTTGTGGTTGGAGCATGGAAAGGCAAACCACTTCTGACCCCTTGTGGCTTGTGAAAGCCAGAGCAACCCCAGTAATTCTGCTGTTCAAATTTGTTGGCATTTATCCCATGGCTTCAAACAAACAAACAACACTGTGATGGAGAGGAGCCATGACTCAGTGGTAAAGCACCTGCTCTGTGTGGTGAAAGTCCCAGACTGTTTGCCCAAAGACATGTCTCCTCTTCTCCATTTTGTAATGACCTCATCACCAGTCCTGGGGTCATTGTGAGTTTTGTTGCCTATTCATGTTCAGATCATAGAATTTAAGGAAGGTTTCCAGGTCCCCTGAAACCTCCATTGGAAGAGATATTTAAACTTCTATAAATAGCACTGGTGGTGGTAGTAAGTGCTGTCAAGTCATAGCTGGCTTGGAGAGTTCCAAGAAATGCTGCAGATTTCCATCCCACCCTATTTGCCCTGTTGGTGAGTAGACATGGCAGCTGAGAAGGGAAACCTTTTGAGCCTATTTCTCTGCACCACTCTCTTTTTCATCTTTCCACACATTTTAGGAATGTAGTTCCAGGAATGTCAAAATGTTCAGGAACCTAAAATACCCAGAACAACATTGGGTTGTGGCTATAAGAAAAAGAGAGAAAAGAAACATGTTTCCACTCTCAGTTGCCTGATCCAACCACCCCCTATATGTCCCTGAACTCACAGGTAAGTTGTGGTGGGATGAAAGAGTAGAGGGGAGAGGAACTCAGAGTGGTATATAGGCCCTAGGAATGCCATTGGCCTGCTTATTTCAGGAGACCTCCCTCAGCATGTTGAGTGACAGTCCGGCTGTCCCTGAGAACTCCATGTTAAGTGCCATGCAGTTTTTGTTGATAGCCAGAAGATCACCTCGCACATTTACATCACATCCAGTTTGGGGGCAGATGTGATGTCATGCATGTCAGAACATCATTCTACCCATTGCCCCCTCACAGATGTTCCCAGGAGTGCTGGCTTATGGCCTAATAGAGTTCCCTAATAGAACTCCTGATGACATTGTAGCATGACATGCAGTTCTAATCTCTCAGACAGTTCAGATTTCAGATACAATAAGATGAGCTTTATTATTCCCCCCCCCAAATACTTAATTACTTAAAAATTGCATTGGAGGTGAGTGGGGGGGAGCTAGGGTCACCAGGCACCCATTGAGAGTTAGGGACCCCCTGCCCCCAGCCACTCCATGACACTATTCATTTTGCAGGTGGGGAGGAATAGAGGGGGAAATGGGACAACTTACCTGCTGCCACAGGATGTTGCCGATGACATAATCACATTGCCAGTGACATAATGATGTCATTTTCTTTGCACCTGGAAGTGATGTCATCATGTCAGCAGTGAAGACATGGGTTTGGAACAGAAGGTTTTGCCTAAAACCCAGATCACTTTTGGTTGAGGCACTGATATGATAACATTACTTCCAGAAATGATGTCAGTATGTAGCTGGTGATGTGATGACGCTGCCAAAAAGGGGATGCAGCAGCAGGTAAATGCCATCATTTCCCCCCATGTTCATTCCCCTGCCAGTTGCCAGGAGTGACCTGGCCACCCTGATGCCATGTGTGGGACATGTCTTTTCAGTCCTGGCCCCAGCCTGGTGGAATGCTCTGTCCAATGAGACCAGGGCCAGGCGGGATTTGTTATCTTTCCACCGGGCCTGTAAGACAGAGCTGTTCTGCCAGGCATATGGTTGATGCGAGGCGGTGACTCCTAGCTGGGGGAGTACAACGGACGAGGAATCCCTCATGTCCAGAGAAGTAGTCTCTTAGGGAGGAGCGGTGAGCAACAAACGTGGGAGGAAAGCAAACAAAATGCTATTTCTGCCCGACAAGCTTCCGGGTAATTTTGCTTGTTTCATATGTCACTTCATCAGAGGGCATTTGTCTTCCCACCACACCAAGCTTTTCCTCCAGTTCTCCACAAGAATTTTTTACGTGCTAGAATCAGCGCACAGGAAGGAGGGCCCTCCTTCCTGTGCGCTGAATCTAGCACGTAAAAAATTGTTGTCCAGACTACTTCTATGAACGTGAGGGATTCCTCATCCGTTGCCACTTACCTTGAGGCTGAAGAGATGACGAAATTACCACAACAAAGACAGTAAAAGACTTGTGGCTATTACAGTCGAGGCTTGGCCTCAGTTGGGACTTGAAATGAAAACACTTGATAATCATTAGAAAGTTTATTTGTGTATGAGAACTATTCATGTACATTTTGTATATTGTGTAATTTGCATAAGATTTATGAGTTGAATATATAAAGTGTCCTAATTTTGGTCTGCTCATTTTCCCTAGTGCTAGTTATATTGGTGAGCAGTATCATAATAGCCCTTTCTTATATCATCAGGATAAGGAGCAGAGCAGGTGACAATGGCCACCCTGTCTTCACCATGGCAGAGTCAGGAGAGAAGTATGCAGGAATGCCTGCCCCCCCCAAACCTGCCAGATTCAGGAGCAGAGCAGGTGGCAATGCCCACACCCCCTTCACCCAGCTGGGATCAGGACCAGAGCAGGTAGAAAAATTTGCCACACACCTTCACCTGTCAGGATCAGGTGTGGAGCATGTGGCAATGCCTGTTCCTCCCTTCATCCAGCAGGGAGCAGGTGGCTATGCCCACCCCCCTTCACCCAGTTGTGGTCAGGCTCAGAGCAGGCGACAATGCCTTCCCGCATTCACCCAGCCATAGTCAGGTGCAGAAAAGGAGACAATGCCCCCCTTTACCCAGCATGTATCAGGCATGGAGCATGTGGCAAAGCCCTCCACCTCTTCACATGGCTGAGATCAGGCAGATCAGGCATGGAGCAGATTACAATGCCCCCCTCCTTCCCCTGCTGTAATCAGTGACAGAGGAGGAGCGAATGCTTGCCTGCCCAAACTTCCCTTTCTAGAGCCTGTCGATTTTTTCCCCCACAACGGACTATGTTGCTAGTATTTTATATGTTTTAATATTTTTAAGTTTATTGGGAAAGAAAAAGACAATAACAATATGTAAAAGAAACAAAATTAACAGAATATGTAACAGCACATTTAAGATAGAAAATATTGTTCCTCTCCATTTCATTCCTTACTTTATACTCAGCATTTTATATTCTACTGTATACTCAATATTTTATATTCAATATTTTAAAATATTTTTTTCTATTTAGCCTGCTTCCATAAAAACAATTCTTAGTTTTTCTACATAATCAAAAAGAACTTTCAATTTTTCCAGAAGTTCTAAGAGTGGTCATATTCATATAATTTGTTCATCCACTCAGACATATACACCTTCCTACTTGTTGCAAATACTACCTTCACTGCTGTTTATATATATATTTATTGAGAATTCCTTGCTTTGGTCATTGTTTGAGATGCAAGGGATTTAAAGTTTCCTAGGTTGAATTAGCAGCTTTTATTTTTACATTGTTTTTTCACATGTTCAGACAACAAAAAATACTTCCTTCCCTGCATTATCGTCTCCACAGCTAAGAGGTAATTAATAGAAATGGTCAGCCTAAGTATAATGGCTCAGAACCTGAAGGAAGAGTTTACTGAGGGGGAGGAGACTTCTCCAACCTCAAATAGTAATACTAATATGTTCAGATTCATTTACATTAGTTGTCTGCAACTATATGAGCTGCTAGGCCAAAATGAAACAGCACAAAGACATGGTCAAAGCCCTTCCTTCATCTCCTTAATCACCTGCTATCATCAATATGTGTGGTTGTACATAGTGCTGTCAACTCACATTTGACTTATGGCTTCCCCAGAAAAGGGCTCTCAAGGCAAGTGAGAGACAGAGGTAGTTTGCCATTGCTTTCTTCTACAGAGTCTTCTTTGGTGGTCTCCCATCCAAGTACCAACCCTGCTTAGCTTCCAAGATCTGATGTGATTGGACTATTCCATGCTGCCTTCCCTCTACCAACAATATTATCACAACTGGATGCTATGGAAGTCCTTGTCCCCATATGCAGTACATACCCATAGCCTCCAGAGGGCCCTATTTATCAGTGACTGTTCCAGTTTTCTGGATCCCATTTCTCCCTTGTGCAAACAAAGTCTGTTATTTGTACGCCATTTGTTTCTTTGAGTTGATTTTGTCCTTGCAAAACATAGGCATTTCCTCACCTCTGTTACTTGTACAAAGTCAACACATTATTACATGCTTCCTTCTTCCCAATCAGAGAAGCCTTTCTATAACATTAATTATAGGTGCAAATAAACCAGAAGATGGCAGGTATGGGCAAACATAACCTATAATGTATAAATGGAGTAAAGGTAACTTAATAGGATATTAAAAATCAGAAACACCTGCAATCAAAATAAAACAAAAATAAAATGAATTGGTTTATGATAACCAATTGAAGCTTATGAAAAGAAACAAGCATTTCTGAGCATTTCTTGTTCTTATCATACAGAGACAATGGATATGGGAGGGTGCAGAAACTCCCTTGCAAAAGCACATTTGATCTGCTAATGCAGAGTACTGAGAACTTACTGGACTGATGGAGCTGGTGGGAATTATAGTTTTATTAGCTTTCTGCTTCAATTTGGGAGGCTGTAAAAACTTTAGGTCTATGGTTGTTGTGGGTTTTCTGGGCTGTATTGTCGTGGTCTTGGCATTGTAGTTCCTGACATTTCGCCAGCAGCTGTGGCTGGCATCTTCAGAGGTGTAGCACCAAAAGACAGAGATCTCTCAGTGTCACAGTGTGGAGGAGAAGATGTTGGGCTGAGACTCATGACTCAGCCCAAACCCACCTTCCTGAGTAGATATAAATTACCTGCCAACATCTTCTCCACACTGTGACACTGAGAGATCTCTGTCTTTTGGTGCTACACCTCTGAAGATGCCAGCCACAGCTGCTGGCGAAATGTCAGGAACTACAATGCCAAGACCACGACAATACAGCCCGGAAAACCCACAACAACCATCGTTCTCCGGCTGTGAAAGCTTTCGACAATACAACTTTAAGTCTCTTCAGAAAACATTTACTTCTCTTCAGAAAGTATTGAAAGGCAATACTTGTGGCTTGGGAGGGGATTGATGAAGAGGAAAATGAGCACGTCAAAATGTGTGTTAGAGAAAGTGCATCTTTTTTGAGAAGCGAATGCTTGAAAATAACTCCTTAACATTTTTGAAAGTTTCACAGTTGGTTGTCAGGCAGTGCTGGTGAAGAGATGAGAGAGGGGATATGGAGGGGCATGATACCAGATACAGCATCACACCACTTCCAGAAAAAAAAACCAGAAGTGATATACGTAACTCTAGGAATCACCAGCAACCTTATGGTAAAAACATAAGTTTCCAGCGATTCCTATAACAACCCTATCCTGCTTTCATTTTTTACTGAAACTGATGTGACATTGGATGCAATGCTGCAGGATTTTTTTTTTCTGAGCAAGAAGAGGAATGGGATCTCTATTTTACAAAAATGTTAACAAAAATGTTTTGGGGGCAAAGATGGATGTGTCTGACTACCAGTACTTCATTGAGAGAAAATCCAAATGCTGTAAAATGATCCTGTACAGGGGAGGAATATATAATTTGCAACTCTTAGACAAATATCACTTATCTACACTGCTAATAGATGTCCTTGGGCATTTGTTCTTTCCTGCAAGTGGTAAACACTTAACATCATGAGTGCTGAAGAACCTCTAAAGTTAAGGAATACATTGTTATGTGGCCCAGTAGGAATGTGTGGAAAGATTTTCAAGGTCAGCAGTGTGGGTGAATTGCTGTACTTGTATCTAAGCAACTGTGTTATGCCACTGTACTGACACGCAGCAGCTTAAAAATAATCAATATTATGTCATATATCAGCCCTCCAACATTTATATTTTCTCGCTTAGCAATATTAGCAAAATTTAAATATACATTTAATTTAAGAAGCATTATACCAGGTATTTCTATTGAAATTGGATTTATAAAGTTGTAACTCTGCTTACAATTGTACTGCTAGACATTTTGTTGACGGTTAAGAATTGTTTCTGACAAGTTTCTCCCAATGCAGAATTTGAAGATGGTTTGAAAATTCTGCTAAGGCCTTGGGGGTCTTCTAAAATTTAGATTAATAAAATTACTGGTAGGTATGGGCCAAAGTAGTCGACACACTGCCTCAAAAAAGGAACAGCCAAAGGGGACCAGTATCACTTCATCCATATTTCCCAGTGACACAGAGAGGAGACATATCATCACCTCACAGATTCCTTTGTGAGTGTTTCTCTGAGTCCAGGTCTGCCATGGCAATATTTTGATCAAACGTCAGCATGACTTCTGTCTTACTCCCTAGGGTTGTCAAATCTGAATTGGGAAATGCCTAGAGACTTGAGGGTAGAGATTGGAGATGGTGGGATTTGGAGAGGGGAGGAACCTCATCTAGGAATGATGCCATAGTGTCCACCTCCAAACAGCCATTTTCTCCAAAGGAACTGAATTATGTGTTCTGAAAAACAGTTGAAATTCATGGAGATCTCCAGGCTTCATATGGAGGTTGGCAACTGTCTTGAAGAGCCACAGGGGAGCCATCAGTGCTGTACATACCAAAAAGTAGAACAGCATGGGACTAAAAAAGTATCATGTGATTAGATTCAGTGTTTTTACAACTTCCCCAATCCTTTCCATAAATCTTGGGATACTCTTGAATTTCTCATTGCTGTTCTTTTGACTTCAAGCAGGTTTTTAAAAACAAAATCACAAATGATTCAAACTGGGACTGAAATACAAAGGAGAGAGGTTTTACAGCTTTTCTCCTGTGCAGTTTCTTTAGCTGAAACCCCTGGAACAAGACCCTAACCCTAACCCTCACCCTCACCTTGACCCTAACCATAACCCTAACCCCAACTCCTACCCTAACCTTAATCCTAACCCTAACCCTAACCCAACACCTTAACCTTGCCCTTGACCCTGACCCTAACCCTATGATTGCCACAATAGAGCAAATATCAGCTCTGCATGGTCATTTCAGTTTAGAAAAATGATATGGGGATATAGTGCTTAATCCTTGTCCCCTCTCCTGCAACTTGATTCTATTCCTAGTGTGAGTACCTGTCATGGAAAAGCTCACGAGGCATTTTAAATTTGCATGAGGAGTATCTAAACCAGAGAGCTCTTTTGAAGCCTAGTATCCCTTAGCTACCAAGGCAAGATGTGATCATCACAAATGCCTTCAAATCAACCTTGTGCATTGCCCAACCAGCTGCTAATGGGGCAGGAAAACAAGTTGAACAAGCAAATGTTGCATTTAATACAGATACAGTCACTACACACTCTTTTTTATTTGATATTACTTTGTTTTCTGGTTTGGGGGAGAATATATTTTTTTCTTAATGATTTCATAGCATTGCATATTATACTAGTAGAAATAATTAAATAAGTACTTAAAGAAGAGAAACCTATACCACATTCAGTGAGTGGTGTCTTGTGGATTAATGTATTTAGAAAGAGTCATCTGAAGGTAAGTAGTTTCACCATATTTTAGCATAAGCTGGTCTTAAGCACATGATGACATAAAAATCCACATCCCTTCCTTTTTAAAATTTTGTAATGACTGGCTTGATGAAGACTTTTGGGGAACTGAAAAGCAAACATATTGCTATGTGTCATTGAGTTGGTCCTAATAAAAGGTGATGTTTGTTGCAATGCTGCAGGATTATATTCTTGACTTTTTGGACTTTTATTTTGGACCAACACAGCTGTAAATGACTTGTCATCTGAAGTTGAACAAGATGAAGAAAAGTTGGCATTATGGTTTCTGCCTCCCAACTTCAAGAAAATGTAGATGATGCCCAAATCACCTTTGTTACGAAAGAGCAACACCTCTAGGGGTTTGCAGAAAAATAGAATTTGGCTGCTAGGTGTGTAGCCATGCTGGTCTGCAGTAGAACAGCAAGACTTGAGTCCAGTAGCTCCTTAAAGGCCAACAAAATTTTCAGAGTATAAGCTTTTGTGAGTCAAAGCTCACACAGATTCAATATGTCAAAGAAAACTTTGACTATTGAAAGCTTACACCCTGAAATTCTTGTTGTTTTTTAATTTGCTCTTGAACTCAAATGTTGCTGAGTATCTGGCATGTGAGACTTTCACAAAGTGGCCTGTACTATCTTTCACAAGCAAAAACTCTGTTCCAGATGTCAGTATAATGACAACTTCATGTGAATGATATATTGTACTGGTGGTTGACAATGACAATCAATGGCGACAATATTTGGTTCACTGGGGTTATATTAAAAACTCACCCACCATCCTAAACATGAAGACAGGAAATATTGCTGTAGCCTGATAATGACCAGTTAAGAGGATGTCCACTAATTATTTGAATTCTCAGATGATGAGATCATCAAGGTGCAATATCCTACTATAGTAAAATAATTGGTAGGCTGAACATCCGGTCCTCATGCCTCCACATCAGTATTTCCAAACAAGCTACAACAAAATTATCAATCACATTGAATTAATGAAAGAGGGAGACATCAGCCAAACATTCCAATGCTGCCTTCAGTGTAAGGTTGGCTACTGTAGCAGGTGTGGAGGTTTATGAAATTACATACTTAATAAATTAAACTTCTATTGGAAGATCTCCACTGAAGGTCCCAGGTTTGCCTCAATTCATAAACATGATCACGAAAGGCTGATATTGAAAAGAGCAAGAGTCCAGTAGCACCTATAAGACTAATAAAAAACAGCAGCCCATACACTGCTTTCTCTATGGTGGCCCCTACCCTGCAGAATGGCCTGCCTGAGGAGGTCAGAAGAGTCCCTCCACTCTCCTGGCTTTCCACAAAAGACGCAAAACCAAAACTATTTAAAAAGGCTTTTTACTCAGATAGGAGGGCTGTATTGTTGCAAGGGGATCTCAGATGATCCACTAATGAGTTAGGAACCATAGACTTCACCACTATGATGTATTCAATTCCTGCTAATGCTATATCTTTGTGAACTTGTATCTATTTACCCTATGGCATTGTTTATGGAAATGTTCCTGATATTGACTGTACTGATCTCACACTGTGTAATCTGCCTTGAGTCTCCATGAGAAAGGTGGACTATAAACAACATAAATAATAAATAAATAAAATTTGTGGTAGAGTATGAGCTTTCATGAGCCACAGCTCACTTCTTCTGATTCTACTAATACCCTACCACAAATTTTGTTAGTCTTATAGGTGCTTCTGGACGACTCTTGCTCTTTTCTACTGCTACAGACAGACTAATATGGCTACCCATCTTGATCTATATCTAGAGGATGATGGGCATCAGATTAATGACAACACACATCTAGGAGAGGTGTAGAAACATTTTATACACATCACTCACTTTTTTATACACATTTTATGGAGACTTCATATTTCGTATATCTCTACATTCCAGTTGCCCCCTTCTTGCTATCTTTTTTGCTATTTTCTACTTTGCAAACCTTATTGATGGTGGAAAATGCCATCAAGTCATGGGTGACTTATAGTGGCTCCTGCTGAGGTTTTCAAAGCAAGAGACTAACAGAGATGGTTTACTATTGCCTACCTCTGCAATCTTGGCCTTCTTTGGAGATCTCCCATCCAATTACTAACCAAGGTTGACCCTGCTTACCTTCAGAGATCTGATGAGATTGGGCTTGCCTGATCTATCCAGGTCAGGGCATGAGCCTGCCTAGGCTGATGTCTATCAGCACTTTAGCATGAATGGCCTCTCCTTTGGAGAGTAGACACGTATGACATGAACCTCCTGGGTGGCAGAGATGTGCTCTCAACTGTTTTTCCCCACAACTCCCAAATCTGGATTAGGATGTGAAGCAGACAAATTTAGGTTACAGATGGTTTTACTGCTCAGTTATTAAAGTGGTGATAGTACAGTGGATGTTCATATCAAAGTGATATGACATCCAAACCTACCCCCACAAGAAATTAAACTAGATCAATGCAAAAGAAAAGAATGTATGAGTTAAGCCACCTGCTCCCATATGAACCAGGATCACTGTTAAGATCTTTGTTGGATCCTCAATTCTAGGTGCTTCCAGTACAGAGGTGGGATGGATAGCCATCAAGGCAACACCTTTTCCCATCCTATCTCTGTAGCTGTGGTCAAACTGGCAGGTATTTCAGCATCCCTAGCATTAAAATTTACCATGATGTTCTAAAACAGTAACTTATGCGTCCTAATTTATTATTGGGAAAATATGCTGTTCTCTCTTTGATCTGATGCCATCTGCTGGATAGAGCATAGTGGATAGATCGAGGATGCCAAGGTGATATTAGAAATCAAATATTGATTCAGATGTGGTGGCATTAGAGTAGGTTGTGATACTATGATGGGGGGGACATAGAAAAGAAAGTTTCAGGTGGGTAGCCATGTTAGTCTGCAGTAGAATAGTGAGATTTGAGTCCAGTAGCACTTTGAAGACCAACCAGATTTACAGGGTGTAAGCTTTCAAGAGTCAACACTGCTTTAGTCAGATACCTGGTTTCATGCTGGAAGTGACATTGCAGTTACAGCATGATGTCGATTCATCCCTATTTCCCCCTCACTGCTCTATCTATCAGCAGTAGGGGGACTTAGAGGGTGTGTGTGTGATAAATAAATAAATAAATAAATAATATGACATTACCAGCTCACTCCATATCACAGTGTTTCTATGCAGATAGGGACATTTATGCTGTCCTGAGGTTTTTAAAGAGGAAAAATTGTGCTAGATAGAGAAATAAATTGTCAATAATCCTTCTGCTTTCACTGTATTTTTGCATCCACTGAAGTCACTCTGAAAAGGTAATGTGAATGGGAGTTTATTATCATCTGGTTCATGTGCATGCATCAGACACCAGTCAAAAAAGGAAGAAACCAAGGCAAGGAAACTGACCTCCAGCAATCAAACAAGTTTGTATGCATTAGAGAGAGGAGAGATAAAAAGTTGCAGGGTGTGTTGGGGGAACACTGATGATTCTTCATTCCATGGTGTTCTTCAGCAATGCTTTGGCTTTGGGGCCTGGTGGGAGCCAGATGGGCCTTTGGGTGCAGCATTTGGACTGTGTTCTGCGCTTTTTGGAGAACTTGGTGATGCCTCTGGGCTTTTGGGAGGAACAGAACCAGTCTCTGATTGCTCCAAAGATTTCGGAGGTGGTAGGTTAGGCTGCTTCTTTTGCTGGTGGTGGGAAGACATTTGGGGAGTTTTGTTAAACAAACCTGTAACAAAAGAGAGAAGGCTGAAATGATTCTAGAACTCATGAAGCAAAAGGAGTCCCACCCAAAGGCATTATCTGACGCCTTTCAAATCATAAAAGAACAATTTCATCAATCCAAGAGGGTGACATTTTAAGGACTCAGTTTACAATAGTTACAATAATTGTCAAGAGATAAGCCACTCCTTTATCTTCAAACTGGTGTCCCACCCAGGTGACTATCATTTCTGGATTTTGCTTTATGCAGACTCCACACTTCATTCTGATCAACATTATTAGCTTCTGATTTTCTTACTCCTCCTTAAAGTTGCCAAATCAAATAGATTTCTTCATATCAGAAATTCCAGTCTAGAGCAAAGTCATGCATCTCAATGACTTGGGTGGCAGCGAGGGGGCATTAACATGTTGGGTACTGAGAATGGAAGGAAGATTTATGACATTTCTCTGTAAATTACACTTGTAAATCTGAGAGACCAAGATGGAGATCAGAGAAAGACTTCCAAAGACATTGGTACACTTTTGCAGTTTGTGTGATGATGGTTCAGTGGCAGAGCATTGGCATTGCATGCACAAGGTCCCAGGTTTGATCCCTGTCATCTCAAGATAGCAGGTGATATGAAAGTAAATAAATGAAGAAAATAAGTAGCAGGTGACTCCAAGGAGATTTGCGGACTGTCAGAGGAGCCAATACTGACCTTGATAAACCAAAGGTGCAACTCATTATAAGGTAGCTTCATGAGTTTGAGAAAAGAGATACACAGAGCAGGGCCTCTGAACAAGATCTTAAATACTAGGCAGATTTGTACAGGAACTGGGGCAGAATTTCTACTACCTCAGTCCTTGGTCTGTTTAGGCAGTCAGAGAAGTTTGTTTCCTGTGGGTGAGAGAGGTCCTATGTTGTCTATACCATTCCCCAGTCTTGTAGCTTCATTCGGAACCAACCGTACATCCAAGACAGTTCCATATGGACCATATTGCAGTGATATAATTTAGAAGTGGCTAGAGCAAGAAGACTACAAATGAAATGGCTTGACTCAATAAAGGAAGCCACAACATCCGGTTTGTAAGATATGAGCAAGGCTGTTAAGGGACAGGACATTTTGCTACTTGACAGCACATAACACATATACAAAGAGCATGAATAACTGTGCCCCTATCATACCTATTGTCCATCCTAAATCTTCGGGATTGTATCATTAATTCATTATTTTCTTGATTAGCCAATAGCCATATCATACTGGAGAATGCAAACTGATCCTGGTTTAGACTGGCTAAAATATATAAAAATGTGTCAAGTAGTTGTTGGAAATGTGGGAAACATACAGGAACATTCTACCACATGTGGTGGACTTGTAAAGGCATACATAAATTTTGGGTAATGGTACACACATTACTTCAAGCAATTTTACAGGTGTCAATATCCTTTAAACCTTGTTGAATTGCATCCCAGATGAATTTAGTAAGGATCAGAAATATTTTACAATATATGCAGTAACGGCGGCTAGAATCTTATTCACATATTAGTGGAAACATGAAATATTACCTACACAAGAAGAACTAGTGGTGAAGATAATGGAAAATGCAGAAAAGGATAAACTGACTTCAATATTGAAAGGACAAATGGAAGAGGACTTTGCTGGGCCTTAGACTTTATTCTATGATTGGGCTAAAAGTAAGCATAAAGATTTGAGTGTATTAAGGATATAAAAGTTTTGATGTAATTGCTTTCAACTATCACAGTCTACTGATGTGTAATACTAAATGATATGTAGAGTACTGTTGTAAGCAGACTATATAATGTTTTTTGCTTCTTCTTTCCCTTTTCCCCCTCTCTACCCCCATTTTGCTGAAAAAATAATAAAATATAATTAAAACAAACAAAGATACTGATCCTGGTGAACGAACGAACGAACGAACGAACGAATGAACAAACGAACGAACAAACAAACAAACAAACAAACAAACACACAAACAAACTCTCAGTAACTTTAAACTGTTTCACTTTTCTCATGACGTTTATTCCGTGACAGAAACTCCAAATTTTCATTAAATGTAGGCATAACCAAATTACATTCCTCTGAATGAAATGTTGCAAGTCTTATCAAAGTTCCCCTTGGTCCCTCAAAATTCTTCAGCTGTTTTGCCTGAGAATATACTGCTTAAATTCTATTTGTCTTTAACTACAAATTCAGCGGCAACTCTCATCAAAAGATATTAAATGGGTATATTGGCATTGTAGAGTCCCACTTACCCAATCCTCTAAAACAGACGAGCAAGAAAAAAGCCGATGAGCTGAATGTTTGAACATTCAGAGCATCAGTTTTATATGGTTTTAAAACCCCAGCCTTGAGGAAGCAATAAATCTGAGTGGTCAACATTAGAATGTGAGGCACCTCTCCCCTTCCTCAATTTGTTAGGATTTCATACCTTTTGTGACAGGAAAACTCCCTCTTGGACAACAATGCATTTGCCTCTCCCTCGTCCAGCTGATTACAGACCTAAAATGTTTCACATATCTTTCATTTTTCTTTCAAAAAAACTTTTATATTTACATTGGAGCCTTGCTGTAAGCCACAGGTTGAGATCCAAATACAACTATCCTTAAGCATTGCTCAGAAATGGCAACCGGTATTGTGAAAGCCTGGATACTCTCAGGAATATTGAATACTAGTAGAAAATGACCTTTTTGGCAAACAGTTAAGGCCCTACTAGCCAGCCCAACACTTAACAGGTCCCAAAGAGGATGCTGCTAGTTCTATATAAAGTAGGAAGTAGAAACACTTCTATACATTCCTTATGTGAACTTCTTCCCAACTTCTGAGTTCAAAATTACCTGGCTTTGTTTAGATTTTACTCAGAGCAAACGTAAGAGGAGCCCTGAAAGATCTGGGCCGTTTCCAGATGGCTTACCTTCTGCCGCTCCATGCCGCAACGTCGCGGCTTGTGCCGGGGAAAACGCGAAATATCGCGTTTTCTCACGCAAGTTTTGCACAACGTCGCACAAAACTCGCGCGATATTTTGCATTCACCCCGGGACGAGCCGCGACATTGCAGCATGGAGTGGCAAAAGGTAAGCCATCTGGAAACAGCCCAGATCTGTGGTCCATCCAGTCTAAAATCATGTTTTGCATAACTGTCAACAACATCACCCTGCTACTCACACACATTTTTTCCTGCCATTTATGGTTCAATAGTTTTCAACTTCTGGAGCACAGATGGTAAAAATGAGCAATGTTTAACCTTGATAATTTTTTGGTGATTTTTAGATTTTACATATTTGCATGTAGTAAAACTCTGCAAACATATAATTTTGATATGACTATACTAAGAGCCTTTCTGTTTGGTTTCTACCAGTAAGTGTGAACATATCAGTGAAACAGCTCACAGAAAAATCTAGGATGTAGTCATATGGACCATCATGCTGAAGTTGATACAATTCTGGAAAATAAAATCTCACCAGAACTTCATGGGAGTACCAAACTCTCCCCATACTTATATTTCCTGACCCTCACCCATTTGTTTTTTATTTCACCCTGCCAGCAGATTCTCTGCTCCAGAAGAAACAAATGCTGAAAAACTCACAGTTTCAGAGAGTAAAAAGAGACCTAGTTCCTGCATCTCACACACCTACCCTTTAAATCCCACCTTTTGCTAATTGACTGACCAGAAGGTAAATCCAGAATTTTGCAAGCTATGATAATTTGCTTGTTTTCCCTTAAAGGTTATTTATATCTATTGAAAATATTCAAGGTCAAATAGTCCATAACCTTAATATGCAGTCCTGAAATTAGTTGAATGACTTTTATGTGGGGAGTGGGGCCGAAACAGGAGGAGTCCCCAATCTTTTGAGCCTGTGGTGACCTTCGAATTCTGACACAAGGTGGTGGGCAAAACTGCAAAATGACTGCAGTAGGAGGTGGAGCCAATCACAAAACGCCAAAACAGGAGAGAGAGCCTACTACATAATGGCAGAGCCAACTACAAAATGTCAGGAAGTTGTGATTTATGTGTAACTCTAAGAGGAACACTACAGTGATTCAGGAAGAAGCTCTGGTTAATGTGATGCATTTTTAAAAGAACACATTGTTTAACACATTTTCATGCATACACACCACTTACCTTCAGTCGCACAGTGAAGATCCTTGCATTGTGGTGGCAGCTGTTGCCACAGCAATTTTTTAAAAAATATGTGCATCCAATCAGATCTCAAATTGCTCTACTGGGCAAAAGCTCCACCAGACCCTACACACTTTCTAAAAATACTTGGTGGGCACGCAGAAATGTGTTGAGGACACCATGGACTAGAGATATAAAATGCCTAGCGCCCAGGTTTGCTCTGATGTCTAGGGTTGCCAGTCCCTCATGGGGGAGGATTCCCCAGGCTTGCTCTTGTTCCCCACCACTGGTCAGAGCAATGGTTGGAAAAAATTGCCATCAGGCTGATGGTGTGATGTCACTTATGGGAAAAACCTGGAAGTGACGTTTCACCTCTCTAGGAATCACTGGAACTTCTATGGTAAAATCATAGTTTCCAGCAATTCCTAGAGAGGTATGGTATCATCTCTGAGTTTTCCCCATATGTCATGTCATGCCTCTGCTGATGGCTGCCTCCTATGTTCCCACCTCCCTCAGTCTACTGCTGGTTGCCAGGCCAGGCTTGGCAACCCAACTGGGAATCCATGAAGCCACGAATCCCATCTGTTCCATTTATCTCTCATGCACAAAGGAAGCAACATTTTTTTTCTGGACCAGGCTTATCATTTAAATATTGGGACTTCAAAGGCAACTAGAAGACTCCAAGTATCTAAAATTGCTCACTATAATCATTTTCCTGACTTGAAATTATACCAAGTGCTCTCCTTCAAAATAACACTTACTAAGTTTCATTCTCTCTCTGGGTTGCCATGCTCAGCAATGAATGAAAACTCACTGCATTTAGTGGGGTATATTTTTTTCCCTTTTGCTCACTGCTTACATAACATTTTTCTCCCCTCCTCCCTCTTTTCTTTTTCAATTTTGTTTCTTTAAATGTTCCTTAAATGTGTGATAGTCCCCATGGAAGGCATCTTTGTCCAGAGGCCCTTTATGATTCAGGAAACATTGTTTGCCAAATACTTACCTTTTATCCAGTCCACAATGGAAATTGTGCATGATGTATTGTTGAAGGCTTTCACGGCCGGAGAACGATGGTTGTTGGGGGTTTTCCGGGCTGTATTGCCGTGGTCTTGGCATTGTAGTTCCTGACGTTTCGCCAGCAGCTGTGGCTGGCATCTTCAGAGGTGTAGCACCAAAAGACTGAGAGATCTCTGTCTTTTGGTGCTACACCTCTGAAGATGCCAGCCACAGCTGCTGGCGAAACGTCAGGAACTACAATGCCAAGACCACGGCAATACAGCCCGGAAAACCCCCAACAACCATCGAAATTGTGCATGGTTCCTGTCTTTTGTGTGCATTCTAAAAATCAGCCATTAGAGGGCAATGTTGACTTGCCTGTGGGACATCTACCTTTTGGTAATCTTACAGTTATGACATCCACTCCCCCCCCCACCAGCCCCAACTATTGCTAAATCTTTGGCGTATGGGTTGGAGTTAAGATGAGTTTAGTTAACTATGGATCTGAAGAGATATTCTATATGAGTAAAATGGGAATTTCAAAAATCCATTATTTCACAGACCTCTTCAAAGCCCTATCTTGGCTGGCCTCCAGAGCCTTCGGATGTTTCCTTTGAGTGGAGAAACAATGCCAACTGAAATTGTGCAAATTTATGCTGGATTATCTCAGATGCCCTTTTGGAGTTGCTAACCAAGCCCATGCAACCACAGAGAGGCTCTTTCTTTTCTTTAATACTGAATAAATAACTCTTATTCACCTTTTAAAGCACAGCTGTGCTAAACTCTACCCTGTACACATTTCTAGTTCTACAGGCATATACCTGAATCTCCTTTCCCCCAACAATTATACTCCACCCTCTTTGTAACAAAGCCAGTTTGTGGAAACCAAAATTTTAGGGTGTATCAGGAAAAAAAGAGAGAGAGTAATGTTGAAATACAAAGAAGTGGGTTTAAATTATTCTTCCTTTTTTTAGCCTTTGCCTTCAATAGAGGTCTGAATAAAATGTGATGTATAGCTGACATGAATTCTCTCCGAAGAGGATATTCTTCCAGTGTTCAGTAGATGTGCCTGGTGAATATTCAATGTTCAGTGTTAATGTTTGACATATAAAGGTTTGGCAATAGATGTCAAAATTGGGTAGAAACAGCCACTTAACTTGAATTATAATGTACTAATTTTTACATTTGCTTTGTTCAACCAAGCAAAACAGGCTTGTTTGGTATTTCATAGTCCTGTGTTAATTACAGAATCTCAAGGTGGGCCTGGAGCAGCTTAAGAAACCCATAAAACTCTGTAACACACCCACCTCAGCTGTTCCATTCTGCCAATTCAAGATTTCCCTTAGCTCTGGGTGGATTTTTCAAGGTAACTATTACCCAGCCATATCATGTGCAAGCAATCCTAAACAAATCTCCCTTTAGCTGAGCAGGGCAGAGCAAACTTAAAGGGGATGAACAGGAAAATTAAGGACAATCTTAGCTATTTAAGGAAGCCATTTATTAAAAGTAGATGAAAGCTTCTAAATTTAAAAATAACTGTTCTTATTCGTCTCCTGTGACTCTGAAGTTAACAATTCGGATTCTTGAAGAAACTGACTGTTGTGTAATGAGAGGGTTGTAGAAGTTTCTGCTTTTCTGGCAGTTCTTTAGAAAATTATCCTTATTTCTTTAGCAATTATTTTGGGATCCTCATCCTTGTTAGCAAATGGCTTGTAGGCTTATTTCCCAAGGGAAGCACTCTAGGCCAAAGACTAAGGCTTTGTTGTTCCTGGTCAGGAGAGACGATGAACATCCCTGTGGGTGGAGAAAGTCACTCCAGAACCCTTTAAACCTTTACTTACCCTCAGAAGCTCATCCCATGTGGTAGCAGCACACAGAATCATAGAATCATAGAATCATAGAGTTGGAAGGGGCCACACAGACCACCCAGTCCAACCCCCTGCCCAGTGCAGGATCAGCCTAAAGCATCTCTGACAAGTATTCATCCAGCCTCTTCTTGAAAACTGCCAGTGAGGGGGAATCACAAGTTTAGCCCTCAATAGACCTCACATTTCCATGGTGTTTTATCGCTAATAGTGCCCTCTACCAACTCAAGGGACTTGACATTACAGCTTTTATCTGTTTATTTTGCCCTTCCTCAAGGAGTGTCTCAGTGGACATGAATCAACTCCATTTTATCCTCACAGCAACCTTGTGAGGTAGGTTAGGATCTAGGTGTTAGCAGTCAGACTCCTCCCTTACACTAAAAGGGTAGTTTATGGATGTGAAATACTATAAACCCTTTGCCAGTACTCCCATACACTGACTACCAAGGCAGTGCGGATGCCAGGTGGCCTGGAGACTGGAAAGTTACCAAGACATGAGTCATAGGGGAATGACTGACTGGCAGCCCCCACACCCCTGAGAGCAGATGAGATAACAAGGCTTCCTGAGATAATTCCCTGCCTAATGGACACCTTTCCTCTCCCACCTACCTAATCAAGGCTGTGAGATGCATCTGATAGCCTCCTTATCTGGTAGTTACTGGGTCATCAAGCAATATTTTTTACTTATAGTTCAGCCCAGATAGTCACCCACCTCTTTCACACCTCTTTGGGACAAAGATGTCAGTTTTGCCTCAGGATACATTTTGCAGTATAACACAGCTGTCCAGCCATGTGCTCAGTCTCTCTCTCTCTCTCTCTGTGTGTGTGTGTGTATTCTGGGACCCATCCATGCACCCTCAGGCTTGCTTGAGCCTTCTTTCTTCCTCTCTTCTCCATGAAATGCTAGCCTTTTTGCTGCTGCTCCCATGGACCTTACCCCTTCTTCAGGACCAGTAAATATCACCCTATCCCAATTACTGTCTTCCATTTTTCTCCCTCTTCTTAGTTAGCCTTGTATGTATGCTGTAAGCACCTATATGGCTAACACAATTTGTGGCATGGTATGAGCATTCATGAGTGACAGCTCACTTCATCAGCTACAGCTAGAGTGTGAGCCCATCTGTCCTTGTATCTTGGAGATATTTCTACTGCTACAGACAGTCTAACATGGCTATGCTTCTTGACAACAATGATGATGATGATAACTGCACTTATATACCATTCTTCTAGACAGATTAGTACCTTACTCAGAGCAATGAACAAATTAATGTTATTATTATCTCCACAATACAGCTGGAGAGCAGGGCCTGAAAGGAGGAGCTTACCCAAGGACATCTGCATAACTCATGGCAGGAGTGGGATTTGAACCAGCAGAGTGGTGATTCACAGCCAAACCACTTATCCTTTTGTGTGTATGCTGTGTATGGTTTTCTGCATGCTTGCTTGTTTATTTCTCTGTTAATAAAAAAAAAGTTCCCTGTGGAACATCTGCTTCTTTATTTGAGAATTCTCTAAGGGAACAATCCCAGTATTCATATGTGGAGATTTCCCAGTTACCCCTCTCGCTTTGTCTCTTTCAATGCTAATTTCCCCAACTCACAAGAAGACCTCCCCCTTTGGATAACAAAAGAGAATGACTAGCCTAAGGTTACCCACTGAACTTCATGGTTAAGTGGGAGTTGGAAAGCAAAGGGGTAGCTATGTAGGTCTATTGTAGCAAATTAAAGCTTAAATACAATGGAACCTAGAAGACTAACATTTCGACACATGAAGCTGCCTTATTCCGAATCACACTGTCGGTCCATCAAAGTTAGCATTGCCTACTCAGACAGGCAGCTACTCCCCAGGATCTCAGGCCAACATCTTTCACATCACCTACTACCTAGTCCTTTCAAGTGAAGATGCCAGGGATTGAACCTGGCACCTTCTACATGCCAAGCAGAGGCTCTTCTTCTGAGCCACAGCCCCTACCACCACTGATCCATCAAGGTCAGTATTGTCTGCTCAGACTGGCAGCTGCACTCTGAGAGTTTCAGGCTGAGGTCTTTCACATCACCTACAAACTGATCCTTAACTGGAGATGCCAGGGATTGAACCTGGGACCTTCTGCATACCAAGAAGATACTCTACCACCAAGCCACAGCCCTCCAATTCAGTTAAATTCTTATTGGTTCTCACTAGTCCTAGTCCAGTACACTAATACTCCACTCTTTCCCCACCAGGTCTCACCCTTGCTGTGCCCCTTATGTATGAAACTTAGCTTCTTCTATATTTCCTATCTATTTTGTGGATGAGTGCAAAGGACAAAGAAGGTTGGGGAATCTCCTCCTGGATTATTAACATTCTAGGTGAAATCCACATCTCCTCTTATACTCTGCAACCCTCCTTTGGCCATCAAGACTTCAATTCTTTCCATAGGTCCCCTACATCAGTCAAAATAGTGGTTTCTAAGCACTGTTCCTTTTAGGCACAGACATCTTCATGGAAGGGAGTAATGAAAGTCAAATGATGGACACAGAATAGCAGTGTAATATTTTAATGTGCAAGGAAATGGGTCCATCAAGGGTTCAACTGTAATCACAGAGCCACCATGATTTGCATCTATAAAGCTGTTCACAAAACTTGCATCCCACATTGGGGCAACAAACGGGTGCAAACGATTTAAGAATTACAATAAGCAAATCTCCCAAAGTGAATTATTTGTTATGAACAAAGATTAACTCAATATATTTGTATATAACAGCACCTTCTCTCCTTTTGAGTACAAAGTCCTACATATGTTTCTCAATGTGTGGGAGGAGTGTTTACGTTTCTACCAGTCTCTGTATTTAGAATTGTATAAAACTAGAATTATTGGTCACCCCCTTTTCTACTTTGACAATATATTGCAGTTCTTCAAGCTGCCATCTGAAAATGGTATCATCAAGAATTCTACCATCTTTGCATTTATGAAATGGCTCTGAACATCTCAAGCCATCAGGCTGAGCCCAGTTCTTCAGGGAAACTCAAAAACAACCAAAGTGTCCGTCTATATATATACATCTTCATATGCTTTTTTGGACTAGCTAAAATATATGGAATAGGATGGAAAGTTGGAAAAGAAATGGATTCTACAATGCCACAAGTGGTACAATGAGCCAGGGGTAAGGTGGTAGAATTTCAAGGTGGTAGTATGGAGCATTCCTCTTCATGTTATAGCAGAAGCATGGTTGTTGCACCAAGTGAAACCCTTGCATGTAGAACGCTAGCACTTCTCTCCAGCATGCTAGTTCCCTACTTGCATTGTGTGTGAATGTATACATAAAACATGAATGATACAGTTCATTCTACCTCCTCGATACTCTACAAGCTCACTCTCCTACATGATTAGACTTGATCAGATGTCCTTTCTGGATATACACTGTAAACGTTCCTACTTGGCATAGCACGACTTATATGTTTTATTAGCTGTGTACTGGTACATTTTACGGGGTGGAAAGCATCTAGAAGAGGAGGGCAATGGTTGTGGCATGCCAAAGGTTGGGCCACCTAATGGAGGGCATCGGGCAGCACATGACTGCATGTAATGTGGTGGAGGGTATGGCATGTTGAATCCCTCCACATACTGAGGCCGAGGACTTTTGACTTTGCACAACTCATGGCATGATTTGGTGCACGGCGCTGCACATTTCTCATCACATGACTCAGAAACCTTGATGTCACAAGGGCTTGAAGATTTGGGGGCACATGGCTCAGTGCCTTGGGTGTCACACTTCACCTCGCATGGCTCTGGGCACTTTGTTGCAATTGGCTGGTGGTTTCTGGAGATGCAAGTGGCATGTTTCATCATGATGCATTGGGGTCCTTGGCATGGCATAGCTGGCCCTGCAGGTGGGAAACAGTGTTGGATCCTGCAGTGGTGGGTGTAAGAAGCCATCATACAGCACTTCAAAGATCCCTGAAAAAAACACATTAGATAGTAGAAAGTGAAGAAGCATATATCCTTGGAGCACAGAAGGTCACTGGTTCAATTTCAGGTCTTTTGAGGGTTGACAGCAGAACACTGGTAACTGAAGGGGGACTCATTGTGTACAAGAAACCCTTTCTGGCAACGTAATGAAGTCACCAGTGATACCCTGACATCACTTTCCATGCTTCGGGAAGTGATGTCAGCATGTCATGAGGGATGCACTAGCATTTGGGCAAAACTTAAACTATAGTTTTGCCCATAAGCTAGAACATCCATGGAGACCCACTGTTGTCACTCCTGCGCACCCAAGAAGTGACCTCAGCATATTGAAATGCTGCTCGCTTCCCCCCCCCCACACACACACACACTTTACTCCTGTAGGCCAGCTGAGCAATGGAGGATGCCCTGCAACCAATGGGGAAATGGTAAACCTGAGTTTCTTTGATGGGATTTACTCCCTGGAAGATATTCTTAGGATTGCACTGTTAGAAAGGGGGACAAATGAGAAACAATAGCAGCATTGCACCTTCTTATTGACTCAGTGTATATAAATGGAAGAGGCAATGCTGCACAGCAAAAGCTAACAGGGGTTGTTTGGGAAGCAATCCATTAAGAACCCTCCATTGCTCCATTTTTTTAAAAAAAAATCCAGTTTTTCTACCGAGAACTATACTCAGTTTACTACCACTTTGGTCCATTCAGTTTACATATTTAACATATTTCCATTCCACTTTCTCCCCATCGGGATCCCCAAAAGGCCTAAACAATTTTTCTCCCCTTCTTTTTTCCTTTGGCTCCCAGCTGCTCCCATTCATCCTCTGTGAAAGAGAGCCCTGGGAAAAAAAAAACTGCAAAAAAAAGCGCAAATCATTGTGCCGTTGCACATGTGCATATCAGTAAACATCACAAAGAAGTATCTCAACAGGAACATTTCAAAGGGTTTTTTCCCCTCTTCCCAGTGATTTATCAATGTACACTGTGCTTGCATAACAAAACGGAGGAATAGTTCAGCATGCTATGCTAGTTTTAGAATTAATTTTAAAGAAATTCTCCTACAATGGAGCATCAATCCATACAAAATGTCCCAAGGCCTATTTGATTATGTAGACTTGCCACAACCTGTGATCCAGCACTTTTTTTAATCTTATTTTATATCACTTTACCCACAAATCCCTCAGGCTGGAGAGTTGTGAACTACTTTACCACCCACACCCTTCTTTTATTTGACTACACCAGGTACGCTATTAACTTTAGGTGCGCAAGGCAAAGTGGGTTTCTCTTATTTCATGTGTCTTCTTTTCCATGCATAGAGTTCCTTAACACTGTATCAAAGAGGACATCAGCTACAAAGTCAAGATCCACTTTTCCCTAGTTCTTACAGAGTATGTACAGGGTTCTATTTTTTGCGGTTAACATGGGAGTCAAATATAACAAAACACATATGTTTGTAGTTGGTGAGTATGGCCTGTGAAGGGAAGGAGGAACGGTATAGCTCAGATTCATCAGATCTCAGAAGGTAAACAGAATTGGTACTTGAATGGGAAACCACCAATGAAGACTCTGTTGAGGAAGTCAATGGTAAGCCACCTCTGCTTCTCACCTGCCTTGAAAGCCCCTTTCTGGAGTTGCCATAAGTCAGTTGCAACTTGATGACATGTAATATCCCTGTAATATCTTCCCACTGAAGTCTGATAGGTGACACAGTTACCAGAAGGGCAAGTGTGTTATGCTTACTGGTTGGATTTGAGTCAGTCTGAAGAAGGGAGCTCTGACTCTAGAAAACTTGCACTTGGAAAATCATATTGGTCTCTAAGGTGCCACTGGACTCAGATCCTGCTGTTCTACTGCAGACCAACATTGCTACCCTCTTAAACTATGCTTACTGCTTACAATGTTTGTTCTTTCAGCATTTAAAGACAATAATTAAACACTTTTAACAATTCACTGTTTTTGTCGAGCAACAGAATCCAAGCCACACCTGTCTAAAAAACACTACAGCCTCTACTGGATTTTTTGCCTAGTCGGGGTACTTCTTATCCCTTCTCCCTACAAATCCCAAGCTCTCTTTTTGTCTGTTAGTTGTTGATTTATAAACTCCTCGGTTTCTTTGTTCTCACTTCAGCATTCCATTCTGTCTTTCACGTCCAATCAGTCTACACTGAATGGGGGGAAAAGAAGGTGGAATCTTCTCCTGGCCTTCACAAGCATATTTCTTTCTTCCAAGGACACCCCAAACAGACCTATTAAAAGCTCTCCAGTGCATTTATTATTGCAACCATGAGTGGTGGAGAGGGGAGTTAGATTGGATCCATTGGGGCTCTTTTTCCCTATGCCATTTTTTCCCAAGCTCCAGTGGTCCCCCAGAACTGCATTTTGATTGGTTGGAGAAAGCCCGCAGCCAGCTAAGAAGTTTGCTGCATGAACCCTGGGCCCTCTATCTTTCCCAGTCTATTCTCTCTCACAATATTCAGCAGCAGAAAATCACCACTCAGAGAGTGTTTGTGGGATATTTACGGTCACCAAAACCCCACAAAGTAAGTTGTTGGACTCCCTTTTTTCCATACTGTAGCTGTGATTTAAATCAGGGCCCACGCAGCTTGTAGTTAGCAATTAAATAAACAATCAGTTCAGTTCAGATCAGTTCATAATTATGACTCTCCCATCATCGCAACTGTTTTGACCTGGTATGCAGAAACAAGCCATGGAACATAATAGAATGGAGAAAATCCACTCCTCCCTCATATCCTCACTCGTGAAGCCTCTGTCCATCATCTCCTGAACAAATTTGACAGCAGGGACAGGAGAGGTATTGTTGGAACACTGAGATGGAAACGAAAATAATATATTGCATGTGGGAGAACCCAACATATTTTTCTTGGGTGAGAACTTCCAAGTGCACCCTCCTCTTATCTATGTAAAGGACATCACAGTCTCCACTAGCTTTGGGCAATGGTAAGTTTATGACATCAACAACCACTCACTGAAGAGATGTCCCCCCACACTCGCTGTTAAAATTGACACCAATTTGATATGCCAGTTACAAATGGTGTCAAAACGATACGGTACTGTAAAAGAACCCAGTGGATTGGAAACATCAGAAACAGAGGCGAACAAACCAAAAAAGAATCACTATGGTCATTTCCACACACGTTGAATAATGCACTTTCAATGCACTTTCGCAATCCAATAGAAGTGGATTTTTTGTTCCACACATGGAAAATCAGTTTCAAATGTTCACTAAAGAGTATTGAAAGTGGATTATCCAACGGGTGTGGAAGCAGCCTATGAAAGCATAGAGAAACAGAAAGGAATTAAGAAGGCCGAAGTTGTACTTCCCTGGCTAAAAGAAAACCTACCCAACACAAGTCTGTCATACCTGTTCCCTGAAGAAAAGACATCAGACCCAAAGAGAACTCACCTAATCCTCCTTGTCGATTATCCCAGTCGAATCTGTGAGGCTAATGTGAAGGTAGGTGCAGTTATATATATGCTTTCCTAGTCAACTCAAAGCATCTGCAAGCACTCGAGGTACTAATTAAGGACCCAACAAAGTTTGCTTCCAAGCGTTTGTCCTTTTCTTGGCCTCCATTTGTTGCTTGCAGGAGTCTTAAAAAGGCTCCTTTGATGTTTAAAAATACATTTTATGGGAGGCAGTCACCATTTCACTGGCTTTGTGGGAAGGATCGAGCAGGCTTGAGCGCTATTCCCATGGCTACTTTGTGCAGAGTTTAAATGGGGATTTGAGAGAATTATTCCTGCAAGATCTCTGGAAGGAATAAAAAAAGCTCAGATACTGTGTTCAGCACCACCCGATTTCTCCTTCAGACATGGGTTTTGGAACTCCATAAAATTCATGAGAGCAGTTATATGCAGAATGGCATTCCATAATGCTTCTGCCCACTGTTTCCAGGGCTATGAGCCCTGGACACTGGAGGACTTCCATGACTGAAATGACAGAGGTGTCACTGGGCCCAAAACAACATATGTGGGGAACTCAAGATGGATTAGGGCTGTGGAAGGAGACATAGGCTGTTTCCACAAATGTTGGATAATCCACTTTCAATACTCTTTAGTGAACATTTGGAACTGCTTTTCCATGTGTGGAACAAAAAATCCACTTCCAAAGGATTGCTAAAGTGCATTGAAAGTGCATTATTCAACGTGTGTGGAAATGGCCATAGTATCAGACAGTGTTTCCCTACTTTAAAATGTTCTGCTAACTGCTCTATGGCAAAATGACAAAACTGAGGCTGTCATACTTTGGTCATATCATGAGAAATCAAGAAGATACTCTGGAAAAGTAAATAATGCTAGGAAAAGAGGAAGACCTAAAACAAGATAGCTTGACTCAGTAAAAGAAGCCACATCCTCCAGTTTGCAGGATCTGAGCAAGTCTAATCAGACAGAATATTTTAACTTCTTTTAAGAAATTTTAACAACATGTAACAATTTTATTTATTTAAGAATATTGTTGTATTCAATCCCTAGATATGCTAGATATGTACTCAATGTATTTCTCGTATGTTGTAGTGTATTGGTGACTTAGAAACTATTACAGGCTCAAATGCAAACTCAATTCAGATTAAAAACTTACAAAAAATCTCAAACAAGAACCTTATGCGGTCCTTACCAAACGCATTTTAGCCATGTTGCCTACTTCAGTGGTAAAGCATAGTTATTACACAGTAATTCCAGACAATGCAATAATATGACAATGATTAATTAAAATAATCAATATAGGACCAAGTTGGAATTATGTTCAAATTAATACCAACAATTCAAGGCAGGGATGCACTTAAAAAGCCTCATTTGCAACAATCTTCTGCCCTAGTCAGGTACATGTGTCTTAGGTCAATTGTGTACCTTTCTGTTATAGCCCAAGAAGAGGCAATGCTAAATGCAGTCTGGAGTCACTTAGTGGTGCGTAGTGTGGATCATGGCCTCCAATTTTCCCTAACTGTACCCTTTATTTCACTCTCAAGTTTTGTTCCTTCTTCTCCGTACCATCTAGAGACCCCATTCGAGACTTATATTCTGTGACCTAGTTGAGAGGAATGATAAGTGAGGAAGCCTAACTAGGTCTTAAAATACTTTGAGAAGCGGCACCACGTTACTCAACCCCAGCTCATAAATCCATTACAAGAAGCTGCACATTTCATAACGTGCTTTCAACATTTTCACGAGCATTTGTGAAGGCCTTGTAAAATGCTGAGTTGCCACGATCCCCAACAAAGAGTCTGTTATTCCCTGTCAGCATACATTCCCAGTCAGCACACACTTGAGAATTGTTGGCCATTGGTCCAAAAAGAACTTTTCTGTTTATGATCCTTATGCCATGGTTGAAGTATTGGTTTTTTCCCCCATACAGGGATTAGGCTGTGAGAAAGTTTCCAAATCAGGGAGGTGGACAAGAGGAGTCTAAGAGCCAAAGGTAAATGTATAATGAACGACTTGTGGTGACCTTTGTGTAGATTTGAATCTGGCAGAATGTGGGACAGAAATATGTGATCAGTCAACGCAGCCGCTCCTATTCAGTTCAACGAAGATTGCACCAAAGAACTTCTTCATACTCCGTGTCTCATGTTGCATTCTCCCGCTCCTCCTCTCTGCAGTTTCTCCCCTTCCCATATTGAATTTTAGATTGTAATATCCTCATAGCATATACCAGTTTGTAGCTTTGTAACACGTTGTGCATATAGTGTATGAGGTTGTCACTAGGAATGATGGAACACCTACTACCTTGGCCCATTAGTCAAGAACAAAGAAAGGATCAATATATTGTCGAAGGCTTTCATGGCCGGAGAACGATGGTTGTTGTGGATTTTCTGGGCTGTATTGCCACGGTCTTGGCATTGTAGTTCCTTGTATTGCCGTGTATTGGCATTGTAGTTCCATTGCAGTTCAGGAACTACAATGCCAAGACCACGGCAATACAGCCCGGAAAATCCACAACAACCAAAGAAAGGATCCTCCAGTGCTGCCCACAAGCAGGTCAACAGTTTGTTGGACCACTCCTTATGTCTTCCACAGTGCATCACAGTGCAAGATCTCCCACCTTGCACTGTGCTCTAGCATGCTAGATGGGAGGAGTGTCCTATTAAGCAGTGTTGGGTCTCTTTGCAAGGCCCATACCACCATTCATGCCTAGGAGGCCCTGTATACCTTCAACAAACACTGAGGGCTGGCAGGGCCCCCATGTCAACCCCACTGCCACTAATCCCCACACTGAGTGCTGCAATGCCAATGCCCCCACGCACTCTCCTCTACACACACCTCCTGTTTTGGAAGGTGCTCAAGGCTGACTTCAGCAAAGCAGGGAAACTTGAGTATCAGACCATGGTCTGTCCCAGCAGGCGAGCATTGCATGTCCATCTGCTGAACCTTCTTGAAGCAAGTTCCTTGCATACATGACTGTTACTTGGATCTTCAGGCATGGGTTTGAAATGGCCCCATACCAACTCTCTGTCTGTCTGAGACACTTTCCCTTGATCTGTGAAGCAGATGCTCATTTTTTTCTAAGCAAGGGGAAAGAACTGTTCGGACATTCTAGTGCAGGAGTCCTCAACCACATGGAGCCTGAGGGTACTTTTGAAATTTGGAGACCACTGGTTGGGTGACAACACTAAATGGCAATCACAGGGCACTGTTCATTATTGAATAGCTCCCATGGGAGCTGAGATCAGCCACAAAACATTGGGAGGTTCAATTCAAGCATCCTCCTATGATGGCAGGAACCATTTCTAAATGGGTGCTCCCTGTAGACACAAAGATGATATCTCCTGGTTGTCCACAAAGCACCTGCTGCTCTAATGAGGAGGAGAAAATATAGGATATTTGATCTTCGCTTTGGAGGTTAAGTTAACGGACACCAGAAAACACATTGGTGGGTTCCCTAGTGCCCACAAGCACCATATTGGAGGCCACTGTTTAATGCATGGACCTGCACTATCATATCCAGGGGTCATTTCATAGAAAAAGAGCTGCAGGAACTCATTAGCATAACTCAGTAGCATAACTCATTAGCATATGCCACCCCCTTTGCCATTGCAGGAAGTGTGTCATTAGCACAATTGATTTACGTACGACACACCCCCTGACATCACCTATCCAGGCTGTTTTGGACCCAATCCTGGCCATTCAGGGCCAAAATTGGGCCCAAAATGGCAAAAAGTGGCTGAAAGTGGCTGAAAAGGGCCCCAAAATTGTCAGGATTGGGCTGCTGCTGAGCAGGACAGTGATCCATCACCCATCAGAGGCCCAATCCTGGCTGTTTTGGGCCCAATCCTGACCGTTTTGGACCCAAATTGGGCCCCAAATAGCTGAAAGGGGTCCCAAAATGGCCAGTACCGGGCCTGAAATGTCTGGGATTCGGCTGCTGCCAGATGGGGGAGTGTTCCCCCACCTGACAGTGGCCCAATCAGGGCTGTTTTCAACCCAATTCAAAACCGCCCAATCCAGGCCAAAATGGGCCCCAAATAGCCATTTTGGGCCTGTTTGGGCCTTGATCGGGCCCAAAACAGCCCAGATCGGGTCAGTGCTGGGCAGGGGAGGGGTCGCTCACCAGGCACCGACTCAATCCAGGCAGTTTTGGCCCTGATCCTGAACAAAGGGGGCCCCAAATTGCCAACCCGATATGGCCATTTTCCTGTGTTCATTTCTGCAGTCCCTTTTGACCCTAGAAAAGCCATTCCTGGGGTTGCTGGACCTGAGCAAAAGAATAGCTATAAGAGTCAGGGGGCTGCATTAAGGAGGCCGAAACGGGGCACCAACCCGATCTGGGCTGTTTCGGTCCCAATCCAGGCCAAAACGGGCCCAAAATGACCAAAAATCAGGTGGGCGGGGCCACCTGACACGTGACCTCTTGGGAGAATTGTTGGAACTGTGTTCCTGCATATTCCCCCTAAAAAGGAGCCCTGATCATATCCACTTTGACCATAACGATGATAGCCAAACAACACATTTCCCCTCAGGGATGCATGTAAGGGATGAATATTGACTCCTTTGAACTCTTTGATGGAGTTAGATAAAAAATCCTTTCTGCAGTGACCCAAAATCTGGGATGGAATGTAGAATCTTGAGTGAGGGCTACAATATCCACACTGACCATGACAGAGAGACTGCTGAAATGCAAGTGATAACGAAGCTTAAGACTATACATCCACCTGGACTAAACTGAGACAAATGCTTCCTGTCTCATTACCAATGTTGATATCTCCACACCCACTACCCCTCTGCATAACCCACCCTATTTAATCACACCTGCCTTCATCATTCACCAGCTATTATCATTCGGCTTCTGCAATCACTCAACTCTCCAAGATATAAGGACAGATGGACTCTCATTCTAGCTGTATCTGAAAAAGTGAGCTGTAGCTCACGAAAGCTCGTACCCCACCACCAATTCTGTTAGTCTTAGAGGGGCTACTGGACTTGTGCTATTTTCCACTGCTGCAGACAGGCTAACATGGCTACCTATCTTGATCTGTGACCATGTGTATATCTTCCAACATTTTGTAGATAAAAATAGGGACACTGGAGCACCATCCCTATTCTTTGTTACTTGTATATGTTGCTGAAGGCTTTATCCAGCCTGTTCCCTCTCTTCTTTTTCCTTTTACTTGTCCTACTTTGAATTCCAAGAAAGTCTTAGTGCTTTACCAAAAAGATAGGCTATAAAAATATAAATGATCTACAAACTTTTATCAACAGTGAAACTCATTAGTCTCTGAAATATACTTTAAGGTCCCTGCAGGTGAATTTTTAGGCATGATACACTAGAGAAAAAACACATGCAAGTGAGATATGGAACTTCTAGGGATCCTGGTGGAAGGATCTGAAACCTGAAGAATGACAACACTAGCAATTGAACAGATGGAAACTGCCTTATATTGAATCAAACCAGGGTCTCAACTGAAATAGAGGTTTCCCATCACCTCTGGGCTGTGGCTTTGGTATAAATCAGCAGGACTTGAATTTTGTCTGAATCAATGGCCCTCATTGTGGATTGTGATTCTCCTGTCATGTCATGAGGCTCACACTCATGGGCTGGCAGAGAAGGATATGGGGATCTCTCTTCCTTCTTCTACCCTGCTGCATGGCTCATCGCCATGGGCCCATCTTGTGTCTTGCTACCAGTGGTGTAGAAGGCAATGGTCACCACTTCTGTTCATTCCCTCCTGGATTCAGACGGTGTTAGAGGGGTGAGTTCCAAAATGTAGAATACATATACAAGTTACGACCGTCAAAAAAGAGAGAGACCCGCTGGCCTAAAGTGCATTGTTGGGGGCCATTTGGAAATACCTGCTCTTGAGTAACAGTTACAGAGTGTCAAGAAAAGAAAAAATATATATAGGACTATCACCATTTCTTAATGGTTTTCTTAACACCTGTGATGTCACCTTAAAAGTCCTTTATGGGGGCGTGGCATCGCGGGCGCAGGGATGGACGCGTGCTGAAGAAGCTCCGATCCCCTCCACCCCCATTCCTCCAAACCTAGCGTCATAACCAAAACTTTATAGTTATATTATGAAAAATCGAACATCTAAAAAGAAGAAAAACGAACTGGGAGCTGTTAAAAACCTGCAGCCGCTTTTCTCAGCCCCAGAGAAAGGACTCCAAGGCGGGAAAGAAGCGAGGGAGTGGACAAAGATGGCGGACGGAACTCCCTCAAGCGTGAGTGAAACAACTCGCATAACTGAAGTGATTTTAGATCCACAACTAGATAAACTAAAATCGGACATAGTGGACCACATGTCTAAAATGCTTGCCCCTTTAACTGCACAATTGGCAGATATTAAATTGAACCTACAAGCAACGAATCTGAAAGCTGATAAAGCTTTGGAGATGAGCTCTATTACACAAACGGAGATGGGAAAGATTCATGATGCCATTAGTAATCAGCAAGAAAGAATAATAAATTTGGAAATCCAAGCAAGGCAACATCATCTGAAGCTGAGGGGAATAAATGATCCTTTTTTGCCAAAGGAAGACTTAATTCCCACACTCACAAACTGGCTTGTTAAGCACCTGGAACTAAAAGAAAAAATGACCCCCATCATTACTAAAGCATATAGGCTTGGAACACCTAGGCAGCACAGAAATAACTCTTTGCCAAGAGATATCATCATAGAAATACCTGATCAAGATGTAAGAAGGAAAATAATAGAGACTGCTAAAATATCTGGATCGATACTGTTTAATGGCACTCCAGTGCAAATATATGCAAACTTGCCAAGGGAAGTTCTACAAATACGGAGAGAATTAAAACCCATTACAGACGCCCTGAGAAGAGCAAACATAAGATACAAATGGCTAAATCATATTAAAATCTTAGTGATCCTGAATGGTAAACATCACGTCGCGACGGATCTAAACACAGGAACTGAGCTTCTGAACAGAATCGGTGTGGAAGAACCCATGGAGACAAGCAAGCTAAATCAAAAAAGAAAATCAACAGACTCACTCTCTCCCCAAAAAGGGAGTAAAATTCCGATACGGAACGCCTGACAGAAGAACGAAGATAAACGGTTCCAACTTATTGAGCAATTATGGTTATGTCTCTTATGCTATGCACTATACAAGGGAGGTTGGGGGGGGGCAGGAGTCTCAGCACTGCTCCTCATATATAGAACTTTACACTTGGGAATTTAGTTTCCAAAACTGTGGCGTGAACACAACGACCCAGTTTGTAAGTTCTACAAATCTATTGGTTTTGGCAGTAGTTTGTTAAAAGTGTTTAAGTTGCTTAAGGTTAATTGTAACTCTGGTTAATACTTTAAGGGGTAGGAAAGGGGAGGGGAAGGGAGGGGGGAAATTTTGCCTTGTATAATTGGCAACAAGTAAATTGATCGTTAGATTGTTAAAGTGTTATTTAGATAAGTGTGTTTATAAGGATATTTGATATTTTAGGGATAAAGGGAGGGGAGGGAAGAGGAGATCTTAAGGATTTAAGCTTATTACAGACGCATATTTAAACAATTAAGGGAAGGAAGGGAAGGGTGGTACAGAGTAGTATAATACAGGAGGTAATAATTCTATAAGGAAAGTTTACAAAACTTATATATCTACTAAGTTAATTATACTTTATAAGGATATTGATAAGGGAAAATTCCCTAAAACAAATAAACAAACTAACAAACAAAAGGAAATATATGTGTATATATATATATGTATATAGATATATATAGATATATATATAGGTGTGTATGTGTGTGTGTATATAGATATAAATAAAATAAAAATAAACAAAACAAAAAAAAATTATTATAGATAAGATATAAGGGTCTAGCTATAAGGATTTGTGAATTAAGAGTGTGGAATTAAAACAAAGTGCCAATTTGCAGGCTTTTTACTGTTTGATATTATTGTTGTTAATTGAAATTTATCTTTTATAGGACAGGCAGTCTTATATATTTCTAATCATGGCTTCTAAATTCAAAATAACCACTCTGAATGTAAGAGGTCTGGGAAACCCTGTAAAGCGAAGAAGAGTTATTTCTTTGTTGGCCAAAACTAAATCTCAAGTAATTTTTCTACAGGAAACTCATGCTAAAAATAATGACATAGATATATTAAAGGCAAACTGGATCCAGTCACAATATTATGCAGCTGGTAATTCAAAATCAAGGGGTGTCGCAATACTATTTGCAAAGGATCTTTCATTTCACCATAAAAAAACTCTCAAAGATCCTAAAGGGAGATTCATTTTTGTTAAAGGTTCAATTCAAGAGCATAACTATACCTTCGCATCCATTTATGCTCCTAACAATCAACAATTAAATTTTATAGAAGAAACATTAGGAAAACTGGAGAAATTTCAAGAAGGTCATCTTATAGTAGGGGGGGACCTAAATTATATAATGGATTATAAATGGGATAGAACACATTTTGAAAAAAAATCTACCAAAAAGAACAAGAAAACAAAACTGCAATCCATCTTAAAAAGACATAATCTCATTGATATATGGAGGCATCTACATGTAGGAGAAAAGGATTATACTTATTATTCTCAAAGGCATAACACATATACTAGAATTGACTTTATTTTGATTACTGATTCATTACTTGAGCAAGCGGTGGACTCCCAAATTGGACCATGTTTAATTTCGGACCATTCCTGGGTCAATGTATTAATAGCATCAGAAATACAAAAACAGTGCCCCAAACAATGGTGCTTACCGAAACACTTACTTTATAACCACCAAGCAGCCAAAGAAATAGAAAAAATTTTAGAGAGAGTTATAGCTGATAATAACTCTGAAGAAATAAAGGCTAATATACTCTGGGATACGATTAAAACAGTATCAAGAGGGCATATTATAGCGCTCTCAGCGAGCATAAACAAAGAAAAATTAAAACACAGACAGGATTTAGTAAACTCAATTAAAAATTTGGAGGAAGAACATAAATTGACAGGAAGCAAAAAAATATACCAAAAATTAACCACCCAACGTAAAGTTTTAGAAGCGATTGACAGCAATAATGTACATAGAAGTTTAATTAAATCTAAGCAAAGATATTGGTTTAATACCCCTAAAGCCTTAAGATTTCTATCGAATAAAATAAAACAGAAGAATCTGAAAAATAATATTCATCTACTCCAAGATGAAAATAAAGCAAATTGTCACGATTCCCAAACTATTTTGCAAGTATTTAAAAAATTCTACACAAATTTGTATTCATCAACAAACCCCAAACAAATTAAGATTATGGATTTTTTACACTCACTTAAAAATGTAAAGAAATTGGAAGAAAATCATAGATTACTTTTAGAAAAACCTATCTCCCTGCAGGAAACCCTAGAAGCAATTAAGTTAGCTAAAAACAATAAAGCCACGGGACCTGATGGATACCCATCAGAGTTTTATAAAAAATATGCTATTTTACTAGCTCAGCATCTAACTAATACTTGCAATTTAGTTTTGGATGAATGTAAACTACCCCCTACTTGGAACATGGCCGATATAGTAGTTATACATAAACAAGGAAAAGACCCAACAAAAGCTGAATCATATAGACCAATATCACTTCTCAATCATGATTATAAATTATTTACATCAATCCTAGTTCGACGCTTAAACTCATTCATAAGCAAATATATTCATAATAATCAAGCAGGTTTTATACCCAAAAGAGAAATCACAGATAATATATATAAAACGCTAAACCTAATTGAGCATTGCAAAAACAACAGCACTGAAGCACTGTTCCTCTCATTAGATATTCAAAAAGCTTTCGATTCGGTTGAGAAACAATATTTAAGTAGTACCCTTCAATTCCTAGGCTTTGGTGAAAAATTTTTAAACACCATAGGAGCTATATATCTGCAACCTACAGCTAACATTAGACTGAACGGTTTACGTTCAGGAGAAATTGTAATTAACAGAGGCACTAGACAGGGTTGTCCGCTATCTCCCATGCTTTTTGCCATAGCTTTGGAACCTTTTGCAATTGCATTAAGGGAAAATGAAAATATATTTGGAATCCCCATTAAAGGTAGCTCTTATAAAATCTCGCTTTTCGCTGATGATATGTTAATCTATTTAACTAACCCAACAACCTCTTTGACACATCTTCACCCCTTGCTAACGGAATTTGGTACTATATCGGGCCTGATTGTAAATCAATCCAAATCACAAATCCTTTCTATTAACCTCTCTAAAAATACTGAAAAACTAATTTGTAAACAGTATAAATATCAATGGGCTTCAAATTATCTTACTTACCTCGGCATCAACATTACTCCCAAATTAAATGACCTCATTAAATTAAACCACCAAAGAATAGCAAACCAGATTAAAATAGAAATTATCAATTGGAACAAACTAAAACTTAACTGGTATGATAGGTTCCATTTAATAAAATCATTTATATTACCCAAATTTCTTTTTATTTTTAGAGCAATTCCAGTAATAATTCCTATAAAACTAATTATCCAATGGCAAACAATGATCAATAGTTTTTTATGGCAAAATAAACATCCAAGAATCTCATTTTCCACGTTGAGAAGAAAATCTAAAGATGGAGGCTTCAATTATCCAGATTTGAATCTATATCAAGCAGCAATTAGACTTCTAAACTTACTCCAACTCATCTCCGTGGAAACTACAGCAGAATGGCTCACCCTCTTTAATACTTATCTAAATAAATTCTCTTTTAATGATTTAATATGGAACAAACAAATAAACAGACCCAAAAACATTAACAAAAATATGTTTTTATCAGCAATTTTGCAGACATGGGATAAATTCAGGACTAAACTCATCCCAGAAAAATCCAGATTTTCCTCATTCCTTAATCAATCTTGGTTTCCTCCAGGTCAAGAAGCAGATTTTATAAAACTATTCCAACAGGCTAAAATGACAAAGTTAATTGATATTGCTACAAATTCAGGCCTGATGGAAAAATCAAAAATTGAAGACAATTTAAAGCAAAAGCTGGTGTGGTTTAGATATTTACAGATTAAAAACATGATGGAACAAATAGGTATAAAATCAATAATGAAAACTCCCTTGACGGAATTTGAAATGATATTACGATCTTATACAACTCAAAAGAAAGGAATGATATCCATATTATACACTACATTGCTGAATACACAGAATAAAAAGCAAATTCTTTGTCAATCTAGCTGGGCTAAAGATTGCAATGTAGAACAATCACCTCAGACATGGAACAAGATTTGGACCTCAGTTATATTCAGATCAAAAGTTACCTTAACTAAATTCCAAACGTTTAAAATTATTCATAGGTGGTATCTCACGCCCAAGAAACTATCCTATATATACCCATCAGCTTCCCCAAAATGCTGGAAAAACTGTGGAGAGGTGGGTACGTTTGCTCATTGTTGGTGGGGATGCCCTATCATTAAAAGATATTGGGAGAAAGTAATTGATTTAATCAAAATTATTACAGGATATGAAGTCCCCTTCGACCCTAAAATTCTTTTTTTAGATCAGTGGGAAGAATTACCTATACCTATGATTAGAAAAGAATTGATTGCAACTCTTTTAGTAGTAGCAAAGACTGAGATAGCGCTGGTCTGGAAGAAAGATCATGCACCCTCCATAGATTCATGGTTTGAAAAAGTATGGAATCACTTTATAATGGAAAAAACCCATAACGATTTATACATAGCTGAACAGTTTCCTGCAAACTCCAAGTTTCTGGAGAAATGGCTTCCTTTTTTTGAATATGTTGATACAAATAATATTCAACCTAAATCAAAAATACTTCAAACAATTACTCTCTCTAGAACTTTTATGCTTTAACTTATATGCCTTGTCAAACTATATAATATTTGACTGTATGTACCTATCTCCCTCCTGTATCAAAATAGTTTTGTAATGGTTAATGTTTCGATTCATAAGTGTTTGTTGGTATGTTGTAATGGTTTAATTGTAATAATAATAAAAATTTTAAAAAAAAAAGTCCTTTATGGCAATAGTAGTTTGTAATAGATGCCAGATGGTGGCAGCATTGCATATATGTTCAATGTCTCACTCATGCACATACATCCACGAGTATTTTGGTTGTTTGCTTTTGCTCTTGCAAGATTCCTGGGAGAGGTCTGCTTTCTGCCTTCTGCCCTGATCCCCAGATAAGATGTTTCACAGAACAGATTACAATATGGAAGAGGCAGAGGCAGTTGGACACAGCAAGGCTTGCCTATACATCTTGAGGTGCTACTAAACCAAAAGTTGTAACTCAGGACAAACATGAAATGAATCTATAACAAAAGTTCATAAATGAAGTCCCTGAAAGTGAGGTCATCAGAGCCCTGGTCTCAATAGCCTAGGCAAGCTTTATCTCATCAAATCTTGGAAGCTAAGCAGAGTTGGCCTTGGTTAGTAATTGGATAGGAGACTTTTGTGGAAGACTAGGGTTGCTATGCTGAAGCAGGCAATGGCAAACCACCTCTGGGATTCTCTTGCCTTGAAAACCCCAGCAGGGGTTGCCATAAGTTTGCCATGACTTGATGGCATTTTCCCTCACCAGTGTTGCCTCAGTAGGCAAATACTGGATTAATAAGGAAGGCACAGAATCTGTTGTTCTAGATGAAATGAACCGTGACATTTAATCTGTACCACAATGCCGTGAGGTTGAAAGTGAATAACTGGCCGAGCGACCCACCAATTTTCAGGCCAGAGTAGTTCGAATCCCACTACTGCCATGAGCTCTGCAGGTGGCCTTGGATAAGCCACTCCTCTCAGCCCAGTTCCCCACCTGAATTGTGAGGATAATAGTGACACTGAATTTGTTCACCACTCTGAGTTGGGCACTAATCTGTCTAGAAGATCTGTATATAAGCATACTGTTATTATATTAATGGTGTTTTCCAGGGGACCTGAGGAGAAGGGAGATAATAAAAATACAACTAGAGATGTATTATTATTATTATGAAAGGAATATGGAAGTAAAAATTGTAATATATATCAAAAATGTATCAGTTCTTTACATATTTTCATGGCCAACCATTGCAATGGATGAGAAGGCTGGAGAACTGGACACAAAGTGCATCAGAACTTCAGGACAAGTGCATAACATGATGACGTATATTTGTTTTACCCTGTTTTAGGCTTGCCTATGAACCAACAGATATAATCCTTTAATCAGTTTTTTTCTGTTTCACCTCTTGCAGGGAAGTAAAGGATTATCCTTTAACTCCAGACTAGAGCATCAGATTGAAAATAGGCATTGACAGATCATCACAAAAGCCTGGCCGTTTTTTTGTAATATGTCTAAATGGAGAGTGGTGAGTGTACTAAATTAATCCCAGAAGGAATTCCTTTACATGTCTGTGCAAGTTGGTGTGATTACTCTTATCTCAGGCAAAAAGAGTCAAATTTGCTTTCATATCTCTTCATGCTATTAATCAAATGAAGATATACTCTTAATTGTTCCTCTGAGTTCTTTAATGTGTTCTAAGGAAGTACCAGAATTTTTTTGGGGGGGGGTCTGTTATGTATGTGCCCCATTCATGCCATCTTCGTGTGCTGTACATGTTGTCATGATATATTGCTAATGTTGTGCCTTGCTAGGTTAGAGTTGCCAATGTCTTACTGTCTTTCTACAGGCCTGGGAACCCAAGTGGTTATCTTTCATTTCAGTTTCTCATTCTCTAGAAGGCGTGCGAAGTGGCCCTGGACTGTCTGAGAAATGTTGCATCCTAATCCCATGTCTGTATTTGTATGCAAACCGTACAAGGGATTCTGATGGGAGGAGGGAAAGTGTTTTAATTGAACTGTTTTCCCCCCAAACCCTATTCCTGTCAATAGTTTGTGACATGCTCAGATGTCTTCTTGCTTCTGAGTAAATCTTTGGACCTTCTATAGATTTGATTTGATTCCTGAATAAAACCGCTTAACCAAAGATATGGAGTTCTTGCTGTAAGGGTACAGGGGTCTATCTGCCATAGCCTGTCATCCATAAACTGACTGGTAGTAGGTAGACCCGGTAGTAGGTAGGTCCTATCTGATAAGGTTCAATGAGCACTTCAATATTTAAAGGGATAAAGTCAAATTCCCATTGTCTTCGGGGGGTGATTAACCACCATTTTTTAAACAAGGAAGTATTTTTTCCTAACAAGTTGTATTTGGAGGTGTGGATTTTTGTTAACAAAGTATAATCATGCAGTGTAATCCTAAACTGAATTATGCCCGAGTTATGTCCTGAATCACACACAAGCCTGTTTTACTACCACACTGGCCTCAGAGAAAACACCCATTCAAATGGGAAATGGACAATAAAATCCTCTTGAACCATGAAGGAAGGAAGGTTCCTCTGTTTATGATGATAATGGAGGGGACCAGTATGGAGGAGGACTACTTGCTATACTGCCAGGAAACGGCAAGATAGATTATTTGCAACATGGGCCCCTAAAAACCAGTAGTGAATGACTTGAGACAACTGACTAGATGTTAGCCTGGCAGGAACTAGAGGGACCCAACCTCCATTATGGAACAGGTCAAAAAAATCCCTTCCAATTGAGGAGGAAAGAGTTAAAATATTCATTTCCCTATGTGTAAGCTAGGCATGCCTGGAGCAGGGGACCGACAAGAAACTGAGTTCACATCTGCAATGCTCAGCAACACCGTTACCCAAATTAGGCTGTCAACAAATTAGTTGGAGGAACGTAGCTTAAAGGAGACAAAGTGAGAGGGGGTAACTGGGATTCTATACCAATGTTTACGGGGATTTTTCCCTTAAGGAAAATCTTGAAATAGACCAGCCAGTCCATCAACTGGAATGGTTTTAATTAAAAGAGAAATTAAACAGAAAATATACAGACACACACAGAATACATAAAAGGCTAACTAAGAGGCATTCAGGGAGGAGAGGGGAGAAAGCAGTTTGGGGGGAAGGCTATAATTTCTAGTCTCAAATATGGAGGTCCACTGAGGGAGCAGCAAAACGACCAGTATTTCATAGAGAGAAGAAGAGAAGGATTTGGAGGTGTATGTACGGATCCCAGAAAACACACACAAACAGAAACCCACACTTACTGGTAGCTAGGGACTCCAAATATAGGGCAAAATGATCCCTGGGGCAAGCTGATGTATTCACCTCCCCCCAAAGAACTTGATGGGTGTTTGAGAGATGGATAATGAGTTGGCAGAGGCTGGATGGATGTACTTGAGGTGGATTATAGGTGTAAATGGTGCTTGATGACCCTGTGAGTACTGGATGGGAAAAGCTAACAGGTTTGGTGAATAGTGTTGCTTGATTGGGGTAAATGGGTGAGGGGAAGTGAGGCTGGGCATTGTTGAGATTAGTCAAGAGTTTCCTGGGAGACCCATTGTCCTAATTTATTTGTCTCTCTGGGGCAAGGAGGAAGCCATTAGTCAGTCAGCTGCTCTGACTCTCCTTCTGAAACATTTTCCACACTCTTACCTGGCTGGCCTCCATTTTGCCTGTCAGTGTCATATGCTTAAACTGTGTTCTTAGTTAATAGGCATGTTTCTACTTTAATAAAGATACCATACTGTGAATAAACTGCTTTCCCATGTACCTAGCAGCTTGCCCACATAAAAAACAACCAGATAGACAAGCTAGAGGAATAGTGGGTAGCAAAACAGCTGAATAGCATCCTCTATATACATGTGAACACAATATCCCACTTACAGCGAGTCATGCCATTGGGAGGTGGTTTGAAGCTGAACTATGTCTGACTGGAGGCAAATTACCTAAAATATAGTTATGGGGCCAGCTTAATATAATGGATTTCTTTTCTTTGGAACATATTCTTTGTCCTGTAAAAAGCTAGTCACAATATGACACCAGAGACTGCAAATTTCACATTCTGCCCTAAACAAGAGATCCTGCGTTTCTAATCAAACAGTGTTGTTAGATAAACAAGTGAATCTGCAGTTCTGATCTGAGTGCAAGAGATAATGGAAAAAATGTGATTTATCATTGCCCTTACATTAGAGTTATTTTGTCTATATTGTAAGGAGGGGGTCTCAGATGCTTCGCTAATGAGTTAGGAACCATCAATTTCACCACTATGTTGACTTCCATATTATCTGTTCCTTTAAATATGTTTTCCTACGTGTTACCTGTGCTTCTTGTTGTTTAATATCAGTTCTAGAATTGATTATGCTCTATTTCAGCATTTCTTCAACTCTGTATTGGATCCTTGCTAATGCTATGTCTTTATAAACTTGTATCTATTTAACCTATGGCATTGTTTACGGAAATGTCCTCGACACTGTATGGAAAAGTCCTTGATACTGATTGTACTAATCTCATGCTATGTAATTTGCCTTGAATCTCAGGAAGAAAGGTGAACTATAAATGACATAAATTACATAAATAATGAAAATATTATTGAGTGCTGAAAAAGTGTCTGGCACTGACATCTTGTCAGCTTCCTAGGCTGATAGAGCTGAGAGTCCACAGTTGTAAAACTTTGTGAATATGAGTCTCTCTGTCTCTTTCTGAATTCTTGCTTATTCTGAGCTTGCTCAAATTCTTAAATAAAAAGTCCTCCATGGATCACAGTTTTTAGGTTTATGTGTTAAAACTATCACTACTACAAGAAGGACTGGTTTTGGGATTCTCTGTAAGTGGGTTGAAGCCTCCTCATGCATACTAGGCATGCTATGATTGTCACTGCAAACATATTTGATGGTCAGACTTATCACATTTGAAGGTGGCAATCAGATATGAACTGATAACTCCATCTGTTTCATTCATAAACATCTTACAAAACATTTCCTATGAACTGCACGTGTGCAAAAGATGCCTCTGATTCAAAGTGATGGGCAGCCATTAGAGTCATTAAGGAGTATTTAGATATTGGAGTTGGCAACATTTTTGAACATCTTTGGAATTCCGACAGAGGGTAGTGGGCACAACCATAAAATGGCTGCTGCAAGATGCCAAGCCGTCAATACAATATCAGGGACTGTTGTAATTCATTACTTGAATAGTAAGTCTTCAACATTTCAGGCAGAGGCTCTGCTTAACAAAATGTTTTCAAAGTAGTTTCTTGCGTACATAGGGTTGCCAGGTCCCTATACTCTCCCCATAAGAGGGAGGATCCAGTACTCCCTGGGACAAAGATCGTGGTAATCACTGGGATGAAGATTTCCATGCATGCACATTCCTGGAATTGTCACAATGATATCACTTCCTGAAGTGACATCATCACCCCAGTAACCTGCAAATTGCCAGAGATTGGTGGACAAGAGGGCAAACTGCCAGGAGTTTGCTCACCACTTATGTATATACTATGCATACACCATGAAAAGCCTTGAGTTGAGGTGACAGTTTCTACCAAAAAAAATCATCACAGCCAATCAGAGCCCCAACAGCTAATCAGAAGCCCACCTGGTTCAGTCCAACTTTGCAATACACTTGGTGGGTCTGAGTAGATGTCATAGTGTCAATAGACACCAGACTGGGGATACCCATCTTAGATGAACACTGCAGGGAAGAGTTTCATTGAAACACATCAGGTATGATTTGTTGAGTGATCTAATTGTTTGTTTAAACAACTGAGGTGAGCAGATGGAAGAACTATCAAACTGATCATCAAAAATCAGGTATCTACTGTCAGTGAGCAGGGTGGGAGCCAATCCAGTGGATGTTCATGCAACCCTAAAAGACAGAAATCCCAGCCACATGGAAGTTCAAAGATGGAAGCTATAATAATAATATGTTTATTGCTTTTCCGGCCGAAGCCATAAGCCATACAAACAGCAACAAAATATGAACTGTACACTTGAACATACCCAATTCACACAGGCATAACTCGTCATTATCACTTTAAACTATCTAAGCTCATGAAGATTTTGTTTCTTTATCACCGTGGCTAAAAAGGAAGCCAAAAAAAAAAAGATGGAAGCTAATAAGGGGGCGAGCCAAGGGGCTGAGGGTTCAAGATATGCCATTCTAAGCCCATTGATCTCAAAGGATTGCTAAGGGATGTACCAATAATTTCTGACTGCATTTGTCCTAGGTGTTGATTATATTGTATTTTCACTGGGACAGTGTAATCCATCTTGGACAGCAGTGAGAAAGGTAGAATCATCATCATCATCAAAACAACAACAATAACAACATCAACAGCTGTGAATTATGGAGGTTGCCATGTTATTGGTGATTCCTGCATATTGAAGACAAGCAACAAAGCCTGTTTTGGGGGGGAAATACAATGGGCTCTAGAAAGGGGAAGTTGGGCAGGCAGGCATTTGCTCCTCCTCTGTCACTGATTAAAGCTGGTGAAGGAGGGGGGGTGGGCATTGTCATCTGTTCCATGCCTGATCTGCCTGATCTCAGCCATGTGAAGGGATGGTGAGCTTTTCTACCTGCTCCATGCCTGCTCCATGCCAGGTAAAGGGTGGGGGGCATTGCCTTCTGTTTGGCACTTGACTATGGCTCGGTGAAGGGGGCATGCATTGCCACCTGCTCCGAGCCTGATCCCAGCTGGGTTAAGGTTGGGGGTGGCATTGCCACTTGCTCTGTTCCTAATAATAGCTGTGTTAAGGTGGGAGGAGCTCTGCTTCTAATACCAGCTGGGTTAACATGGCTGGTGGGCATTGCAACCTGCTCTGCTCCTAATATCAGCAGTATTAAGGCAGGGGAAGGCATTACCAACTACTCCGCTCCTAATACCAGCTGAGTTAAGGCAGAGGGTGGGCATTGCCACTGGCTCTGCTCCTTATACCAGCTGGGTTAAGGTGGGGGGTGGGCATTACCAACTGCTCCACCATTAATACCATCTGGGTTAAGGCAGGGAGTAGGCATTGCCACCTGCTCTGCTCCTGATCCCAGCTGGCTTAAGAGGGGCAGACATGGCCACCTGCTCTGCTCCTAATACCAGCTGGGTTAAGTTAGGGAGTAGGAATTGCCACCTGCTCAACTCCTAATACCTCTTGGGTTAAGACAGGGAGTGGGCATTACCATCTACTCCGCTCCTATTACCAGCTGTGTTAAGGTGGGGAGAGGGCATTACCACCTTCTCCACACATGATCTCTGCTGGCAGAAGGGGGGGTGGGCATTGCCACCTGCTCTGCTCCTAATACCAGCTGGGTTAAGACACAGAGTGGTCATTGCCACCTGCTCTGCTCCTAATACCTGCTGGTTAAGACAGGGGGTGGGCATTGCCATCTGTTCTGCTCCTATTACCAGCTGGGTTAAGGCAGGGGCTGGGCATTGCCACCTGCTTCGCTTCTAATACCAGGTGGGTAAAGACAAGAGGCGGGCATTGTCAACCGCTCCACCCGATTGCAACTGGTACAAAGGTGGGTGGGCATTGCCACCTGCTCCGCTCCTAATACCAGCTGGGTTAAGGCAGGGGGTGGGCATTTCCTCCTGCTCCATTCCAAATATCAGCTGTGTTAAGTTGGGTGATGGACATTTCCACTTGCCTCACTCTTAATACCACCTAGGTGAAGGCGGGAGATGGGCATTGCCACCTGCTCTCATCCTGCTCCTGGCCTGGGCTTCCCACCATGGCATGTTTTCTGGAGGGACATGGTGCCTTGCCTAGGCTTTCCTCCTTGGCAGAGCCCTCTGGTGGTGCAGCAGGGTATAAAGTGAGTTGTCTGAAATACACATACTCAATTAAATAGTAAGATAAGAATGAATGGAAACCTCCTAAGATAAGTGGCTAGTCTCATACATCCTCTGTTGGCTTTATCTGTGTAAGAACCTGCCTCACACATCATCGTAAAACTTCAGCTTTGAAAAAATTCACTAGCACTCAAAGGGTCTGTAAAACCATCAGAAGGAAATCCGGTGGATTGTTACCCTCACTCAAAATCTCTCCCCGTCTTTGTTGAGAAGGAACCCCTAAGACTGGATGCATCATTATTCCTGGTGACGCGGCAATGGATGTATCTCACATAAAGAACAGGAGGGATGAATGAACCAGAGAAACACAACAAATTGATGCAAGGAGGATTTTTAATGATCAAAGACAAAAGAGGAGTACAATTACAGAGAGAGAAGGAGGATAAAGAGACCTGATGCTGTCAATTCCAACACAGAACATCAAAATGCTCCCACTGGAGAGGATTAAGATATTACACTGACATTATATGAAAGATTAGAACAGCTTTACAGAAGTTGAAGAAACCGCTAATAACTACTGGCTTCATGCAGAAGATCATTAATCTATAAAGGGACAAGCGGGTCTAGAAGCTGGAAGATCCAACGTGCCTAGCATTTAAAGCAGAAGTAGTGGGTCCTCCACAATTCTGAAATCATAACCATTTTGCTCAACCATGTTGACTTCTGTGCCTGGGTATTTTGGGATCCATGGACACCTCATCAGAGCTTAGCATGGCCCACAGCAGGGATCACTGCAGCAGGAGGTACTAGCTCTAGCACAATGGGCATTACTGCACAACCATCCACCTGGGACCACAATTTCATAACATGGGTGGCATACATCTACTCTTGTGCCTGGACCATTTTGCCCATGTCCACCACAACAGCCGCCAGTAGGCATGCAGCATTCAGAGGCACAGACACAGTGGCAAGTTGCTCGAACATTATTGTAGCTTCGGAGACTCGACCCTGGGATTGTCAGGCTGCTACCGCCAGTTGCAACGCTCACGACCGATGAAGAGCCAGTATCAACCAGCACCCCACCGCTGCCGCTACCGCTGCCGCCTCCATATCCGCCTCCACAGCCGGAACCACAGGATGTTCCACAGCAGGCCATCTTTGATAAGTGGAGGGAATCTGTGAAACTGAACACAAGAATGAAATTAACGTAATGTAACTGAAAAAGTTCAAATTTTGTCATAGTTGACTATACTGAGTTAAATACATAAATGATCACTACATAATGCACCTTGTCACCTTGTTGCAAGCATGAATTGAAATTATTTCTTTCTTTTCCTTTTATAAGGGGAAGGGAGATGCATCATAGCTCCATGGTGCAGAAAAAGCTTCTCATGCAGATATCTCTGTCTTCAAAACCTCATATGTTCTAAGAAACTCAGGAAACCAGTACTGGGAAAGACCTTCCTCTCCTTGTGACTCTGGAAAGCCACTTTCAGCCAGAACAAACAACAGACTATATTGAGGTGAACAGAGCAATGGATTGATCTGCTACAAGACAGTTTCATTTGTGCAGTGGTCAGCCAAGAGAATGTGTTCAGCCAAATAATGAACCAAACCTAAGACGTGGCATTTGTAGGAAGAGAAGAAAAAATCATAACTCGTTCAGGGCTCTTCACAGGGTTATTCTGTTTTATAAAAGTAAAGGTAAAGGTTGTGGGATATATGATGAATTTAATTGATCTGTGCGAGCACTGAGTCATTACTGGCCCATGGGGACGTCACATCACAAGGTTTTCTTGGCAGACTCTGTTTTATAGAAATGGCTAAAATCTAACCAGCACACCATTTCCTCACTATGCAAATGTGATAATGGGGGAAACATCTCCAGTTGTATTCCTACCTGTGCTATCAATTTTAAAGATCCAGGAGCCCTGGAACATGAAAAACCATTATGAAATCACAACAAAAAACACTGCCAAATTTGCACTTCTAATATGGAATAGAATGTATTTAATGGACGTACCTGAGTTCCCGAGTAATAAATGTGCCGTTGTACCTCAGTCGATGTTGTTGGAGAAGGCTTGGATTTGCCCTTGCTTTTATACAGTCCTAACCGATCACGTGGTGATGACCTTCAAGTGCACCAGATCAATTAAATTCATCATATAGAGATTTGCATTAACCCTAGCAACATAAAAAGGTGTAACTGGTTTACTCATTGCTTGTGAACTATTCTCGGACTCATATAATATGTTGATCATATTATACCTTGTAAAAATCTTTCCTTTTTATAAAACAATATAATACATCCATTCCTGGTGTCCTCAACTAACCTCCTTCTCTGGAATAAAAATGACGGCTGTTGCTGTCTTTAGCTGATATTTTTGCTTATAACAAATGTTTCTTCATGAATTTCTCAAGGGGACTTAGGGACGAGCATTGGGAATTCAGGATAGCTGTAGATTCACCCCATGAAAGGATCCGCCAGGATCTTGTATCATTTCGGTGGGCCTGCAAGATGGAGATGTTCCACCTGACTTACAGTTGTGGCCAGCATCAGGATCATCATTGAGCCTCCCACCGGTCTCCAGTATTCGAGTACAGCTCGTGGGTCTGCCTACCTCCTCTTTGTATGCTGGCGGCAGAAATGTGTAGCCAACTATGGCCATTTCCACACACGTTGAATAACGCACTTTCAATGCTCTTTCACAATCCTTTTGAAGTGGATTTTTTGTTCCACACATGGAAAATCAGTTTCAAATATTCACTGTTCAATTCAATGTGGAACAGGCAAAAAACACACTTCTGTCTAAAATAATAATGAACTTTGTTTTGTAACATTGCTCTTTCAGTGTTGGGCAGGATTAAACACAATAGCTCCATGCTTTCACTTCCTGACAATTGCACACACAGATCACAATCTTGTCCACTGAACCTGGTGCACTATTGCTGGACAATCAAGTTAATTTAGTCGCAAAAACTCTTTCTGTCATCTTAATTTATCCTAAAAAATAGCTCCTTACCTTGACTAAGCCAACCTGGCCAGTAGAATCTATGCTACAACGATCTTGAAACTAGACTACTATAATGCAGTCCTCATGGGTCTGCCCCTGAAATCAGTTCAGAAACTCCAGTTGATACAGAATGTTGAACTCAGTTACTATTAGGAGCCTGTTGTGGTTACTGCACTGGCTACCTCTTAGGTCGAATACAAATAAATGTTTAGGGGTGGGCAAAAAAAAAAAAGATCCAAAAATGTACATAAAAATCATTGGTTCAACTCATTAAAATAACTTCTGAAGTGGCAGAACAAATTTGGGGACCTCTCCCCTGCCAAAACGTTCATGTATTTCATTTCAGTTCTTAGTGTGTAGAGTCTGCACAAGGTGGCCAAGCAGTTGGTGGCCACTCACCCAAGTATATGTGTGTGGAGCTGCCCAACACACACCTTCACACACGTCTTCCTGAAGAATTCCTCAAGAAACCTCAATGTTGGGTGTTCTCAAACACAATGGGTTGATGTTTTAGAGGGAGAACAGTGTTTTGTGCAATTTTAGTTCCGTTTACATACGAAACAGCTACCCCAGAGCCTCTTTTCCCCTCCTCCATTGAAAAGAACAGCATGCTTTGGCTCACATGAAACCAATGCGTTCACAATAGTCAACGCTGATTTTTTTTTTTAAAAAAAGATCATATGTGAGCCAGTACCTCCTAGCCTGAACGAGCAGTAATGGAACGGAAATATTTTGATATTCTCCTGGAACTGAAATGGAAACAGAAATTTTCTCGGTGCAAACCCCTTGAAATGTTTATCATCTATAAATCTAGAAAAGGAGGAGTTTTGATGACACCAGGATTGATGTACTCCACAAATTTATAAAAAGAAAAGAATTTACAAGGTATAATATGATCAACATATTATACAGGTCTGAGAATAGGTCACAAGCAATGAGTAAAACAATTATACCTCTTTTTTTTTTTTTTTTTTACTATAAACAATTATACCTCTTTATGGTCCTGGGGTTACGGAAAATCTCTGTGTATGACAAATTTAGGATGTCTGGTCATCAAAAAAGTCATCACCATGTGACCAGTCAGGACTGTATAAAAGAAAGGGCAAATTCAAGCCTTCTCCAACAACGTCAGCTGAGGTACAACAACATCTCTACTACTTGCGAACTCAAGTAAGTTCATCAAAGCCAATATGTTCCTTTTTTTCTAGGCTACTTTGATTATGCATTCTGGCTTTGTTATGATTTCCTCCGGATTTTTCACTTTGTAAGGATGTGGAGCCCTTAAAACATATGAGGACAGGCAGGACTACAACTGGGGAAGTTTTCCCCATTTTTAAACTTGCATAGTGAGGAAATGGTATACCTGTTGAATGCTTACCTTCTGTGTAAAGCCCAGAATCTTAATGAAGAGTACTAAAGTATTAAACCATACCAAGCTCTACTCGGTTTATGAATTTCTCTAGTCTTCCTATATATGCTGTAACTTAAGTTAGATTCATTATTTGACCCAACATATTCAGTTGGGTAATCGCCGACCAAATGAAACTGTCCTGTACCAAATTGTTTCCTTGGCCTGCTCAGGTCAGTCTTGTCTGCTCTGGTTGAAGCCATTTGGTAGAGTCAGAGGCTGAGAAAAAGCTTGCCCAGTACTGGATACCTCTGTTTTATTGACCAGGGACTGACTATAGGAGTTTGTGTATGAAAAGCTTATGCTCCACCATGGAGCTACTGTACATCTCCCTATTTACTTAAACAGAAAAGAAAAAGAATCACAACACGATGAATTACATCGCATTTGGCTATTTGTGTATTTAGCTCATATCATCAACTGTGACTGGGATGAATCTGTGTACCTCTGACATGTGCCTATTACATGTATTTTATAATTCTGTTCAGTTTCACAGATTCCCTCCACTTATCAAAGATGGCCTGCTGTGGAACATCCTGTGGTTCCGGCTGTGGAGGCGGATATGGAGGCGGCAGCGGTAGCGGCAGCGGTGGGGTGCTGGTTGATACTGGCTCTTCATCGGTCGTGAGCGTTGCAACTGGCGGTAGCAGCCTGACAATCCCAGGGTCGAGTCTCCGAAGCTACAATAATGTTCGAGCAACTTGCCACTGTGTCTGTGCCTCTGAATGCTGCATGCCTACTGGCGGCTGTTGTGGTGGACATGGGCAAAATGGTCCAGGCACAAGAGTAGATGTATGCCACCCATGTTATGAAATTGTGGTCCCAGGTGGATGGTTGTGCAGTAATGTCCATTGTGCTAGAGCTAGTACCTCCTGCTGCAGTGATCCCTGCTGTGGGCCATGCTAAGCTCTGATGAGGTGTCCATGGATCCCAAAATACCCAGGCACAGAAGTCAACATGGTTGAGCAAAATGGTTATGATTTCAGAATTGTGGAGGACCCACTACTTCTGCTTTAAACACTAGGCACGTTGGATCTTCCAGCTTCTAGACCCGCTTGTCCCTTTATAGATTACTGATCTTCTGCATGAAGCCAGTAGTTATTAGCGGTTTCTTCAACTTCTGTAAAGCTGTTCTAATCTTTCATATAATGTCAGTGTAACTTCTTAATCCTCTCCAGTGGGAGCATTTTGATGTTCTGTATTGGAATTGACAGCATAGGGTCTCTATATCCTTCTTCTCTCTTTACAATTGTACTCCTCTTTTGTCTTTGATCATTAAAAATCTTCATTGCATCAATTTGTTGTGTTTCTCTATTTCAATCATCCCTCCATGCCTTCAATGGGGGATAAATCCATTGCAAGGTTTGAATCAACGTTCTCCCTAAATTATTGATACAACCAGTTTTGTGGGATCCTCCTCAATAAACAATAAAAGAGAATGTGAACAAAATCAGCAGAATTCCACCTGCAGAACAGAAGGAGAAAGAAATAATTACTGTAAGAATCAACATTTGGGAATCGACTCACGCTTACACGTCAACTTTACCTCCCTATCGCATATGGGCAGAGGGAAGAAGAACCACTTTTCTGACAGTGTTTTCTTCCTTCCAACTTCTCCAGTGTTTTATTAGAATTAACAAGGACTCATCTTCAAAAATTCTAGACTAAGAATGCTGGGAGAGGACATATACGGTCTCTAGAAATATTTATGTAAGGGTACTTGAATGCATGCCAAACGAAGATGTCTAAATAGATATTTTTGTAATTGACTGAACTAACATGGAAGTTTCTTTATTTTTGAATGAGGTTACACTATTGCTTTAAGTGTTTCTATTTCCCTTGAACTCAGACTGTCTGCAGTACTACCTTGTTCAATTGGGAGTGCCTCTCTTTTGTATCCACGGGAGAGGTAATAGCAGTGAGTAGCACTGGCTCCAGAGCCAGGCAGCGGGCCAGAGATCTTGAGCCCAGTGCACAGGAGCTTGGCATAGAACGACAGAAGACCGGGGTGGCTCAGAACCCAGCTAGGTCCAGGTCCATGGAGGGATATCCTAGCAGGTGGAGGTTGACCTTGATGAAGGTCAAAAAGTCCACCAGGTCCGGTTGCAGACAAGCAGTGGGGACAGAGGAGGTCTTCCAGGTGAGAGAACACCCGATGGCTCTGCATGCTGGTGGGAGGGCAGGACAGGATGTTGGTTGTCAAGATGGACAGATCTGGCCATACAGCAGATTTACTCACCCAATACTCCAATGAGTTGGGATGGGTGGGACTTAGTGGGCTCCGCAAGGTACTCACGCAACAGGGCCCCTGCTGAGTCCTCCACTGCGATAGACAAGCCCACTGTGCTGTGGCCAACCACACAACCCACCGACAAGGCCCAGAGATTGATTGGGCCCATTTGAGTGGGTCTCTCCTGATGTGGCTCTGTTCCCACCTCCTCCCCCTTCTCCTCCTTCTCCTCCCCTGCCACCTGCCCCTCACCCCTGCCCAGTTCACTCCATCCTGCCTTCTCTTCCTGGAAATGGAGGACCACTCTGCAGAGATCCTTTTTCCAGCACTGCATCTCGCCCTCCCGCATGGTGATGCTGCCCTTGATACGGGGGTCACAGAGGGAGACCATTTGGTACAGCGCCTCATGGCACACAGGATGCAAGCGCTCGGCCACACATGCCTGGATCCTCCTCACAAAGTCCCGGACCCTGGGGAGCAGCTCTTGCTTGTGCTTGAACTCCTGGGTCAGGAACTGGTCAAGCAAATGGATCAGGGGGATGACCTGAACCAGGCTGGCCTCGTATTAGCACAAGAGCTCGGTGGCCACCTTAAACAGTTTCAGCAACTGGTCCATCTGGGCAAGGACTCTCCATTTCATGGAGCAGAGGGTGAGCTCTTCTCCCTTCCTCAGAAAATCTGTCATTGACAGGATGTCCTTCAATGGGCCCTTCTACTCCAACAGATGACATATCATGTCATAGGTGGAGTTCCAGCGGGTGGGCACGTCCTGAAAAAGTTGGTGCTCGGGGTCCCACCCCTCTCCCTGCCCTTGTAACAGCTCACGGGAAGAGTTTATGCTGTGGGAAAAGTGGGAAGTGATGTGCCGGCAGCTGTCCAGCAGATTGCACATCCACAAAGTTCCCTCATCCGAGCTGTCCCTCGGCTTGCTCCCCAGCCCAAATATGTCTCTAATTAACAGGTGCAGCTTGTGCACCATGCACACCAGGCCCGGGAGGGATGCCTCTTTCAGGGCTGCCAACATGTTGCTTCCCATGTCCGTCACCATGAAGCCATGGACAAACCCTTCCCCCGGCCATCCACTCCCTCAGAGCCGCCTTTACCGTGGTGGTGATGTTCTTCCAAGTATGGACATTGTCCATCCCCCGGGCCTGGAGAAGAGCTGCCCTGTAGCCCAGTGTCAAGCATGGCACCTGTTTTTGGGTGCCTGCTCTTGGCCTAGGGTGGCGGAAGTCCTCTGGTTGCCACCAGTGAGCCGTGATGCCAAGGTAGCCATGATGGCAGCCACTCCAGAGGTCTGCTGTGAAGTGTGCTGTATGGCCTTTGGTGGCTGACAGCTCCCTGAGCACCAAGTCTTGCAGAGACTGGTAGAGGGCAGGCAGGACTAGATGCCCAACGGTGCACCTTGACAGCATGGAGAACCATGGAGTGAACTGCTGAAGCAGCCTTTGGAAGCCCACACCCTCCACGACAGATGCGGGAAGCCGTGTAGGGCAATCATCTCTGCCACAATGTGAATGCCCACCTTCTGAGCCTTGGAACACACCCTTTCCAGTGGCACTATCCCCGACCCCAATGGAACAACCTCCCCAAGGGCAGCTTGCCTGACCATTCCACTCCCACCAGCAGCACCTTCGGGGCAAGACTTCTTGCTTTGGGTGGATTCCAGTGAACCTCCCACTGATTCCCACTTAGAAGAGCTGGTGGCCCTCTATCTCCCTCCTCTGGATGTTTCACTGACTGATGATGGAGACCACAGGCTCGGGTAGTGCATGTTCAGGTGCCTACTCAGGACCATCAAAGACAGGTGCTTTGTGTCATTCCCCCTTTGCACCAGGGTATCAAAGGCACGGCACTGCACAACATGGGGGTCATTCGGAAGGGCCCAAAAGTGCCTCCATATCGACAGGTTGAAATGTGGCCCACTAACTGTTCCAGGGGAAGAAGGACAAAGGGTTACTGGCTGCACTGCGGAGCTGGCTCTGGAAGATGGAGTGAAGGGTGGACTGCAGGCAGGGTCAGCACCAAGAGTTTGGGATGTTCCCATGGCTACAGAAGACCCACCCCTCCCCCCTAGTCTTGCTGCCCATGTAACCAATTTGGAGCTCCACACTTGGAAGGAAGACCTGCCCCTCAAGCTAAGTTTGGCTTACATTGGGGTTCCCAGGGCGACAGAAGGAGTGCAGACAGAGTTCAGGCAGTCCCTGCCTCCATTGCCAAGGGATTTGATTGAAGGCGCCTGACTGTCTGGCTTCATGAAAAAAGTGAAGAACGCATGAAGAAGGCTTGCAATGACCACTTGTTCATCTAGAATGATCTCTCACAAACAGCATGTTCGCAAACAGCCGATCGGGCTGTTCGTGGCTTTTTTGCGTTGGTAATGCTGTTCGTGCCCATCTCTAGTCTAGAGTATTTCTCTTTAGGAGTGGATGCACCATTGCTTGTTTTAAGGCAGGAGCAACCACTCCCTTTCTCGGGGAGGTATTTACTGTCTCCCAGACCCAGTCCCTCATCCCTCATCCCAGGGGCAGATTTAAGCAGCCAAGAGGGTCAAGGCTTGTACAAGCAAGTGATAGATCTCAAACTTCTGAGAAGGAAGGTCTCAAACTTCTTATCTACAGCCTCAGACGGGACACAGTGAATGTATTCCACACAACTGGACAAATCAGCATCCTGGGGACCTTCTATCCTGTCACTGTAATATATGGGTATGACGGGCAGCCTCTTGTTCCAGCTTCCAGACCTCACAGCAAAACTCAGTCTACAAGAAGAGTATGCAAATATCAAACAGCATCAGCCAATGAGAGGTGGTAGGACCTCTGAGAAAGAAGGAGGAGAAATGAGTAAAAGCATACAACCAGAGATCAAAGAATACATCTAAGGACACAGCAAATCAAATAACATTTTAATGCATTCTTAACCCTAAACCTGGCCTCTCTGTTGGGTTGGTCATCTGTCTTCAGACCCTGTACCACTGTGTCTCCAAGATTTCTTAAGCATGTGTAGTGGCATTAACGGAAGAATATCGTGATTTTGAGGAGGAAAGTTTGGTTGCTTGGAGAAGTGGCTTGGAGAAGTGACAGAGAAACAGGGAAAACTGCCAGGAGATTAGTTAGGCACTTAAGCTTCACCCAGTGAAGGACGACAAGTCAGGCATGTATAGAATTCATACATAGGTCTCCAGGGTCAGAAGAGGAGGTAGGAATAGAACAGATGTAGGAATAGAGCAGAGGTAGGAATAGAACGGGTATGCTGTGTTTCCTAGGAAATAGTGAGTTAGTGACTTGTGAGAGGATTGAGGGAAATGTCCTAAGAGATGAGCTAACTCTCTTTCCATAGGCTGAGATTCTTGGCTCTAGTAAGAAGTTTCAAGTCAAATCATTGCATTGTAGGTCTCTGGCAGAATCAGCCTGTCATTTCAATAAAGTTGGGATGTGAGAGAAATTCTAACTGTTCTGAAGCAGACTTCTGCTATTCCTTACTGTAAATAATTATAAATTATTCACTATTATCTTTCAACCCATTGAACACTTCCAAGGAAGAGAAAATGAACCTACTCCTTTTGTTGTGCAACAGAGGTGTTGTACGGAATCCAAAATATTGGTGAATCATGAGTGTCAAAACTAAGAATGAATGGAAACCTTCAAAGAAAAGTTTCTGGTGGTTTTATTTATGTAGGAACCTGACTCATACATTAACATCAAGCCTTTGCATTTGGAAATATCCACTAACATCGAAGGGTCAGTGGAACCTCCCTGAAGAAATTCATTGTTATTCTGGCTTCATTCAGAAAATCTTTTATTGTTTATTGAGGAGTACTCCCCCCAAAACTATTACATCAATAATATTGGTGAAATGTTGAAGGCGGCATCCATCCTAACCTAGCAATGGATTTATCCCCCACGTAATGTGTTGAAAGAGTGGAGGGATGAATTAACCAGAAAGACACAATTAGTTGATGCAATGAGGATTTTTAACGGTCTAAGACAAAAGAGATATACAATTGTAGAGAGAGAAGAAGGGTGAAGAGACCCTGTTATATCAGTTCCAACAGAGATAATCATCATCCTCCCAATGGAGAGGGCTGAGATATTATATTGACAGTATACGGACAGCATTTTAGAAGTTGCAAAAACTGCTAATAACTAATGGCTTCATGTTGAAGAGGAGAAAGACAAAAAGGGACAAAAAAGTCAAGGAACTGGAAGACCCAATATGCCTCAAGCTTCAAGCAGATATAGTGGGTGCTTCACATTTCTGAAATAATAACCATTTGGCTTTACCATTTTGACTTCTGTTCCTGGGTATTCTGTGATCTGTGGACAGTTCACAGGAGCTTAGCTTGGCCCACAGCACAGATCACTGCAACAGGAGATTCTTGCCTGAGCACAATGGACATTACAGCACAACCATCCACCTGGGACCACCACATCATAACATGGATGGGGTATATCTATTCTCATGCCTGGACCATTTTCCCCATGTCCACCACCACTGCCACCACATGGCATGCAGCATTCGGAGGCACAGACACAGTGGCAACACACTCAGACAATATTGTGGCTCTGAAGCCTCGGTCCAGGGATTGTCAGGCTGCTACCACCAGTTCCAATGCTCACGACAGGTGAAGGGCCATTATCAACCAGCACCCCACCGCTGCCATGGCCACTCTCAGCTCTATATCCATCTCTACAGCCACAACCACAGGATTCACAAACATAAGGGGATACAAGGTCCTATGAGTCCTGATTAAATATTTATATAAATTTAATTATATAAAGTGCAAGTGCAAGAAGTGTATTCATAAATCATTGAAAAGTCTATACCATACAGTACAATAATACCACAAACCATCAATTTTATAACAATGGTAAATGCCACCAAAAATCCACTTTTTTTTTACAAAAATCGTCAATGTCACAGGAAGTCCAAATTCAATCCAAATCAATGCTGCACAAATTATTCGGGATGTGCACTTCGGGTTTCAGCAACTTGAAGCAAACCTTGATCAATTCCTATTCGGGTTGATCAGTGTTTCTCGAATCAGCCTCAGCAGAGCTGCTCCGATTCGAGTATCCCAAAGCAGAGCAACCTGAAGCGGTTTGGGTTGCTTCGGGTTGCTCTGTGAAGCCTTTTCCCCTTGCCGCGGCAAGGAAAAAGGCTTTAAAGAGCTCTTCCATTTCCTCTTCCCTCCTCTGTGTTCGGGAGGGGGAGAGGGGGGCATCAGGGAATTGATCTGAGATTGGCTGACACAATGAGCCAATCATCGCGGCAGCCAGCAGCTCTTCCTTTCCTGATTGATGATTCTATGGGAGGACATTGTGATCCTCTGTGAGGACATTGGTTTTTTGAAGTTTTTTTTTTAAAATGCTGCTGCAGAGAGTGGCTGGTTTGAATTGGGGGCTTGTGCAACTTAAGCCCTAAATTGGCAAGCTTTCCCTGCTTAAGCCATGTGCTTTCCTCTCACTGGTCTGGCTGTGCTGCTGCTGAGTGACTGCCCCTGCTGCACAGTGACCTGCTGCTGCTGCTTCTGCTGCTTCTGCTGCTGGATCAACTGGTTTTTACTGGGCTACCCTGGTGGACCTAGACTGGATTGTCTGCAACAAGTTTGAGAGTCACTGACTCACCTTTTTTTTCTATTTGGGGGGAGAGGGTGGTGGTTGATTCTCTAGTCTTGGTGGCTTGAGGGAGGGGGAAATTGTGGGTAGTTAAATCTTCTGTTTGATTATTGCTTCTTATTGCTTCTTAATAATTGCTTCTGTTTAATCATTGCTGTTTGTAGGCTGGAGAAGGGGGGCTGAATTTTGGCCTTGTTCTGTGCCTTGATTCTCTGTTACTGAGTTTAAATCCAGATTTGCTGAGCAACTGAGAGAGAAGCATATTTCTTTTCTGCTGCTGTGCTGATTTTGGTGCTGCCTTTGCTGTGTGGGGGCTTCTTTGGTGCAGTTTTGCTTCTGGGGGTCCACTGATTTATTTGCTTCCTGTTTACTTAATTGCTTTGCTGGGTGCTGTTGACTGGAGGGTTTTTTTTTTTTTTGCATATTTGGGGAGTTATTTCTGGTGTTTGATTCTCTGGTGTGATGTTAGATTTTGTTCCACGGTGGGACTGTATGTTGTGATTTGAATGTGCCACTAATACTGTAACCTTCACTCAGCCTGCTTGTGGGGAGAGGAGGGTACAGAAATCCGAGTAATAAATTTTTTAAAAAATATTTTAAGTGTGTTTTTTGGTTGTGTTTTTGGTGTTTTTTTGATTCTCTGATGTGGTGGTGGGGGTTGATTTAATCTAGGACTGTACGTTGGGATTTAACAGTGATACGAAGTTTTTAATGCTGTTCCTAAGAAATACTTTTTTAAAAATTAATTTTGTGTGTGTGTGATGATTCTCTATTGTGATGGTTGGCCCCACTGGGGAGCATGGAGAGTGGCTGGGCAGCCTGATTTGGGGGAGATGTGGAATTTTGGGGTGTGTGTCATTCCTTCTGTCGTGCTTTCCCAGGGAGGAGCATGAATTCAGGGGTATGCCTCTGCTGTAGCACCCCTGCTCTGTGCATAAGTGCCCCAGGGAAAGACATTTTAAAAGTTCTTGTCATAGAAAACCACAGGGAGTGGCTGGCCAGCCTTCTCTGGGGGTGCTGGGGAATTTTGGGGAGTTTGTCTTTGGTTTTGTTGGGTGGCTGGGGGTTTGATTCCGAAACAAATAAGTGGGGTGGCTGGGGTGGTCAACCTTCTTTGGGGAACCATAACATGGCGCACCACCCGATCGTATGCTGTCCTGGTACTAGGGGCAAGGGCTAACTGGATGGCTCTGAAAGTCTCGGATTCCCAATCCTCCACAGCTCCTGGGGCACTTGAGCTGGCAGCAAATCGGCCTCGGGGGCAAGCTGTCGAAACCGATCCATCTGCAGACAAGATAGGGCATCTGCCAACTCACCAGGAACATGCCTGGTGGAGAACAATATATTAAGGTGCAAGCACCTTAATGTGAATGTGCGGACCATCTTCATGACCCTGGGCAATTTAGAGGAAAGAGAGTTAACTACCTGCACCACCGCCATATTGTCACACCAAAAGTGCACCGAGTGGTTAGCCAGGTCTTGACCCCATAGGTGGACTGCCACTAAGATTGGGAAAAATTCCAGGAACGTCAGGTCTCTGCTCAGACCTGCAACCACCCAATCATATGGCCACTGTACAGATGTACAGATGAAGCAGTACTCACTTGCTTCATATGGTTTTGTGCAATTTTAATCATTTTTTCTTATTGTGGTTCTCTGGTGTGAAGTTAGTTCTCATAGGGAATAATGCGGCTGGGGTGACCTTATTTGGGGGGCCATAACATAGCCCCTCCAAGTCCAATCTCACTGAATCTTGGGAGGTCATGGTAGGAGAGTTGGAAGAGGGTCACCTGAAGGATTGGTGCATTTTGCTTCCAAAATGCCACGCTAAGCCTCTTGGGAACCTTCCCCCCAGTTTTTCCCATAGGAAACAATGGAGATAGGTGGCTGCTAGGGTGTCCTTCTTTGGGGGGCCTCCCGAAGTCCAATCTTCCTGAAACTTGGGTGGCCATGAGAGGAGGGTTGGAAGAGGGTCCCTTGAAAATTTGGTGTAATTAGGGAAGAAAGTGCCCTTCCAAGGTTCCCAGATATCCGGGAGCAGTGTTTCCCATTGGAAACAATGGCCGAATCTTCCCAAATAAACCCAAATCTGCTTAAATAACCATAATTAATTGGCTTAAAAATTTTGGGGTTACCTGAATTTTTTTCCTGCTCTGAGTAAACCGAAAGCAGAAAACTCGAATCTTTTGGTGGTGTACACCGTTACAAATGATGCATGTCCAAATTCATAGCAGAAGTCCAATTTTACATATTCAGTCCTTGTGTTTTTCTTTAATAGGCAGATGCACGTCAGAAGGAATCAGCAATGGGGAGAAGTGTGGAGACTGTGAGATGAGAATACCAATGCCTGTTATGAACTGGATTGGATCAAACTAGCAGAAAATATAAAGGGATTGGCTTATGAAGAAGCAATAGCAAAACAGGATGTTGTAAGGGCTGGTGCACTGGTTGCCAACTTAAGACAGGGTTAAGATAGGGGGTGGCCATTGCCACCAGTTCTGCTTCTATTACCAGCTGGGTTAAAGCAGGGGCTGGGCATTGCCACCTGCTTCACTCCTAATACCAGCTGGGTTAAGGAAAGCTCCACCTGATCACAACTGGTACAAAGGTGGGTGGGCATTGCCACCTGCTCAGCTCATAATACCAGCTGTGTTAAGGAAGAGGGGTGGGTATTGCCACCTTCTCTACTCCTAATAGCAGCAGTGTTAAGATGTGGTGGGCATTGCCATCTGCTCCTCTCCTAATACCAGCTGGGTGAAGGCAGGGTGTGGGCATTTCCTCCTGCTCCACTCCAAATATCAGCTGTGTTAAGTTGGGTGGTGAGCATTGCCACCTGCCTCAGTCCTAATACCACCTGGGTGAAGACGGGAGATGGGCATTGCCACCTGCTCCCATCCTGCTTCTGGCTCAAGCTTCCCACCATGGCATATTTTCAGGAGGGACTAGGCTTTCCTCCTTGGCAGTGCCCTCTGGTGGTGCATCAGGGTATAAAGTGAGTTGTCTGAAATACGCGTACCCAATTATATAGTAAGATAAGAATGAAAGGAAACCTCCTAAGATAAGTGGCCAGTCTCATACATCCTCTGTTGGCTTTATCTGTGTAAGAACCTGCCTCACACATCATCGTAAAACTTTTGCTTCGAAAAAATTCACTAGCACTCAAAGGGTCTGTAAAACCATCAGAAGGAAATCCGGTGGATTGTTACCCTCACTCAAAATCTCTCCCCATCTTTGTTGAGAAGGAACCCCTAAGATTGGCTGCATCATTATTTCTGGTGACATGTGGAGGGCAGCTTTCATCCAAAGCTGGCAATGGATTTATCTCACATAAAGGACAGGAGGGATGAATGAACCAGAGAAACACAACTAATTGATGCAAGGAGGATTTTTAATGATCAAATACAAAAGAGGAGTACAATTATAGAGAGAGAAGGAGGATAAAGAGACCCTATGCTGTAAATTCCAACACAGAACATCAAAATGCTCCCACTGGAGAGGATTAAGATGTTACACTGACATTATATGAAAGATTAGAACAGCTTTACCATAGTTGAAGAAACCACTAATAACTACTGGCTTCATGCAGAAGATCAGTAATATATAAAGAGACAAGCTATTCAAGAAGCTGGAAGATCCAACGTGCCTAGTGTTTAAAGCAGAAGTGGTGGGTCCTCCACAATTCTGAAATCATAACCATTTTGCTCAACCATGTTGACTTCTGTGCCTGGGTATTTTGGGATCCATGGACACCTCATCAGAGCTTAGCATGGCCCACAGCAGGGATCACTGCAGCAGGAGGTACTAGCTCTAGCACAATGGACATTACTGCACAACCATCCACCTGGGACCACAATTTCATAACATGGGTGGCATACATCTACTCTTGTGCCTGGACCATTTTCCCCATGTCCACCACAACAGCCGCCAGTAGGCATGCAGCATTCAGAGGCACAGACACAGTGGCAAGTCGCTCGAACATTATTGTAGCTTCGGAGACTCGACCCTGGGATTGTCAGGCTGCTACCGCCAGTTGCAACGCTCACGACCGATGAAGAGCCATTATCAACCAGCACCCCACCGCTGCCGCTGCCGCTGCCACCTCCATATCCACCTCCACAGCCGGAACCACAGGATGTTCCACAGCAGGCCATCGTTGAGAAGTGGAGGGAATCTTAGAACATGAACAAGATAATGAAAGAAATATAATAAGCAGAAGGAAAAGTACAATGAACTGAAATTCTTCTTTTCTTTTCTTTCTTTGATGGGGGAAGAGATGCACTGTAACTCAGTTGTAGAGTACAAACGTCGTATGAAGAAATTATTTTTTTTTTCATTCATTGATATATCCTACTCAGAAAAACACATGTTACCAGTACTGGGAAAGACCTTTTCTGCCTGTGACTCTGGAGATCTTCTTTCAACCAGAATGAATTGGTATAAAACCGTTTCATATGTTCAGTGGTTAACCAATACGACATGGTTGGAAAAATAATGAATCTGAAGTAAATCACAGCATATATAGGAAGACAAGAGAAAGTCATAAACGATTGATGTCTATGTAATACAATGACGGCTCTTCACAGAGAATTCCCTAGGCAAAAATCCATCAGGCACACCATTTCATCACTATGCATTTTTTTAATGGAGGAAACATCTCCTGTTGTATTTGTCTGTCCTATCAATTTTAAGGAATCAGGAACCTTGGAAGATGGGGAAAAAATGAGGAAATCACAACATAAAACTTTGCCAAAGTAGGAAAGATAATATGGAACAGTATGGCTTTGATGGACTTACCTGGATTCACCGGTGGTAGAGACGTTGTTGTACTTCAGCTGATGTTGTTGGGGAAGGGTTGGACTTGCCCTGGCTTTTATACAGCCCTAACCAATCACGTGGTGATGTTTTGGATGTGCCAAGCGTCTTAAATTCATCATACTCAGAGATTTTCAGTAACCCTAGCACCATAAAGAGGTGTAATTGTTTTACTCATTGCTTGTGAGCTATTCTCAGACATATATAATATGTTGATCATATCATACCCTGTAAATTCTTTCCTTTTTAGAAATCAGTGGAGTACATTCATTCCTGGTGTCCTCAATCCACCTCCTTTTCCGGAATAAAAACAGCCATTGTTGCTGTTTTTATCTAACGTCCATGCTTATAATAATTCTGCTGTATAAGTTAAAAATAAAACAAAGTCTTGTGTAAATGTTTAAATATGTGTTTCTCAAGAGTATGAAAATGTGGCCATGGGGGATTAGGGTAGTTGGACGGGTCATCCAATGAAAAGAACCTTCAAGAAGACTCATTCAGGTATAATAGTTTTACTCATTGCTTGCGATCTATTCTCAGACCCATATAATATAGTGGTCATATTATAGCCTGTTAATTCTTTTCTTTTTATAAATCATCAAAGTAAATTCATTCCTGGTGTCATCAAACCACCTCCTTTTCTGGTTAAAAAAATTATCATTGTTGCTATTTTAATCTGAAGTTCATGCTTATAATATTTCCATACAAGCTAACAATAAAGCAGTCTCAAAAATGTTTATACATGTTTCCCAAGAGCACACAGGTATGAGCTGGGGGAATTAGGGTGGCTGGCAGAGTTATCCAATGAAAGGAATCTTCTAGACTCATTCAATCCTGAGTGGCTGGATTGAGAATCTTTCCTTCCTCCTCAAAGCCTCAGGATACTTCATAATTTTTTCTCTACAAACATGGTATTGTAATCTGCAATTTCCCCACCAATAGGTCACATGCCCACAAACATACATGGACCTGCCTTATACGAATAAACTGCCTTATGTCACACTATTGGTCCATCAAGGTCACTATTGTCTAATGAGACTGGCAGTGGCTTTCCAGGGTCTCAAGTTAGATCTGTAGCATTAACTACTGCCTGGTCCCTTTAAATCAATGTGTTGGGAATTAAACCTGGAGCATTCTGCAGGCAACATAGAGGATTTTCCACTGACCTACAGCCCATCCCAAAGAGAGAATCCCCTAAGGACATGTGGAAGGGAAAGAAAGAAAAAAGAAAGAAAGAAGAAAGAAAGAATCCCACTTCCCCTTTCTCACTGAGTCGCAAGGTTGGATTGCAGATTTATGGCAATGCAATCAAATAACATAAGACACACTGACTGCTTGTATTAATGGTGACCTGACGTTGCCCGGGGAGCAGAGCAAGCAAGAGCATCTGTTTTAGGCAGGCCAGGTGCTTAGATTGCCTGCTGCCGCCCCTCTCCAGGCAGGAGAGGGTCTAGAACACTACAGGACCCTGAGAGTGAGTGATCTTGGCGATGAGGGGGTTCTGAATAAAGGATTTCCCTCACCGCCTTGAGGTCCCCTCTGGGAAGGGCGAGCCAAGATCTCTGCAGAGCTCTTTGGAGTCGAATTACAGCATAAGATTGCCAGAAACCAAGTTTCTGTATCGAATTTGACCATCTTTGAACGGAAGAAACAGCACGAAAAACCCAAGGGTAACAGAGAAAGGTAACGGTTACTATCATACTTTCCAGACTTAATAATGGAAGAAAGAGTTAAAAGAAGTGAAACAAAAAGATGTGACTGATAGCTGAGTAAAGGAGAAAGCCAATTTTGGGAAAGCTGTGGAGGTTTGATGGAATTATAAAGCACTAAAGAAGAAAAATAAGCTTTGTTTATACATACCTGTGGTTTTGGGAAAGATAACGGCAGTGAGAAAGGGGAGGGAGCGCAAGAGGAAACGGACAGAGCATCGCGAGACTGTAGAGGATGCTGAGAACAGCGAGCTTCTTTGCCTAGAGAGGAATCAACTCAAGAAGGAAGTGGGAGCATCATATTATATTAAGATCTTTACCATGGTTAATATAGTATAATTGCAATATAGTGTAATAATAATCTCTATGAATAAACGGGGGGTTCGAGTGTTGTTGGAAGTCAACAGAGAATAGGGGGAGGGGACGGGGTGGGGTCATATATTTAGAAAGGTTTAATTTGGATAAGATGTATGTATTAACCAACTATTTTATATCACCTCATCCAATAAAATCTATTTTTTTTAAAAAAAGAAGGAAGTGGGAGCAGAGAAGAACACAGAAGCAAAGCAAAGAAAAAATCGCGAGAAGGAGAAATTGAAAGGTCAGCAGGAAGTGAAAGCCTGCCATTCTGAGAAGGGAAAAGAGGGACAAACAGGATTTTATCATATAGAAATTGTGCCCGACATCTTGGTAAGGTCAAAAAGATGAATTTGAAATAAGACTTTAAAATTTTAAAATAAGGCTTTAAAACAAGATATAATATAGATTGGCTTAGTATAGAAGTGGACTTTAAAAATGAAGCTTAGAAAGAGAGCTGATACTTGGGGTGGCGCCAAAGCTAGCCCAGGCACGATGAAGAAAGGGGGAAAAGAACGGCAAGCTGCTATAGAAGCGCTAGAAAAAAAAGTGCTAGATGGCAACAAAGAGTTGGGCCAATCTATGCAAACAATGGAGGAAAGCTTGATTAAAAATATAAAAGACTTAATAAAAGCAGAGGTGACAGAGTTGGCTAAGAGTATAGATGATATAAAAACGGAACTTCAGGCAACAAATCAAACAGTGCACGAGGTGGAGCAAAGGACCTCTAGCTTAAAATTGGAAAATCAAGCACTACAGGAACGTGTAGTGGTGATGGAATGTAAAATTACAGAAAATCAGCTAAGATTTCGAGGAGTGCCGGAGTCTATGACGCAGAATGCGCAAGATCAAATGATTGCAATATTGGCAGATATTTTAGAGAAGCAGACAGAAGAAATTGAAGTTAATTTGGATTTGGTGTATAGAGTAAACTCCACCTATGCACAGCGGAAGAATTTACTCAGAGATATAATTGCAC